>NC_069704.1:15028527-15653527 GCF_023699985.2 Odocoileus virginianus
GCCTTCTCCCGCCCGCTGTCGCTCCGCCTACGTGCAGAGTCCGGTTGCATGAGTTGCGCAATCCGTAGCCGGGGAAGCGCTACGTGGAGACAGAACAGAGTGGATGGCGATCCCTGGAACTGGGGAGCTAGAGGGCGGTAGGTCGGGGCGAGGTTTAAGTGAAAGGGTCGTGGGCAACCAGAATAGTGGGCCGGCGCTTGCTGGGCGCTTGCTGTGAGGCTGAACCCTTGTGCTGGGATTCATTTACCCTGAGAACACTGACTTCAGCGCCAGACCAAGTTAATGGACCTTGCGCCTAAATATAAGATCAAGTTATATCACTTCCCCAGGCAGATCTGTCCAATGGCACCTCATCTCATGAGTAAAAGTGAAAGTTCCTAGAGCTGGATACACAGCCCCTACCTCTCACATCCTCTCGGCTTGCACTCGACGTTGTTGGTGGATGTTCAGCAAATGCTCTCACCTGAGAGTCTACCTTCACCCTTGCCGTTTCCGCTCCGAGTCCTCTGTTCCTGATACCTGGGTGGCTGGCCATCTCACTTCCTTCAAATCCTTGCTCAGATGTCGCCTTCTCAGGGAGATCGACTCTGGATACCCAACAGCAACTTCCCTAGTTTCGTTACCCTGCTGTTTTTTTCTATAGCACTTCAGTTCAGTTCAATTTAGACGCTCAGTCGTGTCCGACTCTCTGCGACCCCATAACTGCAGCACGCCAGGCTTCCCTGTCCATCACCAACTCCCGGAGCTTACTCAAAGTCAGGTCTGTCGGGTCGGTGATGCCATCCAACCATCTCATCCTTTGTCGTCCCCTTATATTAATACATATTTATTGGGTTTATCATCTTTCTCCCTTCAGCAAATCACAGGCAAGCTGCACAAAGGCAAAGATTTTGTTGTGTTGCGTGATGCACCCCTAGCACGAAGAAACATGCCTGGAGTGTAATGCAGGCACAGTAAATATTTTTGGAATCCATGAATGTGCTCTCGGTTTCTCATCAGTAAAATGGGGATAATAATAGCACTCAACTTCATTGATTATTGGAGGGGGGTGTTGAATAGTGTATATAAAATCTTTGTACCAGGAACACACAGAGTTAGTAGCCCATAAGTAGATAGCTGTTTGTAGTATGCCCATTTCAACTAAGAAAACTGAAGTATAGAGATGATGAGTAACATACCTGGAGTCACCCACCTGCTAAGTGGCAGGTCCAGAATCTGAATCCAAGCAGAATGATCCCAAAGTCTATGCTCCTAGGTGCCTGGCATTCCTCTCTCTTAATTAGGTACTCTGCTGCACATTTAGGGGCTTCCCTGATAGCTCAGGCAGTAAAGAATCCGCCCGCAATGCGGGAGACCAGGGTTCAATTCCTGGGTCGGGAAGATCCCCTGGAGAAGTGATAGGCTACCCACTCCAGTATTCTTGGGCTTCCCCTTATGGCTTAGCTGGTAAAGATTCTGCCTGCAATGCTGGAGACCTGGGTTCAGCTGCACATTTAACTTAAAGTAATTCAAATGCAAAATTACAGTTAGGTCACTAGCTGTATGACTAATTGCAAATTACCCCCACTGTACCAGCATCCTCACTGAAATAATGTCACTGCTTGGTTTCCGGGAGCCCAGATCTTAATTCTTCCATGGAACCTTGCCTGACCAGCCTCCCTCTCGGCTAACCTGGTGTTGCCCTATTCAGAGCACATGTCTCCCTGTATTGTAATTTAGCATCTAACCCTCCACCCTCTGTTTTCCCCTATATCTATTGTTAGTCACCAGGTGATCTCATCTTATCTCTTGTTTTGAAATACCTCTCGCCTGGACTTTTACCCTTAGTTATCGTTAGCTGATTGCCTGCACAGTATCTTTTTAAAAAATATGTATTTAGCTGTGCTGGGTCTTTGCTGTGGCACATGGGGTCTTTCGTTGCAGTGCACAGGCTTAGTTACCCTGCAGCATGTGGGATCTAAGTTTCCCAGATCAGAGATTGAATTCACACCCTCTCGTTTGGAAGGCAGATTCTTAACCACTAGACCACCAGGGAAGTCCCAACACAATATCTTGACTTGAAATAAGCGTCTGAGACTTAACATGGCCAAACAGAACCATTGACCCTCTGGGCCTCCCTCCCCCCTGAAACCTGTTCTCCCAGTTTCCCCCCATCTTAGTTCATGGCACCGCCATCAACCCACATGCTCAGACCAAAAATCTAGTCATCACGCCTGATAAGTTCTTCCCTCTCCTCTTCCCTGCACCAGCCACCACATCTAATCCATTATCAAGTCCTATCAGCTTTATTCTCCAAGTTATATCCCCAAATCAGCTGTTTCTCACCATTTTGACTTCTAAAACCCTAGGCTAGTCCATCAACATCTTTCATTTCAGTTCATCTTTCAAAGAGTCCTGTCCTACTTTTTGTGATCCCATGGACTGCAGCATGCCAGGCTTCCCTGTCCATCACCAACTCCTGGAGCTTGCTCAGACTCATGCCACCCAACCGTCTCATCCTCTGTCATCCTCTTCTCCTCCTGCTCTCAATCTTTCCCAGCATCAGGATCTTTTCAACATCTTTCACCTGCCTCCAAACTGGTCTCTCCGCTTCTGCTCTTTTTCAACCTCCTCAGCCATCAGAGTGGTCTTTTTCAGATACAAATCATGTCACATCATTCTTAATACCTAATTATATTTGAGAATAAAATTCAAACTCCTTACCTGACCTTGTAAATTTAACTGACCTTGAACATTTCATGCAAAGATGGACTCAATAAAGGACAGAAATGGCATGAACCTAACAGAAGCAGAAGATATTAAGAAGAGGTGGCAAGAATACACAGAAGAACTATACAAAAAAGATCTTCATGACCTAGATAATCACGATGGTGTGATCACTCACCTAGAGCCAGACATCCTGGAATGTGAAGTCAGGTGGGCCTTAGGAAGCATCATTATGAACAAAGCCAGTGGAGGTGATAGAATTCCAGCTGAGCTATTTCAAATCCTAAAAGATGATGCTGTGAAAGTGCTGCACTCAGTATGCCAGTAAATTTGGAAAACTCAGCAGTGGCCATGGGACTGGAAAAGGTCAGTTTTCATTCCAGTCCCTAAGAAAGGCAATGCCAAAGAATGCTCAAACTACTACACAGTTGCACTCATCTCACACGCTAGCAAAGTTATGCTCAAAATTCTCCAAACCAGGCTTCAACAATACGTGAACCGTGAACTTCCAGATGTTCAAGCTGGTTTTAGAAAAGGCAGAGGAACCAGAGATCAAATTGCCAACATCCGCTGGATCATCAAAAAAACATGAGAGTTCCAGAAAAACATCTATTTCTGCTGTATTGACTATGCCACAGCCTTTGACTATGTGGATCACAATAAACTGTGGAAAACTCTGAAAGAGATGGGAATACCAGACCACCTGACCTGCCTCTTGAGAAATCTGTATGCAGGTCAGGAAGCAACAGTTAGAACTGGACATGGAACAACAGACTAGTTCCAAATAGGAAAAGGAGTACATCAAGGCTGAATATTGTCACTGTACTTACTTAACTTACATGCATAATACATCATGAGAAACGCTGGGCTGGATGAAGCACAAGCTGGAATCAAGATTGCCGGGAGAAATATCAATAACCTCAGATATGCAGATGACACCACCCTTATGGCAGAAAGTGAAGAACTAAAGAGCCTCTTGATGAAAGTGAAACAGGAGAGTGAAGAAGTTGGCTTAAAGCTCAACATTCAGAAAACTAAGATCATGATATCTGGTCCCATCACTTCATGGCAAATGGAGAAACAGTGGATACAGTGTCAGACTTTATTTTGGGGGGCTCCAAAATCACTGCAGATGGTGACTACAACCATGAAATTAAAAGACGCTTACTCCTTGGGAGAAAAGTTATGACCAACCTAGACAGCATATTAAAAAGCAGAGATGTTACTTTGCCAACAAAAGTCCATCTAGTCCAGGCTGTGGTTTTTCCAGTAGTCATATGGATGTGAGATTTGGACTGTAAAGAAAGCTGAGTGCCGAAGAATTGGTGCTTTTGAACTGTGGTGTTGGAGAAGACTCTTGAGAGTCTGTTGGACTGCAAGGAGATCCAACCAGTCCATCCTAAAGGAAATCAGTCCTGAATATTCATTGGCAGGACTGATGCTGAAGCTGAAACTCCAGTACTTTTGTCACCTCATACAAAGAACTGACTCATTTGAAAAGACCCTGATGCTGGGAAAAATTGAAAGCAGGAGGAGAAGGGGACAACAGAGGATGAGATGGTTGGATGGCATCACTGACTCAATGGACATGAGTTTGAGCAAGCTCTGGAAGTTGGTGATGGACAAGGAAGCGTGGTGTGCTGCAGTCCCTGGGGTTGCAAAGAGTTGGACAGGACTGAATGACTGCACTGAACTGACCCAACCTTGGGGAGCTCACATGATCTGCCAAACTCTCTGGCTTCATCTCTTCCCTTCTCCCTCTCATTCACCGTCATCCCTCTGCACCACTTTTCTTTCATACCCCAAATAGGCCATGCTGGTTCTAATCTCTTGGCCTTTGCATTTGAATTTATTTCAGCTTGAAATTCTCTTCCCAGATCTTTGAATGACTAGCTTTTCATCATTTAGAGTCCAAGTCATAATTTACTTCCCCAGATTTCTCCAGCAACTTTAATTATATAATAAACATACATTAACCCTTTAGGCAAGGTACCATTCGAGGCACTTTCCATGGAACCTCATATCTGAGCCCCACCAAACTATGTGATATCTGCAACAGGAGTGCGTGCATGCAAAGTCACTTCAGCCATGTACGACTCTGTGCTACCCTATGGACTGTAGCCTGCCAGGCTTCTCTGTCCATGGGACTCTCCAGACAAGAATACTGGAGTGGGTTGCCATGCTGTCATCCAGGGGATCTTCCCAACCCAGAGACTGACCCTGTGTCTCTTATATATTCTGTATTGGCAGGTAGTCTCTTTATCACTAGGGCCACCTGGGAAGCCCATCTACAATTCAGTTCAGTTCACTCAGTCGAGTCCAACTCTTTGCAACCCCAGGGACTGCAGCACACCACGCTTCCATGTCCATCACCAACTCCCGGAGCTTGCTCAAACTCTTGTCCATTGAGTCAGTGATGCCATCCAACCATCTCATCCTCTGTCGTCCCCTTCTCCTCCCGCCTTCAATCTTTCCCAGCATCAATCTGTTCCAGTGGGTCAGTTCTTTGTATGAGGTGACCAAAGTATTGGAGCTTCAACTTCAGCATCAGTCCCTCTAATGACTATTCAGGACTGATTTTCTTTAGAATTGACTGGTTTGATCTCCTTGCGGTCCAAGGGACTCTCGAGAGTCTTCTCCAACACCACAGTTCAAAAGCATCAGTTCTTTGGCGCTCAGCTTTCTTTATAGTCCAACTCTCACATCCGTACATGACTACTGAAAAACCATAGCTTTGACTAGATGGGCCTTTGTCGGCAAAGTGATGTCTCTGCTTTTTAATGCCATCTAGGTTTGTTATAGCTTTTCTTCCAAGGACCAAGCATCTTTTAATTTCATGGTTGTAGTCACCATCTGCTGTGATTTTGGAGCCCCCCAAAAATAAAGTCAGCCATTGTTTACACTGTATCCCCATCTATTTGCCTTGGAGTGACGGGACCGAATGCCATGATTTTAGTTTTCTGAACATTGAGCTTTTTTTTTTTTTTTTTTTTTTGTGAACGTTAAGCTTTAAGCCAAATTTTTCACTTTCATCAAGAGGCTCTTTAGTTCTTCTTCACTTTCTGCCATAAGGGTGGTGTCATCTGCGTATTTAAGGTTGTTGATGTTTCTCCCAGCTGTCTTGATTCCAGCCTTGTGCTTCATCCAGCCTGGCATTTCACATGATGTACTCTGCATATACATTAAATAAGCAGGGTGACAATATGCAGCCATGCCGTACTCCCTTCCCGATTTGGAACCAGTCCATTGTTCCATGTCCAGTTCTAAGTGTTGCTTCTTGACCTGCATACAGATTTCTCAGGAGGCAGTTAAGGTGGTCTGGTATTCCCATCTCTTGAAGTATTTTCCACTTTGTTGTGATCCACACAGTCAAAGTCCATCTACAGTAGGACCCTTCTTTAAGTTTTTTCATGGCTCTACCTGAAATTATTTTTTTTTTTATTTTCTTGGCTAAATAGTACAAGTTGGGCAGGCTGTATGCCTCCTTGTCTAATGTAGGTGTGTTTGCCCAGAGTCCCGCAGTTTACATAATAGATGAAGGGACCCCCCTCCAACTCGCCAGTGCAAAGGCCACCAAGGTGAGGGTGCTTATGAGCAAAGCCTTGTAGGATAGACCTTGAGCTTCTTCAGGAGCTATTGGGCCAAAATATAAAGATGGAAGGGTGTCATTACTTCCAAATACTTGAGAACAAGCCAGGGAATTTTACTTGTGTATTTGGAAGTCAGTCAAATGATTTCAGGGAAGAAGATGAGCAAGCACAGATGCAATAGCTGCTGACTTAGAAAATACTGGGGTAGAACATGCCAGAGTCCAGGCCATTCATTCATTCATCAAGTAATTCTTGAGACTTTCTCCATGCCAGGAACTGTTTTAGGTGCTGAGGATACAATAGGGAGCAAAGTCCCTGCCCTCATGGAGCTTGTATTCTAGTGGAATAATAGATAATAAACTAAAAATTAAAATTATAACAGATGGGGGTACTGATAAGTACTATTTTTTTAAAAGAACATGAAGAAGATCAGTAGTGCTAAGAAATGATATACTTGCTCCAGAGAATGTGCCAGCTATTTTTCATTCCCCTCCCTCACCTTTTTAAAAAATATTTTTTCGGCTGCATCAGGTCTTAACTGCAGCATGCAGGATCTTCATTTCATCATGCAGGATCTTTCACTGTGACGCAGGGACTCTAGTTGTAGCTCATGGACTCAGTAGTTGCAGCATGTGGGCTTAGTTGAGGCATGTGGGATCTTAGTTCCCCAACCAGGGATCAGACCCACGTCCCCTGCATTTAAAGTCAGGCAGTGTCCATGTTAGTTGTTCAGTCGTGTCTGACTCCTTGCGACCCCATGGACTATATAGTCCCCTAGGCTCCTCTGTCCGTGGAATTCTCCAGGCAAGAATACTGCAGTGGGATGCCATTCCCTTCTCCAGGGGATCTTCCTGACCCAGGGATTGAACCCAGGTCTCCCACATTGCAGGCAGATTCTTTACCATCTGAACCCCCTGGGGAGCCCTCCTGCATGGCAAAGCAGATTCTTAACCACTGGACTGCCAGGGAAGTCCCCCTCCCCCATCCTCTTTCTTACCCCTTCTTCACCCAGCAGTTGGTCCCGAGAGGACTGCGCTGGATGGGCTTCCACAGTTGGCTTCTCGGGGAGTCCTAGCAGGAGACGACTGAGGGAGGAACGCGAAACTAGGTGTGTGGTTGGCAGTGCTCTTTATATAGGATAGTTGCTTCTGTGTGGCCTTCCATGTGCCTCTTCCTTCCAGGTTCTGGTAAGTGTTCCCTAGAGGGCCCTGCTTCTCACTGCAGGGTGCTGCCCTGTCCTTGTAGCATGCCTGCACACTTCCCTACATCATTGTGAAGAGTCCCTTTATTAAATCTCCCTGGATTACACCTCGTTAGTTTCATAGGACTGCTAAAACAAAGTACCCTGAACTGAGTGGCTTAAAACAACAAAAAGTTATTGTCTCAGACTTTTGGAGGCTAGAAGTCCAAAATTAAGATGTTGGTAAGGCAGTGCTCTCTCTGATACCTGACACACAGATTCTTCATTGCCTCTTCCTTGCTTCTGGTGACTTGCTGGCAATCATTGGCATGCTGTGGTTTCCTGCACCACCTCAATCTCTGCTTCCATCATCATCTGATGTTCTCCTCCTGTATGTCTGTCCCTCTGTCTCTTCTTACAAGGACAGGAACAGAATAGGAAAAACTCTTATTGTGTCTCCTCTACTCAGCTCTTTATTACTACTTTTAATATTTACTTCTGATCACCAAATAGGTAGGTTTATTTTTCCCCATGCCAAGTAATTCTCCAGTTCTCTGCAGACACCAGTTGGGTATCCTACAGTGTGACTCAGTCCTGACACTACCTGGAGTTAGCGTCTGATCCCACATGGCTTCCCTGGTTGCTCAGATGGTAAAGAATCCGCCTGCAATTCGGGAAACCTGGGTTCGATCCCTGGGTTGGGAAGATCCCCTGGAGAAGAGAATGGCAGCTCACTCCAGGATTCTTACCTGGGAAATCCCATGGACAGAGGAAGCAGGCGGGCTACAGTCCATGGGGTCACAAAGAGTCAGACACAACTGAGCAATTGAGCATGCAGGCATGCATGTAGCAGCTACAGCTTGTAGTTCATTGGGACTATCTTGTGTCCCCTCACGGAGTGCTCCCCCTTTGAAGACAAGACTTCTAACCACACAGGTTTCAGAAATATGGGATCAGAAAGGTCCTCAGTGGGTCACTGGGAGTGGTAAATGGGCCCATTCCTGCTTTCCTGCCTTGATTTCTGGACCACCTGGTCTTCCTGCTAGGGACACAGTACCCTGTAGGACACTTTCATTCAGTCTGTAGGTTCTACCCTAGAGAATGAGACCCTGTTCTAGCACAGTATTGCCCCTGAAAGTGAAAATGAAAGTTGCTCAGTTGTGTCTCCTCTTTGAGACCCTATGGACTATATAGTTCATGGAATTCTCCAGGCCAGAATACTGAAGTAGGTAGCTTTTCCCATCTCCAGGGGATCTTCCCAACCCAGGGATCGAACCCAGGTCTCCCACATTGCAGGCGGATTCTTTACCAGCCGAGCCACCCAGGATTGCCCCTGAAATGGTGCTTCATCTGCACCACCAGCAGCTCGTTCCATCACTCTCTCAGGTTGGCACTTGGGGGGGAAGGTGGTGGTGGTAAGACCAATAGGTCCCGTGATCATGGGATCCCTCCCAAACCTCCTTCACTGTGAAGTGGGTCCCCTGGCTGGGTGCTGTTATGGGTAGGGTTCTGGTCTATGGGTCAGGCACTCTCTAAACTGCAGAATGGTAGAGGCTGAAGCTCTTGTACTTCACAGTACAAACGTGTGCTGAGAATAATTATCTGTTCTTACGTGAACAAATTGCTTGGCCTTCCAGGGTGCAAAGGACCCAGTGAAGTCAACTTGTTACCATGTGACCAGTAGGTCCCTCAGAGAATAGTACCAGATCGGGGATTCATCTCTGGCTTCTCTCTCTGGCAGGTTGGACATTCAGAGGTGATCGTGGCTAGACTATCCTTACCAAGGATGGTCATGCCAAGAGGCCATGCATTGCCTCCACCTCTGCCACCACGGTCACTCCCCTCAATTGCCTATCATGTTTCTACTCTTGTTTTCTCATGGTCTATTCTAGATATAATAGCCATATTCTTTTAAAAATATAGATCAGTTCACTACTGCTAAAAACCCTGTACTAGCTTCCCACTTCATCAGTAAAATCTCAAATCTTTACGTCGCTCCCCTCCCTCCATCCTCTTTGTTACTCTTCTGATGTCATCAGCTATATATTTCCCCAGGTGCAACCTGCTACAGCCTCGCTGTCTCTTGAGTTCACCAGGTCCCCTGTAACCTGGTCTGTTGATCTCTACTTCCCGAGACACTCTTGCACATGTTCTTTCCCTCACATCCTCCAATCATTGCTCCAATTTTCAACTTCTCAATGAACCCTGCTCTGACCCCCTGACCGCCCTGTTTGCCGTGACAATGTCCGTTTCCCAGTCAACACTCCCTGTACCCCTTACCCTGCTCTCCTCCTCTTCTAACACACCATATTGTTTATTTATTTATTATGTGTCTTTAGTGTCTATCTCCCATGGTGGAAGACAGGGATCTTTGTCTGTTTTACTTGTTCAGATTCTGTAAGCACCAGGCGGAGTGCCAAGAACAGAGAAAGAACTCAACGGTGAAAGGAAAATTCAGCCACCCATCAAAAAAAAGCATATTAAAACAAGGTGATATTGTTATGTGTTAAAATTAACAATTAAGACTAGCCTCCAATGATATTAAAAACTGTATGACAAAAAATGTTTTCATAGTTTGCTGGTGACTTTGCAGTTTGTTACAATCTTTTGGAAAGCCGTTTAGCCTTATGAAAGTGAAAGTGAAGTCGCTCAGTTGTGTCCGACTCTTTGTGATCCCGTGGACTGTAGCCCACCAGGCTCCTCCATCCATGGGATCTTCCAGGCATGAATACTGGAGTGGGTTGCCATTTCCTTCTCCAGGGGATCTTCCCAACCCAGGGATCGAAGCCGGGTCCCCGCATTGTAGGCAGACGCTTTACCGTCTAAGCCACCACGGTCACCCAGTTAGCCTTATAGGTGGTTCTTAACTCTTGGAATTTCAACTCTTGTGTGTGTGACTTTGCGACCCCGTGGACTGTAGCCCGCCAGTCTCCTCTGTTCATGGGATTTCCCATGTGAGAATACTGGAGTGGGTTGCCATTCCTTTCTTGATCCTGGAATTGAACCCACGTCTCCTGCATTGGCAGGTGGATTCCGTACCACTGAGTCACCTAGGAAGCCCATTAACTCTTATACACATTACATGAATACTTCTGAAACTACTTTTCTCGGCTTAGCTATCTAACTGTGATTAGAAAAGTTGATGCAGTGGTGCAGTCAGCTGGCCACTGGGTCAAGGGTTCAAGGTTCACATGTTTTATGTTTAAACAGTATCATTTATGCAACCAAACATTCTCTCTTTTTTTTTTCATTTCAATTGATTTTCTCATTAATTTTGCAAGAAAGTAGAAAAATCGGTAGCAACAAGTTGTGAAATAGACCTTTTGCTAAAGTTCAATGTTTAAATAGTTTTGGTTCTTTTGTTTTTTTCCCCAATTCAACATTACTTTTCTCATTTAGCAGGTTTTTTCATTACTAGCTAAAGCTGATTTTAATACATGATACATTGCAAGTATACCTGACTTGTCTTTTGAGCTAAAAAATGTCGCTGGCTTTTTGTTGAAATCATGTTTATGTGTTAATTACTTTATTGTCATTTATTCTCCTGTATTTATTGGGAAGCAGTTATATGCCAGGCCCTACCTCTGTCTGATGGCTCTCTAAATCTCTGCCCTCAGGAAGTTAATAAGAGAAATAAACAAGTCAAAGATCTCTGCCATGTGCTGGGACTGATGCCGATTCCAGGAACGCAAAAAAGCCTGAGTGGCTTGTAATGAGGTAGGAGATGGACACAGGCATCCAACATCTTTTCAGTTCTCTATCTCCCTTTCACAGCTGGCCATCTAATCTCTCTATTGGTCACATGTTCTGAAAATTAGAGTTCTAATAGTATCTTGTCATAAACGAAACTGAATAAATTAATGTAATCCTATGGGCTTCCCTAAAGAAACTTTAGGGCATTTAAAAAGTTTTTTCTACTTTAAATGGAAAGTATGTGTTCCTTTTCCCAGGCCCATGTTTATTATTTGTGCTTTTGCAATACATGCAATGTATGTGTTTTGCAGAGCTGTTACACTCTACATGCATATATATATGTATAATTTTTATTTAACTGTTTTATTTTTTGGCTGCACTGTGTCTCATTGCTGCCTGAGGGCTTCTCTCTACTTGCCTCAAATGGAGCTACTCTCTAGTTGCGGTGCATGGGCTCCTCATTGCAGTGGCTTCCCTTGTTGTGGAGCACAGGCTCCAAATAAATAAATAAATTTAAAAATAAGATATATCACCAGAACCAGACATGGAACAATGGGCTGGTTTCAAATTGGGAAAGGAGTACGTCAAGGCTATGTATTGTCACCCTGCTTATTTAACTTCTATGCAGAGTACATCACGTGAAATGCCAGGCTGGTTGAATCACAAGCTAGAATCAAAACTGCGAGGAGAAATATCAATAACCTCAGATATGCAGATGATACTCTAATGGCAGAAAGCAAAGAGGAACTAAAGAACCTCTTGATGTAGGTAAAAGAAGAGAGTGAAAAAGCTGGCTTAAAAGTCAACATTCAAAAAACTAAGATTACAACATCCAGTCCCATCACTTCATGGCAAGTAGATGGGGAAAAAATGAAAACAGTGACAGATTTTATTTTCTTGGGCTCCAAAATCACTGTGGACAGTGACTGCAGCCATGAAATTAAAAGACACTTGCTCCTTAGAAGGAAAGCCATGACAAACCTAGACAGCACATTAAAAAGCAGAGACATCACTTTGCTGACAAAGGTCCATCTAGTCAAAGCTATGGTTTTTCCAGCGGTCATGTATGGATATGAGAGTTGGACCATAAAGAAGGCTGAACACCAAAGAATTGATGCTTTTGAACTGTGGTGCTGGAGAAGACAGTTGAGAGTCCCTTGGACTGCAAAGAGATCAAACCAGTCAATCCTAAAGGAAATCAGTTCTGAATATTCATTGGAAGGACTGATGCTGAAGCTGAAGCTCCAATACTTTGGCCACCTGATGCAAAGAACCAACTCATTGGAAAAGACCTTGATGCTAGGAAAGATTGAGGGCAGGAAGAGAAAGGGGCAACAGAGGATAAGATTTTTGGATGGCATCACCAACTCAATGTACATGAGTGTGAGTTCATTTCCTTTAGCCTTGACTGGTTTGATCTTCTTGCAGTCCAAGGGACTCTCAAGAGTCTTCTCCAGCACCACAATTGCTTGGATTGATTAGTAAATACAAAAAAAATCAGACTACAGAAATGGAATAAATAAGAAGCAAGTGTTTGTCAAATTTCCAATTGGCAGCAAATATTCGAGCTTAAAAAAATACCCACAACGGAATTGACTACATAAAAATTTCATTGTCTCATTATAGTAACAGTGTAAACAGAATAGAAAGCATGCAGCAAACTGAAAAATGTTCCCAACATGTGACAAATTGAATATCTTTACTATATAAATTAGTCATACAAATTGAAAAGGAAAGCCTTACAATTCAATTAGGTTTACACAGAAAATTCACAGGAAAATTACATTTAGCCAATAAATAATAATGTGGATCATCATTTGAAGAGTGCTTATTATGTGTTTAAGTCCTTTTCTAAATGCCTGATATATTAACTTTTAATCCTTATATCCATTATGAAATGACTCTGGTCAACTTATTTAACCTTTCTGTGTCTCAGTTTCCCTCCTCCGTGAACATGTTTGAGAATTATTCCATGAAAGATGCAAAGAAGTGAGATTGCTGGGTCAAAAGAGAATGTGGATTTTCAGTACAACAAATCCTACCAAAATTCTATCCAAATTGCCACATATATTCTTATCAACTTCTTATCAACACAGTTTGAGAATACCAGTTTCCCCTGCCCCCCAGCCAACACTAAATAAGTTCTGTACTTTTCTTTTTTGCCAATTTGATGGGCATATCACTCTTGCCTCTCAAGAATTCAAGTCCTTTTCATCCTGAAAGCCAGATTGAATATCCACGTTTTCTTTGAAGAGTCCCGTCAACTGCCCAGTAAAACATTTTTCCTTCCTTTCAGTTCCCTCATCACTTTATCTATTCATTCAACAAACATTGTTGAGCATTTATTATATGTTCTAGTCAGTGCAGATAAAGCAACAGATAAACCAGGCAAAAATTTCTACCTTTATGGAGCTTACATTCTAAGGAGGAAGGCAGACAATAAAAATGAATGTAAATTTATAGAATCTTAAATAGCTAAGAACAAAGAAAGCTGATGTGGGGGATAAGGAGGTATCAGGATGGAAATAGAATTGAAATTTTAGGCACCGTGACTGAGGAAATCCTAGCAAAAGGTTGCTTGTGCCTTTCTTACAGCATTTACCACTTTCTAGTCCTCTCACCTGGAAACTCCCGTGGACGGAGGAGCCTGGCGGGCTGCGGTCCATGGGGTCGCTACGAGTCAGACACGACTGAGCGACTTCACTTTCACTTTTCACTTTCATGCATTGGAGAAGGAAATGGCAACCCACTCCAGTGTTCTTGCCTGGAGAATCCCAGGGACGGGGGAGCCTGGTGGGCTGCTGCCTATGGGGTCGCACAGAGTCGGACACGACTGAAGCGACTTAGGAGCAGCAGCAGCAGCAGTCTATGTTTATTTTTATTGTGATAAAATATACAACATACACTTCATCATTTTAATCATTTTAAACTACATAGTTCAATGACAGTAAGTATACATGCATTCACATAGTCGTGCAGCCATCACCACTGTTCACCTCCAGAACTTTGTCATCATCCCAAACTGAAAGTCTGTATCCCCTTGAACTGTAACTCTCCATTCTGCTCTCCCTCCCACCTTTCTGTGTCTGAATTTGATTACTCTGGGTACCTCATTTAAATGGAACCATACAGTATTTGTCCTGTGTTTGCTTTATTTCCCTTAGGGTAATTTCTGCAACGTTCATGTTGCAATATGTATCAGAATTTCTTTCTCTTTTAAGTTTGAGTAATATTTCATTGGAAAAGACCCAGATGCTGGGAAAGATTGAAGGCAGGAGAAGAAGGGGACGACAGAGGATGAGATGGTTGGATGGCATCACTGATTCAATGGACATGAGTTTGAGCAAGCTCCTGGAGATGGTGAAGGGCAGGGAAGCCTGGTGTGCTGCAGTCCATAAAGAGTTGGATGTGACTGAGCAACTGAAAAACAACAATATTCTATTATTTGTATGTACCACATTTTGTTTATCCATTCATCTGCCAAGGAACATTTGGGTTGTTTCTGGGTTTGTCTGTTATGAATAATGTAGTGAGCATAGGTGTGCATATATCAGTTCAAATCTCTTCTTTGAGTCTTTGAGGGTATAACCAGAAGTGGAATAACTGGATCAAATGGTAGTTATATGTTTAATTTTTTTAAGAACTACCATACTGTTTTTCATAGTGGATGCACCATTTTACATTTTTATCAGCAATGCACTAGGGTTCCAACTGCTCCACATCCTTGCAAAAACTTTTTTTTTAATAATAGACATCATAATGGGTTTTAAGTGGTATCACATTGTGGTTTTGAGTTGCATTTCCTTAATGATTAATGATGCTGAACATCTTAATCATGTGCTTTCTGGCCATTTGTGTGTCTTCTTTGGAAAAATGTCTGTCCAAAATGTCTTCGCCCATTTTTGAGTTGGATTGTTTGTTTTTTTGTCACTGCATTCTGAGCGTTCCCTATATACTCTGGATGTTAATCCCTTGTCAGATAAACAAGAGCACATAGTTTCTCCTGTGAGTTGTCTTTTTATTTTGGTAATAGTGTCTGTCTTAGTCCATTTGGACTATTGTAACAAAATTACCATAAACTGAGTAGTTTACAAACCACAGAAATTTGCATTTCACCACTCTGGAGGCTGGGAAGTCCCAGATCAAGGACTTCAAGCATCAAGCAGCTTCAGTGTCTGGGGAAGACCCACTTCCCGGTTCATAGATGGCGTCTTCTTGCTGTGTCCTCATGTGGGGAGGGAAGGAATCTCTGTAAGGGTACTGATCTCATTCATGACCCCATCACCTCCCAAAGGCCCACCTCCTGTAATATCATCACCTTACGGGTTTGGATCAACATACAAATTTTGAGGGGAAACAGACATTCAGACCATAGCAGTGTCCTTTGATGTAACAAATTTCTAAAATTTTAATGACATCCAGTTGGTCTATTTTTTTCTTTAGTAGACTCTGCTTTTGGTGTCATATCCAGGAAATTATGAAATCCAGTGTCATAAAGCTTTCCCCTGTTCTAAAAGTTTTATAGTTTTAGATCTTACATTTTGGTCTTTGATCCACTTTGAGTTAATTGTACATGGTGTTAGGTAAGAGTCCAATTTCATTTTTTGCATGAGGATGTTAGATGTTCATTTTTATTACACTTGATGATTTTCCTAAGACCCTTTGAGGACAGCACTGTGTCTTATAATTCTTTATATCCCTTATAATACCAGGCATTTAACAAGAGCTTAATGCACTTAAAAAAAAATGCTTTGTGGTTCCTGACTATTGACTCAAAAGTCTTATTCTGTCTGCACCTTATTGTAGGACCTAGCACATAATTGGCATTTTTAAAATGTTTATTAAATTAAGGAATTAAATATATTCTTATTCTGAAGGATCTCATGGTCAAAAAAATTATTCTTTCAATTGAGTGATGTTGAGAGGATTGGAGAATGAGTAAATTATTGTAAATGTTGTATTGCATAATACATATTTGTAAAAAGAGAATGGCATAAACAGCAAAAATAATTTCCGTAGCCACCTTCAAAACAAATACATAACTTTTATTTTGAAGATGAACTATAACTAAGAATTCATCATTTTTTTCTCCTTGAAATCTTTTTAAAATAATCCAGTTTTTTTAAAAAGGCAAACATAAGCGCTCTGGAAAACCAAGAAGGTGATATGATAGTTATACAAAAATGTTCCCAGCGAACCAGCTCATTGGTACTTAGGTACTTGTGTGGTTCCCCTCCTATATTGAAGTTGGACTTCAGCCAACAGAATCCCAAGAGTGGTGCTGGACCGTTTTGTATCTAAGCCTGTGATAGATTTTGTATTTATAGCATCTGGAAATGGACTGACAGAAACAAACACAGGTAGATTTCTCTATGAGTTCCAAGCTCAGAGCAGAGGCAATGCTATCAAGAGTTAGCCTTTGGGGGGGTGGGGTGGCGGGGAAGTTAGCCTTGAGATGCGAAGAATTGGGTGGGGTTGTGAACTGAAGGACCTCAGGATGTTGGAGCCTTGACTTGGCCCAGGTGTGCTGGTTAAGGGGGGAGTTGCCACAGCCAGCTCCTGGATTGGGCAGTATAGAGTTTCGTGGCTACAGTGCCCTTCAGGTTACCATGGTGAATTGAGCATGTCATGAAAAGTCCAGCGTGTCACTTCCGCAGTAACCTCCTGCAGCATCCCTAACATCTCAGGACAGAGGCTGGAATGTTTGGCAATTTCTTAAGGGTGGTGGGGAGGGTGGAGCACGCCATTCTTTGGTGGAGCAAATAATTTGGAGAGCTCCATTTATCTTGAGAGAGTTTCCAAACTGTTTCTAGGGAGGTAAGTAGTTGAAAATATTCGCAGAGCAAAGGTCAAAGCTTCCTGAGATTGATCTCACCAAATGAAGCAGGATGTGAAAACAAACAAAAAACAGCAGGATAGAGTGTTTAGCCAGTGTAATAATAACAGCGGTCACTTGTGCGCCATTTACTTCATACTGAAGGCCATTGCACCCATTCACTCACAACCTCATAGAAAATGATGACAAAGAGAACAGCAGCCATCTGATCCTAGGGTTTTCACTATTAACCACTAGTCTATAGAAACAGAATGTGATAAAAGTGACCATTTCAGATCAATGGGAAAAGAATGGATGTTTCAATAACAGTAAATTTGTACTGTAGTTATAGAAAGGGGCCAGTGCTCCAGCTGTACTTCATTCTTAAAAAGATAGAGCAGAATTCAGCTGAAGACAAAAAGAAACCATGTGTTATGTTAATATCTCTAGTTAATAGAGCACACTTACAAACTGATAAGAAAAAGTTAAATAGTCTAATAGAAAGTTTGCCAGGTGATGTGGACAGCAATAAACAAAAACACAAGTGATACCATTAAAATATGATGCAGTGATACAGTGTTAGGAAAATATATATATATAATTTATGTATTACAATCCTGGTTTTGTAAGGAAATAAACAACCATCATTACCACCACTGCAATAAATACATGCACATAAAGACAGAACGATGACTTGAAGAAAAGAACCAAAATGTTCACAGTGGTTAAAGTGAAGTGAAGAATTGAAGTGAAGTCGCTCAGTCATGTCCAACTCTTTGTGACTCCGTGGACCCACGAGGCTCCTCCTCCTCCAGGCAAGAATTCTGGAGTGGGCTGCCATTTCCTTCTCCAGGGGATCTTCCCGACCTAGGGATCGAACCTGGGTCTCCCGCATTGTAGACAGATGCTTTACCGCCTGAGCCACCAGGGAAGTCACAGTGGTTAGCCCAGGGTAATAACTTGCAATTTATAAATGTTTTCATTTTTCCAAAATTTAAATAAAGCACCTTTATTTAGAATTAGAAAAATAAACCATGACAAATTATTTGAACATTTGTGAGTTAAATTTAAAATGAAAGTATTATACTTACATGTTTGTTGTTAAGCTTAATTACTTAGAGCATAATACTTGTTTAAAACCCATAGAGTGTACAACATGGAGTGCACCCTAATTTATACTGTGTACTTTGGGTGATAATGATGTGTCTGTGTAGTTTTATTGGTCATAACAAGCATACCACTGTAGTTCAGAATGTCCACAATGGGAAAGTTGTATGTGGGAGAGAACAGGGGAGATATGGGAACTCTGTGCTTCCCATTCAATTTTGCTGTGAACCTACAACTACTCTAAAAAAACTAAGTTCATTATTTAAAAAAAGAGCATAGCAACCATAATGATGTCATAGAATTTCTTTAAGGAGGAAATTTTGTAAATACCCTTTATTTAAACTTGGCATAAAGTTGGCATGTTTCTATCCCTCAATGCCAAAAGTATGGTTTTTCACATGGTTTAGCATATCCATTTATAAGGGGCAAACCATTATTTCTTAAGTGCATCAGATTGAGGTGTAAGACCAATGCCTATTTTTATTTAGAATGACAGTTCTGTCACAGGGGCTGGAATACACATATGGACATAAGCAACATATTTTCTTTGTGAAGTCAGGGAAAAAGGCTATAATATCAGAAGGTTGCCTGGAGAACCTGAAATTAGGGGAAGTAGGAACTAATGTCATGACTTGATTATTTAAAATATTTCTCAAAGTATAAGTTCATTGACTACCTACATCAGTCTCACCAAGGATGTTCACTAAGATGGAGGTATTTAAACACTAACCTAGATTTACTCTATCAAAGTCTCCAGGTATGACGTCAGAGTCTGCACTTTTAACAAGCATCCAAGATGACATTTATGTGCACGGAAGTTTGGGAACCAGAGGTACTTTGTTCCAGTGTAGCAAGGAAAAAGGGTAGCGTTGGCTATGAAGTCTTTGCCAATAGAAAATTAACAAATCAAAAGCATTGATGAGACTAAATCTTGATGTTTCCCTGAAGGGGAAATGGCTAAGGTTCCTTTTAATGATTGTATGATGTGCTAATCAAATTGATACATAATAAATGTCCGTTTCTTTTAAAGGCTTTCATGCTAGGTTGTGGTCCAGTGAAGATACTAGGTCCATTAGGCTTCACTTGTGCATTATTGTTCTATTGCTCATTTAAGAACTGTAACTAATGGTATTGTATAACACGAGATTCTTATTGAATCTCTCTCAATGTAGCTTTTTTGCAGAAAATAATTCCCCCTTCCCATGATACTATCCTGGTATTCCTTGATAGTCTAAGAAATAATACACAAACATCTTAATTTTTACCTGTGAGACACATTTTTTAAAATTGTCCTAACTGTTCTTTAAAATAGTTACTACTAGTATGTCTATCATTTCCTAGTTTTCTGTAAAAAAACCCCAAAAACTAGAGTTTTAAAAAATAAACAAACATATATGTTGGCCAGATGTTTATTTCTTTTTTTGTTTTGTTTTGCTTTTTTTCTCTAATTAGGTGTTGGGAGAATATACTAGGAAGGAGTTGTAAGAGGAACTCATTTATTAACAAAGATAGTAAACATTTGCATAAATGATTAGAATTAGTTGGAGACACATGGAATGTGAGGCTGTCATTAATTTTATTAAAATCTATTGTAAAAATACTTCCCTTTATGCCATCTTACATAGAAGGAGGATAATCTCTGTTGTGGAAATTATTGTTTCTTTTTCCTTGGAGAAGGAAATGGCAACCCACTCCAGTATTCTTGCTTGGAGAATCCCATGGAGGGAGGAGCCTGGTAGGCTACAGTCCATGGGGTCGCAATGAGTTGGACATGACTGAGCGACTTCACTTTCTCACTAAATCTACTGATAGAGCACTGCTAATACACAACTCTGACACTGCTTTTCTGTGACTCCTTGATGTTCTTAACTTCATTTGATTGCTGTCAAGTCATGGGAGAACGTCATTCTTCTTTCACTGTATATCACTGCCCAGATGTATTATATATTTTTATATATATTTATAGAAGCATAATTGCATACCAGTGGCAATTTCATGAATTTTGACAAATGTAGACGTCTATATAACCAGTACTGCAGATGGGTATGCCTTCACCCTACGAGATTCATTGTGGTCTCTTCCCTTCTCTCCCTGCCCCTGTCTATCCTGACAACCACTATTATGATTTCTCTCCCTGCAGATCAGTTTTGCCTGTTTTATAATTCCATAAAATGATGTATTGACTATGAGGTAACTCCATAATTGTTACAGAAGACAGTGACACTCATTTTTCTAAGTTCTTTCAAGAGAAACCGCTCTAGACTCTTAGAAAACTCCAAAACGTTTCAATTTGTGTTGGTAAAGGTGGAATATCTTAAGTAAGATTTTTTTGCCTCGAAGTATAAACAGTATCCTGCTAAGGATGTTAGAAACTGTCCTTCTGTAATTAGTTAACTAGTTTTAAAGTCTTGAATTAGACATATTTTAATAATTAAAAACACTCTGATAGAGTATGCAGATGACCCAAAGGGAATCAATTCTTCTGACCCAAAACAATAATAGCCCCAATCTCCTAGAAGAATTTGAAGATCAACTTGCTAACTTAGGAAGAAGAAAGAAAGTGTTCAGATAGGCAAAAGAATGCCACTTGATCCACAGACCATAGGCAACCAAGTTTGATCCCAGATCAGATTCCAAAAGGGATCAGTAACATCTTCCCCAAACTTGGATTTCAACATATTCTTACCCATTTCTGTCTTTTCAGCCCCACAAGTGCAGTCTTTTACGTGGTCCAAAAGAGAACTTTGAGGAATAGTACATCCTTTCTACCATCCATTATCATCATTTCTTTGGTCCTTTAACACATTCTGTGGTCCTTACCAGTTTTGCATGTTTTGATTGCTCCAAGACTTTAACATTCTGCTACTCTTTGTGTGGTTCTATGTCACTCTCATAGAGTTATCACTTGCCTTTGTCTTTTTCAATGTTCCTCCCATATTCCAGTTTAAAGGGTTCTGTGCCATCACTCTAATTAGTTTGAAAATCTCCCTGCCTCTTTTCTTGTCATTGGAATTGCCCCAAGTCATGCTTCAGAGCACTTCCTGGTACTATCTTCTTTTGGAAACTAGTGGAATTATGCCTATTTTTAAAAAAATATTTTTAAAGTCTAGCTTCCTAAAGTCTGCTATACACATTTTATCTAGCTTATCCTTGTCTTCCCTTGAAGATGACATGGTCTCCCAGGGTCTCATCCCTTCTACTCTGACAAATGACTTCTTCCCACTGGTTGGAATCAGTCAGAGCAGAGTTATTTTTATTCCTTCTTCTACCATCTAGGATGTGAAATTGTGGGGAAGGCAAGTGAAATGCTCTGCTTTTATCTGAATGAAATATCCAGAATGTTATCCCCAGCGTGTGTGCTCTGCCAATTCTGTGGCTTTCCCCCATGTGTCTCAGCTCAGTTTCCATAAAAACCTCACTTCTGTTCCTCTCTCCTTTCATCTTCATCCAAGTGTTCAGGGATTCCTCTGCATCTATTGTTATTACAGCCTACAATGCTGCTCCATCTCCTCTCAACAGGTCTTTTGTGCACAGCACACCCTTCTATCACTATGTTCCCATGGACCGGTTCCACCCCGCCAACTCTCCCGGTATCTATGAGGTCTTGTTTGTCACCCCGTGCTGTAATCTCAAGGTTACTTACTGTGTTCTGGGTATGATATCTGGACATCTGCTGCCTATGTTTTGTTTCTGATGTTCTTCCCAATTGTTTTCTCATTGAATCACTCAGCACCTCCCTCGCTGTTTCCCTCACTGTTGAAATTCTTCCCAGGCCTTCCTTCATGTCATCCATGGAAACCCATTTCATTTTATCTAGGTGTTGTTTTTTTTTTTTTCCCTCCCTTCCCATCTGTTTTCCATTTACAAACCTTTTGGCCAGATGAGTTGGTCTCTGACTAAACACATTCTTTTCAGTCTTTGAAAAATGTTCTCCATTCTTAGTCAATATCCATCATTCCTACATTTGAAGCTGTGGCCCTGAAATGAAAATTTGCACCAACTATGTACCCAGTCCTTCATTTTTTTTTTGTATCATATTTTTATTCTCTGCATTGTGCCCTAAGTCTTTTATGTTCCAAATTTCACAGCATCTTGAGATGCTTCCATACGCTATTTTGATGGCTTTTCATTTCCCTGTAACTTGGCAGTTGATAGTTTGACCAGCCTCAGCAGGCTCTGCCATATGCTAGATTCATATTCCATGAAGATAACTCCCTTTCCGGCACGACTTGATTGTGTCAATTCAGACATTACCATATCCCTCGCTGGGAGTCCCAGAATTCCAGTGTATGACTTTTTCTCCATAGCTTTACCATCCTCTGTGGGAAAGGAATATCAGAGGTGGTGCAGAGTAGTAAAAAGGAGGCTTGCTCTTCCACTTGCTACTGGGCAGCTAAAGAGGACACTGGGCTTTCCAGGTGACGCTAGTGGTAAAGAACCCACCTGCCAATGCAGAAGACATAAGAGGCGCAGGTTCGATCCCTGGGTTGGGAAGTTCCCCTGCAGGAGGGCATGGCAATCCACTCCAGTATTCTTGCTTGGAGAAGCCCATGGACTGAGGAGCCTGGCGGGCTACAGCCCATAGGGTTGCAAAGAGTTGGACACGACTGAAGCGACCTAGCACACAAAGAGGACAAATAACTGGGCTCCCCTGGAAGTCCAGTGGTTAGGACTCCATGCTGCCACTTCAGGGAGCATGAGTTCGATCTCTGGTCGGGGAACTAGGATCCCGCATGCCATGCAGCATGGCCTAAAAATAAAAAAGAGTGCAGTAACTAAAGCAAGTAGTGAACTGTCCAAGCCTCAGCTTCGTTATCCTTTAAGTGGTAGTAGAATACTGACCTTCCTAGGTTATTATGATGATATAATAAGATACTATTTATGAAAACACTTTGTACGTTGAAAGTAACGCAAATACAGGCTTTAAGAATAATCATTGGGTGATTTCATTTTCCTAGAACCTGCAGAGCACTTGCAGCAGGCGTGAGAGGTTGCTCCATGTTTACTCCAACCTTGTATTAACTCAGATATCGAGTGCCTCCTGGAAGCACGGTTCTCTAAGGAGAAACAAAGGCAGGTGCACACAACGGCGGTGGAGTTCTCAGCCAGGAAGAAACTGGATTCGGGCATGCGTCCTTTCCCCAGAGGACTGCTGTGGGCATTGGGGTGGGCTTCGCACTGCTCACAAGTATCTGTGCTGTGCCTTATTCTTTTGATTCTAATACCGTCCTGCACTTGTGTTCCTGAGCATCCCAGAGGTCATCCCAGAAAAGAATCTGCTCTTTTTCCAGAACCCTGGGCAGTTTGGGCCTCTGGCTCATGCAGGCCCCATCCTCAGCTAACTTCATCTGGGAACAGCCCATTGTATCCCCTTTCCCGCCCTAACCATGATGGAATGGCCTAGCTCTCTAGTTAGTGTGTAGGACCATCATGAGAAAAACCAGCCGTGATAATAGCACCTACAGCTCTCATGTTCTGAATGCCTACCGTGTGTCCCGTAGTCTGCTAGGCTCTGTATAGACATCACTGTTTTTCAACCATTTAAAAAACTATTGCTCCCCTAAGGAGACATTTAGTGTTTTTCTAAATATCCCCTTCATGAAATTTTAATATCAAAGACATACAGTGTCTTTGTTTAGGTTCCATACGCATGTAAATATTATCTATGCTTTATGAGTAAAAAGAGATTTTTTTTTTTCATCCTCTCCCTTGAGAGCCAATTTTCACCCCCTTGAGGATATTATGCTAATTGAGAATGCATTTGATTAATATATCTAATTTGTATATAGTCTTTCCTCCCCCTTCCCATAATCATTCCCTAAATAATTTCTAAACTGCTCAATCTCTGAACCTGTTACACGACCATTGACCCCAGAGGAAGAAACCATGATGTGGCGGTAACAGGAAACACTCTATCTGAGGAAAGGCCGCACTTCCACAGCGAGCCCAGCCCCCAAGTCAAGCCTGCACAGACCCTGGTTCGACACAGTCCTGCGGGCTCTCTGGACTCACTCACTTCGTCGTGGTCTCCTCCTCCACGATCTTGACCAGGACGCTAGACATTCCTCATGAGAAACCCAAGGAGCACACTCACAAGACAGCCAGTTTTCCCTCTGCCCGCTGCCACGTTTCTTGAGGGCCCAGCTGTTGGGATAAGATGTTGTAGAATTTTGATGTATTTATTATTATTATTGTTATCATTTAGAATTTATATATTATATACAGCTTATATATATTATATATAAATGCTAAAATTATATGTATGTATAAAAACCTCTGAGATTTCAGATTTTCTGTAGTGTCCAAGGGCTAGAAAATGTGGCAGTGCGGGAAGGTAGTGGTGGAAGGGTGGGTGAGAGAAAGAAGGAGAGAGAGGAAGGGAGAGGAGGGGCGCCCCGAGGGCTGGGGTTGGGAGGAAAGAGAAAGGAAAGGGGAATGAGGGAAAACCTGCTGGGCTTTGCAATCAGACAACTAGCTTGTTACTCTGTGACCTTGGGAGAAAGTTACTTAAGCACTCCAGGTCATTAATACTTGTTTCCCATGGTCTATGTTGAGTATGTACAACATGCCAATATCTGGCATATACAAGGTGCTCAAGTGTGTAAGCAATATCATTCCACATGCACATATAGGTGATAAAAGGAATTAGAATCAAATAAATTTGTCAGTCCAGTTTTCTCATCTTAGAAAAGGCTTATGTGAACCAATACAGATGGGCACAACCCCAAGGCATTCTGGGAGCATGGCTTCTGTCTTTGAGCAAGTAGGGTTTTTAATACCAAACTCTGGAATTTGACCAACTTATTCATCGGCCTCAGGCAATGCCAGAATATGGCAGGCTTCCTCAGGTGGCGGGAGATGCCCGCTGTGGGTGGCTTCTAAGAAAAGGAACAGAGGCAGGAGCTAGGCCATGCATGATATTTGTTCTCCTCCTAAACTCTCCCCGCAGGGAAGTCAGTTCACCTCCCCCGGGGAGGGATGGGTCAGGAAACTGAAGAGGCCAGGTGTGTTATGCTGACCACATCCGTCCACCTGGACAAGGTCAGCCAGGAGGAGATGGGGCATGAGCGTCCCACCCCGAAGTCCGCAGTGGGACATTCGCAGAACTAGGAGAATTAATGAGCCTCTAGAACTGGCCCCAGTGTAGGAGGAAGGGACACTGCAGTGTGCTTCAAAATGTTGAACAACTCTCTGAATAAAAAATTATATCAGTTTATAAATTTTACTGACATAAAGGGTGTGTAGCACATGACTTATAAACAACAATAAAATATACAATACTCTTTATTTTAACTTCCATATAGCCAGCTGATTCTCACTGAATGCTTTCACTTGTTTTTGCTGAACTCTTATATCCATAGCCAACCTATGGTTGAAGTTCAACCATGATTTGATAAGTGGAGTAATTTCCACCATCCAGATAACAATAGATATAAGTAACTCATGAGGTTAGAAAATATCAAAATTTAGTAAGATTTTTAAAAAGTGGTGAGTTTTGAGTATTCATGGCCTTTGTTTTTAATGTAAGTTAATTTTGTTTACACATAATTAAATTTTAACAATGACAGTGTTTAATAGTCCAACTTGTAAAAAGCCTACAAATTTATCAGTTGGCACAGCATCCAGGAATATCCCACAGTTCTAATTATGTTTTTTACAGGTGTGGCAAATGACAGTTTAATCCCCATTTGAGGAGGTATTAGGTTACTGCACTCGAGGAGGGGCGGGCTGGCTGCAGGGATGTCCAGGCAGGAAGGATGGCAGCCACCAGGGGGCAGTGTGGTTCCAAGTGGTCCCTCACACAGAGAGCCACAGCCCTTCCTGCCCTTCCTTACTAGAGGAAGAAGGGTGTCACATGTCGGGGAGACTCGGGGCTGCCCTCTGGGTGCCGACCAGGGTTTAGTTCAGTTCAGTCGCTCAGTTGTGTCTGACTCTTGGCAGCCCCATGGACTGCAGCACACCAGGCTTCCCTGTCCGTCACTAACTCCCGGAGCTTGCTCAAACTCATCATGCCCATAAGTTGGTGATGCCATCCAACCATCTCGTCCTCTGTCATCTCCTTCTTGGTGATCAGGGTAGCAATCAGGAAACCAAAACAGAAGTCCTGAGGTGATGGAAGAAGGAGTTGATGCTGAAAGCTCAGCTTCTCTGTACTTCCGTGCCGAATCTCAGAGACAGAGGTTTGGGTTGAGTAGAAAAGAATAGCTTTATTGCTCTGCCAGGTCAAGGGGGACACAGCAAGCTAATGCCCTCAAAACCACATGTCCCAGCTTGGGGAAGATAGATGTTTTATAGTAATTGTTCAAAGAGGGTGTGATCAGCTCATAGACATTCTTCTGATGGGTTAGCGGTGAGGTAAGTGGGAGTCAGCGTCAACCTTTAGGCTGAACTGGTCACGGGTCTACAGGCTTGTGGGCAGCATACCATTAACTCCTCCCACCTGGAGGAGTTTTAGTATATGCAAAAAAGCTCAAAGATATCGTCTTGTGTGTCTCTTGATGGGGAAATAGGACCTTGCCCCAAGGCTGCTCTTGACTGTTTAACCCTGGTCTCTCATCCCCTCCTTTCCCTAACTAACAACTACTTGAATCTGCCTGTAGCAACTCAGGGAAGGCTGTTTCCTACAATCAAATAAATGAGGAACACAGAGAAACCTTGTGCCCAGGAGCCCACCAAGCCCTGCACTGTGTCAGAGTGAGGGGAGAAGCCTTCTACCCCTTGCATCTATCTGGCGACACGGCAACAAGGCCCACTCCAGACCCTACTCTGGGGCAGGGTTTGGTGGCTGGGAGGGGGTGGCGTGGGCCTCACTCGAGTCGGAGGATGAACTTTGGCTCAGAACTTAATTACCCCAAATAGGGCTCAGGGGATTGTAGTTGAGAGGGTCCAGGAGGAGAGACCAATACTAGAAGCAAAGAAGAATTTTCTAGTCAGTTAAACAATTTGGAACCTTGGAGAACTCAGGCAGGATCACAAAAATCCAGTTTCCAGACTGTTGCCTTTGCTCCATACAAGGTCTGTGGTTGAGCTTTTAAGCGGAATCAAGTTACACAGCACCACACATCTATCCACAGGGCCTCTGGTACGGGAAGCATGTTAGATGTAATTTTTCCTCATGCCATTTTGTACTCTTACAGTCACTTTCTGGAAAGCCCATTTCAGTCTTAAAGGCCTCTTTCAGGAGCTTGGAAGTGTAATGTCTTGGTGACTTACTTTTTCCTAACTAAGATAAATCTAGCCGCCTTAACAGAGCAAAAGCAAAACTGGTACCTGGAAAAATTGCATTTTCTTGCCAATTTTGGCAGAATTGTCTCTAAAATGTTATAGACTATCCAACTCATCATTTATATATATATGTAAGTTTTTGTTTGCATATATATATTTAATACACAGTATATATTTGTAAACTATATATATGTGTGTATATTTTTATATATATATATTTTTATATTTATATATATTGTTTGTCTTCACTCATCTTTTAGGAGATTCAGACTGCTGACTTATTTTTTTGTGAAGATCTAGCTTTGTATTGAAACTTGAAAGCCCAGGATTTCAAAAGCGGTGTGCTCCTTCTCTTTGCTTGCTTCAGGCATAAAATGCTCCCAGGCCATAAGACAAAAGTCACTTCATAACTAGTGTATGTGCCTTAGGTCAATAGAAGATCCACAAATTTAGTTTGAGACAATAACTACCTGACTTCATCTTACATGGCTATTTTTAACAGTTTATGAACACAGTGATTTACTGGAAATAATGAGAAAAAACAAACTTTTGATGATTAATACCTGTTATAAATTAGTGTTGCAAGAGAAGGGGCCGGGGCAAGAGAATATTTCAAGTCTCAGGTGGGTTCCTGGGATGGGCCGCTAACTAAGGGTCCTTGGCTTCGCAATAGGAAAGACTTCAAGAGCAAGTAAAGTAAAGTGAAAGCAGGTTTATTAGAGAGATGCACATTCCATAGGCAGAATGCAGTCTGTCTCTGAAAGTGAGACTGGCCCTGGGGTATGGAGTTGTTAGATTTTATGGGCTGGGTAATTTTATCCTCTAAGGAGTGGGAGGAATATGCTAACTATTTGGGGAAGGAGTGGGGATTTCTGGGAATCGGACCACCGCCCACGTCTTGGCCTTTATGGTAGACCTCGGAAATGACGGGGCACCTTTCAGTTCAGTTTAGTTGCTCAGTCGTGTCCAACTCTGCGACCCCGTGAATCACAGCACACCAGGCCTCCCTGTCCATCACCAGCTCCTGGAGTTTACTCAAGCTCATGTCCATCGAGTCGATGATGCCATCCAGCCATCTTATCCTCTGTTGTCCCCTTCTCCTGCCCCCAATCCCTCCCAGCATCAAGGTCTTTTCCAATGAGTCAGCTCTTCACATGAGGTGGCCAAAGTATTGGAGGTTCAGTCTCAGCATCAGTCCTTCCATTGAACACCCAGGACTGATCTCCTTTAGGATGGACTGGTTGGATCTCCTTGCAGTCCAAGGGACTCTCAAGAGCCTTCTCCAACACCACAGTTCAAAAGCATCAATTCTTCGGCACTCAGCTTTCTTCACAGTCCGACTCTCACATCCATACATGGCCACTGGAGAAACCATAGCCTTGACTAGACAGATGGCAAAGTAGTGTCTCTAATTTTTAATATGCTATCTAGGTTGGTCATAACTTTCCTTCCGAGGAGTAAGCGTCTTTTAATTTCATGGCTACAATCACCATCTGCAGTGATTTTGGAGCCCAAAAAAATAAAGTCTGACACTGTTTCCACTCTCTCCCCATCTATTTCCCATGAAGTGATGGGACCAGATGCTATGATCTTTGTTTTCTGAATGTCAAGCTTTAAGCCAACTTTTTCACTCTCCTCTTTCACTTGCATCAAGAGGCTTTTTAGTTCCTCTTCACTGTCTGCCATAAGGGCGGTGTCATCTGCGTATCTGAAGTTATTGATATTTCTCCTGGCAATCTTTTTTTTTTCTTTTCATTTTTTTTTTTTTAGTTGGAGGCTAATTACTTCACAACATTTCAGTGGGTTTTGTCATACATTGACATGAATCAGCCATGGAGTTACATGTATTCCCCATCCCGATCCCCCCCTCCCACCTCCCTCTCCACCCTCTCCTGGCAATCTTGATTCCAGCTTGTGCTTCTTCTAGCCCAGCATTTCTCATGATGTACTCTGCATATAAGTTAAATAAGCAGGGTGACAATATACAGCCTTGATGTACTCCTTTTCCTGTTTGGAACCAGTCTGTTGTTCCATGTCCAGTTCTAACTGTTGCTTCCTGACCTGCATACAGGTTTCTCAAGAGGCAGGTCAGGTGGTCTGGTATTCCCATCTCTTTCAGAATTTTCCACAGTTTATTGTGATCCACACAGTCAAAAGCTTTGGCATAGTCAATAAAGCAGAAATAGATATTTTTCTGGAATTCTCTTGCTTTTTCAGTGATCCAGCAGATGTTGGCAATTTGATCTCTGGGTCCTCTGCCTTTTCTAAAACCAGCTTGAACATCTGGAAGTTCATGGTTCACATATTGTTGAAGCCTGGCTTGGAGAATTTTGAGCATAACTTTACTAGCGTGTGAGATGAGTGCAATTGTGCAGTAGTTTAGGTATGCCATTTAGCTGTCTTGTTACAACGATCAGGTGTTGAGGCTAAAGGTCTCCTGAAAGGCAAATCTTCCGCCATCTTGGCCCTAGGGGGTTCTTCCCAGTCTGCTGAATCCTGTTTTTCTCAACAGCTTTTATCATGGTTGTGCCTGCCACCTTCCTTCTTGTCTCATGCATTCAAATTGTTAAATCATTTATGACAAAAAGTGTTCAAAGATTATCATGTTTTATATTGAAGAATAAGAAAAACAATAGCTAAAACTAATAAATAGGATCATATATACTGTTTTCAAACTTAAACATGTTTTTACAGTGTGCTGTCTTATTTATTATTAATTTTTGTCTGTGAGTTGAGGCTTTCAGGATCTGTTCCCCACCCAGGATTGAACCTGGGCCACAGAAGTGAAAGCACAGAGTCCTAACCACTAGGTCAACAGGGAACTCCTTCTGCAATGCATGATTTTAAACCTGCACAGACTTAGCAAATGTAATGAACGCTCTAACTTCCTTAACTTGTTTCATCTATAGTCTTATATCTCATCAGCATAGCAGTTCATCTCTAAATATAGAGCTTAAAAAATAACATACCACTTTACTTTTAAAAAATAGTGATAAAAATCCATAGTGACATGAACCCCAATGTTTATCGCACCACTGTTTACAATAGTTACAACATGAAGCAACCTAGATGTCCATCGGCAGATGAATGGATAAGAAAGTTGTGGTACATATACACAGTGGAATATTACTCAGCCATTAAAAAGAATGCATTTGAGTCAGTTCTAATGAGGTGGATGAAACTGGAGCCTATTATACAGAGTGAAGTAAGTCAGAAAGAAAAACATCAATACAGTATATTAATGCATATATATGGAATTTAGAAAGATGGTAACGACAACCCTATGTGCAAGACAGCAAAAGAGACAGAGATGTATAGAACAGTCTTTTGGACTCTGTGGGAGAAGGTGAGATGGAATGATCTGAGAGAATAGCATTGAACATGTATATTACCATATGTGAAATAGACCACCAGTCCAAGTTTGATGCATGAAACAGGGCACTCAAAGCCGGTGCACTGGGACAGCCCCGAGGGATGGGGTGGGGAGGGAGGTGGGAGGGGGGTTCACGATGGGCACACATTTGCACTCATGGCTGATTCATGTCAATGTATGGCAAAAACGACCAAAATATTGTAAAGTAATTAGCCTCCAATTAAAACAATTAATTAAAAAATCTATAGCGTCTTTCAAAACTGGTCATTATGCAGATTTCTTCAATCTTACACCCACCGGTGTTTATGCTTGGACTTTCAAAGGCAATACTATTCATTGCAATTAATTAACATTTCTCTTGTTTCTTTTAATCTCTAAGTTGTTCCATCTCTTCTTTTTTCACTTCATTTCTTAAAGATAACATGTTCTTTTACATAATATATATCACAAACATTTCCCCATCATATTACAAGGCTTCATAATATTCTCCTGTGTGGATGTTCCATAGTTTATTTCCAAAGTCCTCTAATTGTTGGATAATTAATTGTTTTGAATATTTTTCTAATATTCAATTTCCTGCGCTAAACACCCTAACACATATATTTTTGGAGAACTGCTTGATTGATTATTTAAGAAAAATTACTGATTGAAAGAGTCAAACTCTCTCTGTCCCAGTCCTTTTCCCCATGGCTTGCTTTACTTTTGAAGACCTGCTTTTGAATTTTATGTAAATTTATACTTTCCAAGAACTGAGGTTTCCTGCAATAAATTTTGAAATAATTTCTTACTGTATGGTAAGTAATCAGGATTCGGTAAACAGGGTCTCACTACAAAAGGGTTAGGGAGAGATTTATGACACAATGATGACACAGGTGTTCAGTCAAAGAGCCTGTTGAACTAGAAGGTGTCATATGTCCTCAATAGCCCACCCCTCTGGCTGGATGAGTCACTGTGGTTTGAACAGAAAATATTACTCTCTTATATGATTGACGGAAAACCCTGAGCATGCAAAGAGAATGCCTTGGAAAATGCATTCATTCCTCCTTTGATGGATGTGCTCAAACTGTAAGCTTACAGGAAAGTCTAGTCTTCAGGAAGGAATGTGAGCAGTTGCTATCACCACAGGCTAAGATTCCATGACTTCCTTTGAAAGCTCTCAGGAATTCAGTGTAGGGTTGGATGAATGAAAAGTGGGTAGGGGCAAAGATAAAACAAGATCAGCCGTGAATCGGTAATTATTGTAGCTAGTGATGGGTACCTGGTGATTCATTCTGCTAGTCTCCCTCATTTGGGATGTATGTGAAAATTCTTGTCTGTAATTAAATTTCAGAAATTCTCTCAGAGCAATACGGCCAATCCGTGGCCATGTGCACCTACATGGGGGTCCAAGTACAGCCCTTGAAGCAAGCATGAGTGAATAAGATTTATGATAAATTATTATGATGGAGTGTTTTTAAAGTAACAACAGTCGTTGGAGAAATTTCAAACAATATTCTTCGTGAGTATGTGCCACTCTTCACTTTTATTTCATGGAATAAGTGAAAAACATAGGAGTATTTTACAAAGGAAAATTATTGTGGCCCCTTGCCAATGATGCTGGAAGATTCTGTCATACTCTTTGTTAAGCAAACCACTTAAAAAAAGCAAAACAAAACTTCACAATCAGGAAATTCTGATTAATTTGGATAATCTGGCTTATAAAAGGTGCTGAAGATACTTGTTGCTGAGTTGCTAAGTCGTGGCTGACTCTTTTGTGATGCCATGGACAAGAATCCTGGATTGAGTTGCCCTTTCCTCCTCCAGGGGATCTTCTTGACTCAGGGATCCACTCCGTGTCTCCTGCACAGCAGGTGGATTCTTTATTGCTGAGTCACCGGGGAAGCCGCTGAAAATACCTATGGTGTGCCAAAGTGAGATTCATGAGATAATACTGATCTTTTCCCTCTTAAACTTCTTTAGGAAGTCGGGGATTCCAGAGGACCTCCTACACAGTAAACAGTCACAAAGAGCAGCTGTAGGAAATAAAATGTCTAAAATTTTAGTTGTACAATTAATCCCAAGTGCTGGTGGAATAAATTTCAGACATTAGAATGCTTACATTAGTTATTCAGCTATTTTACCTGGCTGAGGCCCCCTCATAGTAGAATTAAGTATTGAAACACAAAATCAAATCACTTAAGCAGCCTCAGTGGTGGTACTCTGACATACAGAGGAGAGAGAAGTTTGAATTTATGGGCTGGAAACCACTAGTACGCAGCAGGTGGTTGATTTTTAGTGTTCCCATACCCTGATGATTACAGTAAAGTTGGTGCTAGTGGTAAAAATCTGCCTGCCAATTCAGGACACACAGGAGTCATGGGTTCAGTCCCGGAGTCAGGAAGATCCCATAGAGGAGGAAATAGCAACCCACTCCAGTATTCTTGCTGGAAAATCCCATGGACAAAAGAGCCTGGCAGGCTACAGTCCATGGGATCACATAGATTCGGACACAACTGAGCATGCATGCATGCACCCTGATAATGAAACTAGAAAGCTATAACTCTTAATGGGCATAACTTAGGTCTTGGTTATAAAAGACCTCATTTCATAAAAGAATAAAGATTTTATCCCTTCAGTTCAGTTCAGTTCAGTCTCTCAGTCATGTCTGACTCTTTGCGACCCTATGAACCACAGCACGCCAGGCCTCCCTGTCCATCACCAACTCCCAGAGTCCACCCAAACCCATGTCCATTGAGTCAGTGATGCCATCTACCCATCTCATTCTCTGTCGTCCCCTTCTCCTCCTGCCTTCAATCCTTCCCAGCATCAGGGTCTTTTCCAATGAGTCAACTCTTCACATCAGGAGGCCAAAGTATTGGAGTTTCAGCTTCAGCATCAGTCCTTCCAATGAACACCCAGGACTGATCTCCTTTAGGATGGACTGATTGGATCTCCTTGCAGTCCAAGGGACTCTTAAGAGTCTTCTCCAACATCACAGTTCAAAAGCATCAATTCTTTGGTGCTCAGCTTTCTTTATAGTCTAACCCTCACATCCATATATGACCACTGGAAAAACCATAGCCTTGACAAGACAGACCTTTGTTGACAAAGTAATGTCTCTGCTTTTTAATATGCTGTCTAGGCTGGTCATAACTTTCCTTCCAAGTCTATACAGTCAGCAAAAACAAGACCGGGTGCAGACTGTGGCTCAGATCATGAACTCCTTATTGCCAAATTCAGACTGAAATTGAAGAAAGTGGAGAAAACCACTAGACCATTCAGGTATGACTTAAATCAAACCCCTTATGACTATACAGTGGAAGTGAGAAATAGATTTAAGGGACTAGATCTGATAGACCGAGACATAGATCTGAACTATGAATGGAGGTTAGTGACATTGTACAGGAGACAGGAATCAAGACCATCCCCAAGAAAAAGAAATGCAAAAAAGCAAAATGGCTGTCTGAGGAGGGCTTACAAACAGCTGTGAAAAGAAAGGAAGAGAAAGGCAAAGGAGAAAAGGAAAGATATTCCCACTCGAATGCAGAGTTCCAAAGAATAGCAAGGAGAGATAAGAAAGCCTTCCTCAGCAATCAATGCAAAGAAATAGAGGAAAACAATAGAATGGGAAAGACTAGAGATCTCTTCAAGAAAATTAGACATAAGAAGGGAACATTTAATACAAAGATGGGCTCTATAAAGGACAGAAATGGTATGGACCTAACAGAAGCAGAAGATATTAAGAAGAGGTGGCAAGAATACACAGAACTGTACAAAAAAGATCTTCACAACCCAGATAATCACGATGGTGTTATCACTCACCTAGAGCCAGACATCCTGGAATGTGAAGTCAAGTGGGCCTTAGAACACTACAAACAAAGCTAGTGGAGGTGATGGAATTCCAGTTGAGTTATTTCAAATCCTGAAAGATGATGCTGTGAAAGTGCTGCACTCAACATGTCAGCAAATTTGGAAAACTCAGCAGTGGCCACAGGACTTGAAAAGGTCAGTTTTCATTCCAATCCCAAAGAAAGGCAATGCCAAGGAATGCTCAAACTACTGCACAGTTGTACTCATCTCACATGCTAGTAAAGTAATTCTTAAAATTCTCCAAGCCAGGCTTCAGCAATACATGAACTGTGAACGTCCAGGTGTTTAAGCTGGTTTTAGAAAAGGCAGAGGAACCAGAGATCAAATTGCCAACATGTGCTGGATCATTGAAAAAGCAAGAGAGTTCCAGAGAAACATCTATTTCTGCTTTTATCCCTTCAAGGAATTCCTTATTTTATGCATAGGGAAACAAAGAATGAACAGGCTTATTAACTCATGGTTAGATTGAAATCATGGTCAATTCGGATTTGATTACCTAAAGCGACAAAACCTAAAATTCATCCTGGTGACTTGCTTCATACAACAAGAGAACATCTTATATTCTGTGAGAGAAAAAAATGCATTCTATTCTATCTGCCATCAACAACTGCTTGTTTCTCACTAATACCAAAGTTACTGTGTATGTGTGTGTCTATCAGCTGCTCAGTCATGTTTGACTCTGTGATCCCATCAACTGTAGCCCACCAGGCTTCTCTGTCCATGGGATTTTCCAGGCAAGGATACTGGAGCAGGTTGCTCTTTCCTTCTGCAGAGGATCTTCTTGACCCATGGATTGAACCCTTGTCTCTTGCATCTCCTGCATTGACAGGTGGATTCTTTACCACTGGGATACCTGGGAAGCCCTAATACCAAAGTACAGTATCATTTCCATTTAGAATGTGTCCAGAACTGAGTTATAATACAGTAGTGAACAGAAGCCAGCTTGTATCAGCTCTGTCAATACATTTCATCACATGAGTGACTTGAAATCAGACATGGCAGGAGTATTTATACCACGGAAATAGGGAACCACTTCAACCAGTACTTATTTTCTAAATTTGGAAAGCCAGTTTGCCATTGTAGCACTTGTTATAATATATATGCTTAATACTCAAGGCTTTAATATTTATAGTTTCAGCCTATTTCCAGGTAACCACAAAGGCTTATTATAATCTGCTAAGGCATTGATCATGTCCAGAATCCTAAAATTGAGCTGGAAAGATTAAATGAGATGAAATAAATGCACAACATCTGATACATAATATGTGCTTAAAGAGTATTAATTATTTGCATATAAAAGCATTTGTCCAATGAGTATACATTATTTATAGGGATCTTCATAGGAAGTGGGATCTAATCTAAAAAGATAATTGACAGGGAATCTCCCAATGGGAATAAAGGTCATTATAGAAAAAATTTTATAGATAACATTTCAACATTTATTTTTCTGATTTGTCATAAGTCAAGGAAGCCAAAGAGAGCACTTTGAACTAATTGGGAGGGCCAAGAAGGTAATTAACTGCTCTCTAATTAAGCTGCTAATAGCCACCCTCCATTGGAGTGATCAAAAGCTAGAGAATCATTTGAAGACAGGCCTCTCTCAGTGATGACAGCCTTGAAGTTTTGAGCTTACAAAGGCTCTGTCTGCTGGGGTCCAAGAAGAGGAAGGTTCAGGTGAATGGAGGACAGTTAATATTTTGTCAGGAAAGTGGTCACTTGTATTTAGGCATTTTCAGCTACACTTGTGATTTTTTTGTTTTCTTAGGTACAGTAGACTCTTGACTAATGGGGTTAATCTATGTATAATTTAGAGTCGGCCCTCCCTTTCCAAGTTTCCTTGGCACCTACAGATCCAACCAACCACAGATCATATAGTACTGTAACACTTACTATTGAAAAATATCCACCCAGTTCAAACCTGTGTTGTTCAAGTCTCAACTGTTAACACTTTTAAAAAAAAAAGTAAAAAGGAACAGGTAGAATTAGTTTTAATAATATATTTTATTGAAACCAATGTATATTGAATATTATTACTTTGCTGTTGTTAAATTGCTCAGCTGTGTCCAACAGTCCCAGGGACTGTAGTCTGCCATGGGATTTCCCAGGCAAGAATACTAGAGTGGGTTGCCATTTCCTCCTCCAGGGGATCTTCCTGACTGAAGGATCAAACCTGAGTCTCCTGTATTATAGGTAGATACCTTACCCTTGAGCCACTGGGGAAATATTTATAGATATTTTACAGCTTTTTTTTTGGGGGGGGGTACAATTCTTTGAAAGCTAGTGTGCATGCTACACTTAGAGCATACCACAGTTTGGATTAGCCATGTTTTAGTACTCCATAGCCACATGTGGCAGGGGCTCATGTGCTGGACAGCATAGGGTAGAGGATGGACAACTGGAAGGTAGCAATCTGTCTTTGCACCCACACTGCTTTCTGCAGTGCCTGAAACATAAATGCTGTCCCATAAATGAATGTGGCAGGCAGAATTCTAAGATCACCTCCAGGGATCCTTGTCTTTGTATCATTCATTCCTCTTTAAGGGTGATGGTGAGGCAGACATCAATCTATCGCTTATGTTATATGGCAAAAGGGAAATGATCTTGAGTGGGCCTGCTCTGTTCAGGTGAGTCTTTTAAGAATAGAGAGTTTTCTCCGACTGGTAGCAAAGGAAGACATCAGAGAACGTCCCTGCTGGCCTGAAAGAAAGCATATAGCGATGTAGTGAACTGCTCCTGGAAGCTGAGACAGATTCCCCAGCCAGCAAGAAAACAGAGACCTCAGGCCTCCAACCACAAAGGACTGAATTCTACCAAACACTAGTGAGCTTGTCAGAGAACTCTGAGCCCTGGATGAGCACTGCAGCTGATATTTGAATTTTTGCTTTGTGAGACACTCTGCAGAGAGCCCTCAGCAGAGAACCCACCCACGCAGCGCCCTGATTTCAACCCTATAGAACTGTAAGCTAAGAGAGGGCTGGTGTTTTAGGCCGCTGTGTTTCTTGTGATTTGTTACACAGCAATAGAAAATTAATACCATGAATAGATGTCACAATTCAGCAGTCATCATTCAGTTGGGGACAATACGGTTAAACTTCAGGCATAGTCCCTAAGAAGAAATAGTAGCTTGTGAACATTAGATTTGCAAATCAAGCCAGTATCATGATAGCAACATATTTATCTTAATTATGCCAGGGCATCCCTAGTGTGGGGCACTTGAGTTGCCATCTCTTTCCCAGTGCCACTTGCATCAGAGGGAGGAGCTAAGTAAGAGGCAAAAAAAAAAAAAAAAAGGATGGGGGAAGCCTCTGGAAATAAGTTTGATATACTCATCCTGTAAAGGAGTGATTATTGATTAAGCAGAGACTCATATTAAAAAACAATGACAATAATAAGCAGAGCTCACATTTGCTGGGTTTGTACACTGTGCCAGGCATGTCAGCAATTGCATTACTATATCTGCACCAAAGTCCTGGAGGTAGAAACTGTTACTAACTTCATTTTATGGGTGTGGAAACTAATCAGTAGAGGTAGGAGACTTAGCTGCATAGTCAGGTGATAAATGTGACTTGGAAGGAAGTGGATAAAAAGGTATTCTTGGAGGAAGCACTCTTTAGAAGAGATTAGCCTGATTCCTAGATGCAGCCCTTTCTCCAGGATGACAGAGCTTTATTTCTTCTCTGTTAACAAACTCTTTTTATGCCCCTTTCTTCTAACAAGACGCATTTCCCAAGTGGTCATTGATCTATGCATTCAGTCTTTCTACTTTCTCCTTTGGAGACATCATTGAATCCTATGACTCCCAGTAACATCTCTGGTCCTGATTCTGAAAGGCCCCTTTTGAACTCAGCTGTTCTTCTGAGCTCCAGCCCTCTAGTGACCATACCTGGATGCCTCATTAACCTCTTAAGTTAGAGTTCATCATTATGGCCTGTAAACCAGCTCTCCTCTCCAATACTCTAGCCTTACCAACAATTCTATAATCATTGACCAGTCCACAGGGCTCCATAGCCCAGAGACCATTCAACCCTCTCTCACCTCCATTCCCTTTAGTCAATCAGCTGCTAAAAGTATCTTTCCAGAATGTTAACTCAGCCATTTCTTCTCCATTCTTCAACTTCCTGAATGCTTTAGTCCACCGACCTCCCTTCCTTCCTTCCTTATCCAGCTTTGATTTCATGCTGCATCAATTCAGTCACTCTTGAAAAGTGAAACGAAAAAGTGAAAGTGTTAGTCACTCAGTGATGTCTGGCTCTTTGTGACCCCGTGACCCCATGGAGCCCTCCAGGCTCCTCTGTCCAGGCGATTCTCTAGGCAAAAATATTGGAGTGGGTAGCCATTCCCTTCTCCAGGGGATTTTCCCCATCCAGGGATCAAACCCAGGTCTCCTGCATTGCAGCCAGATTCTTTGCCATCTGAGGCACCAGGTCAGTCACTCTTACCAGAACCCACAACCCCTTGCCACTCTATTTTTCATCATTTCTTTTTGACATAATGTGAACCCAACTATCTTGTTTCTCTTCAACTGGGAGGCCAAGTAGTGCTGAAAAAACTGCACAGAGGGAAGATAAAAGTAAAATAGAACCCTCTGTTCTGGTTTTCACTGAGGCCCCAAGGTTGCCAAATACTATCACATTCCAGAGCAAATTATTTGGTCCGCCTACCCATGACTTGTGAAGAAGGTGGGTGAAAACAGATTTTATGAGTTTTATTTTTGACTTACCTTGAGCTGTGAATTCTTCCTGACACTCCCTCCCTCCCCACCCCCTAGCCATCTGGGAGCTTCACAGGCATCTTTGATAGGTATCTTTTGAAGCTGGAGGAACACAGACAGGCATTAGATTCATGCCTAAGGAAAAAAGTCTTTAATGAGGGGCTGGCTGAAGTGAACTGTGTCAATATAGCTGAGGGCTGCGTTTAGGAAATTAACCACATTCTGGCGGATTCCAGGCCAAAGCTACATTTTTCCAGGGACCAAATGTGAAACCCACAGAAGGAATGTGAGTCTGGGTTGTTTAAAAAGGAATTCTGACCCAAAGGACTTCCTGTCGCCAAGGAGGTGTCCTCAGCAAAACGTGGCTGGAGATTCTACTGGGTAGAGAAGCAGAGAGGGATTGTAGGTGGCTGGTTAGAGAAGAGGCACTGCCCGAGACAAAGGATTTCCAAGTGGAAGGGTCCAGCAGGAGGGGGTCTGGGGAGGCCGCAGACGCTCAAATGAGAGAATAAATGGCAGCTTAAAACATCAGCCACGGGGCTTCCCTGGTGGTCCACGGAAAGGTTAAGAACCCACCTTCCAATACAGGGAACATGAGGTGAGTCCCTGGTTGGGGAACTAAGATCCCATATGTCGTGAGGCAACTAAGCTCCCTGCACCAGAACTAGAGAGCCCACATGCTCTGGAGCCCCGGTCCACAACTAAAAACCCACACGCCACCGTGAAAGATCCCAGCCGAAAACAGCTTTGGCTGATTCATGTTGACGTTTGACAGAAACAACAAAATTCTGTAAAGCAATTGTCCTTTAATTAAAAAATAAATTTTTTAAAAAAGGAAAGAGGAGAAGAAAAAAAAAAAAGACCATAGTACAGATTGGTTCCAAAATAATAAAAAAATATAAAAAACAAACACACTAAAAACAACATCTACTAGAACCAGAGGGAACTACACCAACTTATATTTGTGTCAGTCGAATAAAGCCTTCCTTCCCCTTACCTTCCTGCTGTCTCTGCTCCCATCCCAGGAGACCCATTGGTAGCCAAGTGGTGGGAGATGAGAGAGGGGTCAGGGGTAGCAGTTCTAGTTGAGAAGTACAGGTGAAACCTCATTCTCCACTGCAGGCTCTTTGTGCTAAAGCATGAAATTTGGAGTTTTGTTACAATAGTTCTGGGCATGTTGCTGTTGTTTAGTTACTAAGTCGTGTCCAACTCTTCTGTGACCCATGTTCTTTAGCCTGCCAGACTCCTCTGTCCATGGGATCTCCCAGGCAAGAATTCCATGTCCTTCTCCAGGGAATCTTCCCAAGCCAGGGATCAAACCCTCATCTCCTGCATTGACAGGCAGATTCTCTATCACTGAGCCACCAGGGAAGCCCCAGTTCTGGGCATATTAATTTTTAAACTGAGGCTGTGATTTGGAGATGAAATGACCAGAGGACATTTTATCACCTAAAAGGATCAGAGAGTTAGAAGACCTTCCTGATATTTCATCTGAAGGGTGAGAAAGAGCTGGCCCAAAAGAGAGGAAAATGGGCAGGCAGGGGGGTAAAGAAAAAATTGTTTTCTCTTCGTGCCAGAGGAGTCAGTCTTGTTCAATGAGATCATTCAGTTATATCACTGAAATAATCTCAATCCACAGCAAGGTTGAGACCTTTGAACCATGGCACCATAACAAATTTTTTTTCTGTTGGGAACCCTCTCTTATTCTCTGCAGTTACCTTAAGCCTCTCTAGGCTTAGTTGTTCAGTCATGTTGGGCTGTTTGCAACCCCATGGACTGCAGTCTGCCAGGCTCCTTTGTCCATGGGGATCTCCAGGTGAGAATACGGGAGTGGGTTGCCATGCCCTCCTCCTAAACCTCTTTATCTTCCCTGATCCCTGAGGTGCACACTACCCCCTTCTGTTCAGATGATCTTCCCTCAGTCTTTGCAGAAAGAGCAGGATTCATCAGAAGGGAGGAAATTCTTTTCTTTTGCATCCCCAAATGAAGCTGAGAACCATACTTGGAGTATTGTTAATTAACACATATATCATAAGTATGTAAAGGATGGTTCTACTACTTGACAATCATATATTCTCTCAGGCAGGTAGACTCTTTTCTCCATAATTTTATTTTCAGTATTGGTTTGCTTATCATCTCATTTTCATACGTTGCAAAAATAAACTTTTAGCTTAATTTGAAATTTGGAGACTTTTTCTGTTCATACTACAATTTATGAGAATCTAAAGTCAAGTTTTAATTTATATAGATTGCATTCTACAAAATATGTCCACAAGATTACCATTTGTATGATATGTTACAATATTTGAAACAAGGTATTTCATTCTTTTGCTATTACCCTAAGAGAGATTTTCTAGTCTCAGTTCTCTTATTCCATCTAATTACAATTTCATTTTAAAACCAGTCAGGAGCGTGTATACCCTGAGTGTTTAAATATGTTACATTTAATGTATCTAAGGAGTTTCTAATTCCAATATAACTAACAAAATAATTGAAAAACTGAGTTGCTAATGGGAGCCTGTTTCTCTATACAAGTCGTTTACATTATCTAAAGGAATTTTAAGTTCAATATAGAAAATTTGAAAATAACAATAAAATATAAAGAAGAAAATAAAAATCAGCCATAATCACACCATTATCTCCTCACCCGTTCTTGAGATCTTTCAGCCTTTTCTGTTTTTCAAACTGGGCATAATAATGCACATGTGTTTAAAAACCCTGTGGTTTTCACAGTGATTGTTCTATTGAGGACATCTTTGTTTCTGTGCTATTTAATACTATCCAACAGTCTAATGTTGGTGACCAAATTGTATTCCATCATATTATAATCTGTTTTATTATATTACAATGTGTATTATGTACAATTTTATATTTATAATATATAGTCTGGTCCTATTATAACATTTAATAATTCCCAGCCTGCTTATTTATAGAAATAGAAAAATATATACTTGACTTCTGGCATGTGTTCCGTTTTGCTACTTCATCCCAACATCAGTAGCATTAACTTAAATTTTTTGCCAAACTGCAGACTTCATAGTCTGTATTCAATTATCATCCTATTTTAAATTCAGCAAAAATTAAAAGGCCACCAGACTCCTTAGGTTTCTGAAATTGCACTCCCCTCTCAGGGTCTCACTTTCCTCCATGCCCTTTACCTCCTAATTCCTTATTACCCAGCTTTTCCCTCTATTAAATTCTTTATGCTCCTTCCTATGTCTCTCTTTAATATGGTTTGTTTTTATTGGATTTTTCGTTCTAAATGCTCATTGTAGAAAAAATCAGATATTACACATAAGGCTTGTAGGCCTTACGTTTGCCTACCTATCATACATTTACCTGCATATCAAGGGTGGAACCAGCTAGGGAGAGAATCGAAAATACCATTTTCATTCTGCTGATGAACCAGAATGTCAGTTTTTAAATTTACTCAAATGAGCAGTAGATCTGTCATGTGGTTCCACATGCTCTAGTGTAACTAACACACACTCTTACTGGAAGAAGGAAAGCTGAATCATAAGCAGATGTTTGCTTAATAAGAATGAAATCAAAGCAAGGAGTTTGGGATTAGATATTTAGAATGTTTGGTGGCCACAGGCTAAGGCAGCCTTATGTATGCATTTATAATTAATGCTCAACAAGGGGTTAGGGTGAGGCTGAGCAGCAGAAATTGTGACTGAGAAATTCAAGGAAATGAGTGCCATCTTGAAGTGTCTCTTGTGAGACAGCCAACTGGACATGTTAGACCCCTCTGCCTCACTGTGCGTGGTGGACCCTTCTATTAGAAATTTCTGCTTTGATGATTTGCTCCTTTCTTCACTGCCCCTCTTTCCTCCCGCTCATCGTGACTTTGGCTTTCTTGGTCCTCCTCCTATGTCTAATTGTTCTTTCTCTGTCTTTTTTCTGCACTGATTCTTAGGACTTGCATCTCTGTAGCGACATTGTTTATATAAAGCCTGTCCTGTGCCTTGAGTAGTCATTAATGTGGCTCCTGATGTGAGCACTCCTCTCCTCCCAGACACACAGTTGGATGACAAGTCCTGCCTTCCTGAGTTCTGGCCTTTGGATTATGAGCAGGAGCCATGTCTGTCACTTCTGGGCGAGAGCGTTTAAGTGCCGGTATGAGGACCCTTCTTTCTTCCTGCTACTGAGACCAGCGAGGTTCCAGGTGTCTAAATCCCAGAGTGAGATGACACTGAACAGAATTCCTAGTCACCTCTTGACTTAAAGAATGGATGAGAGGGACTTCCTGGTGGTCTAGTGGCTAAGACTCTATGCTCCCAGTGCAGGGGGCCAGGGTTCGATCCCTGGTCAGGAAACTAGACCCCACTACCGCTACTATGAGTTCATGTGCCAGACAGCTAAGGATTCTGTGTGCCATAATGAAGAACAAAGATGCCACAACTAAGAACATGCCACAACTAAGACCTGGTGAAAAGTGAAAGTCACTCAGTCATGTCTGACTCTTTGCGACCCCACGGACTATACAGTCCATAGAACTCTCCAGGCCAGAATACTGGAATGGGTATCCATTCCCTTCTCCAGGGGAACCCAGGGATGAAACCCAGGTCTCCTACATTGCAGGCGAATTCTTTACCAACTGAGCCACAAGGGAAGCCCAAGAATACTGAAGTTGGTAGCCTATCCTTTCTCCAGCAGATCTTCCCGACCCAGGAATTGAACCGGGGTCTCCTGCATTGCAGGCAGATTCTTTACCAACTGAGCTATCAGGGAAGCCCTGGTGCAGGCAAATAAATAAATATTTTTGAAAAACTTAAAAAGGATGAACGAGAAATAAACCTTTGAGGTATCAACTCGCTGAGATCTTGGGATTGTTTGTTCAGCAGCATAATCTGGCTCTACTCTGACTGAAACAGCAATTCTTTTTTTTTTTTTAAACTCATCTTATCCCCTGATGAGCTTATCCAAAATTATGGATTTATCTTTATCCTCTAGTTAAATGAATTCCAAATCCACTGAACTGAACATAATTGATCACTTGAGCTCAGGTCCTGGTTTTCTGGTTACCTTGTTATACTCTCAGTGTTCACAGGAACTGCAGTCTGAATGTGCCCCAGATATCTCAGACTCAGCACACCCCAAGCAAATCTATCATCTTCTTTCCTTCAATGGCTTCTTCTCCTCTATTGTGCATTATCTTCTTTGATTCACTCAGCATCTGGACCTTGGAAATGTGCAAATTTCCTCTCCATGAGTGAAGTGGGACTGGTCTTACCCATGGAAGATTCAAAAGTCAGAGAGACCAAGTTCAAACACAAAATTTGGGAAGCAGAGGCACAATGGAGTTGTATCCATTCAAGTTTCTAGAAATCATCTTTATTAAATTCTTCCTAGTAGAAAGAATGGGGTTCTCATTTCTCTTTTCAGACCATGTGGGTTGACTTTCTCCTCTACTGGTTTTACTGAAAGCAGAAGTAATCATCTTCTCCATCAGCCACCTAAAAACAATGAGATTATTTTTTTCTCTTTCTTTTTCCTTTCCTTTTGGTTTTAATTAAAAGAATCCTTGTAATAGGATTATGGTCAGCATCAAGCGTATTGGCTGCTGCAGGCTTCATAAACTGTGGTGGACTTTCCGAGCATCACTTTCTTGTCTCCACTGCATAGTTGATGAGCAGCTGGCATTTAGCCCCTGAACACAGCCAAGAAAGGGAAATCAAGGCTGATGATCAGATGGTGAGGTAATAACAAATCTATGGTCCCTAAACCCGATGTCTCCACCTCGGTTTCATTATATGTGTCTGCAGTTTTATGGCAATTGCAGATTTGGAAGACTGCCACTCCAGATGTCACCAGGCCATTTATTTATTCATCAAACCAAGCCCATGATCCAATTGTTCCTCCAATCACCAGCAAAAAAGGAAGGAGTGATGAAATCAGTCTTTGGCAGTGTTGCAGGAATCAGGAATATATTTGGGATTGGCTGCTATTGTCCCACTTTAGGTTATAATCACCCGAGCAGAACAGGGAGCTGAGAGTCAAGTACTATGCGAAGTATAGAGAGTCCAGGGGAATACTCAATGCTGGTTCTTTCCTTTGCTGGGGCAGTTCTTCATTATCTATGTAGGTGGTGAACTGAGGCCATTTGTTTCCAACAGGGGCGGGTTGGATATACCACACGGAGCACTTACAGAGGCAAACACTAATATTTTGTGGGAGCCTCTGTATGAAGTCATAGTTGCAGAAACAAGCATGTGGAGTGAGGTGGGGAGGAACAGAAGGTGAGTTAACTGGGATCAGCTGCTGGTGTTGCTGTTAAGAAGACAACCCCATGCTCATCCTCACATGCGCACTCAGTCATTTCAGTCGTGTCTGATTCTCTGTGACTCCATGAACTGTAGCCCACCAGGCTTGTCTGTCCATGGGATCCTCCAGGCAAGAATACTGCAGTGGGTTGCCATGCCTTCCTCCAGGTGATCTTCCTCACCTGGGGATTGAACCCGTGTCTCCTGCATCTCCAGCATTGCAGGCGGATTCTGTACTGCTGAGCCATGGGAGAAGCCCCATGCTTATCCTTCCTTCCTTGTGACTAGTTTTCTCTCCCCTGTCTGCAGTTGTTTTTTCTAAGATGTTGAGTATAGGACTTCCCTGGTGGTCCATGGTTAAGAATCCACCTGTCAATGTAGGGATCACAGGTTCGATCCCTGGTTCAGAAGATTCCACATGCCACGGGGCACCTAAGTCCATGCCCATAACTAGTGAGCCTGTGCTCTAGAGCCTACGAGCCACAGCTACTTGGCCTCCGTGCTGGAACTACTGAAGCCCTTGCACCTAGACCCCATGTTCTGCAATAAGAGAAACCACCACAGGGAGAAATCTGAGCACCACAGTGAGAGAGTAGCCCCCACTTGCTGCAACTAGAGAAAGTCCGTGTGCAGCAGCAAAGTCCCAGCACAGTCAAATAAATAAATAAAATAAAAAGATATTGAGTTTAGGTCCCTGCACTGTATAGTACGTCATTGTTTGGTTACTGCTAGTTCTATTATTTATTTCCTTTACTTTATTCTTTTCTAGTTTATGCCCTGCCACATGACTTGCAGGGTCTTAGTTACCTGACCAGGGATTGAACCTGGGGCACATCAGTGAAAGCCTGAAATCCCAACCCCTAGACCACCAGGGAACTCTCCTGTCTGCAGTTTTAAACTTGAATGGCAATATTTCTGAGAACTACCTTGAAGAGGGGAGTGCATTGGACTATCTGTGTCTCGTGGGATGGATCATCCAGTCTCCTCATCGAACTGTCGCACCTGCTCTTTTCTCAGCTGTGTCTGGCATCCCAAGTCCAGACACCACTGCACACCATGTCTGGAGGGACAGGGCAATGACTGTGGACACCTGCCCGCAAAGGGCTGGTGAGGGGACCTGGGGGGTCACTCACTCCTTACAAAACTTGCCGTCACTTGTCCTGTTTTCAGACCCACTCAGCCCTTCTTCCTTGGGAAGCACCTGGGTGCATCCTCAGTTCCTGAGACTAGCTGGGGATTCGGAGGCATGCACTGGTTTGTTTCCAGTCGAATCCTCCTCCCATGCAGCCTTTCCTTTCTCTCCTTGGGTTTCCATTTCTAAATAATTGTGGTTGTCTGTCATCTGCTGTTCTTTTCTCTTTTCTTTGTTTTTGTGGGTTCATGTTTTCTTCTTCTTTTAATTTTTGCTGTCATCTTAGAGGGGTTTAACTGACTCATTGGAAAAGATCCTGATGCTGGGAAATATTTAAGGCAGGAGGAGAAGGGGATGATAGAGGATGAGATGGTTAGATGGCATCACCAACTCAATGGACATGAGTTTGAGCAAGCCCCAGGAGTTAGTGATGGACAGGAAAGCCTTGCATGCTGCGGTTTGTGGGGTCGCAAAGAGTTGGACACAACTGAGCAACTGAAATAGAGGGGTTTGGGAAGGGAAAGGCAAATGTGTATGTATAGGCTTTCATGTTTATTCATGATTCTATTCACTTATTCTATTAGCTACTTAGTCTATTCACTTATTCTTTCTTCTAGTTTTTCTTATGTCTCTCAGAGCATCACTGAATGTTCAAGCATCACTTGAACCCAATAGGTACTTGATACAAGTCAAAGCAGTTATAACATGAGAAAGTGGCTTCCAGGGGACAAAAGGCAGGGATGAAAATTACCCTGTATGAAGATTTCTGAAAACAGCAGGTATGCAATAATTATCCAAATTTCTTGTTTTCCATTCACTAAAAAACTCATGAACATCATGCTCAGATTTAGGTGCTGGGATGTGGATAAAAGGATTAGAGCATCTCCTGGTGTAGTTTTTGTGTTTCTTCATATGACACATGGTGGTTCAATCACTAGTGTAAGTTGAACTTTGGCTATAGGCTGGAGTGAGAGAGAAGAGACTGTCCTTTTATAGTGAGAAAACAGCTGTGCCATCATTCATTTGCCAGGAAAGAGAGGAAAATTTGTCAGGGGTTCCTGTTTGTTCCTGGCAAAGAGCAGTGAGATGCCAGGGCAACACAAATTATTCCAGAGGTGCAGATTCTTCTGTCAGTTTCCCAAAATTGACTTTCCTTTATCCACAAAGATTCTGAAATTTCTCTTCTGATCGGCCAAAGCCTGGCCTTTTACGCAGAACATTTCACGATGCCAACAGATAGTTTCCAGAGAGGAATAGGGAATTAAGTGGAGCTCTGGTTGCAGATGATTCCTTTTCATGCCTAGCTACCCAAACAAAGGGAATGAGCCAGGAGCCAGGTCTGCAGGTGAACACACACAATGGAATCGGTGCATGGGAATGTCCAGGGCTCAGCCTGATTAAACTTCTGCCAGAGCGCCAGGGGGCAATTTCTGTAAGCCTCCCTGTCCTGTATTTTGGCAGCTCTGTCTTCTCTCCCCCCACCACCCTCCCCATGTCCTCAGATCTGTTTGCACCATTGTTTGGAAAGAGCCCAACACACAGAGATTGGCAGCACTGTAACTGGTGCTTGATTCACCTTGCCTCTTTTCTCTCTGAATTTGATCGTTCTGTTAATGACAGCTTATTTTCTCCTCCTGTACCTTCAGAAAACAAAAAACAACTCTTGAGAGAGTTGTGGAGTTATATTTGAGTTTTCTGATGTACACTGTTATGGGAAATAAATTTCACATTTTTAAATATTTTCTCACTTCTGTCTCCTCTTCCTCCCCCCTCACCCAAACAATCAACACGATTGGGAAACTTTAATGCTGAGAACTGATTCCCCCCCCACCCCCCACCCCCCCCCCCACCCCCCGCCCAGAAGGTGTTGTGATGACAGTGGCAACATCCTTGAGCGTTGACTTGTCAAAATATTGACAGTCTCATTTAAGACCTTCATCATTGTCATCCTAATTGGTGCCTCCATTTGCTAGACTCTGCTTATTTATGTGCATTTTCTTTCAAGTGATATTTCTTAGGGTAATATTCACAAGGGCTTGGGGCTCCTGGAGTGAAATGTGTTATATAAACTGAAATGCTTACCCCCTGGCAAAAGGTAATCTCCATTGCACACACCACCTGGTTATGACAACTCACATTTGCACAGTGCTTTGTAGTTAAGAAAGGATGTTCATGTATATTGTTTCATGTAATCCCCCTGAGAAGAACACAGAAGGGATGGTGTGGTGCCAGGAATCATCCCACCTTGCCCTCCCACCAGGCATGTGTGATTCCATACGTGGTGCCCTGCTTGCCTTTTCACAGGTGTTGTGAAGCTCTGTAGAAGCTCTGTCCCAGGTGGTTCAGTTTTTGGAGAAGGGTTGAATTTCTAGAGGCACAAATAAGCACAAAATAATTAGAGGATTGTGGTTTTTTGTTTTTTTTTTTCCATTTTCTCATGTCTCCTAAGGAGGAAAACAGGGCAGGTAATTAATTACAGGATCTCTTTGGCAGACTGGGTGAGAGGGGAAATCTGTGCGTACTGCAAAATTAATAAAGCTGATTCCATCACAACTGGATGAACATCTCAGTTAAGGATATGTATGGGGACTTCTCCGGTGGTTCGGTTGTTAAGATTCTGCCTTCCAATGCAGGGGATGCAGGTTGGATCTCTAGTTGGGGAAGCTAAAATCCCACAGGACAAAGGACTACTAAGAGTCCGTGCTATAACTGCTGAGCCTGTGCGCCACAACAAAGATCCCGTGTGCTGCAACTAAGACCCAGCACAGCCAAAATAAGTATTATAAAATATAATAATAAAATAGAAAATTCTTTATTGGCTGATCACATAATGGCTAGCTCTTGGTCCAGAATCTGCTTTGTGCGAATGATTGTAGGTAGGAATCGGCTTTTCATTTCCCATGCAACCAAGGAAAATGGATTATAGTTTACATTGTTGTAAATCATTTAAATGTCCTTCACCTATGGATTCTGGAATCACTTTTAAGGAATGTGGGGGCAGTGAGTGCCCTTTCCGGAATCTGAAGTGAGACTCACACTTGCCCTGCGTTCTTTTTTCTTTCCACCGTCTTCACCATGGAACCTGGGGAAGGGACCCTTCTCTGCAGACTGGCCATCCTCCTTCTGCACATAAACAGACCCAGAAGGAGGAGCTGTAACACGTATGAGAGTGAGCTAGTATATTGGTTGAACGCTTCTTCTTGGAAAGCAGAAACCTGAACAAGTAACTGAGGCAACGTAGGAAATTTATTGGCTCAAATGCTTTGGAAACTCAGGGATAATGCTGGTTTTAGAGGCCAGGTTATCAACCCCAGTGAAAATGAGGTATTCTGATTACTCTGGCAGAGACGTCTTTGGGAGGTGTACTTAGATTTGCCTTGCTAGACTAGCAAAGAAAATTGCACTATTGCATGTCATATTCTATTACGTATTGTAAAAATCATGTGGAAACTGATGTTACTTCTATTTTATTGTCTGCTTTTGTCTTCCTTTCCCTCCTGTTTTTGTGGTTTGGGCTTCCCTGGTGGGTCAGACGGTGGGGAGTCCACCTGCAATGCAGGAGACCTGGGTCGATCCCTGGGTTGGGAAGATCCCCTGGAGGAGGGCATGGCAACCCACTCCAGTATTCTTGCCTGGAGAATCCCATGGACAGAGGAGCCTGGTGGGCTACAGTTCATGGGGTCACAAAGAGTCGGACATGACTGAGCGACTAAGCACAGCACAGCACACAGATCCTTAAATATCCTCAAATATGTTACATGCTTTCTATTTCACTCATCATGGCGCTGCATACATCACATGCCCATCTTTGAACCATTTACCATGACCAGAGGGATGAGCATATTCATTGGTCAGTCTGGACCACATGACCACTCTTGAGTTGAGAGCAGAGTGGCATCACCATTCACAGTTGTATCAGGACCACATGACCAGGGGAAGATGCAGGGAGCAAACAATGTGTATCTATTGTACCCGTCCTTGTATTGTATCTTTTCTGTTGAGAAATGTAATTGTTATGACTAAACTGATTCCTTCTGGCTAATTCCTTTCCTCTTTTGCCAGCTGGTCAGAATCTTTTCATGTTTATCCTCCAATAAAAGGCAACAGTTAAATTCTGAAAGAGATGGGAATACCAGACCACCTGACCTGCCTCTTGAGAAACCTATATGTAGGTCAGGAAGCAACAGTTAGAACTGGACATGGAACAACAGACTGGTTTCAAATAGGAAAAGGAGTATGTCAAAGCTGTATATTGTCACCCTGCTTATTTAACTTATATGCAGAGTACATCATGAGAAACGCTGGGCTGGAAGAAGCACAAGCTGGAATCAAGATTGCCAGGAGAAATATCAATAACCTCAGATACGCAGATGACACCACCCTTATGGCAGAAAGTGAAAAAGAACTAAAACACCTCTTGATGCAAGTGAAAGAGGAGAGTGAAAAAGTTGGCTTAAAGCTCAACATTCAGAAAACTAAGATCATGGCATCTGGTCCCATCACTTCATGGGAAATAGATGGGGAGACAGTGGAAACAGTGGCAGATTTTATTTTTTTGGGCTCCAAAATCACTGCAGATGGTGATTGCAGGCATGAAATTAAAAGATGCTTACTCCTTGGAAGGAAAGTTATGACCAACCTAGATAGCATACTAAAAAGTAGAGACATACTTTGCCAACAAAGGTCCGTCTAGTCAAGGCTATGGTTTTTCCAGTGGCCATGTATGGATGTGAGAGTTGGACTATGAAGAAATCTGAGTGCCAAAGAATTGATGCTTTTGAACTGTGGTGTTGGAGAAGACTCTTAAGAGTCCCTTGGACTGCAAGGAGATCCAACCAGTCCATCCTAAAGGAGATCAGCCCTGGGTGTTCATTGGAAGGACTGATGTTGAAGCTGAAACTCCAATACTTTGGCCACTTGATGAGAAGAGCTGACTCATTGGAAAACACCCTGATGCCTCTTGTCCCAGACTACATGAGTCTACAAACATTGATCTCAAATTCTTTTTCTCCAGCTTACATAGTCAATGTCCACTGAGAGAAAAGTCCATCAGTGGTCACATTCCAGTACTGTCACTGATGCCAGTGCTTGGGGGACAACAGCTATCTGCTCTCCAAGAGATTCCCAAGGTGCAGACCCCAACTCTCCAGGTCCCAAGTGGCTCTGTGCACCCTTGGCACTTCTTTTTATTGGATCCAAATAGCAATGAAGAGAAGATTCTCCTTCCTGTCTGGGTTACACTTAATTCCCAGGTCCAGTACCCTGCAAACAATATTCTCACATCTCCTTTTGTTTCTGCCTGCAGCCCAGAGACATCAAACCAGACCCATAGTTCATGGGCTGGGTCAGGGAGCCATGCGCAAGGCAGATCCCAAATCCTTCATTTCATCTGCATCACTCTCAGACACTTTTCTAACCTCCACTCGCTACTTCCCAGTAACCCCATAATTCAGAAAGCCCTTTCCTCAGTGGTTCTTCGGTTATGGCCTGTCCCCTTCTTTGATTCATCAGGATGGTCTAAAACTCAGCAGTGGAAATATCTTAGGTGCAAATGGAGTCCTTCCTCTTTCCTGCCCCAATATTATCCTCAGAAAATGAACTTCACAGTGAAAACAGCAACATTAAAATAGAGTAAAACATGAACAAAATCCTTCTAGTTGTTCCAACTGCAATTAAGGATTTCCAAGCCGTTCCAGCCTCTGATGACCAACTAATGTTATATTTCCTTTTATAATTTAAAGTAAAATGACCCTGGACTTACCTGGTGGTCAGTGGATAAGAATCCACCCGCCATTGCAGGGGACGTGGGTTTGGTCCCTAGTCTGGGAAGATGCTACCTGCTGTGGAGACACTGGGCCTGTGGTCCACAGCTGCTGAGCTGAAGTGCTGCAGCTGCGGAAGCCCTGATGCCCTAGAGCCCATGCTCCACCAGTGAGGCAGCCGCAATGAGAAGCCTGCGCTCCAGAAAAAGGAGTGGCCCCTACTCCCCACAGCTAGAGAAAAGCGTGCACACCGATGAAAACCCAGCGTAACCAATAATAAATAAAGAAAAACCTTTGTGGAAATGAAAAGTAAAATGATCCTCAGTCCTCACCCTCTGAAGACCCTTCCTCTGCAGAGTCTTCCTCACCAACCCAGCTCTGGCAGCCAAGGGCTCACTCGCGTGCTCTGCATATTGGGTCTCTGCTTGTGTTCCTCAGCCCTTCACCTCCGAGCTGACCTTCTCCAGGACGCCCTGTTCTCCACGTAGGATCGCAAGGGCCGAAGGGGCCTATCAACTGGATTTAATCAATGTGGTAACACAGCTTTTTGTTGTTTTTAATGTATATAAGAGAACAGGTGGTCACTCAAAAAAGCTCAAGGTGAGGACAGATTGCTACTCCCATGTACCTCACTGCCATATTACAGTGAAAGCAAGTCTCAGACCAAGTTCTGCCCCACAGCAGACAGTCACTAACAAGCAGGCATGAAACAGCTCCCACTGTCTGTCCTGGAAGCTTGATGAAGCCACAGCCTCTGGTCTTTTGGATGGTCCGATGAACACCTTGCCTAAACTTCTGTTCACTAGAGACAAGAGCCAAGACAGCAGAGGCAGGGTTCTGTCAGCCTTTCAGTCAAATATCCGACACGGACATCCCACATCCATGGAAGCCCACCGGCGGTGCATGTGGAACCTTAGCAGTCCAGTCTGCTGAGGGCGGTGGGACACTTGCCTCTCTGGATTCTGACACCCTGATTGTGAAGAGAGGGTAAAGTTTATTTTAGCTGGTCCACATATTAAGAACACTTTTTTTTTTAAGCATTCTTAGAAACAACGTTACTATAAATTTTCTCTTCTTTTACATGTTTAAACTGAACTATATTTGACAAAGAGTCCTTTTAATTTCACTAAAAGGAGCCCATTTCTGAAATTTGTTATGCCGATCAACAGGATATCATTTTCCACAGTGAAAAAAAAAACAATTTTTTACATTCCGTGTGCAAATTAGCAAAGCTGTGTATGACTATGGATTGAGATACAGAGGCACTGGTGGATGGACTTTATATGAGAATGCTAGGTAGCCACCCCAGCTGCTCATAAAGTTGAAACTAACTGGCACATATATAAGACCTCACTGTCTATGTGGAAGTGTTTTAAAGTAAAATACTGTCTTCATTATAGATCCCCAAACCTCAAGGTCTAAGGCTCCCAATCTCTTGGATTCCACAGACTGACCACTGGACCCAACAGTTGCATGTTTTTCAGACTGTAAATTGAGACCCGCTAACAGGTCATAATATGAAGTCAGTGGGATATGACCAACATTAAAAACAATGACAAAGACCTTCCCTGGTGGTCCAGTGGTTAAGACTTCGCCTTCCAATGCAGGGGGTATGGGCTTGATCCCTGGCTGGGGAGCTAAAATCCCATATGCCTAGTGGCCAAAAAATCAAAACATAAAACAGAAGCAACATTGTAACATATTCAATAAAGACTTTAAAAATGGTCCGCATCAAAAAGATCTTAAAAAAAATAACAAATGACAAAGATATAGCTGATTCACTTCCTTGTACAGCAGAAACACACATTGTAAAGCAATTATACTCCAATAAAAAATAAAAACAATGACATTATATAGAAACATCAGCATAGTAAGAATAGGTGTGGCTCTGTGAAACTTGGTTGTTAGATATTTGTGGCATGTGTTCACTGGAATACTATGTAAAATTTAAAATATCTTTTTAAATGTCCTTTTAATCAAAAAAGGTGAAATTACATTTCACAAGGTTTGTGTTATTTACTCTTTGAATTCCAGTGGTCTGCTCTAGCTGCACATTTAGGCAAATCATTTCTCACCTCTTCAAGGGCATGGTTCTGGCCGAACATACCCACTTACATCACTGGACAGAATACTTGGCACCTTGATCTGCAGCATCAGCGTTCAGATTTATGGTGACTTCACTGCCGTGGCCAAGGACAATGACTGGGTACTTGCTTTATATTTATGTAACAACAGAGCCAGTGCTGGCAATTTCCCAAAAACAAAAAGGAATCAGTTCCAGAAATTCTGAGCGCTCTCTCAGTCCCACCCCCAACCCCAAATTAAAAGCTGTCGGCAATCTTCCAGTGGCAATTTCAGCAAAGAAAAAAGAGATTTACTAGGTACCAGCATCATGGTTTATTCAGAACACATACCCTTAACCAAATGTTTTCCTTTATATCAAATAAATTGAAAAGAATGATTGGAGCTTTTCTGATGATTGCATTGCCTTCTTCTCTGCTTGCAAACAGTGACTAGTGTTGAGAGGGAAATCTGTCATCAGCAACCGAGTTCTGTCAGGTGCTTTTAAGAACCGTCTGGTGGAAAGGCAGCCCTACCCCAAGGAGAGATTTTCGACTTTCGATAGCATTTCTATCAACTAAGTCATCAATGCTCCAAGATCCTGCAGAAGAATTGAAAATTGGAGTTTGCAGAGATGAGTATGTCTACATGATTCTTTGAATGTAAGTTTCTGTGAACTTAGAAATATGACAAAAATTTACAGTATTGGCTGCTAATGTGGTTGTTGTTCAGTTGCTAAGTAGTGTCTGACTCTGCAACCCCATGGACTGCAGCAGGTCCGGCTTCCCTGTCCTTCACTATCTCCTGGAGTTTGCTTAAACTCATGTCTATTGAGTAGGTGATGCCATCCAACCATCTCATCTTCTGTCTCCCCCTTCTCCTCCTGCCCTCAATCTTTCCCAGTATCAGGGTCTTTTCCAGTGAATTGGTTCTTCATATCAGGTGCCAAAGTACTGGAACTTCAGCTTCAGCATCACTCCTTCCAATGAATATTCAGGGTTGATTTCCTTTGGGATTGACTGGCTTGATCTCTTTGCAGTCCAAGGGACTCTCAAGAGTTTTCTCCAGCACCACAATTTGAAAGCATCTATTTTTTGGCTCTCAGACTTCTTTATGGTCCAACTCTCACGTCCATATGTGACTACTGGAAAAACCATAGCTTTGACTATACGGACTTTTGTCAGCAAAGTGACGTCTGCTTTTTTGTATGCTGTCTAGGTTTGTCACGGCTTTCCTTCCAAGAGCGAGCATATTTCAATTTCATGGCTGCAGTCACCATCTGCACTGATTCTGGAGCCCAAGAAAATAAAATCTCCCATTGCTTCTACTTCTTCCCCTTTTACTTGCCATGAAGTATTGGCTTCTAATATTAAAATATAAATATATGTACGTATGTGTATTAAAGGTAGTTGGAGAATATGATGTGTTAAAAGGGATGAATGAAAAGCCAGTTTGTTCTATAGTCCAGTGGAAGGATATACAGTTTACTGGGTGAAAAACATGCCTAATAATGAGTGGAAAGTGCTGAGAGAAGGAGCTCCCCAAGGAGGGCAAATAGAGAAACTAGAGGGGAAAGAATCTGTGATGCCTGGGGCAGACGTCTGGGAGTCAAATGATTTATGGGCTATAGACCATTTGACTCTGGGTTGGGGTGTATGCAAAGGCCTTTGTCTGAGAGAAGCAGAAATAATGCAGTTTATGATGTGGGAGCCTTGTGAATCAGTGATACAGGAAGGGACTCAGAGGGTGGCAGGGATGAGTCATGCCAAGGTGTGGTTCCAGAACTGAGGAGAGGGCTTGAGAGCCCTAAAGAAGCACTTCACGCTTAGCGCAGTCAGCCGATAACTGGAGTCCTCAGTGAGCGCATAGCTGCAGTGTGAGAAATAGCCTATTTGTCAAAACCCCAGCCTCCTGTTCCAGCAAACAGAATAGTCCAGTTCTTACAAAGTTCTCACAGCTGACACTTGCTCCCCACTGCAAAGTCAGAAAAATGTGAGAAATGCTTGTCTTGTCTAGTTTGGATTTTTTGATACGTGCCCTGGTGGCTCAGATGATAAAGAATCTGCCTGCAATAAGGGAGACTCCAGTTCGACCCCTGGGTTGAGAAGATCCCCTGGAGGAGGGCATGGCTACCCACTGCAGTATTCTTGCCTGGAGAACCCCTTGGACAGAGGAGCCTGGTGGGCTACAGTCCATGGGGTCACATAGAGTCGATGCACCTGAACAACTAGCACTTTCACACTTTCATAAGAAATGAAAGTGAAGTTCCAAAATTAAGTACATTTTAGTTTCTTCAACATACACTGTGCAGCAAATAATGCAACGTACTGCCAGCCTGTTGAGTTTATCCTTAGACCAATGTGTCCCCTGCTGTTGTGTTGGCTGCTGAATGGGTAGGGCAGAGGGCATGGAAATAGTGTTAGAGAACTGTGGGTTTGCAAGAGGCGTGATGATAGAGGTCAGGGGCAGCCCTAGGCACTGGACCATCTGCCTTCACATCCCCGCTCTGCACTTTCATCCACTGGAAATCTAGGGCAGGCCACCTGGAGTTTAATTATTTAAATTGGCTGGCCTGTGCAGGCCCCCAACCCCCGTATGATTTCTCAGATCTCTGCTAGTTTTATCTAAGATGCATAGAGATGAAGAATATAGGCTCTGGGCCTGGGCATAAATTCTGACTCTGCCCTTCACCAGCCATGAGATCTTGGGGCATTTAAGCAACCTTTCTATGACTCAATGTCTTCAGTTGTGAAACGGGAATAATAACAGTTGCAATAATAAGTTGCTTCAGTCATGTCTCACTCTTTGCGACCCCATGGACTATAGCCCACCAGGTTCCTCTGTCCGTGGGCTTCTCCAGGCAAGAATACTGAAGTGGAGTGCCATGCCTTCCTCCAGGGGATCTTCCTGACCCAGGGATCGAACCTGCACCTCCTGTGTCTCCTGCATTGGCAGGTGGATTCTTTACCACTGAGCCACCTGGGAAACCGCTTGGCCCATCCTAGGTATTTATTAAGAGGCTGTGGAGGGACTTTGCTGATGGTCCAGTGATTAAGAATCAGCCTTCTAATGCAACAGACTTGGGTTAGATCCCCTCGTTGAGAAAATAAGATCCCACATACTTGGAAGCAACTAAGCCTGTGTACTGCAACTATTAATAGAAGCCAACTATTAACAATGAAGAGCCCAGCTGCTGCAACTAAGACCCAACACATAATAAATAAATATTAGTCAAATAAATATAATTTTAAAAAGAGGCTATTGAGCACAGGCATGAATGAATACCTGTAGTCTAATTCAACGGCTTGCCATACAGATATTGGCTGACTGTAGCTTTCCAAATTTGCCAAATGCGCTTGCACTTGTCTGCATCCCACACACCTCTAGATGGGATATAGACATTGTCTCCTACTTCCTCTCCTCTTCGTGCCCTGCTCACGAACTAAAAGGGAAAGCTTATACAACATGGGACCCTGAGAGCCTCAGGGAGCACCTCTTCATTCCTCCTTCAGTACACTAGGGAGTCATAATATCCCCAAAGTCTGGAAATCCAAGGACACTAATTAATTATAGACACAAGTCAAATCACCCTTCATCCCTTTCTCCATGAATATTTCTGGTGGAGAGCAGTCCCCACTGTCATTTGCTGCAATAAATGGGCAGGCCCCAAGAGCAGGCAGGCTCCCCATTAACCCAGAGCCCGTCTATCTGCTGCCTGGGTGGCAGTGGCAGTTCCGCCCCTTCATAAACATTAAGACACGAAATAATGGAATGTTTAGTCTGAGTAATACATTAAGGAAATCAATTAGGCCCACATGCAACTTTCTAAGATTTTAATTACAGTACTTAGGGTACCACACTAGAGCAGTTTGTCAGGAACATAATTTGTTAATGAATAACAACTGACACAGTGAATTAGTTGGGATTGTAATTAGCTCTTGCTAGCCATCCATTGGAACCCTGATCAAAAGCCAGTCAGTGAAAGAGGGAGAAATCAGCTGTAAATGATAACCCCGACAGCTCTATCGGGGCTGTCTCCCTGATGCTGGTGCACCCAGAGGGGCCTGGCTAAGACCACGTGCAGAGTTTAACTCAGGTGAGGTCAAGGAGCAGCCTCTGCCCCACCTGGGAGCCTGTTAGAAATGCAGACTCTCGGGCCCCCACCCCAGACCTGTCCAATTTTAAGCATCTGCATTTTCAGATGCCCAGGTGATTTCTGAGCATATTGAAGTTTAAGAAGCACTGTCAGGGTAAAAAGAGGAGAGGTTCAAAGTCAAACAGATCTTACTGCAACTCTTCACACACTCACCTGCTCACTAGAGGTATGTGAAAGTGAAAAGTGAAAGTGAAGTTGCTCAGTAGTGTCTGACTCTTTGCGACCCCATGGACTGTAGCCTACCAGGCTCCTCCATCCTTGGGATTTTCCAGGCAAGAGTACTGGAGTGGGTTGCCATTACACTAGAGGTATATCTTTGGGTAATTGCTAAGTCATTTTGAGCCTCTGCATCCTTATCAGAAAGTTGCATCTACTAATACCTATACTGGGGGGTCCTTGCCCTGGCTAGCAATAGCATATGCATGTACCTAGCACACAGCAGGTGGACAGTGAACGAGGGCATAGGAGAAACCCAGAAAGGCCTCCTGAAACCTGGGCCTGACTCCACGTGGTGCCACATGGGCCTCTGTCCGGGGTCACTCATGTGGGTCACGCCTTCATCCCTCCAGTCTTCCGTTCCACAATGGGGAAGGACTAGGAGAGAAGAGATAAAATATTACAAGTAAGTTAGATGAGTAGAGGAAATATTTTTAAGGATAAAATGATGAAAATAGTGAAATTAGTCAAAGAATATGCTAAAGTCAGATTAAATTGATTTTGTTTTTTTAAGGTGGCCAAATAGGAAATAGGAAATGACCAAATAGGAAAACACTGGTTGGCAATATGGAACACTTGGGAGGGTGCAGGGCCCAGATTGTTCTCTGTCTTCCCATGGGAGGCAGGATCCTGAGGAACAGGAAGGAAGTGGTGAGCATTCCTGCCAAGGTGGGGTTCATGCTGCACCCTGGAGATCTGCAATCCATAGTTGAGGAACAGTGTTTCAGGAAACACCTTTGACTCACCGTGCACAATGGATATGTTCTTGATAGAGCATGCAAGCTTAAAAATATGTACATCATCTGTCGATGGACAGCTTGGTTGCTTCTATATCCTGGTTATTGTAAATAGTGCTTCAGTGAGCACTGGGGTACATGTGTCTTTCAGAATTATGGTTTTCTTAGGGTATGTGCTGCGAATGGATAAAGAAGATGTGGTACATATATGCAATGGACTATTACTCAGTCATGAAAAACAATGAATTTGAGTTAGTTCTAGTGAGGTGGATGAACCTAGAACCTTGTGATACAGAGTGAAGCAAGTCAGAAAGAGAAAAACAAATATACTATATTTATATATATATATATATAAGAAATCTAGAAAAATGGTATTGATGAACCTATTTGCAGGGAAGGAATGGAGATGTAGATGTAGAGATTGGGCTTGGGGACACAGTGGGGGAAGGAGTGAGAGGGATGAATGGAGAAAGCAGCATCAACATATACACACTATCATGTGTAAAATGCACAGTGGCTGAAAAGTTGCTGGATAACACAGGGAGCCCCGCCTGGCAACCTGTGATGACCGAAGGGGTGGGATGGGGGGGAAGGTAGGCTCAAGAGGGGGGATATATGTATAATTACGGGTGATTCGTGTTGTTGTATGGCAGAAAGCAACACAATATTGTAAAAAGACAAAAAATAGGTACATCAAAGCAATTCCCTCATTACAGAATTTCCCTCTAAGCTTCCTCACCAAACTCAAGAGTGTTAGAAGGAACTCTTACGTCAGCTGATTATTAGACCATGTGCTCAAACACAAGGATTACCACTGTGTCATGGCTTATACAGAAAATGGAAATATTTTTACAGCACATTGTGGGTAGACTGAAGGGGTGCTGGGGTCACCTGTGTGGGATAGGGTAGAAAAATAATTTTTTTACATCATGTAATTACAAGAAAAATTAATAATTGAGAAAGATTTTTTACATACAGTTTGCATGAAACATCCAAATAGAGTACTGTCAATTTTCAAAATGAGAAAATAAATGAGTTTGCCTCTGGAAATGTTAACTTTTTAACATCAAATTTGATGCTTGTCTATACTCAATTCCTGATCAAAACTTTTAATAATGATCTTTCCAAATTTTGGATATTCACCACCAATGAGAAATTTTGTTTGCATGAAGAGGTCATAAAAAGTTATTTAAATCATTGTTTTTACAGCTATTTCAAAATTTGTAGCAGTTGAAATTATAAAGGTCCGTCTAGTCAGGGCTATGGTTTTTCCAGTAGTCATGTATGGATGTGAGAGTTGGACTATAAAGAAAGCTGAGTGCAGAAGAATTGATGCTTTTGAACTGTGGTGTTGGAGAAGACTCTGGAGAGTCCCTGGGACTGCAAGAAGATCCAACCAGTCCATCCTAAAGGAGATCAGTCCTGGGTGTTCATTGGAAGGACTGATGTTGAAGCTGAAGCTAAAATATTTTGGCCACCTGATGTGAAGAACAGACTCATTTAAAAAGACTCTGATGTTGGGAAAGACTGGGGGCAGGAGGAGAAGGGGACGATGGAGGATGAGATGGCTGAATGGCATCACCAACTCAATGGACAAGAGTTTGTGGAAACTCCGGCAATTGGTGATGGACAGGGAGGCCTGGCATGCTGCAGTTCATGGGGTCACAAAGAGTCGGACACAACTGAGCGACTGAACTGAACTGAAATGATAGCAGTCCATCCTTTCCTTGAAAAACCTAATGTTGAAATTTCTTGTGATAATGCAAATGATTTTTGAATCTAATTGAACTTTTTCATGTCTAGTACTTCAGAATATTAATGTAGCTCTAATTTGCAAAACTTTCATACATCATGAGAGTAGTCATCACTGAGAGGACACATCAGTTACAAATGGGCAGAAATCTCAAATCTATGGGAAGGCCACCACCAGAAGCTCAACCTTCCTGCTTCCCCTTCTCTCATCACAGACATGTGAGACCCTGGGCTCTGCACTGTGCTCCTTGAGCACCAGGAACACAAACACCCCCAGAAGCTCCATGGACCACTTGTCCACGAGGGGCAACCTGGGCCCCATACTTAGCTGCTGGCACGGCTGTTGACATGGAAGGGCTCCTGGTTAGTCCTGCCCAGAATGTTAGACTGAAACATTTGTGCTCAGTGGTGCTGAGTATACCTCTGCTTGTAGGGACTGGGGGAGGTAGAGACAGGTCTGGTTTATCTGGGACCACCCTCTGTAGAGCCCCAAATAAGGCTGCTCATGGCCAGAGGTTACCAGTCTGGGGTTTCTGGCAGCCCCAAAGGCTTGAGGTTGAAGTTTCTGTTGTGGTACATGTGGAACATACTCATGGCATGCAACTGGGCCCATCGGGAATCTCCGGATTACTCACATGCAGGAACCAAGCCATCCTCTTTCTCTTCTACTTCTTGAATCTGTACATGGTAGGCTGTCTTGCCCCTTCCTCTTTTACTTCCCACTCCAAGGACTGGTTGAATGATTGGGGTGTTTCTCCACTGTGTTGGAGGAAACTTGTCCATCTCTGGCTGGATTTCATTTCTCCCCAGGGACAACCTGACTTTGTCTATTCTTCTCATCCTATGGGAAGATGCCTGGAATACTCAGCACTAGGGCTGGATCAAATGTGGTCCTTTTAGTGCTTTGACTGGCTCCACTGCCTCTGGTAGTTGTGGTTCTCTGTGCTCTGTCTTTGCATGACAACAATAACATCCCATTCTTGGGTTTGAGGAATAGAAGAGGAGGCAGAGTAGGAAGCCTCATCTGCATTCTTTATTCTCTTACTAACGCTTTCCTTTGGAGCATCAGGCACTTACATAGCTATTAATAAATTCTGTAATTTCTTACCCCTTTGGTCACTAAAAATTAAGCAGGATTAGAGATTTCAATTGATGCAATACCATACATTCATACATACCATACCATACATAAAAGTATGACTAGACCATGTGCAGAAATTACAGAAGAGTTAAGTTGAAAACCACAGCTCACCAACCCCCCAGTCATATCAAGGATATAATGAGGTGAAGAGAATGGAAATTTAGGGAAAATGTATGAGGGTCTCTTTGGAGAGAGTTGTGGCTGTGCTGTGAGTCCTCCTTCCCCATCCAAGGAGGCAGGTTAAAGGAGCTTCCTTCCTCATCGTGTCAAGCTGGAGGAGTTTCAATGGGACCAGAGAGCATTTAGGGAAACACATCCCACACCATTGTTCTCACCCAAGGTGCCAGAGGGTGAAGCCTGGGCTATTAGCTGATATAGCAGAGGAGAACCGCTCCTCCTTGGGGATGGTCTTCATTCCTAGAGTTGGGGCAAAGACAGGGTAGTTTTTCTGGCAACTCTGGGTGAAGTCATCTTGTATCCTGTCCAGTGGAATCATCCAGGTGAGAAAAGTACCCTTAATAGAGGCTGAGCCGAAGTTGTGCTTCTAGATTCCTAGGGGCAGAGGAGAGAGGGAGAAGTGCTAGACCAGCAGGTTCTTGCCTGGGTCAAGGGCATGGCCTGTGAACTCTCCCAGAAAGCAACTTTAATATCATCCCATCTGCAGGGCTCAACCTGCTTAAGATAGTCAGATAAAAGCATTCCTGCCACTCTTCCCTTTTTTTCCTTTCCCGATCCCCACCTGAGCTGTGTTTAATTGCTCAGTCATGTCTGACTCTTTGGGACCCCATAGACTGTAGCCCGCCAGGCTCCTTTTTCTGTGGGGTTTTTCAGGCAAGAATACTGGAGTGGTTGCCATTTCCTTCTCCAGGGGATCTTCCCAACCTAGCAATCAAACTGGATCTCCTGTGTTTCCTGCATTGAAAGCAGATTCTTTACCTGTTGAGTCATCAGGGAAACCCATCTCCACCTGATCTTTCCCTAACCCAACTTTGAGGGGATCAAAAATTTGCCCTTCCTCTTGCCCCTGCCCACCTTAGGAAGTAGGGGAAAGTCTTACCTTCAAAGGAGGAGGCAACTTTGATTGATATTACAAGAGGCTGGCCATGCTAATCACTAGCTTTATGTTGTATTTGTAGCTCAAAGTGGTCATCAGACTTCTGATCAGAAATGGATCTAAAAATCATGAGATCGGAACTTCACTAGTGTTCCAGTGGTGAAGATTTTTCCTTTCAGTGCAGGGAGTATGGGTTCAGTACCTGGTCAAGGAACTAAGATTCCACATGTTGCAGGGTGTGGCCAAAAATTCTTTAAAAATCACCAGATTGCCTGAGTTTTCATCCCATTGAATACAATTAGAAGGGAAACAGAAATAAAGTTGCCATTGGATTATATTCCATGAGTGCTAGTTGTTCAATGTGCCATTTACCAATCCTTATTGCATGATCCTGGGCAAGGAAACTCTGTAGGTATTGGGAGCACATTGGAGCAAACCTCATGTGACCCTTCATTGTAGAATCACAGAAAGCAGACTTGAAAGAAAGCGTGAAATCATCTATTCAAATGACACCCTGCAATTTTGAGACCCTCTGCCAGATCCCTGCCCAGTGCTCACAATACCTATGTTTGAATGTCTGCAGAAATGAGGACATGCCTCCTCTTAAGACAGTCTTCCCCATTTGGGAACAGCATGTCTCATTTTGTTGTTTCTTTTGCTGCACAGAAATTTTATAGTAATAGTTTGATATAGTCCCACTTGTTTATTTTTGCTTTTGTTGCCTTTGCTTTTGGAGTCAAATCCAAAAATTCATTGCCAAGATCAGTGTCAAGGGCTTCTCCCTATGCTTTCTTTTAGGAGTAAAGATAGGGTCTAATTTTATTTTTCTTCATGTGATTATTTAGTTTTCCCAGCACCACTTGTTGACAAGATTATCCTTTCCCCATTGAATATTCTTGGCTTCCTTATCAAATTTTAGTTGATCATAGATGCAAAAGTTTTTTTCTGGTCTCTTACATCTGTTCCATTGGTCTATGTGTCTATTTTTATGCCCATACCATACTGTTTTGATTACTATATCTTTGTGATATAGTTTGAAATCAGGAAGTGTGATGTGGACATTTAGGGGACATTGATTACTAAGACCTGATTACTCATTCTTGAATAATGCCTGTTTACTCAGGTCCCAGAAATTTCCTGGGTCCCCAAACCTCTGCTCCCTCACTCTGAATAGGGATTTTTCTACATACACCCTGAAGGCAGGGTTCATATTATTCACTGTTAAATCCACACACTAAGCCCAGATTTGAATAGAAATGGTAAATTAGTTCCCTTCCCCATCACTGCCTAATCTATAGCTGCCCCTGGCCTTGCTTCTAGGTGTTCCCATTCAGTCCTACCAGGAGAACTTTGGCCCATCAAACAGATCAATTATGCTTTCTTTGCTTCAAGCTTGATTCCCAGGTTTGTCTGTCAAATTCTAAAAACACTTTGATTTTTTAAATTATACTGAAAAGAGGAAGAAAATAATTTTCTAAGGTCAGGTAGTTGGGCCCTCGGTCAACTGGGAAAGAAACAGATGAGTTCTGATAGATCATTTGAAACTCTGTCCATAAAAAAAAGCAAACCACCCTATTTCTGATATTTCTGCCTCATTCAATGACATTGTTTTCTTCGGGAAAATGGAATATTTATTATTCATTTTCTCGGCAGAGGAGTGAAATAGCATGGGTCTAGAGATGAGGGGCAATTAACTGCTGGTCAGTGACTGCCCTTGCCATCTAACAAAAACAGGTTTACGTGAAACATTGTGGGCCCACTGCTGCCTCTGTTTCAAAGAGAATTATTTATTTTGAGTCACATTTTTTCCTCTCTTTAGTACCGTTTTTGAAAAATGATTTGTACCTTTATCTCACCGTGTGCTTCTCCTATTCCTCTGGCCCAGCCTCTGCCTTAGGAGATAAACCACACATTAGGTTATTTCATAGCCTCCCACCTGTTCTTTTGACCCTGGGTTTTCCCTCCATCCTTTCAATTGAGGCCTCACACCACATATTTCCCAAGTTTGGCCCTGGCCTCCAGGTCAAGAGCACCCACGGCTCACTGAACAAGGACCAGATACTTGAGCATGGCCTTGAAGGCCCTCTGCCTTCTGCTCCTTCCTGTCGTGTTCTTTCTGCTCCAGCCAGTTTGACCAGAAGCTGCTTTGTGGATGTGCCCCCTCTTTTCTAGAGCACCCCACGTCCTCCTTTTGAACGTGTTGTCTCTCTAGTTCTACCTGCTCTGCATCCTCATCCTCCAAAGCCCAGAACTGACCTTACCTTTTCCTTGAAGATTTCCCTCATCTCTCCTGCTGAACGAGTGGATGTCTCTCTTCACTGGGTTGTTGAAAGGACTGAACAAGATTATGTGTAGAAGTAGAACAGCCCCTGGTGGTTGCCAGCGGCGGAGGGAAGTTGTTCAATGGGTAAAAAGTTTCAGTTACACAGAATGAGTGAGTTGTAGACGTCTGCTGTTCATCATTGAGCCCATAGCAATACCCTACTGTGGGACTTCCCTGGTGGTCCAGTGACTAACACTCCACGCTCCCAATGCAGGGGGCCCAGGTTTGATGTCTGGTCAGTGAACTAGACCCCACATGCCACAACTAAGGTTTCACATGCTGCGACTAAAAGATCCCACATGTTGTAACTAAGACTGAGTGCAGCCAAATAAACAAATATAGTAATAAAAACCAAAACAATACTGCATTGCACATCTAAAAGTTTGTTAAGAGGGTAGATCTCATTTTGAGTTGTTACCACAATAAAACAAAAAGGTTATCCACATGGATATGTAAAGTGAGATGCCTAGCAAACACTTAAAACACAAGTTTTTTTTTTCCCCTTCTACATGTTTTACTTCTTTGAACTCCAAGAGTATTTATTTCTCCTAGGGCAGCAAAGTTATTCTTCTTTACCTTGTATCATCATTACTTTGGTGCATATCTTAATTGTTATGTATCACAGTGAAAAAAAAAAAAGGGACCAATTTTGATGTCTGACATTTGGTTTTGGGAGCTGTCTCCAAAACTCAGTAATTGTGTGGTCTTGAGTAAGTTGTTCAATTTTTTTATGACTCGCTGACTCAATGGATGTGAGTTTGAGCAAACTTCAAGAGATGGTGAAGGATAGGGAAGCCTGGCATGCTGCAGTCCATGGGGGTCACAAAGAGTCAGAAATGACTTAGCAAATGAACAACAACAGTTTTCTAATCTGTTAGGAAAAGAAAGAAAAAAAAAGAAAAATAACAATTATCTCTCTGGTCCTAAGGATGACTTAAACATGCCAATACACGTAAAAATGGCGGCAGATACGTGGCAGCAGCTTGGAGTCCTACTGTGGTTTCGTTTCTTCTTTGAAGGCAGTGACTGCAATGTCCACATGTTTATAACCCTAAAGCACATAGCACGAAGCCTTGTGCATAATCACAGCTCAGTAAATGCTTGCTGAATGAATGAATGAATAAGTGAGTGAAAGGAAGATTGGAAAGAAGGGAGGTGAGAAGGGAAAAGACAAGAAAGGTCAGCTTATGTCTTCTTTGTAATGCAAAATTACGATGGTTTCGACTCAAAGACAAGCCTCTCCAACGAGAATAGGGATATTTCCTTGTCATCCTAACCCTGTGCAACACTTTTAGTCACAGCAGCAACCTTTATAGTTGGAAAGAGAGCTGTTTAAAGTTCCCCAACTTTTGGAAGCCAATAGTTGATATACCAGGAATGCCACCTCTGTTAAACAACAAAAAAAAATTATTCTGACACTTGTTAAAATGATAAGGAAGACTTTATTCAAGGCTAGTACAAGAAGGGTGAACTCTGCTTCAGTAGTGGAGAAAGATCAATCTCAGCTTTGAATACAACAAAGACAAATGGGGATTTACAGCAAAGAGCAGAATTAAGTGGTTCGTGGATCAAAAATTACTAAGAAGAGACATCATGGGTAAAGAAATTCTTGCTAAATTGACCTAATAGGATTCTTGCTGAAGGAAGGTCAAGCACTCAGACATCCAAGGTGGGGAGTGGGGAACTTAATCAGAGACCAAAAACGATCAAATATCAACATGGGGCGATTCCTGGTAAACCGACTTAGCAAGATTCTTGCTAAGAGTGCGAGACAGACGGAAGACAGGATGGGGCTGGGACTGAGGTCGAGTTGAGAACAGGGCTCTGAGGAACCCGGATAAGATTTGGTCAAGGAGGCCTGGGGAAAGCTCTCTCTCCTACTCCCACTGGGGAGAGCAGGAGTGGACAGCGTTGCTGCCCTAGAGGTCATGAGAGTTTGGCAAATGTTATAAATATTCTTGTCTCTGGGTTTCCATTTATGAGAGAGATATGATGTCACTTTTTATCCCAACTGTCTTAGTGGGTATATTAGTTTCCTGTAACTGCTGAAACAAAGGACCACAAACATGGTGATTAGCTAAGAATAACACAAATGTACTCTCTCACAGGTCTGTGGGCCTCCCTGGCATCTCAAATAGTAAAGAATCTGCCTCCGATGCAGGAGAGGTAGGTTCCATTCCTGGGTCAGGAAGATCCCCTGGAGGAGGGAATGGCTACCCACCCCAGTATTCTTGCCTGGAGAATTCCACGGACAGAGGAGCCTGGTGGACTACAGTTCATGGGGGTCACAAAGAGTTGAACACAGCTGGTAACTAAGTGCACACACACACTCTTTCACTGGTCTGCAGGTCTGAAGCCTGAAATCTGTGTCACTGGGTCAAAATCAAAGCCAGAAGGGCTGATCTCCTTCTGAAGGCCCCAGGGGAGAATCTGCTCCCTGCCTCTTCCACCATCTGCTGCCTGCTGACATTCCTGGGCTTGTGGCCACATCATCCCAGACTCTGCCTCCGTCTTCACATGGCCTTCTCTTCTTCAGTCTGTTTCTAACCTTTCTCTGCTTTCCATTTATATGAATACAAACTGTGTTAGTCTGCTTGGGTTGCCATACAATATATCATAGACAGGTGGCTTAAACAACAGAAATGTATGTCTCATAGTTCTGGATGCTGGAAAATACAAAATTAAGGTGCTGGCCAATTTTGTGCCTGGTTGGAGTTCTCTTCCTAGCTTGCAGACAGCCACCTTCTCTTTGTGTCATCACATTGTGTGTGGGGGTGGGAGGAGAGAGTGAGAAAGCTCTTCGTCTTTTATAAGGCCACCAGTCTTCTCAGATTAGGACCCCACCCTTGTGACCTCATTTAACCTTAATTACCTCTTAAAAGTCGTGTCCCCAAATCTAGTCACATTGGAGGTTATGGCGTCAACATATGGATTTGGGGGGTATACAATTCAGTCCATAGTGCATGAAACTGCTTTTAGGATTCACCTGGATAATCCAAGATCATCTATCTCTCTAAATATACTTAACCTAATCACACCTGTAGAAACCCTTTTTCCTAATAAGGCAATATTTACAGGTGCCAGGATTAGGACCTCATATCTTTATTCTTCTTTATTTTTATTTCATGGATGCACTGTGAGGCATGCAGGGTCTTAGTTCCTCTACCAGGGATTGAAGCTGCAGTGGAAGCACAGAGTCTTAACCACTGGACCACCTGGGAACTCCCACGAGCTCATATCTTTGGGTAGCCGCTGTTGAGCCTACTACCAGCCTGCCAGATGAATCATAAGAGCCTGGGTTTATAAAAGGTTTGGAGGTCCTTCGTGGTCTTAATTGAATCCAGAGCATTATAGATTTATTCACAATAAAATAATCCTCAAGATGATTTCAAAGTCTGATCATTCTAGAGTTTTGTTGCATTGAAGTTTGTTGTGAGCATGGTGACTGGAAACCTTCACTTGACCTTTAGTCCTTTCCATTTGGATGTTTAATAAGTAATAAAATTTAACAGAATACTGTTTTCCTCCCGCCAGGCTTATTCATTGCCTATTCCTCCACATGTCAGCCAACAGCCATGCATCCATCCAACAGCTTGAGCCAGAAGACTAGGAGTGCTTCATTCCTCTCTTTAGCCTGTATTTTAAATCCAGTTGTGATCTTTAGCAAACAGTGTGGCATGGGAACCATCAATCAGAACAGAATCAGGCAGTAGAGCAGTCTAAGGGGTGTCTCTATCATGCCAGGCATTATTATATTTTAGTTTTTGATTCTAGGGGAAGTCTGGTGGTATTAGGGTATTGGGGTGGGTCACCACATGGGGGCTTTTGATAGTGACTGTTCACCAACTAGTATAGAAATATTGCAGTATTGTTGCTGGGAGGGCTCTCTCGGGACTTAGCAGCAGGCAGGGACATAGCGCACTGCCTGAATCCAACTTATCAAGTCCTGTTGCCTCTACATCCAAATCATGTCTTAAGTCCAGACACTTCTGCCCACCTCGGCGGCTACCACTCCAGAACTGAGCACCATCTTCTCCTGCCTGAACTTCTGCAGTAGACCTCTAGGGTTTCCTCCTCCCAGGTATGCACTCCTAGAGTCTCTTCTCCAAGCAATAGCCAGAGGGATCTTTTAAGAATATAAAGTACATCATGCAATTCTGCTGGAAGGAGATTCCCTTGTACATAGCACACTATGCAGACTTCTTATCCTGATCTGCAAGGGGCCTCATTGTTTGACCTTCGCCTCTCTGCGGTAACCTCATCTTCTCTGCCTTCACTCCCCCACAGCTTTCTTTCCATATCTTGTTTCCTTCCCTCGTGACCTTGGCACTAGCAACTCTCTCTGGAATACTATTCCTGCCTAGATCTTTGCATGGCTGTCTCCTGCTTCAGGGTTCAAGTCAAGAGTCAATTGTCACCCTTCTCCATTTGTTATAATAAAATTAGCTTGGTGCAATATCTTTTGTTTATTCACTCACACATTTATTGAGTTTTATTACTATGACCTTGGCACTCTACTGGGTACAAGGATACACAAATGGATAAGACCAAGTTGTTTTCCTCAAGGGCCTCAGCTGAGTGAGAGCCAGAAAAATAATTTCAAAGACCTCGAGATATTTATGGTACAATGCAAAAATGAGCTGTAATTGAAGTCTTGTGGGAGCCCAGAGAAGGACGTGACTATTAATAACTGTGCCTGGGGGAATCAAGGATGGTTTCAGAGAGTAACTGACTTTACCTGGATAATTACAGTGGAGAATTCTTATTTTAGAATGAATGAAACGAAACTAAATTATACTGTTCAATTTAAGACAGAAGATTAATCTGTGTTTGGTAAATATTTAAACAGGAGGCAGTCCTGATTCTCATACACAATTTTAACAGGCACTAAATAAAGCAGAGTAGATTTCATCACTTTTTTTGTCCCAAAGGGAGAAAAGTTTAGCTTACTTTACAGTAAAGACTGATAGCAAGTAACACCAGAAGTGGAGCCCTTCGAGTTGGTGGATTTTTCAGTTGCAGTGAGGTGAGTGGAAGGTCATGGTCACACAGCTGACCTGTTTTTATCTCTGAAATGAAGCTTGATCAAGTTTGTTTGCATTTCCCAGGAAGGTGGATGTCCCTTCCTTTTTATTGAGGTATAATTGACACGTAACACCATGTAAGTGTAAGGTATACAATGTGATGATCTGATAAACTTATATATTGCAAAATGGTTACTACACTTCGGTTACTGAACACAGCTATAAGCTCACATAATTAGATGTGTTTGTGTATGTGCGGTGAGAACATGTAAGATCTCCTCTTAGCAACATTTGGGGATATAATTCAGTATTGTTAACTGCAGTCCCCATGCTATGCATCACATTCACAGAACTTACTCCTCTTTTAACTGGAAGCTTCTGTGTGCCTGATAAGTTGCTTCAGTTGTGTCTGACTCTTCGAGACTCTATGGACTGTAGCCCACCAGCCTCCTCTGTCCAGTGTGATTACATATTAATTTCTGAATATTTTGTTGAACATCTGGGTCTCTGCTATATTGAAAACTCAGCAAAGGTGGAGATTTCTATGGCTCACTGCTGGATCTTCATATTGAGAACCTGGATCTACATACTGAGCATATAGTTGGTGTTCAAAAGACATTTATTCAAAAAATGAATAAATGAATAATCCTGATAGTTTGAGTAAAAGCTGAAAAGAAGATAATTGGAGGATTCACACAAATTAAAGGGTAATTGGGGTCAAAGGGACACCTCCTGGGGGCAAATCAACCTGTGGTGGTTCATAGAGATACTTCAATTGGGTGTGAATTCCAGAATGGTCCCCAGCCATTCTGATACTTTCTGCCAAAGGGATAATTTAAATTGGACTCATGGGGCAGAAGGTGCTCAAAATTTTAGATAATGAAAATGGTTTTTATTTGCTCATTGAGCAGTTAGACTTTCCTTCTAGTAGAAGAAGTACTAGTCATTCTTATATCTAACAAAACATTAATATTTATTGAATACACTCAGGAAGAATATTCTTTAGGGTTAACAAGTAAATGGGTTAAGTTGGTATAGTTTGGGAATATATCATTTAATAAGCAGTTTAAATTTGGTGAATAGATCACTGAACAGAGGAGCTTCTCTTTACTCCCCTGGGGATCAAACTCTACCTTGCCTTTGGTGAAAGGCTACAATGTCAGTACCACTGAGAAAGGGGAATGATCCACCTAGACTGTTTGGATGTGGCTCAGTAAAATTTCCTGGCAAGTCTGACCCATGGTCTCCCACCCTGGTGTTATGAACTGGCTCAATGTACTCTAATCACGCACAAGTCTCTAGGCTTATTTTGGTGCAAGCTTAGAACTGAAAAGGGTTGCTGCCTTTTAACCAAAGCTCCCCAGGAACACACTTATAGTCAAAGTTAACTTTCTTGGTGTGGTAGGTGGATGCTGAGATTTCTGCCCCCTGGTGGATAAGCCCGGTGTCATTCCCTCCACCCCAGCTCTATCTGAGTTTGCTCAGTCTTGGCCGACTCTTTGAGACCCCATGGACTGTAACCCATCAATCTCCTCTGGCCATGGAATTTCCCAGGTAAGACTACTGGAGTGGGTTGCCATTCCTTCTCCAGGGGATCTTCCCGACCCAGGGACTGAACCTACATCTCCTGTATTGACAGGCAGGTTCTTTACCACTGAACCACCTGGGAAGCCCAATACATATGCATAATATATGCCTAATATAATATCCCTAATATACTAAGATTAAAGGATATAGGCCTCACTAGATTCTCCTACCCTATTCATGCAAAGGTAGAAAGAGTCTCTAAAATATTATTAGCTGATACCTATCTACCCTATAACTGTAATTTCACCAGTGACAGCCCATTTGTAATACTCACCATGCTCTTTCATGAAACTCATTTTTGATGTCCAATATGCTAATTTACAAAGCACTCATTTTTTATTAAGATAGAATACTCTTGAAAAATGAGTATCTGGATTAGAATGACCACCAGAGAACTTTGCACATTTCAATATAGTATCCGTTTCTGGGCTGGGACTTAATCCAGTGGTTCTCATCCTTGCCCATCTACTGGCAAACCCTGGGGGGACTTTTAAAACCAAAGACGCTGATGCTGCACCTTCAGACCAGGTGTATCAGGCTGTCTGGAGGCGGCATCCAGGCTTTGGTGTTTTCTAAAGCTCCTGGTGACTTCAGCATGCAACCCCGGGTCAACAACTACTGGCTTACTCCAAAAATGTAATTAACACCATGCTGTCTGTGCTGAGGCATCTTAAAGTAGATTATGGGTATCTTTAGAATATGGTTGCCCATTAGAAGTCCCTGGGGAACATTAAAAAAACAAAACAAAAAAGATGCTTGGACCTAACCCCAGACCAGTTAAATAAGAATCTGTGGGGGAGGGCCCTGAGCACTGCTGTCTAAACACTTCCAAGTGACTCTCATGTACAGGTCGCCTGTGATGAACGATGAGTGACAGTTGCAGATGGCAGGAACCTGCAGGAGCCTCATGAGGAAGCAGCTCCCGAGGCCCCTCCACTTGATGCGAGGGGCACTGCCCGTGGTTCCCAGGAGCCCCAAAGCTCCCGGACTCTGGGCACCAGGAGAAACCAGCAATCGCCCAATGCCACCTCTGCTTCTCTCCCTAAGCCTCCTGATCCCAGTTCCCATCCTCTCATCCCAGACCTCCTTTAAAGTCACGGGCCCATGTCTGCCCCTCCTCACCCACACCCAGGCTGCCTGAAGTCCTCGGCATCCTCTCGGGCAGGGAATGAGGTCACCTGGACTGAACTGCGCTGACTGTGGCAGCAGCTCTGTCCATGTCTACACTTGACCTAGAACATGGGGGGCAGGTATAAAGCTCGCTCTCCCCAGTTGTTGTCCTTTCACATGCTGGGCACCGAGGCCCTTCAGATGGGCCCCATCTGTCTGTGCCATCTACAGAGGATGGCCAAAGGTGGCCTCCTGGACATTGATGCCACCTCCAGAACTATCCCAGCCTCTCTGGTTTGCTCATTTCTCCTTTTGTCAATTCCTCTCAGGTTTGTTTTCTGTTCCACCCCACCCTTTTTAATCCCTTTTATTGGCTCTGGCTTCCATCTACCCTTTTGAATGGATGACAGGAAGAAACATGATGTGGTCGTTAAGAAAGATGGATTTTGGAATTACATCCTTCTGGGTTTGAATTCACCACTTACTTCCTTAGCCAGCTGCTTGACCTCCCTCAGCCCAAATTTCATCTGTTTAAAAAAAGGTCAGAGATACCAATTTCATAGGGTTATTGTACAGATTAACTAGAGGATGCCTAAAGGAGGCCTAGGACAGAATCAGACATAATGAAGAGTATCTATTTTATCATTATTATTATTGCTGTTATTATTTAGCTTGGAACTTCCAAGCTGGATATAGCTCGACTCTAGAAGCATAATTTTCAACTTTGGTTTTACTCTGGAATTTCCTAAGGAATGCTAAAATCTTGGGGCCTGGGCCCCACCCGTGAGATTCTGACACAATCATCCAGGGGAGGGGGCCAGGTCTTGATTAGTTTAAAAGCTCCCAGGTGGTGGGTCTGATGTGCCGCCAAGGCTGAGGACCAGAGCAGTGGTTCTCAAAGTGTGGTCCCCACAGCAGGAGCATCCATGGCACTAGGAGCTCGTTGGAAATGCAGATGCTTGGCCCCACTGAGTCATATCTTGGGATGTGGGGCCCAGCGATCTGTGTTTTAAGGAGCCCGCCTGTGGATTTGGGTACCCTAGTGGGTTTGAGATTTGCTGTGGTAAGGGATATGCCCTCACTCACACAAGTCTCTGCTGGCTGGTTTTGGTGGTGAGGGGGAAGACCTCTTTTTGTGGGGATCTTACCTACCAGGAGTGGCTTTGCTTCTGAGTTCCAGCCTGCTTGTTTGAAGATGGAATTTAAAGATGGTCCATCAGTTGAACATGGAAATGGCAGTCCACTCCAGCATTCTTGCCTGGAGCCTGGTGGGCTTCAGTCCATGGGGTCGCAGAGTCAGACACTACTGAGCCCACAGTAATCAGCTGAACTAAAGGGGCCCCTGTATAAGTGCAGTTACCAAGGAGGATGCACATATGCACAGTTTCACGTTCATCTGGCATGATTCAGTGAACAGTAGCATCAGACAATTTTGCCTTATACATTGTTTTAAATAAAATAGAGGAACTCACCAGCTTTCTTTTCATTGCATGTCATTTTCCTTGGTATTTAAGAGCACTAAAAGGGATGTATGTGTATACATGCTCAGTTGTGTCTGACTCTTTGTGACCCCATGGACTGTAGCCCACCAGGCTAGTCTGCCCATGGAACTTTCCAGGTAAGAATACTGAAGTGGGTTGTCATTTCATTCTTCAGGGGATCGTCCCGATCCAGGGATCGAACTTGAGTCTCTTAAATCTCCTGCATTGGCAGGCTGATTCTTTACCACTGTGCCACCTGGGAAGCCCACTAAAAAGGGATACTAATGTGGTACAACAAACTTTAAATTCACCCATTGTTGTGACCTGACCTTGGCTCATTTGCTTGTCCACCATGAGCAGCTTCTTTTCTGCTGAAGTTTCATGGTTTCCAGTGATTAGAGGTCAGTGAAGGCAATAGGTCTCCTCCTCTAAACCTCACTTCTGGGTGGTGCACCACAATACAGGCAAGTCTTGGACCAAATTCAACCACATGTAACAACAAAAAACAGTAAAGAAATGAACAAAATTCCCAACACAATAACAGAGAGCAGACAGACTGGTCCAATCTGTTTTAGTGTGGACCCTCCACCCTTGAGGTTCTCCAACCTAGATGGTTCACTTTGAGACAAAAATGCCACAAGGTTCTATACATTGGCGAAGCTTCTCCAGCCTCCCTGGCATTTTGGGTGTTGGACTTCCCTGGGCACTGTAGGATATTTAGCAAACCTGGACCCAGATGCTGAATTTTACTTGCCATCCTCCTCCATCCACTACCCCTTAATCACTGTGATAGCCCCCAAATTCACCCCATTTCCTAACCTCTGATAAATGATCCTCTGATAAATGAAGGAGTGATGGGATCAAATGGATCTCTTGACCTAGAGTATTACTCTGAAGGTGTAAAGTGTTATTCCCAAGGTTGCTGGTTTTTGATACCTGATTTTTCAAAGTATCTTTTAATGCAAGGCGGAATGATTCTTGAATAGTTTGTGTTTCACTGATGAAACATTATTTCTAATATTCCTTATGTTAATTAACAGGCTCTACGTGTAGTTTCAGAGAGTGGTATTTAAAGCAAGCACTTGTCACAGTGCTTGTAGCAGGCACTGGAGTTGGAGAGTACGGCCTCCTGATTAGGGCCTTTCAAATGCTAACCAGCCACCTCTGGAATACGGATTCATGATTAGGGTACTTCACATATTAATTAACCATTTCTAGGGTGTAGACTACTTCTAATTTACACCTCATATTTCTCCTATCTGTGCTGAAGCATGCTAATGTAGATTACAGATAAGGTTCTATACCTCAGAAGGGAAACCTCTTATGTGGTTGATGGGGAAGTTAGCACCTGTCTGGCAGGCAATCCAGCAGTACACATCAGGCCTTGGAAAACACATCGCTGTTGACCCAGGGATATAGTGACCAGTTGTCCTGATTGGCCACAACTCCGGGGTTTCCCTGGGTGTGATGCTCTCGGTGCAAAAACAGGACAATCCAGGGCAAACTGAGATGGTCTGTCACCCTACCACCACCTCTGCCTGGAGAGATTTCTCCTAAGGGAAAGAGACTGGAAAGATCACTTATGTAACATGTGTCACTTGTGAGAAGGGCAAATTTGGAAGCGATTTACAGGAAGAGCATAAGGAAATTTGTTGAATACACTTTTGTATATTTTCTCTGTGTTAGTCAGAGAACTAACTCAGCTCAGTCAGCTCAGTCAGAGAACTCAGTTCAGTCAGCTCAGGCTGCCACAGCAAAATACCAAAGACTGTGTGACTTAAGGGGCTTCCTAGGTGGGGCTTCCCTGGTAGCTCAGTCGGTAAAGCGTCTGCCTACAATGTGGAAGACCAGGGTTCGAATCCCTGGGTCGGAAGATCCCCTGGAGAAGGAAGTGGCAACCCACTCCAGTATTCTTGCCTGGAAAATCCCACAGACTGAGGACCCTGGTAGGCTACAGCCCATGGGGTCGCAAAGAGTCGGACACGACTGAGCGACTTCACCTCACTTCTAGGTGGTGCTAGCGGTAAAGGACCTGCCTGCCAATGCAGGAGACATAAGAGACTTGGGTCCGATCCCTGGGTTGAGAAGATCCCCTGGAGGAGAGCATGGCAACCCACTCCAGTATTCTTACCCGGAGAATCCCACAGACCGAGGAGCCTGACAGACTATAGTCCATAGGCTCGCAAAGAGTCTGACCCTGAAGCGACTTAGCATGCACACACGCATGTGGCTTAAAATTTTCTCACAGTCCTGGAGGCCGGAAGTCTCAGACCAAGGCCTAGCAAGGTGGATTTCCGGTGAGGGCTCTCTCCCTGGGCTGTTAATGGCTGACTTCTTGCCGTGTCTTCACAAGCCAGAGGGAGAGAGAGAGAGCTAGCTCTCTGATGTCTTTCGTTTAAAGATTTTTTTTTTTTTAATGTGGACCATTTTAAAGTCTTTATCAAATCTGTTACAATATTGTTTCTGTTTTATGTTTTGTTTTTTTGGCCCTGAGGCATGTGGGATCCTAGCTCCCCAACCAGGGATTGAACCGGCATTCCCTGCATTGGAAGGTGAAGTCAGAGCCACTGGACCGCCAGGGAAATCTCTTGTGTCTCTCCTATAAAGGCACTGACCCCATTGGATTTGGGTCTCAATTTACAACCTCATTTAACCTTAACGTCTTCCTTATTCCAAATATAGTCTCATTGAGGGGTAGGGCGTCAACATATGAATGTTGGAAGGACAGAATTTAGTCCATAGCTTTCTCACAAATGGACTATGAGGAGATGTTTACAATATTTAGTGTTTATTGAAGCCATGAAATTGTGTATGGTATGATTCAGATATTGTCTAAAAAACAAATCAGAAGAACATATGTTTCTATAGGAAGACTGGAAGGCTTTATAGCATGTTTAAAAAGGAAATTAAGTTGCTTTAAAGGTTTTTTTTTTTTTAAACTTTCAGTAGTTTTCCAGCTTTTTCTGGCTTTTGTTTTATATTCCAAAATTTCAAAAGATAAACATGCAATGATTTTTACAAAGAAAATGGTAGTTTAAAAATACAGTCTCTGGTTAGGTTACTGCCAGACCAGAGGAGACTGGGTGTGACACCAATCAGGGAGAAAGATGGAGCCTAGACTGGGGCAACTGGAAAAGAACAGATGAAGAGGGAAACTGTAACGCTGGTGTCCACCTGAGTTGAATATCCCTTGTCTAATTTGGCAAACTGAACCTTGCTGACTATGAGAATAGGTAGTGGTTAAACACCCAGGATCAGGAACAGATCATAATGGCTGGAATCCCAGCCCTTAGGCTTGCTGGCCAGCTGTCCTTGGGCAGATTTCTCTCTGTTTTGGTTGCATATGAGACGGGAATCATGGTAATGCCTGCCCCATTGGCTTGTTGTGAGATTAGAGTGAGTTATGACATGAGAGGCCTTAGGAAAGTGCCTGCCAAGTAGAAAGGTGCCTACTAAATCAGCTATTGTTGATATCGTTATCTTGCTTCTAAGAATGCCTGGCTTTGCATCTTAGGCAATGCTTAGATATTAATTTTGTATTATGGCTGTGGACAACAATGCCTCCTGTTTCTTTGGGAGGAGTTTGTTAAATAACGTTAGGTTTGTTAGACAAACAAAAATGAAGGACACCCGGGTAAATCTGAATTTCAGATAAACAACAAATAATTTTTTTGAGTCTAAGTATGTTCAGATATTGCTTAAGGCATACTTATGCTAAAAAAATCATTCATTGTTTATCTGAAATTCAGATTTAACTGGGTGGCTTGTATTTTATCTGGCAGTCCTAATTATTATAGATATAACAACAACTTTGAAAAGACACACAACAATGACACTTTTTTATTCAGTCCAATTTCAGCCAAGCCCACCCCTGCTGAACTGCTGGTGCTAGCTGGCAATGCCTTTACAGTGAGGAACTTATGAAATAACCTCTGTGTTGGCCCTAACTTGGCCTATAGCAAATGGTTGTTGTTCAGTCGCTCCCTCGTATCTGACTCTTTGTGACCCCATGGACTGCAGCACGCCAGGCTTCCCTGTCCTTCACTATCTCCCGGCGTTTGCTCAAACTCGCATGCTCATTGAGTCGATGATGCCATCCATGGTACACGCACAATAAATCAGGCAGGAGAGCCAGCCCTGGACTAGCCTGTGACTTTGGGGAAATTACATAATCTCTTTAAGTTCAATGTCTTTAAGTGCAAAATGGGGCTAGTAATAAGATCTGCTTCTTTGTGAGAATTTAGTAAAATGAGATAATTCTTAGCTCACAGGAGACATGGCCTCTGAGGGTGAATGTGAGAGTGGATTTCAGAGCACAGTACTAACTAAGGTGCTCAGTGGATCCCAGTCCCACAGTGGAGAAGTGGAGGTGCTTTCTCAGTCTTGCCACAGTCCTGTATACCCACGACCTTTCTTGCCTGAAGAGACAGTTAAGACAGAAGGCAAATGGTCTCCATTTGACTTCTCCCACTCAGATCTGGCATGAGCACATTTAATTGGCAGAACCTAAATTGTATAGCAAACCCTAGCTGCAAGCGAGCCCTGCCAGACATTACATGGAGTTGTAATGTCTATTTCTAGCCTCTTCTGAATGGGAATGTGCACCAGGAGTGGGAATGGATGCTGAGGGCATTGGATGCTGCCCAGCCCAACACAATATCATGAAGGGTAGGCTGCTCTAAAGGTAGTTGTCTGGATCAAGAGCAGTTATCCAACTTGCGTTCTCAAGGACTCAGCATCATCTCTCTTGCCTCCAGGGTACTGTTTGTATTTGAGACCAGCCTTATTTTTTCTCTTCCTCCTCCTTCTACTTTCTTCCCTCCTAGGGGCCAGTCTTGATCCTGACCCCTGTTCTAGAGTACAAGCCTTGGTCATCAGACTTCTTGGGGTTGCCTTCCTGAATTTCTAAGTATTGCCTCCCTGAACCCCTTGTCTTTGCGTCCTGCTGTCAAATAACTATCTTCTACTCGTTGAAGTCGACTCTTATGCATTGTACTTTCTTATCCCCTGGAGCCCATCTGTGCTGATCTCCCCAGTCTTTGATATCCCAGGTGAGCCTGATTCAATTTGCCACCCCCATATTTTCTCCATCTTGCTGTGGTTAAGGGTTACAAAAGAGAAAAAGTTCTCATGGACCAAATCCAAGCCATGGGACTTGAAAGCCACACAAAGTATGAGCCTGTTATAGCCTGTGAGTTCCCAGCTATCAAGAGGAACAACAGCATCTAGCTCCCAGGTCCACACTGGCAGTCAACCCTCTGCATATTAAACTGATCCTGAATTCTTCAGGACCTGCAGCTGCACCATTTGTTAAAATCACAATGCCCCCTTTCTGCTGCCAAAGATAGAATTAAAATTCCCCCCTCTTCCCCAAATACATACTTTGCGTGGTTCTGAAATTTTTTAGCAATTAGCTTGTACCATCACCTCTAATTAGCCACTGGCAAATACGACTGAGATAATAAAGCTTAGTGAGGAAGAAGCATGAATAAGCACCAGATTCTGAATCTATTGGGGAAGTGACCCTGATGAATCATTTAATAGTCACTGGAATGTAATTTTGCAGGTTTGTTGTACACACACCACAGAGAACATATTAAGTGGGTCTGAGCCATAAGAGAGTCTTAATGATTAATTTGCCATATGCTCCTGAAAATCTCATTTTTCTGACAAACAATACACATTTACTCTTTTTCTTGTTAATAAAACTATCAAGAAAATCCACTTTTCTTTTCATCTCACTAATGACTCCCTCTGATGCACATGGATATCCAGGGATTGGTCTTTTTTTTTTTTAATTATATTTAAATTCCCATGGAAGTTAGTCAAACACAGCTATTTACTTTCTTATTATGTATTTGATTTTAATTGCTGGCAATTGCTTTTTTTTTTTTTTGCAATTGCTTTTTAATCATTTTCATTGACTAGTCCACAGTGACATCATGGGGGAAAATTATTGTTATTCCTTTTTATTTACAGAGTAAATGTTGCTGCTGGGTTAAGTGACATGCCTGAGACCTCTACAAGGTGGAGGTGGGGATTGAGATTACAATCTGGCCTTCAGAGTCTCAGACTGAGACTCTCAGAGACTCTCAGAGTCTCAGTCTCCTACAGAAAGACTGGAAGCAGAACATCACTACTGTGAATGCAAAAGTAGACTAGGACTAGGGAGTAGGGAGCCCTGTCTCTGAGCAAGACTAACACATCTCTAAAACTCAGTTTCCAAATCTGTAAAATGGACTTGTGGGACATTGTTGTGAGCATCTAATAAAATAGTGGATATAGAAAGTCTTTTGGGTTCAACACACTTAAGAGATTGAAGCATCACCAGAAAGGGATGCTTTTTCTTCCCTGTCCTCTTCTGCAGGCTGGGTGACTGACTAGTCTCTGGGCACTCTGAATTGGGGGGCCATTACCCGTGAGTATCTGCTGCTAGACACACAATTGGCCACAATGAGCATGTCACTGCTTTTCTCCATCTGGCTTGGATGCCACAGCAGTCAGCTTTCTTCAAAGCAAAGGCATGTATTGACTCTCACTTAACATTCAAGCAGATCCTTACTGCAGGGGGCTCTGGTGATTACTTCAGAGTTCTACTGAGCATGGGAGAGGGGTAGGTGGGTTTGGGGAGCAGGTCTCAGCCTGGCTATGTTGCCCCCCTCCTATCTTGTGAAGGTGGGGTGAGGATGAGGGTGTGCTCACATGGATGCGGTCCAGGCTGTGAACCTTCCCTCTGCTGCAGTGACCCTCCTTGTCTCCCTCTTAACAGCTCTGCCCAGCTGTGTCTGACTCTTTGTGCTTAGTTGCTCAGTCATGTCCCACTCTTTGTGATTCCATGGACTGTAGCCCGCCAGGCTCCTCTGTGCATGGGGATTCTCCAGGTCAGAATACTGGAGTGGGTTGCCATGCCCTCCTCCAGGGGATCTTCCCAACCCAGGGACTGAACCCAGGTTTTCTGCATTGCAGGTGGATGCTTTATAACCTGAGCTACCCACTGCCTCCTAAAGGAATAATCAGTCTTTTCTTCTTCTGTCCTGATGTCTGGCATATTTGGCATAGTCCTGAATAACTTCCAATGTTGTACCATCACCTCTACTTTCAGTTCAGTTCAGTTCGTTCAATTCAGTTCAGTCGTGCAGTCGTGTCCGACTCTTTGTGACCCCGTGGACTGTAGCACACCAGGCCTCCCTGTCCAGCACCAACTCCCGGAGTATACTCAAACTCATGTCCATTGAGTTGGTGATGCCATCCAACCATCTCATCCTCTGTCTCCCTCTTCTCCTCCTGCCTTCAGTCTTTCCCAGCATCAGGGTCTTTTCAAATGAGTCAATTCTTTGCATCAGGAGGCCAAAGTATTGGAGTTTCAGCTTTAGCATCAGTCCTTCCAATGAATAGTCAGGACTGATTTCCTTTAGGATGGACTGGTTGGATCTTCTTGCAGTCCAAGGGACTTTCAAGAGTCTTCTCCAACACCACAGTTTAAAAGCATCAATTGTTCGGTGCTCAGCTTTCTTTGTAATCCAACTCTCACATCCATACATGACTACTGGAAAAACCGTATCTTTGACTAGACGGACCTTTGTTGGCAGAGTAATGTCTCTGCTTTTTAATATGCTCTCTAGGTTGGTCATAGCTTTTCTCCCAAGGAGCAGCCATCTTTTAATTTCAAGGCTGCAGTCACCATCTGCCATGATTTTGGAGCCCCCCCAAAATAAAGTCTGACACTGTTTCCCCATCTATTTGCCTTGAAGTGATGGGACTGAATTCCATGATCTTAGTTTTCTGAATGTTGAGCTTTAAGCCAACTTTTTCACTCTCCTCTTTCACTTGCATCAAGAGGCTCTTTAGTTCTTCACTTTCTGCCATAAGGGTGGTGTCATCTGCATATCTGAGGTTACTGATATTTCTCCTGGCAATTTGATTCCAGCTTGTGCTTCCTCCAGCCCAGCGTTTCTCGTGATGTACTCTGCATATAAGTTAAATGAGCAGGATGACAATATACAGCCTTGACGTACTCCTTTTCCTATTTGGAACCAGTCTGTTGTTCCGTGTCCAGTCCTAACTGTATGCAGTCGCTTCCTGACCTGCATACAGGTTTTTCAAGAGGCAGGTCAGGTTCTGGTATTCCCACCTCTTGTAGAATTTTCCTCAGTTTGTTGTGATCCACACAGTCAAAGGCTTTGGCTTAATCAATAAAGCAGAAATAGGTGTTTTTCTGGAACTCTCTTGCTTTTTTGATGATCCGACGGATGTTGGCAATTTGATATCTGGTTCCTCTGCCTTTTCTAAAATCAGCTTGAACATCTGGAAGTTCACAGTTCACATATTGCTGAAGCCTGGCTTGGAGAATTTTGAGCGTTACTTTACTAGTGTGTGAGATGAGTGCAATTGTGTGGTAGTTTGAGCATTCTTTGGCATTGTCTTTCTTTGGGATTGGAATGAAAACTGGCCTTTTCCAGTCCCGTGGCCACTGCTCAGTTTTCCAAATTTACTGGCATACTGAGTGCAGCACTTTCACAGCATTATCTTTGGGGATTTGAAATAGCTCAACTGGAATTCCATTACCTCCACTACCTTTGTTCGTAGTGATGCTTCCTAAGGCCCATTTGACTTCACATTCCAGGATGTCTGGCTCTAGGTGAGTGATCACACCTTCATGATTATTTGGATCATGAAGATATTTTTTGTATAGTTCTTCTGTGTATTTTTGCCACCTCTTCTTAATATCTTCTGCTTCTGTTATGTCCATACCATTTCTGTCCTTTATTGATCCCATCTTTGTGTGAAACGTTCCCTTGGTATCTCTAATTTTCTTGAAGAGATCCCAAGTCTCTCCCATTCTGGTGCTCTCCTCTATTTCTTTGCATTGGCCACTGAGGAAGGCTTTTTAAATCTCCCCTTGTTATTCTTTGGAACTCTGCATTTAAATGGGTATATCTTTCCTTTTCTCCTTTGCTTTTCACTTCTCTTCTTTTCACAGTTATTTGTAAGGCCTTCTCAGACAACCATTTTGCTTTTTTGCATTTCTTTTCCATGGGGATGGTCTTGATCCCTGTCTCCTGTACAGTGTCATGAACCTCCGTCCATATTTTATCAGGCACTCTATCAGATCTAGTCCCTTAAATCTATTTCCCACTTCCACTGTAAAACTTCCACTTCCACTGTAAGGGGGTTGATTTAGGTCATACCTGAATGGCCTAGTGGTTTTCCCTACTTTCTTCAATTTAAGTCTGAATTTGGCAATAAGGAGTTCATGATCTGAGCCACAGTCAGCTCCCAGTCTTATTTTTGCTGACTGTATAAAGCTTCTCCATCTTTGGCTGCAAAGAATATAATCAATCTGATTTCGGTTGTTGACCATCTGGTGATGTCCATGTGTAGAGTCTCTCTTGTCTGCTTGGCCACTGGCAAACACAGTTGAGTGAATGAATGTCAATTGTCCAGGTTCTCCACTAGCCCAGGTAGCACTGTTGTTCACATCAGCAAAAGGAACCCACTTTGAGCAGGCACATTTTGGGGGATGTAGGTAGTCCCTTTCCCCAGAAGGAAAAGGGTGCCTCTTTCCCCCAGTGGGTGCAGTACTGACAAGTCATATGGTATGGCCTGCAGAGAGTACCTCCCTAGCCAGGGGCTTTTGTCCAGTGCACAAGTTGGAGAACTGTACGTGGAGGCCCTATCGATGGCTTTCATGCTGTTATATAGCTGTGGCTGAGACAGGGTGGGCTCTATGTCAGAGTTGGGTGGCTCTCCTTGCTCTTCACAACACACGGGAGGGGGAAATGTTCTTGGATTATATTAGTAGAGATGTAGTGGGTTGAATCATGACCCCCAAAAAGATTTTTCCAAATCCTGATTCCTGGAACCTATGAATGTGGCCTTGTGTGGGGGGAAAAAAAATCTTTCAGATGTAATTATAACTGAAGGATCTTGAGATGAGATCATCCTGGGTTGCCCGGGGTAGGTGGAGGCTTAATCCAATGCCAGCCTTATAAGAGTAAGGCAGAGGGAGATTAAAGAGAAGAGGAAGAGAAACATGGGAGAAACATGGGAAGAAGGCCAAGTGAGGATGGAGACAGAGACTGGAGTTACGCAGGTGCAAGTCAGGAGACACCAAGTGATACCAGGAGGTACCAGGAGCTGGAAGAGGCAAGGAACAGAGCCCGGTCCCCATCCTCACCCCCTGGAAACTCCAGAAGGAGTGCAGCTCTGCCAGTGCAGTGATTTTGAATTTTGGGGCTCAAGATCTATGAGAGAGTGGATTTCTGTTGTTTGAGGCCAGCTAGATTCGAGTCATTTGTTGGCAGCTCCAGGAAACTGATGGGGCATCCCTGGTAGCTCAGCTGGTAAAGAATCCTGCCTGCAATGCAGGAGACCCTGGTTCAATTCCTGGGTTGGGTAGATCCGCTGGAGAAGGGATAGGCTACCCACTCCAGTATTCTTGGGCTCCCCTGGTGGCTCAGCTAGTAAAGAATCTGCCTGCAATGCAGGAGACCTGGGTTCGATCCCTGGGTTGGAAAAATCCCTTGGAGAAGGGAAAGGCTACCCACTCCAATATTCTGGCCTGGAGAATTCCATGGACTGTATAGTCCATGGGCTCGCAAAGAGTCGGACACAACTGAGCAACTTTCACTTTCACTAGGAAACTGATATAGGGGTAAGAGTAGGGATTGACGGGGAGACTCAACAAGAGGTTTCTTTTCCAAGCTGTGACTGGTTCTCTTCTATCTAAAACTGAGCATGTTGTACCCTGCATGGACTCTCCCTTCCTTCTGACCCCGGCTGTCCACAGCTTTATAAGAGAAATTATTTCTCATTATAATGTAGCTCTCTTGAAAACTCACACTGCTTTTATTGTGTTAAACAACAGGATAAACTTAACTCCAACCTATCTTAATTTTATACAAGAAATATTGCTCCTGGTAACATTCTTTCTTATGGATTCAACCTTATTTTGCTATAAAAAAAAAAAAAAAAAGAAGTGTTTTCTATCCCTGCTGTTGCTGTTGATGTTGTCTCTCAGTTGTGTCTGACTCTTTGCGACCCCATGGACTGCAGCAAGCCAGGCTTCCCTGTCCTTCACCCTCTCCCGGAGTTTGCTCAAACTCATGTCCATTGAGCTGATGATGCCATCCAACTATCTCATCCTCTGTTGCCCCCTTCTCCTCCTGCCCTCAATCTCTCCCAGCATCAGGGTCTTTTCTATCCCTGATCTAAGTTATATACAAACCACCTTCCTTTAACTTCTCCTTGGCAGTGGGAAAGAGGAATCTCAACCCACTCTCTGCCAGTTTTTAAGTCCTTGTAACCCATTATTTTCCCTCCAGGCTGTGGGGTGTTCAAAAGCCTGCTCTGAGTATTGTTAAGCTCCATGCCCTCCGACACAGTATGTGGCGTTAACTAGGGTGACTAACCAGTTTTCCCAGAACAGAAGGGTTTCTTGGCATTATGCTTTCAGTGTTCAAACCAGAGCAATTCTGGGCAGACTAGAATGGGTGACTGTTAACTGTTAAGTAAATGAACTGATCTGAACTCATTGTTCTGGGGACATCAAGACTTGGGCAAGTTGCCCCATGCAAAGTTACTTGGTGCTTAGTCCCCACCCCACCTCCTTCCTGGGTCTCCAAGCCGCCCACTCAGGGGCCTTCCTTCCTGGGGTTCCCCTTCCTCAGGCTGCTACCCCCACTCAGGCACACACTTCAGCCAGGTCCCAGGGACCCTCTGCTAATGTTCCCCATGTGTAGTTCCAGTTCTCCTGTCACTTGACTATTTTGTTCTCTGAATTCTTTCCTAGCTATTTTTTCCTCTTCCTGCTTCTTAAATGTTGATGCTTCCAGGATTCTGTCCTTGGTTTATTCCCAGAGAGTTTATGTAGATGACCTCAAGAACTAAAATTAAAATAAAACCAAAAAAGAGAAAACAAACAGAGCACCTTGGATGTCATTACAACTCCTTCTTTTTCCACATCCAGCATTCCATCTATCAACAAGTTCTACCAGTTCCCTTTTCTGAATAAATGTTAAATCACTTCTTTTCTCTCCATGCCTATGGTTGCTGCTATATGCCAGAACCTTAGCATTCCTTGTCTTTTGTTTGGACTTCCCATTTCCAATCTTAACTTTTCCAGTGCATCCTTTCCACTGCTCCAGAGTGATTGTTCTAACATGCAAGTATGACTACATTCTTCCTTTGACTAAAAGATGCTAGTCGTTCCCAGAGTCCCACAGGATTAATTCCTAGCTCTCTTAGACTAGCACGTGGGACATTCCTGACCTGTCTTTGTCCAACAGTTTGACTTCATCTGTCTTTCTTGCCCATCTCAGATCCCATATTCCTATCTCAATAAACCAGTCCTGCTCCCTTGATGATCAGACCCTTGGATGAACATGCCCTCCCCTCTGTCTGCTGCCCTCCCATCCTCTTTGACCAGGTGCCTCCTGCAAGACCTTCCCAAGTCAGCCCACAGCTGGCACCATGACCCTTAAGCGGGGTGAGGCATGTCCTTCGTGCTGCACCAGCAACATGTGTTTACCATTCTCAGGGTGTTGACCTACCTGCTGGTCTCCATGGCTGGAGGGTGAGCAACCCAAGTGCAGGGCACATTTATTCACCTATATCTTTCTGGAAGCACTTGGCACAGTATAGGTGCTTGCACTGGGTTCAATAGTGTCCCCTCAAATTCATGTCCACCTGGGACCTGAGAATGTGACTTTGTTTGAAAATAAAGTCTTTGCAGATATAAATTAGTTGAGGTCATACTGCATTAGAGTGGGTTCCTAATTCTTACAACTAGTGCCCTTTTAAGAATAAGAAAGGACACATGGAGAAACAGACACGCAGAGAAGATGGCAGAGGTAGAGGTTAGAGTCATGCAGCTATGAGTCAAGGAACACCAAGGACTGCTGGCATCCACTGGCTGCTAGGAGAGAGGCAAGGAAGGACCCTTCCCTCGAACTTTCACAGGGACCGTGGCCCCTGCTGATATCTTGGTTTTGGACTTCTGGCCTCCCAAACTGTGAGGGAAGAAAGCTCTGTTGTTTTTAACCACCTAGTTGGTGGTACTTTGTTTTAGTACCTGGGAAACAAATGCAGCACCCAGCAATATTTGGTTGGCTTGCTGAATAATCTAACCCTCCTCCCTTCCTCACAGCTATTGGGAAAGATCTCTGGGTTGAAAGGTTCTGGTTGCCTTCTGATCAGTGCATTAGCTAAATGGAACAGTGCCATGAGCTTAGGACTCCAAATGGATCCTGTGTTTGTTAGGCTATCAGAGATTATTTTTTTTTCTCATGATCTGACTGCAAAGTTAGCTGGATCCTGGTGCTAAAAAATGTCACCTCTGCCCTGAGCAAGGCTTTCATGCAAGGCTCTGCTGGAACGCCTGAAACGACCGTGGTTCAGGATATCGTGGAGTTCACAGAGTAAGCCACATGTGGGTTTTTGCACCTGCTTGCTAATAAATGAGGGTCTGAATGGCAGAATTCTACCCAACACTGCTTTCATTATAACACACAGAAACCTGTGGCCCAGAGACCTTGTGCATGTACATGATGAATGACAAAATCATTCGGGTCAGTTCTAACCAAGAAGGTCGTAGAAAGAACTCCAGTTTCGGAACAAGACAAATTTGGACTAAAATCCCAGCTCCCCTCTGATTGCCCAAATCACTTATGATGTGGCTTCAGAGGGTGGGAACAACAGCCCAAGCTGCCTCACTGGGTTATCGCTATAATTAAGTGAGATCAAGTGTGTGAAAGGCTTCAGGTGTCACGAATGTTCCCCGTGACCCAGCAACGTGTGTGCAGTTACACAGCTAAAGGGTGAGCTGCCGTCTGGGGTCTCAGCCCTGGGGACAAGCTCTTTCCCCTGAAATAGAGACAGCAGCCTCTAATGAGGGCCTGGAGCATTAATTAGGGATCTGGGATGGACCACCTTATGCACTCTCATATACATGTTCCGCTTTTATCCCCACAAAAGGCTTTCTTTAAAAAATTCTTATCCTCATTAAAAATATAGGTTAGTTTTGGAAATGAGGCTCAAAGAAGTGGTGTAGCACCCCACAGGACTCAGGAGCCACAGTCCTCAACCTTGGCTGCTTGGGAGAGCTTTGAAAGCTCCCCATGCCTGGTCGCCGCACAGACCCGTGAAACCAGGATGTCTGATACTGGAGACCAGGAATCAGGACTTTATAAAACTCCTGAGTGCATGCTCAGTCATGTCCGACTCTTCGGGACCCTGTGAACTGCAGCCCACCATGCTCCTCTGTCCAAGGGACTTTTCCCGGCAAGAATACTAGAATGGGTTGCCATTTCCTTCTTCAGGGGGATCTCGCTCACCCAGAGATCAAACCTACATCTCCGAAGTCTCCTGAATGGCAGGCAAATTCTTTACCGCTGAGCCTCTGGGGAAGCCTTATAAAACTCCTTGGGTGTCTCTCAAATGCAGCAATATTTGAAGCTCTGTGCTCTTGAGTTTACAGATCACTTTCCTTCAAATGAAGTGCTTTGAACTTTTACTTCCCTGCTCTGCGAGTCCAGCAGAGCAGATTTCACTGTCCCTACTGGGAAGGTGGGGAAACCAAGGCTCAGAAAGTTCTAGGAGGACTTGGACTGTCAACCAGATATCCTGAGTCTGCTCCTGTATCATGTCCCAGTGGTGAGGGAGAGGTTGAGCCATTTCGCAGACCTCATTTACTCCCTTTCAGGGCAAATCTGGGCCTGAGAAGAGAAGGCTGACTTGGGTCTATGAAATAGTTTCCTGCTAATGAGCCAGAGGGTCTTCCCCGGGCGGCTCAGTGGGTAAAGAATCCACCTGCCAATGCAGGAAACACGGGTTCAATCCCCAGGTCTGGAAGATGCCCTGGAGAAGGAAATGGCAACCCATTCCATTATTCTTGCCTGGGAAATGCCATGGACAGAGGAACCCTGGGGGGGCTACAGTCCATGGGGTCACAAAGAGTCAGACACAACTTAGCAACTAAACAACAACAACACAAGCCAGAGGCAGGGTCCTGGGAGCCCTGGTCTCCCCCAGAGTTCCCGGATTCCCTGTAGCACAGAGCGGAGGCCCAGGGGTTTTCACCGGGCCTGTCAGATCCATTTCATTCCTGCCTCTGTTTTTCCACCCGCCTCATCCCAGGGTGTGTGGGGTGGGCTTGGCTCTGCCAAATGCCCCCGAGGCCCTGGGCTGGAGAGAGCGTGGGAACCGAGTGTTCACACCCTGGCAAAGCTGGTTCTCTTCTCAGATCAGCTCTCCCACCACCCCCAGGTTCTCATGCCCCACGTGGTTCCCGGGGGCCGTCAGCAAGTAACACACAGTTTTGGAAACCTGAAGGCTCTGACAGCCCCGCAAATCAGGCTTCAGGTCCTCCCTGCCCCGTCACCTCCTCCCCCAGTTGCTCGCAGGACAATGCTATCAAGTCATCTTGAGCAATGGAACCAGAAAACCCCAACGCAGTGAAGGAACACCGAGGCCTCTGTTTCTGGCTGCAGGTGAGGTTTCCATAGAAAGCCCTTCTCGACCAGGGAGAAGCAGTTCTTCTGTGTGTCCCTCACAGAAGGCTGCCCTCTTCCTTGGTGGCGATTGTAGGCCCCGAATCAAGCTGGTGTTGTTTCCTCACCCTCGCCATAGTCATAGCAACAGCTTTGATTAATGCGGTGGCCCGTTAGAGGGATAATGTCAGCCTTAATCAGAAACGCTTCAAGTACCTCTCTTTGCATTTTGGTAAATGGCATAATCACATTACGACGGTTCCATGTGTCTGGGAGTTGATTGCTGTCGTGAAAAATCTGCCTGATTTTCCAGGTTAAGGGGTGTCGGGGGGCCCGAGACACAGCTAATCATCGTGCATTGTTGGGAGTGTTTGGACGCCACAGAGGCCGCCTGGTGTGTGCTGTCCTTCCTTCTGGGTCCACTGGAGTGCTCCGAACTGGTGGTCTGCTTGCCAGGGGGAGCCTCCCTGAAGGAAGTGGGCTGAGAGTCAGACAGAGGCGGTGTTGACTGTTGGACTTAAGCATAAAGAAAGCAGAGACATGGCTGCAAGGAACAGGCAGGCGACTGAGCTGGGCTGGGCCGATCTTGCCCCTGGTACATCGAGCTTGTGATGGACACTCAGCCTCAGGCCATGCCACGGGGCTGGAAAACTGGCAGGAAAGCCCCACTCTGGCCCGAAGATAGGAAACAGCAGGGGTGACGTGCGGTGCAAAGGCATATAATGAGTGTGGACTTGACTTGTCATAATAGCACTTGGCTGCTGGCAGGCCCCGCTTTGCTGAAGAATCTGTGGAAGCTTCCCATTCAAGGGTAGATTCTTGCTGCACCCTGGAGAGATGGAGACTTCCTTCTCCTTTTGCTAGCAGGGAAACCAAGGTAAGAAGAGGTGACATCTCTCATGCCCAGATGTATGCAGTGGATCGATGCTTGCTTCTACTTCTCAAGGGAGCCTCCTGACACTCTGCCTCTCCACCTTCCTGCCTCCCTGCTTTTGTCTCTGCGAGTCTGTGGAAGACAGTAACAGTAAACTGTCACCACCAATATTGAAAGATTAAGAGGAAGACCTGAGGAAATAGGCATCAAGCCCCCAGAGGCTATTTTTAGGTGCTCTGGCGGGGATGGGGGTGGTGGTAAAAAAAAACGACTCACACAGTTAACCATTTATGACTTTTCAAATGCCGAGGAGGAACAGAAGGCAGCACTTAGCTTCTCCCGGACCAGGAAGTGAAACCCTCTCAGAGACCTGAAAGCACTTCGGGCCCGTTAAGTGTCCAGTCTCTTGGATGACATTTAATATCTCACGTGACATGTTCATCTTTGGCCACGACACTAGTTTTTCTTCTCAGCTTTGGAAATTATTGCTAGAGTAGCCGAGGAAATTGAGTCTGGGAGTGAGAGCTATCTCACAGCCCTGGTGGAAGCAAATCTCTTGTTGGTTGGGCCGAAGTGCACGTCAGAGGGTCCCTCTAAATGTTCCCGGGCAGACTGGTGGTGTGGAGAGTTTCTCAGGGCATCCCAACCCAACAAAGGAACAAGGCATCATGGCGTCATGAATCTACCAACCTCTTTCTTCCATCTTTCTGTGCTCCAAATCCACTTTCCACCTGGATGAGTCAATAGTCTTCCCAAGGAAAGGTTAGATTAGACACCTTAAAGGTCACAGCTCACTATATGTATGTGTGTGTGTTAGACTCAGTCTTGAGTAACTCTGCGACCCCCCTGAACTGCAGGCTGCCAGGCTCCTCTGTCCATGGGATTCTCCAGGCAAGAATACTGGAGTGGGTTGCCATTCCCTTCTCCAGGGGATCTTCATGACCCAAGGATGGAACCAGGGTCTCTCGCGTTGTAGGCAGATTCTTTACCTTCTGAGCCGCCAGTGAAGCCCCACAGGCTCACTACCTGCCCTAAAACCTCACAGACGGATGTTGCATTTTGAGTAGCACAGAATGAATTTCCCGGGCTGGGAGGTATCTCTGCTTTGGGGAAACCAGCAGCGTTCTTCCCCACCACTCCGTAGAGCACTACGATGTCTTCCCCGCAGCCGACACCTTGATCATCTCTTCCTTTAAACTCCGTGGATCAAGGACTGAGAAATTTAAACAAATCAAGGATGCAGAGCTTTGGCCCCACACAGCCAATCGCTTTAAACTAAACCCACAAGAGCCCGACATTTGTCTGAGCAGAAACCCACAGGGGAGTGAACTCGCATTACGGTCAGAGTTTCCGTCTGGCCCCAGTTGGGCCGCTCACCACAGAAGCCGCCTGCGCTGCCTGCCTGCCCCCTGCTGGCTCAGCCTCGTGCCCATCCCTGGACCAATCCTGACGCAGGCAAGATGCGTGTTCATGATCTCCCTCCCTTGGCCCTGTCTGCAGGGCTTCCCTGACCTGGGACTCAGTGGGCCAGCCTCTGTTACAGTCTCCCTCTCCTTTTCTTCTCTTTCTGGGGACAGCCACATCCAGCACTTGGCATTCCAGAGGTGAGCTCCCCACAGCCAGGCAGGTGCAATGGACTATACAGATCTGGTACTCGATGCCCACTGTCACCTAACTCTTCAGCTTTGGCAGTGCCACCGTTCTACAGTTCCTAGCAGTTACTCTGGGCTTCCCCAGTGGTGCTAGTGGTCAAGAACCCACCTGTCAATCCAGGAGATGTAAGAGACATGGGTTCGATCCCTAGGTCGGGAAGATCCCCTGGAGGAGGACATGGCAAGCCACTTCAGTATTCTTGCCTGGAGAATCCCATTTACAGGGGAGCCTGGTGGGCTACAGTCCATATAGTGTCATATATAGGGTCACATATAGGGTCATATATAGTGTCCATATAGGGTCACAAATAGCTGGACGTGACTGAAGTGACTGAGCACGCATGTGCGCAGTGGCTGCTCTGGCCCTGACCACACTTGGAATTCGGCTCCCTCAGACATTGCTCTCTCTCCAGGACCAGTGGCATCAACTCTGTTTCCACTGACAGCTGCCTCCTCCAGTTCTGGCTCCTCCTCCCTGAACACATGTGCAGCATCCTGGTTACCACCTTCCACGGCACTTGCATATGAACTTGTCTGTCTCCACCAGACTGTGAGCTCCAGGGGAGCAGAAATCTCATGTTTTTCTTTTCCTGGCATCCCCAGCGCCAGCACAGCACCTACAACACAACATTTAATACATGTTTGATGAACAAAAGCACAAATGTAAAAATACTGTCCCATTGCAGGGGCCCCCAGCCTCTGGGATCTAATTAACGCCTGATGATCTGAGGTGGAGCTGGTGTAACAATAATGGAAATGAAGCACACAGTAGATCCCCCCACCCCACCTCCCAGTCCGAGGAAAAATTGTCTTTCATGAAGCCAGTCCCTGGTGTCAAAAATGTTGAGGACCATCACTGCATTGTAGAGGGAAGTGATAGCTTGATTTTGCTGATGGACATCCATCTCTGTTCCTTTAAACTGAAAGAACAAGCTTAGCATTCAACCGTATCAGAATTTTGCCACTTCTGAAAACACAGTCTTTTTTATAAGACCGTGCTCTTTACAAAAGAGGTGTCATAATAGACCCTTGTCTCCTTTGTTTGCTTTATAATTACAGTGACCCTGGAACAACATGGGGTCAGGAGCACTGACCCTCCATAGAGTTGAAAATCCACATATAGCTTTTGACTCCCTCAAAACTTAACTACTGTTAATCAACTATTGACTGATAACATGTACAGCAAAGTCACCCATTTTGTATGTTATATACTGCATTCTTGCAATAAAATAGCTGGAGACAAGAAAATGTTAATAAAGACATCATAAGGTAGAGAAAATACATTTATAGCACTATAGCATATTTATCAACACCATAAGTATATGTCATCTCTTTACAAGACAAATCAACTGTCAGTACGTATGTCAATATTGTCTTACATGATACAGAATGCTGCAGATCTTACATGTATGACTAACGCTTGACATCAAAGGTGAAAATATAGTGTGAAAAAGAAATTGATGTTTATTTATAGATAGAATGATTCAGGCACTGAACATGAACAAACAACAGTATGAGTGCTTTAGTCTAGCCTATACACTAATAAATGAATCATTATAAAGTTTATGGCACACTAGGAATATACTTATATTCATAACGCAGCATTGAAAACACTGTTACATTTTTTAAAAATCACTTACCTGTAATAATAGCCTGATATGCAGTTTCTCCAATTACACGAGAGGCATACTGTACAGTAATGTAATTATTTGAAAGCAAAGTTACAAGACAGAAAACTAACACATTAAACATGTTATTAATTTTATAGTAAATATCACTCACTTTATGCCTATGTAAGGATAGATTCATATCTACATATATTTTATATATTCATGACATACCTAACTTTTTCTTAATTTTTTCAATATTTCTAAGCCACGTGGTTTGTCTGTGAGTTTTCAAATCGTTGCAGACCTCCAAAATGTTTTCTAGTGTATTTATTGAAAAAAAATTCGCATGTAAGTGCAAGTGTGCAGTTTGAACCTGTGTTGTTCAAGTCAACTGTATACTTAATTGTCCACTGTTATGGGACTTCCCTAGTGGTACAGTGGTTAAGACTCCACTTTTCCAATGCAGGGAGTTCTGGTTCAATCCCTGGTCAGGGAATTAAGATCCCACATGCCATGAGCCAAAGTCAGAAACAAAATAAAATTGTTCCCAGTTCTGTCAGTTAAGCAAATCTTTAGTTGCCTGAAATAAAGAAATAATTAATTTTTAGTGTTGAGTTGGAGAGGAAATGATGGGGCACTTGATGATGAAGTGGCTCTGATCACTTATTGCCTATGTATCTTTGAGTGAGTCACAAAGTATCTCTAAACTTTAGTTTTCTTGTCTGGAAATTGTGATGGTTGAACTCAGCAATCACTAATTTTCCTCCTACGTTTATTGCTCTATTAACCCATAATTCTGCTTTACTAATGTAATTCCCAAAGCCTGCCCTTTCTATTCTGGTGTTTTTTGTTCAGTCGCTCAGTCGTGTCCAACTCTTTTCGACCCCATGGGCTGCAGCACACCAGGCTTCCCTGTCCATCACCATCTCCCGGAGTTCACTCAAATTCATGTCCATTGAGTCGGTGATGCTATCCAACCATCTCATTCTCTGTCGCCCACTTCTCCTGCCCTCACTGTTTCCCAGCATCAGGGTCTTTTCCAGTGAGTTGGCTCTTTGCATCAGGGGGCCAAAGTATTGGAGTTTCAGTTTTAGCATCAGTCCTTTCAATGAAAATTCATTGTTGATTTCCTTTGGGATTGACTGGTTTGATCTCCTTGCTGTACAAGGGATTTCTCCAGTCTCCTGTTGTATGTTTTGGCCAAATCAGAACTTTGAGGTTACAACCTTTGCACAACTTTCGACTTGCACAACTGTTGCCACCAGGTGGCAGGAGCGTGCCATAGTCTTGTCCCAGGCACAAAGTGTGTGAGCATCTTACCAGAGGCGGAACTAAGACAGTGGCTTTAAACTAGGAGGCCAGGATCTCTGCGTTCTTGAAATAGCAAAGCAATCTCTGTTTGAAAACATTCAGTCTTTTTTTTTTTTTCCATTTATTTTTATTAGTTGGAGGCTAATTACTTTACAACATTGCAGTGGTTTTTGTCATACATTGAAATGAATTAGCCATGGATTTACATGTATTCCCCATCCTGGTCCCCCCTCCCACTTTTATGCAAGGCAACAGTATCAGGATTAGCAACGGCCGAATCTAGGAATGCCCAGGGACTCAGATTTCTCTGGTTCCGAGTTCCGAGGACTTTAGCTCCTAATTGCCTCTCCACCCCTCCTTTCATCTGAGTGAGCCAATGGGAGTCCAGCGGCTCAGCCACAACCACAGGACTCAGTGTCCCATGAGGAGAGTCATGTGCTGAACTGGAATTGATGGAGTCTATCCTGTTACTGATCTTTCCTGTCTCCTTCCACGAAAGATAAGGCCTGAGCGCAGGCAAAGTTGGGACAGCTCCCAAAGTCCTTAAAAAAAATTTTTTTTTTGCCTAATTACAATAAAATTTTACCTAAATACAAAGCTGGCATGAGAAATTCCATTCCCCCTCCGGCCTCCCCACCTCCACTTTTCCCATAGTTAATTTTATGTGTCAGCCTGACTGGGACACGGAGCACCCTAGATATTTGATCAAACATTATTTTGGGTGTACCTGCAAGGATGTTTTTGGATGAGATTTACATTTAAATCCATAGACTTGAGTAAAGCAGATCATTCTCACTAAAGTGGACAAACCTCATCCAATCAATCAGTTGAAGCCTTGAATAGAACAAAGACTGACCCTTCCTTGAATATGAGAGAATTCTTCTTGGTTAACTGCTTTCAGTGACATTGGTTTTCTTCCTGCCTTTGGGCTTGAACTGAAACAATGGCTTTTCCTAGATTTTGAGGCTGCCGAGCTTCATACTGGAACTAAACCATCACTGTCTGAGGTCTCCAGGCCCCGCATATCTTGGGACTGGTCAGCCTGCATTATCATGTGAACTGATTACTTGTAATATATACATATTCAGGGTTTTCCTGGTGGCTGAGATGGTAAAGAATCCACCTGCAATGCAGGAGATGCAAGAGATGCGGGTTCGATCTCTGGGTCAGGAAGATCCCCTGGAGAAAGGAATGGCAACCCACTCCAGCATTCTTGCCTAGAGAATTCCGTGGACAGAGGAGGCTGACAGGATACAGTCCATGGGGTTGCAAAGAGTCGGACACGACTGAGAAACCAACGCTTTTGCTTACATATATTCATAACTTTATAGTATAGTATGCATATGTGTTATATTCACGTACGTATATATGTGCATCTATCTATCTTTCCTATTGGTCTGTTTCTCTGGAGAACTGTGATGAACACACCCCATAGCTGGCCGTTCATTATTTGGTTGTGCACACATGTGTACTGAGTAGTTATTTCATGCCAGATCCTATACTAGGCCTCAGGAATAGGGAGGTGAACAAGTCAAGCCTGTTTCCTGCCCTCAGGTTGCTTCCAGTCTGCTGAGGGTGGTAAATAGTCAAATGCTCCCGCAAGTGTAAACACAGCTCGAGCAAGGGCATTGAGAGGTAGGAGTTGTTGGTAGTCTGGGAGGGTTGGGGAGGAAAGATGTGAGTTGCTCAAAGGAGCTGAATCCCAAGGCACAGTGTGATGGGCAAGCCATGGCCGCAGCAGATGGGGTGCCACTGGGCATGTCTCTGGCCCTGTCTGCACCCTGCTCCTTGCCTTGCTCACCTGCTCCTCCCCTCCCCTGGCCCCGTGCCGAACTCAAAGGCACTGTGTGAACTCTGATTGCTTCTTTTGTCTGCTTGCCTTTGTGCTTATTCATCTTGGGACGTTATTTAAGGAACCCCTGATCCTTCTTTCTTGTCCCAGTAAGTGCTCTACTAGTCGCAATATGAGCCAACTTACCAAAAGGGGCATCAGTGGAAAAGAGAGGCTCAGGAGAATCCTAGACAAGAACCCAGGATCCTCCAGGCATTGGAATGGGAATATTGTTGCACAGAACGGCTCTCTACCTCTTGATGGCTTCATGACCTCACCTAAGAGCGCTTGGGTGCCCTCTGTGTGTGACCTCTGATTTCAACTCTGCTCATCGGTTTCTTCCTGCCGTCACCAGCAGATGGTCTGTAATGGTCACCCAATTACTTCTACTATGACATAACTCTCGATGATCCTTGTCAGTGACTTCTTGTCAATTGAAGTTGGTCTATGTGAATTTTATTAATAGCTCGACATCCTGAAATAGGAATTGTTGTTTTTCAGTTGCTAAGTCACGTCCAACTCTTTGCAATCCCGTGGACTGCAGCATGCCAGGCTTCCCTGTTCTTCACCATCTCCCGGAGTTTGCTCAAACTCATGTCCGTTGAGTTGGTGATGCCATCCAACCATCTTGTCCTCTGTTACCCTCTTCTCCTCCTGCCTCCAATCTTTCCCAGCATCAGAGTCTTTTCCAGTGAGTTGGCTTTTTGCACCAGGTGGCCAAAGTATTGGAGCTTCAGTTTCAGCATCAGACCTTCCAATGAATATTCAGGGTTGATTTCCTTGAGGACTGACTGGTTTGATCTCCTTGCTGTCCAAGGGACTCTCAGGAGTCTTCTCCAGCACTACAATTTGAAAGCATCAATTTTGGGGGCTCAGCCTTCTTTATGGTCCAACTCTCCCATCCACACATGACTAAGGGATGTAATTCACCTAACGTATCTTCTTTGAGCAAGGCCACAAAAGTCATGAGCTCCTGGGCTATTGGACAGGTCCCATTGGGGGACTGGGATTCACCCTTATTCTGTGCCACTTGGTACAAAGTCTGACTCTGTGTAACAGGGAACTGCAGTAGGAGGGAGCGGCAGGCTAGGTGCCCTGGCACATAGCTTGTCCAACTTCTACTACTCTGGCTTAGTTCCTAATTTCTCTTTTTTCCTTCTTATCAATAGTAGCTCTGGAATTGATCCAGAGGATAGATTTCTCTATTCTTCCATCTGTAATCAGCTCTACTTTCCTCCATCACTGAGTACCTAGCACTTAACACAAAATTGGTGCTCAATAAATATTTGTTGTATCAAAGTACACCAGTCAGAGACCCCCAGGAACAAATGTGTAGTTAAAAAAATATAGGTTTATTCAGCTTGCTGCCATGAGGGAGAGAGCTCTTGGTGCCTTGGGAAGACAGCATTGGAGGGGTTTGCTAAAAGATGTGGGTGATTCTAAGGAATGACTAGAGAAACAGGAACTAGCTTTGTTTTAGGTGCTGTTGTAAAGAGGAGGAATTCAGCAAATTGATGATTCAGAAATCCTTGCTCAGGAATTAGAAAGCAAACCAGGGCTGGAGATGTCACTGGTAAGAAAGCAACAATCTCTCAGAAGTCATTTTTTCAGCTCCAGTGTGGCCTTGTCTCTGTTTAGTTAGAAACTATTCATCACAGTCTAACTGGCGGTAGGGTTGATTTCCACTTTTTCAGTTAAATGAAAAAAAAAAAACAACTGAATGAACATTTAACTTTCCCCAAATGCAGAAGCAATGGCTGTGGGTTACAGGAAAAACTGAGATGCCATTGTTATACCAACCAGAATGGCTCTCCACATCACCTGTGTTCAGGGGCCTGCATTTTACTGACTTTGAGCAAAATTGGCCTTTGTTATAACCAGTGACACAGGCTCACCTGAAGTTCCATCTACTGTTTGGAAATAAATGGCGATGTCTGTTTTCCATTATTGGTATTTTCACTCCTCTTTATTTTGATTTCTCATTCAAGAATACCCTGCAGTTGGCCATTGCTCTTCTTCAGGTGTGGTCCCACACATTCCAAATATCTGCTTGTCACTAAGAACAATGGTTCTGTTACTTCCTGAGTTTGTAACACCAAACTCCCATTGACTCAGTTTTTTTCAGCAGTCACGTTACCCCATCTGTTCACATAAGTTGTTTTTAAGTAAGAGCACCCTGGCCTGGCACAGATGAGTTGGTTTTTGCAATCTGAATAGAAAACTCGTTTTTCCTTACAACATCTTACTCATTTTCACTCAGCATTCTAGATAATTAGAAAAAATACCCATCATGTTGGCTATCCCTCAGACTTTTTGGTCATTTGCAGTTTGTTTAACATTTCTTCTCTGTAATGCACTCACAAGACTGATCAAAAGTTGAACAAGAGACTTGAAAGAACAGAGTTCCTCCAGTTTCAGGAAGTCATCAACAACACTCTTTTGATATGGTTGTTGGGTTGTTTCAATATGATTAACCAGTCCACATTTCACCCTGTACATGCATGGGTAGAATGGGAGCTTTTGGCAATTGTGCATTTTCAGAAGGTGACTGTAACAAATGGAGGTTTAGAGACAGGGGCAGGAGGCGGGGAGAGGGAGCGGGTAGACCAGTGGGGACTGTAAGAAATAATCCAAACTTGAGGTCATCAGTTCTTAAACTAGGGTGGGGTGCTTTTGGAAATGGACCAGGGAGTGGTGTTGCTGAAAACATCGAGAAAGGAAAATCCAGCAGATCTCTATAAGTCTCTATGAATGAATGAATATAGGAAGAAATGAGGTAAAGAAGAGTTGAGAGCCTGAGTGATTTGGGTAGTGTTGTCCTTGCTGGAAACATAGAAGCCTTAGGGAGAAGCTGTTTGGGCAGCAGTTGGATGATGGAAGGAATTCTTTTTTTTAAGTTATTTATTTATTTGACCATGTCAGCTCTTACTTATCGTGTGTAGATCTTTAGCTGCAGCATGTGAACTCTCAGTTGTGGCCTGTGAGATCTAGTCCCCTGACCAGGGATCAGACCTGAGCCCCCTGCATTGGGAGCATGCAGTCTAGGCCACTGGACAACCGGGGAAGTCCTGGAGGAAATTCTTATTGCAACATGCTGATGAAAAGTAGTGACGAGCTTTGCGTTCCTTTCACGGGCCAGCTCTGGGCAAGTTTTTAATTGGTTTCTTGTTTATTCATTTTATAAAGCCTTGTTCATTTAATCCTCACAGGAGTCATTTGAGGTGTGTAATATTAACTCCCTTTACTTAAGGGAACCAAGAGGGGCTAACATCTTTGAGCATACACCTTGTAGAAAGTGCTCAGCCCTAGGGATATACAAGTAACAGACAGTTGCCAGTTCTATAAGAAAATCAGCCTTTGCAGACAAATGTAATTGCTAATCAACTTCAGTTTGGAGAAGACAGAGGAAGGCAATTAATTCAGTCTCCTGGGGGTGGGGAGAGAAGGAGATGGCTTCTAAGGGGATGAGGTGGGTGAGAATGGAAGGTCAAGCCCAAGGGCGAAGGGTAGGCCAGACAGAGAGAACACCATGCAATTGTGGTGTCATTAGGAAATAGCAAAAGATTTCATTTCTGTTGGAGAGAAGGTGATATGAGGACCAGCAGGAGAGGGGGCTGGAAGAGTACGTAGGGTCTAAATGGTGGAGATTTCTTTATGTCGGGTTGAGTTTGGACTTGATCTTAAACGGAAGATGGAGCTAGTGAATATTTCAAATTGGAGGGTGGCAGGATTAGATTTGCACAGAAGAAAGGTAATTCTGGTGTTGAGGTGAAGACTTGATTAAAAGTGAGAGATGGGAAGCCCTTGGGAAAACCAAAGATGATATTAGTCTGAACCAGGCAGAGGTGAGGGTAATGGGGCAGAGAAGACCAATTCAGGACATGGAGGGAGAACCCAGAAGACTTGGGAACCACTTAGATATGGGGATTTGGGAGGAGAGAGAATTGAGGAAGATTCTAGGATAGTGGCTTGAGTCACTGGATATATAGGATTTGAATGTATTTAGGGAAACTTGGAAGGTAAACAAGTTAGGTGGGGAGAGAATGGGATAAAGATGCTGAGCCCAGTTTTGGACCTGCTAATTATTAAATGGTTTTGTGGCAATTAAGAACTTTCCAGGAGACAACTGAATACTTGTGTTTACTTAAAATAGCCCTTACTCTTATCTGAAATTATCTTATTTGCTCATCTATTGTGGGTTTTTTTTTTTTTTTGTTTTTGCATTCTTACCTACTCCCCCAACTGTGAGCTCCATGAGAGCGGGGACCCCTGTGTGTTTTGTTCATGGATATATTTGGGCCAGGTACACCTTTGTTGAACAAATGAAGCACACAGGAAGTGTGCTGAGAGATTACTAGGGGGAGGAAGGGACAATATCTTATTCCTCTTTGCACTTTGATGCCTGGTAGAGAGTGGGTGCTCAATGTGAAAATGAACAATTATTGTATTCCCAGGTATATACTTGAGAGAACTGAAAAGAGGTGTTCAGAGAGTTGTATGACCATGTCCAAAGGAGCATTATTCCTAACAGATAAAAGGTAGAAACTAGATAAAAGGATACAATCCAAATGTCCATTAACTAAAGAACAGATAAACAAAAATGGTATATCCATCCAATGGAATATTATTTAGTGGTAAAAGGAGTGAAGTACTGATACCTGTCACAACATGGTTGAACTTTCAAAACTTTATACAAAGTGATAGAAGACAGACACAAAAAGCCACTTAATGTATGATGCCATTTATATAAGATGTCCATTTATATAAATGCACTTATATAAAATGATAGATTAAGTCCATAGAGACAGAAAGCGTGTTAGTGATTGCTGAAGGCTGAAGGAAGTAGGGAATAGGGATTGATTAACGGGTACAGATTTCTTTTCTGGGTGATAAAAAATGTTCTGAAATTATATAGTGGTGATGATTGTTCAGTGTCATGAGTGTGCTGGAAGGCACTGAATTGTACACTTTAAAATCATTACAAGGGTGAATTTTGTATTTCAATGGATTTTACTTCGATAAAAGAAAAAAAAATAGAATGGTCTGCAGGTGAAGGATAACTGAACTCTAACACTTATAGGACTGCTAACTTCTAACTCACCTACAGATGAACTTGAGAACCACAGAAAGCAACACTGGGGCCTGGATCTACCGAACAGATATAATTGTTCAGAGTTATCAAATCACTGCTTATAGGATTCTTTGAATGATTCTTGAAGGATTCCTTCAGACTGAGCACTCATCTCTACTGCATGAAAAAATGACTCTATTCCTAAGTAGATCTTTGGGGAAATATTTATTGCACGAAGCAGGAAAGTGACCTGCTTATGGTAACTACAATGCTACTACTGAAGGTAGCAATGTTTATTTAGCGACCAAAAACTACCTCCTCATTTGTGTACCCTAAAACCATGGGCTTAAGACAGCCAGGACTTATAAGGGGGTGTCCTCCCATAATTTTGCGGGGAAGAGGACCCAACATGAGGTCTCTGGGGGGATAAAGGAAAGCCACAGAAGAAGGACTGGGTGTTGTGATGTGAGCTCTGCATAGTCTGGGGGCAGACCCTTTGGCAGGCAGCTCCCCCCAGAGCCCTGAAAAGGCTGCAGGAATAATGCCTCTTCTTATTTCTAGCTGTGAAAAGACCTCTAGTGGCAGCTGCTGAAATTAACCTGCTCTCTCTGGAGCCTGGACAGTGCCCCCTCTGTAAATGGGCATCATTCCTTTCTCTCAGAGCCCATTACTGGTTGCAGCCAGTCCAACAGAAGAACAAAACATCTCCAGCAATGTTAAACCTCTTGGGAGTCTGGTCTGGCTAAACATGCTTTTTAAAATCTCTGAGCCAATTTTCTTTATTGCCTATCCTCTCTGTAGCTGAACCATGGACAAGGAACTTGCCCTGTGCTGACAGCCATAAGCCTTCATCTCTACTGGGCACTGGGAAGAAACCCAAAGCCAGGATCTCTCCTGTGAAAGGAGTTTGGATGGGAGGCATGCTTGACTCTTATACCAAAGAAAGGAATGCCTGTGAACGGTAATATTTGAACTGGAATTAGGTTCAAGCCTCAGTGGGCCTAATTCCTACTTTTTTATTGGACAGTCTTTCTCAAACTTGTGCCAAACAGTGTCACGGAGTCTCATCCAAGGAGGCCACACTGACTGCCTCTTCCTCTCCAGACAGATGATCCTGTCTTGCTCTGTGTTCACGCTTCCATTTTGGCACTTCTGGTACTGAAGTCATTCATTCATTCAACAAGTATTTACCAACCTACTTTGAGTCTGGCAGTATTCTAGGTGTTAGGAAGGTGATGAATATAAAAGGCAAAGTGTTGGTTCTTATGGGAAGACAACAAATATGTATATAACAAAATAACACACACACACACACACTGAAGAATGGCTACCCAGTATTCTTACCTGGAGAATTCCATGGACAGAGGAGCCTGGCAGACTGCAGTCCATGGTGTCACAAAGAGTTGGATATGCAATATATATCATGAGTTATATATATATATATATATATATATATATATATATAGGCATTCCAAGTGGCACCAGTGGTAAAGAATCCGCCTGTCAATGAGGGAGACATAAGAGACTTGGGTTTGATCCCTGGATCGGGAAGATCTCCTGGAGGAGGGCATGGCAATCCACTCCAGTATTTTTGCCTGGAGAATCCAATGAACAGAGGAGCCTGACAGGCTACAGTCCATGGGGTCACAAAGAGTTGGACGTGACTGAAGCAAGTTAACACACACACACACACATATGTATATGTGTTATATATATATATGTACATAACACTTATATCTGTGTATGTATGAAGAAAAATAAAGTTAAGTAAGGGAGATAGGGAATGCCGTGGGTAGGTGGGGATTGGTATTTTAATAGGTTGGTTAGGGAAAGGCTCTCTGATTACCTGACATTTGAACAGAGTTCTGAGAGGCTGATGGAGAAAACCACACAGAGGACATTGTGCAAAGGAAGGGCATGCTGTGACTATATTTTAACCAAATGACTCTGGCTGTTTGCTAGGAGACCAGAATGAGAAGGAGCACGGGGAAGCAGAGAGACCGGCAGGAGTCTATTGCTGGAATCCACGTGGAGATGAGAGTGTCTCTAACCATGGTGGATGCAGGGGACATTCTAAAAGGTGGGGAGATATGGGAAATGTCTTGAAGGCAGACCTCACAGTATGGGCTGATGGGTTGGAGAGAAGGGGGAGCCAAGGACAATTTCGAGTGTGGCTGCCTGGAAGAATAGGGTCCCCATTTCCAAAAGTGGCAAACACGTGGGAGAGAAGTTTTAAATGGGGAAACCAGGAGTTCGGTTTTGGACTTGTTAGGTCTAAGATGTTATTTAGACATCCAAGAGGAGATGTCAAGAAGGCAGTTGTAGATAAAAGTGTGGGTTTCAGGGAGAGGTCCAGAGCTGTAAATCTGAGAATTGTTGAGAGTACAGCTGGCATTTTAAAGCACAGAGCAGAATGAGGTCATCATCCAGGGAGTGAAATTAGATACAAAAGAGAAACATCCCAAGAACTGAGCTCTGGGACAAAGGGGTTTTCACTGCGGGCAAGCTAGGGAAGGACACAGAGAATCAATGCTAGGAGAGGCAGGAAGAGAACCACAGAGAGCGATGGCCTAGAAACCAAGGGAAGAAAGTGCTTCAAGAGAGAGGGAGTGAAATGAGCAGAGAGTTGAGAAGAGAACTGAGGACTGACTGTCGATGTGGAGTCACACTTGCAATGTGGACTCACTGGTGACCTTGCAAGAGCTCTTCCCGCAGAATAGTGGGACCTGAAACCTGATTTGAGTGACTTCAGGAGAGAAAGGGAAGAAGTGAAAGTGAGCCTTGACGGATCCTTTGAAGAGTTTTTCTGTAAAGAGGACCTGAAAAAAAGGCCTGAGACAGAGAGAACTGAAGTCCTCGAGGAGATGGGAAGGGATGGCACCCATTGTACAAATGGAATCGTTAGGCTTAGAAAGGAAGATGGACATAACAGTTGCCTTTCCCCCTCCTTTAAAAAAGAAAGTCTGTGAGTCATTTTCTTAATTCATACCTACTATTATTCTGAGCTGTGAGCAGGCAAAGATGGACAGGAGAGACAGTAGGTTAACATTATTTGTGCCTTGAATTGGACTATTTGTAAAACACCATAAAATATTGATATATGAAATCCAGAATAGCTAAGTAGATAAGACATCATTCAATGCTAGATTCTAGCATGGACAAGCACTAAAAGGTGCCATAGGATAAAAAAATTATCTTGAAATATTTCCAACATGAGCTTAATGTATTTCCATGAATTGGCAAAGACCCACTGTGCTGGTTTTGCAGCTGACACTTGGTCCCGTCTGCAGAACACCAGGGTCCCATAGGTTCACGGGTTGCCTTGGCCGTCCAGAGAACTGTACAGCATGCAGAGGAAACATCTTAGATGTTGAGGTGATCCCTCCATCAACATCCAGAGACTCTTTGAATCACAGATGAGATCTCCTAAAACCAATATCACCAGCATTGAGATCACCCAACAGGGGCTTGGCAAGGTTGGACTGACTTTGTCACTAGGGTACCCAGGAGGCTGGCTACCTTGGAAGGTATGGTCATCATAGAGACCTGGGCTTAAATTTTGCTTCTGCAACTAACCAACTGTAGGATGCTGGGAAAATCCATTCACTTCTTTGACCTTCAGTTTTTTCACCAGTGAAATGGAAAAAAATAATGTCTGCTTAAAATGCTTATCATGAAATTTCAATTCGATAGCACATTATCATAGGCTTCTCTGGTGGCTCAGCAGTAAAGAACCACCTGCAGTGCAGGAGACCTGGATTGGATCCCTGGGTTGGGAAGATCCCTTAGAGAAGGAAATGGCAACCCAGTCCACTATTCTTGCCTGGGAAATCCCATGGACAGAGAAGCCTGGTGGGCCACAGTCCATGGCGCTGCAAAGACTGGGGCATGACTTAGTGACTAAAATAGCAACAACAGCATTAAAAAGTATTTTAATAAACATTAGCTGACTTTTCATCTCTTCTCCTCCACTGGATTTTTTAAAATTAATTTATTTATTTGGTTGTGTCTGGTCTTAGATGCAGCACGTGGGATCTTTTGTTCCAGCTCACCGACTCTGTAGCTGTGGCTCGCGGGCTCAGTAGCTGCAGTTCACGGGCTTAGTTGCTCTGCGGCATGTGGGATTTTAGTTCCCTTACCAGGGATCAAACCCTCCTCCCTTGTATTGGCAAGCAGATTCTTAACCTCTGGACCAGCAGAGTAGTCCCCTCCACTGGACTTTTAGAACTAAAAAGAAAAAAAAAAAGGAGCCAGATGAGTGTGGGGGGCAGCAAGTCAGAGAAAGAATTTCTCAGTAGGGGACCATGTCTGATTAAGAGCTAGGATTTCAGATGAGCTCAGTGTGATTGCCTCAGAATTCCTGAATCTCGAAGTGCTTTGGTTTCTCCCTCTGTAAAACAGTTTTAATGATTCCTACCTCTATGAGTATCAGCTAGGACCAAATGTTTTCATATATGGAAAACAGTGTCTCGATTACATGTTCATCCATTCTCATATATTGGAACAGCGCATATCAGAAATAAATGCTCAATAAAGTAAAAAAATGTTAGTTGTGTCCGACTCTTTGTGACTCCATGGACTGTAGCCCGTCAGGTTCCTCTGTCCATGGGATTATCCAGGCAAGAATACTGGAGTGGGTTGCCGTGGCTAACTCCAGGGCATCTTCCTGAACCAGGGATCAAAATCAAGTCTCCCGCAATTCAGACAGGTTTTTGTTTTTTTTTTTTTGCCATCTGAGCCAAGGGAAGCTCATAACTCTCTGCTATTTAGGGAGAACAGGCAGGAACCCCTGTTAGATGCAAGGGGATTCCAATGTGATTGAGGCATGGTCCCTGCCTGCCAGGAGCTTACTGGTGGAGGAGGTGTGGCAGACACATTACCAATTACAGGAGTAAAACTGGAAAACCCTGGAGTCAGCAGGAGGCCACAGACACTCATATCCTTGCCTGCTGCCTCTTGACTCTCCTTTCCTGGTCGCTCTCTCTCCTCAATCCCTCTCTCCCTTGAATTTCTCCCAGATTCCTTATTCCTCTCCCTCTAGTATGTATTATAGCTTTCTCTTTCCTCCACACCCTGAGTGGCGGCCAATACTGGGATCCTGAGGTTTTGCTTTCTACCCTAGGTGGGCTGATCAGGGACGTTTCCAGCAGAGGTGTTAAGAAAATGTATATGAGTGTTTGGAACATGCCTTAGTCATATGCGGGGGATTGCTGGTGTGATTCCACAGGCCTGCACACTAAGTCTAGTAAAACTTCTTCATGGCTTTACTGATTACAGATATTATAACGTTAAGAATAAATGCATAGCATTGCATATATCCCTTCAAGACAGCCTTCGTAATAATTGCATAGACTGTACTATAGTAATTTTAAAATTAAATTTTACATTAAAGGATAATATGTGTGTATCAGTCAAAAATTTAAATAGTATTAAAAGTTCTATTATAGAAAACCAGCTGATCTTCGTCTTACCACCTTGCTCCCCGATTCTCCTGCTTATGTCTTCTGGAAGTTACCTCCATATTCTGCTTAGGAATATGTGCTTGTGCAGCTATGCTACAATTCATTGGAGTTATCTGTTGACTTCGTCTGATAATAGATGAGATTTAGGTTTTCTTAGACAAACACCAACCCACTTCTTTTTCCCTTCATCCTCCCAAAATGGCTACATCACATTTTTTTGTTAAATTGGTTATTAGAGTTTACATTATTCTGATTATATATCACTCCTTGCCGAGTCAAGTAATATACTATGATTATGTTTCCTTCCTTATACAGCTGGGTTTATTTTTTTAATCTGGAATGAACATTTTGCTTTCCTGGTAGCTCAGGCAGTAAAGAATCTGCCTGCAATGCAGGAGACCCAGGTTCAATCCCTGGGTCAGGAAGATCCCAAGGAGAAGGAAATGGCAACCCACTCCAGTATTCTTGCCTGGAGAATCACATAGACAGAGGAGCTTTGTGGGCTACAGTCCATGGGGTTGCAAAGAGTTGGACACGACTGAGCGACTAACACTTAAACTTACAATGTTTTTTCTTGATTTCCCTATTTGGTATTGTTTTTATTTATTTTTAAATTTTGTTTAACTTAAAAAATGTTTTATTATTTTTGAAATTATTTATTTGGCTGCCTAGGGTTTTAGTTGCAACACATAAGCTCTCCGCTGCATCATGTGGAATTTTTTTCTGCAGCATTCAGGCTTAGTGGCCCCATGGCATGTGGAATCTTAGTTCCCCAACCAGGGATTGAACCAGCATCCCCTACAATGCAATGGGAATGTTTAGCCACTGGACCATCAAGGACGTCCCTGGTATTATTTTTGTATGACACTCTTCTCCTTTAGGCTTGAGAGCCTCCAGGACAAGGATTATATTTATCATATATATTTATCTTTGTATTCCAAGACTAGCATAGTAGCAGACAATAAAGATACTGAACATATGCGTGGATGACTGATGGGGCGGATATTTTAGTCTACTTGTGTTTCTCCACAGAAGCACTGTTGGCATTTTGATAGGACAAGTCTTTGTTGGGAGGGACTGTCTGGCATGGTGCAGGAAGGGATGGGTCCCTGGCCTCTGCCCGCTACAGGGCAGCAGCTGTCCCCAGCCACTGCGTCAGCCCCAAGTCACTCTGACATCTCCCGAACCCTTTGCAGGGGTGGTCCACCTGTGCTTCAGACCAACTGCTTCCAATGCAGTGGCTGTCAGCACCCAGGTGCGTCGGTGTGTTTGGCTGATGCCAGAAGCCTCGGGAGTCCAGTGTTAAGACCAGAACAAGAGCTGACAGCTGTTGCAGAGATGGGGCCCTCTTTTTTGGGTAGGGGGAGAGGCGTGCAAGTCTAGGATGGTGCAAAAGTTTGAACTGGGCCCCATCCAGAGAGGTAAAGCAGAATCAAGCAAGGAACGATCACTCTAGCAAGGCTATTGTAGGATCTATGCATATTAGAATGTTTTGAGATATTTCCCTTTCCCATCCATACACCCCTCCTTGCGAAATTGCACTTGCCACCCTCATGGGTGGCAGCCCTATGAACCATGTGATGATGGCTTCTCAGCACCCACCTGACTGAAGCAATGATTAGGAGCTTCAAGTAACAAGATAATTCATTGGCTGGCTAGTGGCCTTTCAGATTTACTTTTATTGAGTAATTGAACCAACAGGCCAGAGGCTGTAGTCATTCAATGGTGAGTATCTGAGCTGAAAGATCATATAGACTTGAGATGGAAGTTTGCAACATGACAAAGGGGAAGCCACACCACATGTAAGTCAGAGTTTTGTGACAGCACATAAACTGTGATTGAGAAGAAGAGGAAGCCTGTTATTAGGCCAAGGAGAGCATGACTCAGCCCTGCAGGAAGGTGGGAGGTGAGAGCACATGGCCCTGGAGAGAGGGGGAGGGACAGTCGCTTGTCTATTACCCTTGGGTTCCATGAGACTTCCTGCTAACTTCCAATTACTCTTCTTATTTTATGTAGCTGGAGTGGTTTCTGATTCATGCAACCAATGATATACACTGACTATAACTCCATGGTTTGATCTGCCATGGAGGTCTGATCTCATGTCAGGCATTAAAGCCAGGAATCAAGAACCAAAGTCAGGGGAGAGAAGGAGGTCAGTGAGTCGTGGTGAAGTGGCTTTGACAATGCCGGAGCCGATCCAGCTTCCTCCGGGGACTGGGGAGCATGTATGAGAGAGGGAGACAGCTGGGGGACGAGACCTCCCCACCTGAAGAACAGTGTGGGGGCAGGAACTTCTGGGAGCTCCTTTCAGCCTCACACAGGGTGTCCAATCCATTTTGCCTTGGTCTACTTGGCTGATAATTTCATCTTTCAGCCAGAAGCGGAAGAGGCTTGGGGAACTTCTGTTCTGGACCTCATTCTGACCAACTAGGAAAAATTGCTTGGCAAAGTGAATGTGACAGAAACCTTGGGAAAAGGCAACAGCGTCATCCTGGGGTTTGTGAAAGCTGAAAAGAAAGGAGGCTGGGCAGTTAGAATTCTAAGCCAGTGGCCATTCATATACTTATTCAGCTTATAGAACACAGACTGTGCTGGCAGCATTCTTGGTGCTGGGACTACAACATGTAGCAAAGCAACGTTGCTCCTTTCCGGAGGCTTATGTTTTACAGCAAGTAAATGAATGAACAAAATCATTTCGGATACTTTAAAAGTGCTACACAAACAATAAAACAGGTAATGGGAAAGTGCTGGGCATGGAGTACATCTAGATCAGATGGTCAGGGAACACCTACCTGTGGGGAGGGGCTATTTGAGCTGAAATTCAAGTGATGAGAAGGACCAGCAAGCACAAAGGAATCCTGGGTAGATCTGCCTTGGTCTGGTCAACAGGGGTCCACAGCCTCCAGGATCTAATGCCTAATGATCTGAAGGGGAACTGATGTAACAATAGTAGAAATAAAGTGCACAATAAATGTAATGTTCTTGAATCATCCTGAAATCATCCCCCTCTACCTCAGTATGTGGAAAATTTTCTTCCATGAGACTGGTTCCTGGTACCAAAAAGGTTGGGGACCACTGGTCAACAATATAAAAGCATATGCTTTTCCTTAGACTGAAAAGCTCTGTGAGTGTGCAGAGGTGTTTTTCCATTACAATTAAACTTGGGCAGCCAACCTGGTGATCTTGAAGAAAATTCTAGCATAGATTTTTAAATAAATAGTTCTTGATACCTACACAAATATTGATAGTCATTAGTGTCTGGTTTGTGACCACTTGTATAACTAGATCCTCTCCACATTTTGAAGGGGTTGGGGGGACCAGTTTAATAAACTAATAGGGTAGAGAGAAGCAGACAATGTATTTTTATTTCAGCAAAGTATTTGATGAAATATCGCATGTTAGTTTTATGGACAAATTCAAAAAATGAAAAATTCTTATTTAGCCAGCTGAATGCAAAAGATGGTCTTACAAAAAAAGGTCCATTTGACCTGTGATTCCAGAAGTCAAACTAGAACCAAGGGTTGGAAATTATGGGAAGTTCAATTCAGTTGCTCAATCATGCCTGACTCTTTGTGACCCCATGGACTGCAGCATGCCAGGCCTCCCTGTCCATCACCAGCTCCCAGAGTTTACTCAAACTCACGTCCTTTGAGTCGGTGATGCCATTCAACCATCTCATCTTCTGTCATCCCCTTCTCCTCCCATCTTCAATCTTTCCCAGGATCAGGGTCTTTTCAAATGAGTCAGTTCTTCACATCAGGTGGTCAAAGTATTGGAGTTTCAGCTTCAACATCAGTACTTCTAATGAATATTTAGGACTGATTTCCTTTAGGATGGACTGGTTGGATCTCCTTGCAGTCCACAGGACTGTTAAGAGTCCAACACCACAGTTCAAAAAATTTTGGGAAAGCAGATTTTAATTCAGTGTAAGTCTGACCTTTCAAAGAGTAAGAGATATCCTGAAGCTTCTTTGGAATTAGGACACAGATAAGTGAGACTGATGCAGCAGATGGTGAATATTTGGGGGCCTGGTCTCAACCACCATGATAATCTAGGATTATATGATTTGGGAGAAATAAATGAACATGATGTACCATTTTCTCTGTGATTTAATAATGCATGCATCCATGCTCAGCCACTTCAGTCATGTGCAACCCCATGGACCATAGCCCACCAGGCTCCTCTGTCCATGAGATTTTCTTGGTAAAAATACTGGAGTTGGTTGCCATGCCCTCCTCTAGGGGATCTTCCCGACCCAGGGACTGAACCTGTGTCTCCTGCGTCTCCTGCATCAGAGGCAGATTCTTTCCCACTGAGCCTCTGGGGAAGCCCATGATTTAGTAATGATCTCTCCTATAATAAAGGAGATGGCATTCACCCAGAGGAGAAACCTCAACGCTTGCTCCCCCATCCCTCACCCCCACATTCCATCCATCCTCCAATGCCTTCTCCTCATTTCTACTTCCACTGCCATTGCCCTACTCAGACTCCTGCCATCTTTTGCCCGAACTATCATGTTGACCTCTTCATTGTTCTTCCAAACTTCTGTTGTCTCCCCTCATGACTTCATTCTTTGTGTGTGGCCAGAATGACACTTTAGAAAACAGAACCTACACCAAACCCCTCTACTAAAATCTCCACTGACCCTTATTTCCCTAAGAAGAAGCTCCACAAGTCTTGGACTATCCCTAGGCTCCAACCTCATTTCCTGCATATCTGTCCTCCTCCAAACATGCCATGCAGGCTTAGGCCTCTTGTTGGTCCAGCCTTTTGAGCTCTCTCAAATGCCACATCTTCAAAGAAACTACCTTGCTTCCCTAAGCAAGAATAAATACTTTTCCACCATTATTCCCACACAATAACTTCTCTCATTAATTACATAATGCATTTACTCTTTGTGTCAATCTTGCACTTTTCATCCTTTACAATTTACTAGTGGTGCCTGCTATGGACCTGTTCTGTGCTTGGTGTTAGCAGAGAAAAGTTAGTACTAGTTTATTATGTGGCTGGTATTGTGATATGTGTTTTATATCCGTTAGCCCAACCTTAATCCAATGTGGTTGTTCAGTTGCCAATGAGTTACTGTTATTATGTGATAAGAGACATTATCCCAATGAGAAAGGCCTATGATATAGTTACTGTTATTATCCTTTTTTTAAAGATGAGGAAACTGAGGTTTAGAGAAGCTCACCACAATCATGCTGGAATTTATATTCGGAGTTCAGATTTCTAGTCACTGTGTTAGGACATCTTTTCATGACAGATGAAGAGACAGAGAAAGCCTTGCCCCCGGAGAGTTCAGAGATTGCTGAATGTCTATACTTAGTGTTCCTATATTTCTGAGACCATGTTTAGCCATTTCCATATCAAGTCCACCGATTGGATTTTAAGCTCTTTAAGGGCAGACATGGCACCACACCATCATGTTCATCTCCCATCTCCCAGGCACAGCGTTATTCTAATTACATTTGCAGATTGAGTTAACAAATCATTAAATGTGTCAGGCCAACTATGCTGCAAGCTTTCCTGGGTAATCGGATTTAATTATATCCAGCTCTGGGCCCTACACAATGGGGACACTGACAAGCTGGTGCACATTCACTGGGAAAGTGGAGGGGCCGTTTTGAGTGCTATATATAAACACTCCCTTCCTTGGCATTTATTTGGAAAGTATTAAAATAACCTGTGAATGTGTTAGAAGATCTTTCTGTTCCCTACTTTATAAATGATTATTTCAGTCTTGAACAAAGTTTTTTTTTTTCTTTTTTGCATGTTGCATAGTGTTTATGTTCTGATAATCAGATAATATTAATAATGAGAAAGCACATAACAGCTGTAAAAATGGCATTATGCAATAAACATTTTCAGAGTCAAGAGGAGAGTAGGCGCAGTGACCTGAAGACATACGTTACTGTGCCCAGGAATTAATTGTTCATGGCAACACTGGGCTTCCCTGGTGGCTCAGTGGTAAACATCTGCCTGCCAGTGCAGAAGCTGTGGGTTTGATCCCTGGGTCAGGAAGATCCCCTGGAGAATGAAATGGTTGCCCACTCCAGTATTCTTGCCTGAGAAATTCCATGGACAGAGAAACCTGGTGGGTTAGAGTCCATGGTGTCACAAAAGAGTTGGACACGACTTAGTGACTAAACAACATTTATTGAGAGCTTGCTGTGTGCCTGTCACTGCTTGGAAGTGCTTTCCATGTATGAACTCATTTATGCCACAACCCCATTTTACAGCTGAGGAATGCAGAGGCACAAGGCCACTTAACTGCAGATCTATACTGAGCATCTCCAGCATTCTACAATTGGTCTGCCTGGCTTTCCCATCAGCTGCCCCTTCAGAGGTAAGGGCAATGTCTGGTGCAGCTCTGTACCTTGGAGCCTGGCAGATTCCTGGTAGGACAGAACCTCACTGCTCTGTCAGGGAACAGGGCTCCTCCTTATCTGCTCATCTGGGAAAAGCTCACTGAGCCCAGTGGTCTTGCTGTCCAAGGAAGGCCAACACATCCTTCTGGGGCTGACCCAGGGGAAACACTAAATTAGCAGAGTGGATGCCCAGTAGAATAAGCTGAGCTGAGGGTTGGCTCAGCTTGGTTCTGTGGAGCACAGAACCGAGTCGTAGAGTTAGATGGTTAGAAAATTTCGTAGCCTCTTCCTGAGATGATCAGAGTAGGTGTGGTCTTGCTCACATGACCATAATTCTCTAGGTCTGTGGTTAGACATCGTATGAACTCACTGGGAGAGACACTGCTCCTGGTCCTCCTCCTCGTAATGCTTCCATTTCCCACCAAGCCCCCTTTGGCTGTACAGTTTCCTTCTATGGAGATGGTACCGTTTCTAGTCAAACTCTTGCTCAGCCTTGGAGTCTTTTCTGTTACTTTCATGTGATTCTGCCTATTTCTGCTTTGACCTGTAACATGCTGATTTTAGTTTTATCTTTAAAGGGCTACCTCATGCCCTTTATTTTAAATTGTCTTCTTTCCCCATCCCTCTAACCTCAAGTACAAACAGCATTATATTCCCCATTTTAGAGATGAGGAGGAACAGAGGCCAGCCTCCTGACTTGAAGCCTAATATCTGTCCCCAATATCTGTACTGCTTCAACAGTTCCATTTGCTTGTACGTTGCACATGGCATCAAATGTCTTTAGGCAGTGGCATGGTCACCCCAGGACTCAGGCAGTCAGTAGTACTACTGTGCTGCCTTTTTAAAAAATTGAATACTTATTTATCTGGCTGTTCCGGGTCTTAGTTGCGGCACGTGGGATCTAGTTCCCTGGTCAGGGATCAAACCCAGGCCACCTACGTCAGGAGCACAGTCTTAGCTGCTGGACCAGCAGGGAAGTCCCTTGGTTCTTTCCTAACACGCTGGGCAGAGTGAACACTATGCGAATCCCTGGCTTTCCTATGCAGCTTGCCAGTGCTTTTCATGCAAACGCTGCCCCTCATCTTTCAGTTTTTCTCTGCTTGGCTCTGGGGTCCTTCTTACTTGGCCATGTTTTTCTCTGTCCACACAGAAGCTTTCTTGTACACTGCCCCCAACAGTACTTATAATCACCTCTCCTGAGACCAATACCATAATCTCATATCTAATTCACTGTCTCCTTTCTCATTTCTCTGGAGCCTTCATTTTACTCTCGCCCTGAGCTCGTGTTCCCCTCTCAACATTTCTCCAAATAGGCCAGGTTGGCCACAATCCTCTTCCGGCCTCTATAATCTGAACCGCCTCTTTCTCTGTCTTTTATTTACTTTATCTGGGAGCACATCCCATTTATTATTAAGTTTCATTTACATGGATCTCGGGCCCCTGTGTGTGATTTCCCGGCTCTCAGCTGGTTGGATACCTCTTTTCTGCCCCCAATTGCAAGCAGACGTTAGTAATCAACACAGAACCTCTCTGATAATCAAATTAGACAAGTGGGACTCTGCCTGTATTTTCTTCTTAATCACTGGGCGTGTTAGTAATAATGTCGGCTCAAATAATCCGGCGGTGTGAACCTCTCTCCATGTTATTTATTTATTTTTCCCAGATCTACTTCAGTATCGTCCCACAGCCAAAGAATGCAAACTATGTCCTCATCCAGACTGGGTTTAGAATCTTGATTGTGGACAATGTCAACTGCTTCAAGCCTGGGTGAAGCTCATAATTGGCTGGTAGTACATCATGCAGGGGATTTTTATTTTTTTTTCCCCCATCCTTAACCCTAGCTGGTAATGAGTTTGTGCCCTGCGGCTAGAGTCTTGATGGCCCTTGACATTTTCCCTTGCTTCAGGAGAGAGAATACAGCTGCGCCTCTGCTCTTTGCTAGTTGGGGGGGCAGAGGTGGGCAGGAGAGAGAGGAGAGCTGGCTGCCAGTGCCTCCAACTCCTTGAGTGACCTTGGCCAAGTCACTTTTCTCAGTTGTAAAGGAAGGGCTCTGATCTCCAACCCTCTCCACTGGAATGTAAGGGGACAATGAGATAATGTTTCTGGAGCCCTTGAAGCCACTTAGCCTAAGGATGCTGTATAGAGGCTGAAGTGTCTGTAGAAATGCACTGATAGATACACAGTGAAATTAACAAATGGGAAACCTGGAAGAAGAGGTGGGACTTATCCCGCAGGAAGTACAGAGCGTCGGCTTTGTGACGTGACAATAAAACCAAGTTCTCCACGGGCGAAGCGGGGGCCCTGAAATGTCTCTTCTCCTCTGAAGTGGCTGGAAAAGGGGGGTGTCAGAAGTGAAGGTAGGATCTGTGGGCTCTAAATTGGACTTATGCTGCTCTGGTAGAATGGAGATGGCACTCTATTTGAAGATTTTTTTTAAAATGTATATGTATGATCTGCTGACTTTGGGCAAGCCATTTAATCTAAATCTTACATTTCAATCTGTAAAATGGGGGTAATATTACCTCACAGGGGCTTTTCCAGGATACAAGGAAGAGAAAGGGAACTACAGTAAGTCCCCCACATACGAACGAGTTCCATTCCCAGAGTGCCTTTCTAAGTCCAATTTGTTCCTAAGCCCAACAAAGTTAGCCTAGGTACCCAACTAACACAGCTGGCTTTACAGTATTGTACTATAATAAGCTTATAATACTTTTCACACAAATAATACATGAAGAACAAACAAGCACACAAAAATAAAGAAAGTGTTTTTAATCTGCAGTATTTGTTTTTCAGTCACTGTCGTGTCCAACTCTTCACTACCCCATGGACTGCAGCATGCCAGGCTTCCCCATCCTTCACCATCTCCTGGAGCTTGCTCAAACTCATGTCCATTGAGTCGGTGATGCCATCCAACCATCTCATTCTCTGGCGCCCCCTTCTCCTCCTGCCCTCAATCTTTCCCAGCATCAGGGTCTTACAGTAAAGTACTTTGAAAAGTACAGTAGTATAGTGTAACGGCTGTGCATCAAGTGAACAGGCAGGAGGAGTTACTAACTGGAGGAGGGAGAGGAGGCGGGAGATCATAGAGCTGAAGAATCATCAGCAATAGGAGATGCAGGGCAAGCTGCAACCTCACTCATACCTGACGCTGATGACACAGCTTCTGGCTCCTTGCTGGATTCAATTCTATCTACTCTCTTTAATAAAAGATCCAGCGATGTCTGAGGATAGCTCTTTTCTTTTCATCATAGATGACATCCTGAGCTTGAAATAAAGATACTGTACTCTATACAGTACTGTATAGTACAGTAGGTAAAAACAACCACATGTGGAGGATGCATGCGCGTGACAACAGATGCCGGACACATGAACTAACTTATGTGATTGGACACGCAAATGCACTTTCACATCTTTCAAAATTCACAAACTGAAAGTTTGTATATGGGACACTTACTGAAACAATGGTGTGCTGGTAACCTGATCTCCAGAAAAAATAAAAATCCCTGATATGTGGCAACTGTAATTTCTGTGGTGTAAACAATAACACTATGGATGATTTCAGGCTACTAATGGTTTAACCACTGACTAGCAAAATTTCTGATTATTAAGGAGTTTGTGGCCTTTGTGAGTCTCTGGTTCTAACACATGTAGGCACCATTCAGTGAGGGCCTGCGTGCAACAGGCCTCATATATATTTCATTTCATCTTCACAGCTTGCTCCTCAGGTGTTGATAATGAACCGCAGCTCACTGATGAAGAAATTGAGGTTCTGAGATACCTAGTAGTTTGTACAGGGTCTCAGGTTAAGTGACAGAAGTAGGGTTTGAAGCCATAATTTTAAAGTCTATGCTCATTCCTCTATTCCAGTTTGGGCAGGCATGGCAATACACAGGCAAGTGTGGCATAATCTGAAACATATTACAGTGAAGTAAATGACTCCCTTATCTGAGATATGACAGGATATATTCTCACCTTTTGCAGAGTTCTAGGGCAGCAGTATCTAATCTTTTTGGCACCAGGGACTAGTTTTGTGGAAGACAATTTTTCCACAGACGGCAGGGGTGGGGGGCGGAGTGGGATGGTTTCAGGATGATTCAAGTACATTACATTTATTGCAAACTTTATTTCTATTATTATTCCATCAGCTCCACCTCAGATCATCAGGCATTAGATCCCAGAGGTTGGGGACCCCTGTTCTAGGATTCACCCTGGATTTTTCAGATTCATAAGGAATGAGGCCCCACCCCTTTCATCTTCCTGGCCAATAAACTGCCAGATGGAAGGAGGGCCTCTGCGTCTGCTTCTCTGCTGGGAACCTGCACACATTCCTGTCGAGAACTGTAGAATGGAAATGGCCATTAAAATTAATCCTGGGAGATGAGGCAAGCCAGAGTTTGGCCAGATTCCAGTGTAATGTGCAATCCCCCAAAGAGGAGAAAGAACATTCCTTCTGAGATGGCGCTTCTCTTTGAACACTTGGCCCCGGTCCAGCTAATGGAGGGCAGAACTCCACAGACGGCCTGTTCACGCTCTCTCACAGCTTTTTCCCTTTGCCAGCCCGGCCTTCATGCCCTACTCTTGGATCTGGCCAGCTACTTCCATGCCTCAAACCTATGACACCCACTAACTGGATTATAATTATTTATTTGCCTGCTAGACTGAGCTGCTCTCAGAGCTTGAGAAACCAACCGGCATCGCTGCCAGTCCCACGTTTCTCCCAGCCAGAGGCCATCCTCCAATACAGGAAGTGCACTTTTCTGCAAGGACTTTGCCCACAAGCAGGGCAGCAGCAGCTCATGTTGACCGCCAAGGTCAGTTTTCCTCTCTGTCCTGCTGAACCCAGATCCCGGGACATCCTTCTCTTCTAGAGAGCCCAGCCCTCTTAACTTGGGCAGCTAACCAGAGGCAGCGGGACTTGCCAAGTCACCGACTCCTGGACTGTGATTCTACAGCTGGGTGCACACGCTTGCCAACAGCAGAGTTTCTGGGGTGTAGGTGGCGACCAGCATGGATCCTGTGCAGTGGCAAGGGATGGCCACCAGCCAGGGAGGCAGGTGCTGGGAGCAGAGAGTGACCGGGCAGAGGGGGACATGCAGCTTGGTTTCTGCAGCTCACGGGGAGACCTGGGAGCTCTCAGCAGGCTGTACAAAACAGGCAGTGGGCTGCATTTGGCCCCTGGACTGGAGCTTGCTGCCCTCTGCTCTAGACAATCAATGAAACAATAAATCAAGCCCTGGTATGCAGTTTTTGCCAATTTATGTGGTACAAATATCCCCACTATGGAGGATTTCAAGCTACCAACAGGACATCACTGAATTTTGGGTTGGGAAGAGACGTGTGGTAGCATGTCATTAGATAATATTTCTGCCGTAAGGATGCAATAGACATGAATAAATCAAGAACATGGCTTATAGTAAAATGTTGTAAAATGATTAGGAAAGGATGATTTTTGAGTATCACCTTTGTTATTAATATAGTTTATTTACTTGTAAGTTTATAGAATTTAATGTTAATAATGGTGGTTGAACAACCATCTTGCAGAATTCCTGAAAAGTCAGAAAGTTTAGGCCTGGCTGCAGCATACCATCACCCTTGGTTCCTCTGACTACACCAAGCCGTATGGAAGGGATGAGAGAAAAGCCACCCATGACGAGAGATCTGAGAATCAGCTCTTGACATAGACGTGTTAACCTCTTCCATTCCTTCCCCTGAAGAGTTCTACACCTGGCATGATATCCGGTTGTTTTCTTAGTCTTAGAACAAGAGCAAGAGGATTTGTTTCTTGATGATGTGAAGGGGGCTCTTGAGCCACCCCTAGTAGCTAAAGGGTGTGGCCAACATGAAATTCACACAGAAGCGGAACAAAGAACAAGGTCAAAACCAAGTCCAGACAGAAAGTGTCCCAGATAACTGGAGGACAGAGTGGAGATAAGAGACAGAGGGGTCAACGCGTACCTCAGTTGGGTACTGATTGGGTCAGACCTGTTTAAGACTCAGAGTCAGGATAGACTTACCGTTGGGCCATTTCTGATCGCCACCTCAGTCAGTTAGGCCAGGATATGCTACAGTAAGGGGCTTCCCTGGTGGCTCAGATGGTAAAGAATCTGCCTGCCATGTAGGAGACGGGAAGAAATTTAAAGATGCTTGCTCCTTGGAAGAAAAGCTATGACAAACCTAGACACTGTGTTAAAAAGCAATGGTATCACTTTGCCAACAAAGGTACATATAGTCAAAACTATGGTTTTTCTAAAAGTCATGTATGGATGTGACAGTTGGATCATAAAGAAGGCTGAGTGCCAAAGAATCGATGCCTTCAAACTGTGGTGCTGGAGAAGACTCTTGAGAGTCCCTTGGATAGCAAGGAGATCAAACCAGTCAATCCTAAATGATATCAACCTTGAACATTCATTGGAAGGACTGATGCTGAAGCTGAAGCTCCAATACTTGGGCCACCTGATGCAAAGAGCTGACTCAGTGGACAAAACTCTAATGTTGGGGAAGAATGACGGCAAGAGAAGAGGGAAAAAGAGGATGAAACAGTTGGATGGTATCATGTCCACCAACTCAATGGACATGAGTTTGAGCAAACTCCAGTAGACAGTGAAGGACAGGGAAGCCTGGCATGCTGCACTCCATGGGGTCACAAAGAATTGGACATGACTTAGCAACTGAACAATAACAACCAGTATTCTTGCCTGGGAAATCCCGTGGACAGAGGAACCTGGTGGACTATAGTCCATAGGGTTGCAAAAAGTCAGACACGTGTAAACAACTAACATTTTCACTTTCACTTCATGCTACATTAAGAAATAATCCCCCAATCTCAGAAGATGCATTGTAGATACATCATGAGTTGGCAAGGAGATTGAGGAAGTGTTGGCAAGGGTAGGTGCTTTGCTCATCAGAATCACTAGGAGACCAGGCTGATGGAGCAGGCTCATCTCAGATAATACCCACTGAAGTATCAGAGGGAGAGAGCCCTGGATGGTCTTTCACTGGGGATTAAATTCTCTCTCCACTTCTTGCTTCATTATAGAACTCATTGTCCAGAACTGGAATTAGTTACCAGGCCTCATCTAAGCACAGAGAACCACGCAGTACATTCTACCAGGCAGTACCATTCTACCATGGACCCAGAAGGGACTGAGGAAGACAGGAACATCCAAAGAACAGCACTAGTGGCTGTCACATCTTGAAAAACACATGAACCATGATGTACACAAGTAGAGAAGATGCCAAATGCCATTGGAAAGGAAGTCATAACCGAGCTGGATATTGAAAGACAAAGTCCACCATGCCCTGGGAAGAACGTGTGCAGAGGCCAAAGGTGAGGAGGCGGCTGGAGTGTTTGGTGGGAGTGGCAGGAAGCGCTGGTGGCTTCACAGAGGGTTCAGTGGTGGGACAGGATGAGATGAATGGGAAGGACAGGAGGGACCAACTGGTGCCCAACTTCTGTGCCCCCCTAAGGAATTTGGACTTGACCCTGGGGGCAATGGGAGGGAAGGCTTAAGGATTTTAAGCATGGGTAAGTGAAAGTGAAATCATCCTCAGTTGCCTCCGGCTCTTTGCGACCCCATGGACTGTAGCCCACCAGGATCCTCAATCCATGGGATTTTCCAGGCAAGAATACTGGAGTGGGTTGCCATTTCCTTCTCCAGGGGATCTTCCTAACCCAGGTATTGAACCTGGGTCTCCCGCATTGTAGGCAGACACTTTACCGTCTGAGCTACAAGGGAAGCATGGGTAAGATGTGCCCAAATCTATGCTATAGAAAGAGTTCTGACTGAAGGATTGAGGCTAGATTGGAGGGGCCAGTCCTGAAAGGACAGGCCAGTAAGGAAGATTGGTGATGAGAGCCTGACCTGGGAGTATGACAGGAGGATGAAGACTTGAGATACTTCCTAGGGAGGTTTCCCTCCTGTGATCCCTTATCACTGGATCCTATTTTTTTTTTTCCCTCAGTTCTTCTTATTTTGACCCCAGCCCTAAAGAGATGGGAAGAATCGGAATGGGAAGATGTTCTTTCCCATATGTGCTGTGCTCAGTTGCTCGGTCGTGTCTGACTCTTTGTGACCCCCTGGACTGTAGCCCACCAGGCTCCTCTGTCCATGGGGAATCCCCAGGCAAGAGTACTGGAGTGAGTTGCCAGGCCCTCCTCCAGGGGATCTTCCCACCTAGCGACTGAACCTGCATCTCTTGTGGCTCCTGCATTGCAGGCGGGTTCTTTCCCGTGTATTCCAGTCATCAGCATGTACCACAAACACTTCCTCCCTGGCTTCTGCTCCCACCTCCTTCCAGCGCATTCCTCTCCACTCCCCAACACTGTGTCACTGAGGGAGGTGGTGGACCAGTATCTCCACTGGGGCTTCAGTGCACCCTAGGGCCCAGAGGCTAGTGCCTGGGGCCTGCCTGCTGGGCACGCTGCAGCTTCTCAAATACCTTTCGCTACTTACTGCAGGATGACCTTTGAGCACTGGTACAAGCACTCAATCTATTTTTCCCCCAGCCTTGGGACTGGCCTTTTGTCTCAGTTTCAGCTTCCCGTGTATTTCCTGCCTGCAGAAGGTTGGAGTTCAGCCACCCACTCCTGGATTTCACAGTGGTCATCAGTTGTCCCTTATTCCAGAGCAGTATTCTTGAAAGTGGAAATACTGAAATGCACAGGATGGTGCTTCTAGAATGTCAACTCTGTGAGGACAGGCAGACTCTGCTCTAGCTCAACTTTGGATTAACTGGATCCATAATTCCAATAATGGTGCCTGGCACACAGGAAATGCTCATCAGGAAGTGCATTCTGAATGAATAGGTGTGAAATGTGAGTGCCTAGAGAAAACAGCTAGAGAAGGCAGTGGCACCCCACTCCAGTACTCTTGCCTGGAAAATCCCATGGATGGAGGAGCCTGGTGGGCTGCAGTTCATGGGGTCGCAAAGAGTCAGACACAACTGAGCGACTTCACTTTCACTTTTCACTTTCATGCACTGGAGAAGGAAATGGCAACCCACTCCAGTGTTCTTGCCTGGAGAATCCCAGGGACGGAGAAGCCTGGTGGGCTGCCGTCTATGGGGTCGCACAGAGTCGGACACGACTGAAGTGACTTAGCAGCAGCAGCAGCAGGAGCAACAGAGAAAACAGCCAGGACGTGAGTACAGCACTTGTCTTTGGGTGGTAGGACTGCTGTTTTCTTTTTTTTTTTTTTTTGCATTTTCCCAGTTTCTACTGGGCTGGCCAGAAACTTTGTTCTGGTTTTCATGTAAGATAGTACAGAGAACCCCAAGGGAACTTTTTGGTCAACCCAATAAAATATATAATAAGCAGGCAAGGGGCCTGTTTTCTTGCAGCCATGTGACCTTGGGTAAGTTGCTTCTCCTCTCCAAGCCTAAGCTTCCCCATCAATATTAATCCCTCCCTCGGTTGTTAGGAAGGTTAAATGAGATCATGCCTGTGGATAGGGAACGTCTGGTGCTGGGGACCTAGGAAGCACTCGATCAACATTACAGTGTCACTTCGTTACTGTCATCGTTTGGTTCTGATTGTGATTGGACATTTCTGTGGATACCTGGAGACTTGCCTCGAAGGCTTCAAGAGAAGAGGTGGTTGTGGGGAGGACAGAGACCTGGCTTGGAACTAGCTGACCTGCCGTTTCCTGGCCAAGTGACCTCAGCCAGGGGCAGTAACTTGGAGCCACCGTCCTTTCTGCGCCACAGAGACTTTTGTGTGAATCAATAAGATGTGATGATGTCAGGTTCCACCCAGGTGTGCGTCATTATTTTTATTACCTAGCTAGTTAAAAAAATAAAAGGAGTCTCCAGGCCTTTCTCCTCTCCTTAATGGAGCTCCTGCTCTCCTTCATCACGAACAGAGAGTTCCTTGTCCCCAACAGCCACGAGAGCCTGGTCACGGGGCAGAGCCTGCAGCCCAGGGAGGCTTTTCTGCCAGGCCCAGTGAGGCTCCTGTCTCTCGATAACCCTGGTCCTCCCTTTCTCCTGCCCCAGCGCTTCCCACGCAGCTGCAGCCTCATTATCCAGGGGGACTGAGAGCTTCGGAAAGGAGCTTAACCAGGGCTAGGCTTTCAAGTGTTCGTCATAAAGCTTCAAAGTTCACACCTTCATTAAGATGTGAAGAGTCAGGCCCTCCCTGCACTTCTCCCGGAGCTATTGTTCCCTTCCCGTCCGGCTGCAGAGTCAAAAGACAAGCGGGATTGGTTTTCTTTGTCCGGACAGCTCTCCTAACCAGAAAGGCTAGACCTGTTTGTGAAGAAGACAAAGCTTGTAACCTGCAGCCCCCTTCAGACCTGCTGGGAAAGTTTCACGGGTGCTGGGGAATTGGGGCATTTCTCAGGGCTGCGAGGCTGTCTCCAGGAGGCAGGACTGGACTTGTTCTGTGAGGTCTCGAGGGAGGGGCCCGAGGACCAGCGGGTGGAAGCAAAGGAGGGGGCAGGTTTCAGAATCCTAGAAGGGAGAGCTCTCTACCAGGCAGAGGTGTGCGAAGGTGGATCTTGGCCATTGGGGCAGGATGCTCTCCAGGGCAGTGGTGAGAGCAGGGGCCTCACTCTCAGCAGGCAAGCTCTTGAAGATGTGAAGCTTTGGCTGTGAAGTTCAGCCAGTGAACTTTGAGGCCCCTTCCAGCCTTGTCATGCTGGGACCTCCTGACTCCGTGACCTCTGCTTCTGCATACTGGACCACTTCCCAGCATTTCCCTTTAAACCACCCCCTGTCCTCCAGGCTCCCAGCTGTAGCTGTCTTCATAGATGCATGGGTGGCCTTCTTGGCTCTTCTGTTTTTCTTTTAGCTATTTTGAGAATAAAGCTATAGAGACATCTTGGAGTCTCCTCCTTTGTTACTGAGAAAGCATTTGCTTCCTTAAAGTACTTGCCCAGGTCCTGAGGGGTCCTTTTCCTCTTCACGCACCCTCCCCAGGACAGGCTGAGCTCAGAGGAGCCCCAGGCACCAAACTTGAGAGAGTTGTGACTGGTTCTTATGGGTAGGAGATAGCCTCACAAATAGATCCCTTTCTCCTCTCCACTGGGAAAGCATACAAGGGGATTATCTGTGAGGGCATCTGCCCTTTGAGTGATCCTCTTGGTTTCATGACAGGGTTTCCCAGGTGGTGTTAGTGATAAAGAATCCACCTGTCAATGCAGGAGATGTGGGTTCGATCCCTGGGTTGCAAAAATCCCCTGGAGTATGAAATGGCAACCCATGCCAGTACTCTTGGCTAGAAAATTCCATGGACAGAGGAGCCTGGCAGGCTACAGTCTATATATAGGGTTGCAAAGAATCAGACACGACTGAGTGACTGAACACACAGCCCCCAGTTTCATGATGAGCAACAAAACAGACTGGTTTTCAGGTGAGACAACATATAAGACTTGGGATGTGTGACTGCAGATCACAAGTTTCACAAGCAAATGTTTTCCTTTCTATTGAGCAGAACAAGGAAAGTTAAAAAAAAAAAAAAACAACCCATAGTGTGTTGGAAAGATGATGGACTTTGTAGACAGTCCTGAGTGTGGGTCACAACTCTGCCAGTCAGGAGCTGGGCGACTTTGAGCATGCCATGGTAACTCTCTGAGCATCCATTTCCTCAGGTTTCATGAGGTCAGGCAGCTGAAATACTCATCCTGTCAAGTGGCCCTAAGATTTAATGGGAGATGGACATGGAAGGTTCCAGAGGCCCTTATTAAATGTTAATTCTCTCTCCCCATTATTACAGTTAATAGTCAGTCTTTGGGAAATTGTGTTATTGGCCTCTTAATAAAAGCATTCTATGTATAATTATTTCTATTTTTAAATGTTCATGCATGTCATCAAGTGAGAATGTCCTTTGGTTTTTTAGGTTTCTCTTCTATGAAATATGTATGTGTATTCCATTGTGTGTGCAAGCACCTTTGTTGTAGTGGTGTTTGTAAAAGCCAAAAATAGGACCTGGCCTATATGTTCTATAGAGCATTAAATAAACTATGATATATCTATACTAGGGAACACCAGGCAGCCACTATTAAGAATGCAGACAATCTAGATGAGCTGACGTGGAAAGACATATTGGGAAGAAAAACAGTAAACTACAGCATAATGAACAATGTGATACATTTTTTTTTTAAAGGTATGTGTACCAATGCACAGAAAAGGTCCTCGAGGAAACACATCAAACCATAGACAGTCGTTTCTAGTGGGGGACTGGGAGAGGTGGATAAAAGAAAGGAACTCTTACTACTTTCTATCTATTGGGTTGTGTTGGGATGTTTTACAAAGAAAATATATCTACTTCTTACAAGAGTGTAAGTTTTTCTTACACTGTGGAGACAGCAGAGACAATAAAAAGATCTGTGGTTGCCACAGGGTTTGGTGGGAGGGAAAACTGAATAAGGAGATTTCCGGGTTTTAAGGCAATGAAAACGCTCTGTATGTTACCATAATGGTGGGTCCATATCATTCTATATTTGTCCAAACCATAGAATGTCACCAGCAAGAGTGAATCCTAATGGAAACTATGAACTTCAGACGATTATGACGTATCAAGCAGGTTCATTGATTGTAACCAATGTACCACTCTGGGATGCTGATAATAGGGTTGGCTTTGTATGCCTGGGGGCAGGGGAGATATGGCAAATCTCTGAACCTTCCTCTCAGTTTTGCTGTGAATCTCAAACTTCTCTAAAAAATATAAAGTACTTAATAAAAAAAAGATAAGTAAAAAGAGTGCACCTTTCGCTGCCACTCAAAAGCTTAGGTTGATACTGGCAAAAACAGTCCCATGGATCAAATTAAGCAACTTGCTCTTTCCTTTCCTTTTCAAGGAGTCAAGATTGCTAGGATCAGGGACTTAGTGGAAGCCATTTATTTGGAAATGGAGCTGGGCTGGATGAAGTGGGCTAGATGGAATTTAGGACATTGCTGACCTAGACTGTAGGAAGAACATTCATTTATTCATTCTTTTAGTCAACAAAAATTTATGAAGGGAGGGCCTGTACCTTTTAGGTGCTGAGGATAAGATAAAGAAAAGCCCCTGTCCTAACAAAACTTGCAATTGACTGGGCAGAAGCCAGGGTAGGGGGTTATAGACAATAAACAAGCCTTGTTTAACATGAATTCAGTGTTCTGCAAAGACAGATGCTCCAGAACAAAGGGGTAAGGAGTGAAAGTGGAGGTGGAAGCAGGGCTGGAACAGAGTCCTCAGGGAGACCTCTCTGTGGAGGTGCTGTCTGAACCAAGACCTGAAACACATAAGGGAGTAGGTCACACATGAGAATGGAAGCTTTGAGCAGAGAACGAGCGCGGTATAGTCTGGAAGCAGCAAGAAGCTGCTGGGAGGTGATGACAGGTCACAGACGCCTCCCAGGGCATGCCAGGAACTTTGGATTTTTTTTTGCACACAGAGAAGCTATTGGAGGGTTTCGAGGGAAGGATGACGTGTGGTCTGGCCACATTTTGTAAAAGGCCATTCTGGCAGCTTTGAGAAAAGAGAGAGAGTAGGAAGGCAGGCATCTGAGGTCTATTGCTAAATGCACAGCTCTTGGAATTTTCCAAGAGAGCAAGGATGTCAGTTTGTGTGATGGTGATAGTGGTGGAGGTGGGAAGAAATGCTCAGATTCCTGAAATATTTGCTTTACTTATTTATTTATGTTTTTGGCTGTGGGTCTTTGGTGCTGCATGCAGGCTTTGTCTAGCTGCGGTGCACGGGCTTCTAATTGTGGTGGCTTTTCTTGTTGTGGAGCACAGGCTCTAGGGCATCAGGGCTTCAGTAACTGTGGTACTTTGACTCAGTAGTTGCAGCTCCAGGGCTCTGTAGTTGGGGTGCACGGGCTCAGTTGCTCCTCAGCATGTGGAATCTTTCTGGACCAGGGATCAAACGTGTGTCCCCTGCATGGGCAGGCGGATTCTTAATCACTGGACCACCAGGGAAGTCCCAATACAATATTTAGAAGGTAGAGCTCATAGGATTTTTGATGCTTTGGATGTGGGTTGTGAAGGAAAGTGGGAAGTCGAGGATGAAATGCTTGACAAGCATTTCCACAGTCGGCAGTAATGAGCAGTCATGGAAAGCTTTCCAGTTCTCTGTTAGTCTAACTCTTTCTGATTCGACCCTCACTTCCACCCTCTAGAGGAGAACTGTTGCCATTTGACAGATGAAGCGACGGAGGCTCAGTCGTGCCTTTCCGAAGGTCACAAAGCTCCTACTTAGAGGAACCATGTCCTGATTCTCTTAAATCCTGTGCTCAGGTGCATCCAGTGGATGGTCCTCACTGGGTGTGACTTTTTGCTGACAGGTTGTGGGGCAGGATTTCCAGGAGCTCACAAAGAAAGGTATTTGTGAGCCAGGGCAGCAAAGGAGGAAGTTTTAAAGGAGATGGGGTTTCAGCACCTGTTTCTCAGTCCTTTTCAAATGCTGGTGGAAGATGGCTCAAGCTACTGCAGCCTGCTGTACCACCAGAAGCAGGTGGTGGCTGCTGAAACCTCCACGGGGTCAGGCCGAGAGTGACTCCCTACGACCAGGTGCCAGGCACAAAGGGTTACTCTTTAGGTAACTGGCTCATATTCCCTAGGCTATTCTCCCCAAAGGCTCAGCTCCTCCCACTACCTCTTTTTCTCTCCTCCTCATCCCTGAACCCATTCAGACTGCTTCCCATCCCAGCTGTTCCACTGAAAAGACACTCCGCCTCTCTCCTGGCTGAACCGTGTCCTCTCTGCTCTCTCCTGCCTTCCTTCTTGTCCCATTCCCCTTCCTTCCACTCTGTGCTCTCGCCCTCCTCTGTGTCTCCCGACACCAGCGTCTTATTTCTCTTTGGCTTTGCACCTTCCTCCTTCAGCTCATAGTCCCACCCCAAACCTCGGTCTTCCAGCTCCAGATTTTCCGTTCTTACTTCTATAGAGATGTTCCCAAGCTGTATCTCCAGCTGAGACCTCCTGAGCTCCTGAAATCATTGCTGCCCGAACTTCTGTCCTCCCAGGCAGAGATAACAATCATGAATGCAGCTGGAGCATCTAGGGAATGGAGAGATGGTCCCTCCACATGGACTGGAAATGCTAAAATTCAGAAGGGGAGATGCTGAGACCAGATCATGAGAGGTCCCGAAAGCCACTCCAGAAAGGCTGTGTGCATCTTGGATTCAGGATTAAAACAGAGTTTTCTGGTCCCAAAGAGATGACCAATTGTATTTTGGAGGAAGAATCACTAACTATCCCTGTGGCTGGTGGACCGGCCTGGATTTTACTAGTCCACAAGAGAGGGGGAAGAGGGCTGGGAATGGCCAACTTTGGAAAACATAAACAGACACAGTCTTCTAAGGAGTGGGTTGGATTTCAGAGGAAGTGGAAAGGAGGTGAGGGGAAAAGGAGGTGAGGGAGAAAGGAGAGAGGCTTCAGCTGGTCTTCCAGCAGCCAGGGCCCCTGCTGTGCTGGTCTCTGTCCCTGGGGCAGGATGCATATCCTGCTCATTTTTTTTCTTCCCAGTGCTCATTCTTATGGTTCTGAATGGGGAAAAAAAAATTCTTCTGCTGGGAGGCCAAGTGAATTCATTAATGCTTCACTCTAACCCACTGAGTGAATCAGCATGTTTTCAGTTTGTTTATAGGCTAACTTTATAGTTTACAACACACTTTAATTCAAATAATTGTATTTGATTATCACAGTCAGGCAGTTAAGCAGGTATTGTGATTGTCATTTTGCAGATGAAAAAACTGAGAGGGGACGTGTCCAGGGTCCAACAGCAAACAGTTGCCGAGTCAGGCCTTGAACTCCTTGGAGTCTTTTGACTCTTTTACCAGTACTTCCATGGGTACTGACTGATTATACCCATCAGGAGGTCTGAAATTTCCAACATCAGACATAAAGAAACTGTTTAGTAGACATAAGCTGCTTTTGTCCACTCAGTTTGCAAATCCCCCCTTTTTGATATTTGCATTTCTGTTAGTTAAGATAATGTGAGCTGCTGTAACAGACAAGTCCCCAAATGCATAATGTTTCAAGCACGACAAAATATCCACCATGAGTATTCCTGTTTGGTGAGCAGCTTTCCTCCAAGGGGTAAACGTTTAGGGATCAGGCTCCTTCTATTTTGTGTACCTACTATCTTCTCTTTATGGCTTCCAAAGGTGGTTGGGAGGTTTTGATGGGCTTAGAAGCAATACATACCACATCTCACTTTCCATTAGTTAGGACTCAGTCTGTGGATACAGCCAACTGTTAAGGAGGCTGAAATCATTCACTAGAATGTGTATCCAGGAGAGAAAACAGATTAGGGAAAGTGAGATAGAGACTGCCAGAGCAGTGGTGAGCCATTGTTCCCTATCTGTCAGCCCACCAGGCCCAGTGGAATTTCCTGCTTCCTACCCTCCATCCTCCTTAGCTTAGATCCAGGATGGTTCAGCTTGGATAACAGTAATAAGTGAAGTCACCTTACTTCACTCCTGCACATGATTATTGGTTCAGGTAGTGACCCATGACCCGTGTTGAGGTTCAGTGAAACTCAGTCCTAGGATTTTACTGGGACTTTTGGCAAAGAGAACCTCTTCTGCCATTGGGGTGGCTGAGATGTGAAGACATGAACCAGGGCAACCATTGTGTCAGCATGATGGGAGAGCGGGCTTGAGAATAAAGCCAGCAAATAAGAAAGCAAGGCTGAGAAATAGAGATACTTTTCAGTGATATCCTTTGAGGATCTACATTCTGGCATGTCAGTCCTGATCAAGTCCTACCCCTGACTTTTTTTGACTAACATATCTAATATATCTTTTAAAACTGCTTTTCTTGAATCCTGTTTGAATTGAGTTTCTGTCGCTTATAAGCAAGAGGCTTAACAGAGGCCCATTTACAAAATGCCGTGAGCCCCTGTTGCCCTCCCCCACCCCATCCTCCAGTCTGATGGCAGGGACCCACCTCCTGAGTACTCCTTGAAGGCACTCTCTCTACTGGCCAGCGAGTGGCTCTCTGCCTTTCAGTCACCCCATCTCCATATGGCTTCGTTGCTCGCTTTCCCAGTTGCTTTTTTTTTTTTTCGTTTATAACACAGGAATTGTTATGACTCAAATGTAACATGTATTGCCTTCTAAAGAGGTCAGAACTATTTATAATCACACTGTTTTTTTTTATACCCTACAGAAATGATAGTGGAAAAACTTTTTTTAAAGGATGTAAGCTTAGTATCAGGTGCATCTCAGGCTCACAATCAGTTTTAGGTGTTTTAAAAGTCAGAGTATGATATTTAAAATGGATAACCAACAGGGAACTATTGGATAGGACAGGGAACTCTGCTCAATGTTATGTGGCACCCTGGATGGGAAGGGAGTTTAGGGGAGAATGGATACACGTATATGTATGTTTGCTGTCCACTTGGAACTTTCACAACCTTGTTCACTGGCTATCAGCCAGTTCAGTTCAGTTCAGTCGCTCAGTCGTGTCCGACTCTTTGCCATACGCCAATATAAAATAAAAAGTTTTACAAAAGTCAGAGTGTGGTATCCATTCAGAAAGCCTTCACTGGTAGAAAATCATGGCAAAAGTCTGGTAGAGGGGACTTCCCTGGTGGTCCAGTGGTTAAGACTTTGCCTTCCAATGCAGGGGGTACGGGCTTGATCCCTGGTCGGGCAGCTAGAGTCCCACATGCCTCATGGCCAAAAAAAACCAAAACATAAAACAGAGGCAATATTGTAACAAATTCAATAATAATTTTTTTAAAATGGTCCATGTCAAAAAAAAAAAAAGAAACAAACCAATGATCCTTTTTAAAAAATCTGGTACAGAGGGTGTGTGATATCACATTTATACACACACATACTTTAAGAAATGGAAACTATAGCATTGTTGTTAAAGAAGTTCAAAGAAAATGTGTTGGAACTTTACAAGAAACTCAGGGGGCCTGGGGAGTTCTGTTAACCAGGAGACAGGGGCTGGAAGACGCCTCGGTGTGGATTTCCACTGCTGGAGAGGGTTCAGAGGGAGTTTAGAGGCCAACCCTTCTCCCTCTTTCACAACAGGCTCCAGCCACCCTCCACCGGGCACTGCTCCTCACACACTCCACACTCTCAACCTTCCTTAGACTTATACCTAGACGTACTCCCTGTAAACATCATTTGAGATGCCTCACACAGTACCACTTCTGTCAAACTTTCTAGAAAAGAACCAGAAATGCTCTTCTCTGTGACTTCTGATCCTTTGCACACACCACCATATTGAAATTTTCACATTGTGCTTTTTTGTGAATGGCTTCTGTCTTCATCTCTCTGACTTAACTGTGAGTTTCAAGCAGAGACTATGGCTCAACCATCTCTCTAGTTCCCACACTTTTTGTCTAGAGCTTGGGTGTGTAAAAAATCAAATAAATGAAAAATGCAAATCTTACAAAATTGCACAGCAGGATTTACGGGGGAGAGAAAGATGTTTGCTTAGTTCTGAGAAAACTGATAACAGAATTGACAATTCAAAGAGATGGAGACTTCTGGACAGCCCAGATAAACTTTGGGCATACTTTGGTCTGTGACTCAATTATTTTTTTCTTGATCACATAGGTAACAGCCAAAACAATTTTGAAATGAAATAAACTAACCTCATTTTTTCCACCTGCTCCATGTAGACTGGTCATTATCTGGTTAATACTAGGGTTACCCATCTGCCTGGGAAAGTTCAAGCTTGTACCTGCTGTCCCCACTAACTACTTACAGTGCCCTAGTTAGCTCTCAAAAGTGTCCCAGTATGCATGTGAGTTCTTTGGCCACCCTGTTAATGGAGAGCGCTATTGACCTGAGATGTCAAAGATGGAGTTAAACTAAGAGACAGTTTCTACTAAGTTGGAGCAGTCCTTCATTCTAGCTATTGTCCATGTCTTAATGGTCAGTGAAAGTAAAAGTGATAGTTGCTCAGTAGTGTCTGACGCTGCAACTCCATGGACTGTAGCCCACCAGGCTCCTCCAGCCATGGAATTCTCCAGGCAAGAATACTGGAGTGGGTAGCCATTCCCTTCTCCAGGAGATCTTCCCGACCCAGGGATCTAACCGGGGTCTCCTGCATTAGAGGCAGACTCTTTACCATCTGAGCCACCAAGGAAGCCCAGTCTTAACCATTAAGAAGAGGAAATTTTATTCCTGCTGCCCTTCTATTGCTTTCTGAATGGGAAGAAGGGAGTTTGCTCTCTTTCTCTATTAATGTGTAGCCAAAGAAAACATTGGTGTTATCTATCATCATTTTAATCTATACAACCCCGCAGTAATATTAATAACCATTTTACAGAGAAAGAAGTTAGGGCTCGGAGAAGTTAAGTAAATTGCTCAAGAGCACACAGCAAGTAAGGGTGAGTGCTAATGTTAACCTCATTTTGTGAGACTGTCTCATGCTTTGTCCACTTTGCAACATTACTCACTATTTTAAAAGGCTGTTTTCACAAACAGATTCCCTTATTTCAGAACTCATTTTCCTCCGTCTGAATTATTAAGTGTAATATAATTTCTTCTGCCTTTCCAAAGAAGACCCCGTTTGACATTTATTTGTTATGGAAGATCATTCTAGTTTGTGGAGTTCAGTCTATAGGTTACTGGGTTGTTTCTGATATGAAATACGGATTGAGTTTTTGTGAGCAAGTGGTTCTGCTGTAATTAAACTCAGCAATGATCTTTTGACTTAGGGACCATTAAAAAGTAATTAGGCAGGTTTAACTGGAAAACATTTTAATTATTTACAGTAGGGACAAGCAAGGGATTCAGGAGTGGGGGCAGAAATTAGACAGCAGAGCAAATAATGCTTTGCCTTGTGATTATTTTCAGCATTGACGATCACAAGGCTGCTTGCAATAGCAAAATATTGGGAACCACCTATAGTGGATTCCATGCAATGGAATACCACGCAGTTGTTGTAACTGGTTATAGATACTTACTGATGTGGAAAAATAGATCCAAGACATAATTAAGGGCCAAAAGCAGGTTGTAAAGCAATACGCACATGATACTTAATAAAAAATTAGGCACACCTAGAAAAAGTTCTGGAAAGATGTTTAAGTATCTCTGTTGTCCAAATTATGGGTGATTTCCCTTTTTCCCTTTTTTGGAATTATTTGATTGTCTAAGTTTCTTAGTTAGCATAAATTATGTGTACAATTTTAAGTCAAAAATTAATAAATATATGAGAAAGTGCCCATTTCTCTCTCACCACTATCAAAAAGCTATGTGTTATTCAGCATCAAAAAAGAAGGAAATCCTGCCACACTGGAAATGCAGATGACCATTAAGACATTACGCTAAGGCAAGTAAGCCCATCACAGAAAGATGAATACTATACGATGCCACTTATAAACAGTATGTAAAAGAATCAAACATAGGGCGGTGGATGCCAGGAGCTGGGGGTTGGGTGGGGGGAATGGGGAGCTGCTATTCAACGAGCATCAAGTTTCAGTTATGGAGGATGATCGCATTCTAGAGATCTGCCGGATGACCTCCTGCTGCTAGCTCATGTTACTGGAATGGTGCATCTAAATTTTTGCTGAGGGTAGATCTCACGTTAAGTGTTCTTACCATAGTTAGAAAAGAATAAAGAATAAAAGCTGTGCGTTTCCCACAGGACAGTTTCCCCAGCTAAGCCCTCCACCACTGTCTACAGGGAACTCACCCAGCCTCCCTTCTGAGACTACCAGACTTGTATCACTTGGTTTCGAAATGTCTGTTACATGCTAGGAACTGCCACAGGTTCTCCCCTGTGGGATTTTCTGTAATCCTCCTATGAACCCAGTAGAGTGGAAACCATACTCCCATTTTGCAGATGAGGAGCTGATTCTGAGGGTCCTGAGATTCCTGATGGAATGTCTCTTCCAGAAGAGGTTCTACTCTTCCAGCTGAACAGCTGGCTTGATGCCAAGCCCAGAGCTCTTGAGAAGGACAGCAGCTAGTCATGGGAATAAAACGTAAGCGTGAATGTAAGCAAGAGAGAGGGAAGCGAGCTGACAAAATGTCGCCCTTGCCTCTGAGTTTGGGACTCTGATCCCACTGTGCCCGAGGCTGTTTATACAGTTAACCCCTGGATAAAGCATTTGTTGGAAAGAATAACCTATTGCACCTTAAAATGAATGGCTGCTTTGGGTTCTCACATTTATGAGCTACTATTCACCAAGCATTTCCAATCTGCCAGACCCCACACTGAGTACTTTGCAGACACCATTTCATTTAAGCCTTATGACCACCCTATGAGGTAGGTACTTTTATCCTCATTTCTGCTAATGAGGAGATTGAAGCTTGCTGAGGTGAAGTATGTTGGTCAAGGTCACACAGCTTGTGAGTGGCAGGGCTCCAAAAATCTATCCTCTTAACCACAGTGCTTCTTTGCCTCCAGAATTAAAAAGAAAAAGAAATGGCAGAAGAGATCAGAGGGGCAAACCTAAAGACCTGGAGACGTTGATGAGGACTTGGGACCAGCCAGAACTTTGTGCTTCTTCCAGAGCCTCTTGTCTATCCATGCCAGATTCTTTAGGTTCCTTCATGGGAAGGTGCTAAGATGTGCTATGCTGAGGCAGGATAGAAAAATCATGGGTGTTAGATGCATATTGATTGGTTGAAGTTCCGTCAGTGCCACCCACAAGCTATGGGAGCTCAGTTCAGCTACACAACCTTTCCAAGCCCTGTTTTGATGGCAGGCTCATTGGGAAGGCTCGGTGAGGAAAGCAGGCCTGAGAGTGACTGACACAGGCTTTGGCAGGTGTATTAGTCAGGCAGTGCTAGGCTATGCCGAGGTAACAAAAAAACTCTTTTCTCTATAAGCACGCAGTCCCATCCAGGTCAGACAAGTCCCCTCATCTTGTGCTTCTGTTGTCTTTCACCTCAAGTCGCCCCAGTAGGGAACAGAGAACTGAAGAAGGCACCCCAGCTCCAAGCTGCCTTGGTCCAGATATGGGACACATCACATCTGCTCAGAGTCCACTGGCCAGAACTTGCACCCAAGCCTGAGCAGTCACAAAGGAAACTGGGAGAGAGAGGGGAACACATGGATGGATATTCAGGGCAGAGGGTTGTTCCAAGACATGACTGCTTCCTTCTCTTCCACTTCCCAATGTATTTCTCAGAGCTGAAATTCACACACACATCTAGAGCTACTAGAAAGCTCTCCGGTTCTAGGTAAGTAGATTCAGCATCTCTCACAGCTCTTCTTTTACGTTGTACATGAGGAGAAAAGTATGAGTGAATTTTACTGATATTGACAATATTTCATTGTCAATGGCAAAAATTCTGAATTAAATTAATACTATTACTACGTTTTGGGAAACTAATTGAATGGACTGAATGCCTCTTAAAAAAAGAAGTCTTTCTCTCTTCTTTTTTCAAGATCCTATAAGCCATCCCACATGGCTTACAGGATCTTAATTCCCCCACCAGGGATTGAACTGGGCCCCCATACAGTGGAAGCATGGAGTCTTAACCAGTGGACCACCAGGAAAGTCCCTAAAAAAAAAAAATCTCTTAATTTGATGTGTGTACATATATTTTATTTTTGCATCGTATCACAAATAACTAGAACTAATTTACCCTAGTGATTGTTTGCCTGTGCATTCTTATCTCTCCTTGTTCCACAGGATTTGAAGCAGTGCCTTAGAAATTACAGAATGCTGTAGCAATTGGTTCTTCCTATTTCTTGTCCCCACCCCCCACCAGTCATTCTCCCCCTTGGCACTGAGGAGATCTTTTAAAATGCAGAACTGATCAAGCCAAATCTACTTAAAAAGAAATTTAAAATTTTCTAAGATTTTACTCCGTCCCCCCAAATCCTTAGCCAGACAGCACAGTCTGCCGTGTTCCACCTTTCCAGACTATGAGAGCTATGCTTTGTGTCAATCTAGCTAAGCTGGAATGATGCCCTTCCCTGTATAATTCTGGGTTCAAGTTGTCCACAGATGATTCTGCTGTAAGGAAGATGAAGGTGGGACTCATAATATTAGAAGATTTCTAATGGGTAAGTACAAGATGGGAACCCAAGAATATGTCAGATGTCCACCACTAACATGTGCAAAGTATGTACTATGTGCCAGGTACTGGTCCTGAACCCTTACAGGTACTAACTTTTTTATCCCTGCTAAATAAATCCATTGTGCTTGGTCCTATTGTTATTCCCATTTATCAGATGTAGAAAATGAGGTTAAACCCCTTGTCCAAGATCACCCAGTCAGAATTTGGACTCCATAGCCCATGCCTTCCATTACTACTATAATTATATGCTACAGAAACTTCAGCAGAGCTTCTGGAGATTTTAAATTCTCTATGGAAGAGACAAAGAAAGAGATGATCTCTTTTTGTCTGGATATGATGACTGCAATTTTCAGTCATCTCTTTACAAGCTTGAAATAAAGCTGAACCCCACAGAGGACAGAGTTGATAGAAACTAAAAAAAAAAATTATTTATACTTCTCTGATGCTTGTGTGTCTGAATGGTTAATGATGCACTCTCCAATTCATTAGAGGTTTCCTTGAGATCAAAGGGTCCCATTGGGTATGTCATGGCATGGTCAGGATATCAGAAGTTTTGCTGCAGTAACAAATAACTCCCAAGTCTCCTAAAACAAAAGAGGTTCATTCCTTGTTCATGCTATATAGTCCTTGTAAGCTGGCTGTGGCTCTGGTTCAGTGGCTTTAGAGCATACAGTTTTTTGGTATCCAGGATGATCTGAACGTTGCTGGTCACATTTCATTGGCCAAAGCAAGATGCGTGGCCGTGTATGAGTCCCCAAGTGAATAAGTAACATAATCCTTTTGCTAGGAGGGCTACTAATTTGGGGGAACAGTCAGTCAATTTACTATGAAACATTGATCCCTTAGCCAGAGGCTGTACGACAGAGGCTGGGTTGATCAAAACCCTCTAGAGATCATCTTTGGGCACAACTAACCTTTCCTGTTTACCCCGGGGTCCTGTTCAAATATCCTTTTCTACACCATGAAGTAAAAACAACTGAGAATCTTGACCTTGATAGTCTTACTAATTCTCACAAGAACCAGGGCACTAGGATGTTGTTAGCTGGAGCCCAAATCTAGTTGATAACACAAAGACAGGACTGGAATTTGAGATATTTTTTTAATTAATTTTTACTGGAGTGTGTGTATGTGTGTGTGTGTATATATATATCTATATATATATCTCCCCTCTTTTTTAGATTTCTTTCCCATTTAGGTCACCAAAGAGCATTGAACAGGTAGAAACTGGGATTTTACTCTCCGTATCCTAAGGTCCTTTTGGCTCTAATAAGGGACACTCTGAGAAGGTGAGCCGAATTGGTGACCCAAGGAGCCACAGTCCTGGCCCTTGAGCCCCACTGGCATCCGTCCACCTCTTCTCCTGGCTTGAGCTGGCCTGTTGACAGGGGTAGCAGTGACCACACAGGCTCACTGATAACCAGGGAGCGTGTTAAGAACATATAGGCTACAAACTGTATTTTTTCTTCTTATTAAGGCTCTGGAGACAAGAACATGACAACATTTTGGCAGCTGGGACTATAGCCATGTGCGAGGAGAAAGTGATTTGCATGAGCAATGCAAAACCACCTGGTTTATTGCAACTGACTCTGAACAAGTTAAATGAATCAGACTCCCAGTTGGATACCAGAGGAAGCTGACTTACACACACACAGCCCCTGCAAAGAACTCTATAAACACAACCACCCCACGCACGCCTTCCATACAGAGAAACTACTAAGGAACCTCTTGCCTTCTTGCTCTCCCTCCCCAGCCTTCATTTTCCTGGTGAGTTTGTATAAATTCTCTCACTTTGGTAGCTTTGTGGCTGGGCTTCCTCTTCCCAAGCCCACCCACCTCTCTATAGATGCCCTTAGGAAAGACATGCTTAGTGGTGCCAAGGATTCAGAGCAACGGGAGTGCGTGTTCTGTAACCATCGACAATTAGAACTTCTCTCCAGCCCACCTGACTGAAGAGCCCTAGGTGCCACTCCCTGGCTGATTCTTCTGCACTCTGAAGTTTCCAGGCCTTGGTCTCGGACTGTCAAAGCTGCTTATGGATCTATTGGGCCTTCACATCCCCGCAGCCCCCCAGGGTTTCTGCTCTCTCCTTCCTGTTGTTGTTCAGTCCCCAAATCATGTCCCACTCTTCAACTACCCTGTGGACTCCGGCACACCAGGCTTCCCTGTCCCTCCCTCACTGTATCCTGGAGTTTGCCCAAGTTCATGTCCATTGAATTGTGAGACCATCCAGCCATCTCATCCTCTGTCGTCCTCTTCTCCTTCTGCCTTCAATGTTTCCCAGCATCAGAGTCTTTTCCAATGAGTCAGCTGTTTGTATCAGGTGGCCAGAGTATTGGAGCTTCAGTTTCAGCATCAGTCCTCCCAGAGTATTCAGGTTGATTTCCTTTAGGATTGACTGGTTTGATCTCCTTGCTGTCTAAGGGACTCTCAAGAGTTACTTCTAGCATCACAGTTTGAAAGCATCAATTCTTCAGTGCCCTGCCTTCTTTACTGTCCAGTTTTCACATCCATTTTACTGGAAAAACCATAGCCTTGACTATACCAACCTTTGTCGGCAAAGTTTGCCAGGTATTAAAGTAAAGACATATCCCAGCAGTGCATTTCTTTCCTGGAAAGCCCTTCATGAGGGTTGGTTACAGGCTGGTCTGGGCTGGGAGAGATGGTTGTGTGTACTGGAAAAGACAGAACATGGTAGGCAGGGTCATAAAGAAGGTCTTGTAATGTAAGGAAAGAGCACTTAGCAGGAGACTGAAGACTTGATTTCAAGACGACTGAGTTAGGTTACTAATCCTGATAATTCTAAGTTTACTTGAGCTCTCACGCTTTGTTCATTCTTGCAACAAACATACATTAAGCGCTTACTACAAGTCAGTACTACATTGGTTGCTGAGGGATAGGGTGGTTGTAGCCAGCCTTCAAGATGGCCCAACAATCCCTGTCTTCTGATATTCACATTCTTGTGAATATCACTCTCCTGCAATGAATAGCTGATCTGTGTAGCCAATACGAAAATGTAGAAATGACAGTCCGTGATTCCCATGCCTAGGTCATAAAAGGCACAGTGATTTATGCTTTGCTTTCTCTTGGAATTCCCACACTGGGGAAGCCAGCCATCATGTCGTGAGGATGCTCAGCAGGGCTTGAAGAGGCCCGTGTGGGAAGGAGCTGAGGCCTCCCAATAACCAGCACCATGTGAGTCAACCACTGTGGAATAGATCTATCAGCCCCAACTGAGCCTTCAGATAACTGCAGCCCACCTGACATATTTCTTGCAACATCAAGAAAGACTTCTGGGGAATTCCCTGGCAATCCAAACCGTTAAGATTCTGGGCTTTCATTGCTGCAGCTGGGGTTCAATCCCTGGTCAGAGATCTCTCGAAAGCTACGTAGGATGGCCAGATAAATAAATACAAATGTTTTTTAAAAAATCATGTAGAGAAGGACTTTTGTCCAGAACCATCTATCAAAGCTGCTTCTGAGTTCCTGACCCACAGAAACTGGATAATCATTGTTGATTATTTTAAACTACTCTGTTTGGGGACACTTCGCTAAGCAGTAACAGAGAGCTAATAATGCAGCAACCAGGACATAGAGATCCTTACCCCTACCATCATGGAGTTACAATCTAGCGAAGTGGGGATGAAGAAGAATAGACAAAGGAATCAAATCAAGTGAATAAGTGTAATTCGTGGTAAGGGCTGTGAAAGAAGCAAGCAGGGGTTTGGGCTGAGATGTGATGGGCAAGTGCCTTTAGATAGGGTGGGCAGGGAATGCCTCCCCAGGGAGCTGATATTTAAGCAAACACTGAAAGGTGAAGCCTCCTAAGGGCAGCCCCCTGCTCCCAGACACCGAAGCTCCACTTCAAGGATGACAGAGCCTCCCAGCCTGCCCTTGGTTGCTCATCTCTGACTTTTTTTCATCCTTTAGACTTTATTTACAATAAAATTTAACAATCTTTAAAAAAAAAAAAAACCAACTGTTTCTTTGGCCACACCAGGCCTTAGTTTCAGCATGTGGGCTCTTAGTTGTGGCATGCAGGATTTAGTTCTCTGACCAGGGTTTGAACCTGGGCCCCCTGCATTGGGAGCCTGCAGTCTTAACCTCCAGACCACCAGGGAAGTCTCAAAATTTAACAGTCTTCAGGTTCTTAAATGTATCACACGTCACTTCATGCATTAATTAGCATTATTCTTGCTCCCTTTAAGATGTGCTGCATCCTTACTCCAGCTGTTTGCAACCCTCCAATTTCTGGTTCAGTCTCCTCTTGTTACTCTTCTCCAGGTAGAAAAGTAGGCAAGCATCTTTTTTTTTTTTTTTTTCATTCATTGATATGTTCCTAGAGATTCAGCTGATAGTTTTTGCTAACTGGCTCCTACTGAAGTGTGGTCTGGTCTGCAACTTGTAGTGTTATTTATAATAAGTTAAAGAAATGAACTTCTACCTTGTCTAAGCCATTGTATTAGGGGTTCTCTAGATTGTAGCTTCTTAGGTGCTCCGCTATGTAGTACCAGGGAGCCAGCACCATTATGTGGGGTCTTAGAGGCTATGGTTTGGGGTTGGCCCTTTATTCTAATAGCAGTGAGAGAGTCATTGGTGGGTTTTGAGCAGTAAAGCAAAATGATCTCATTTGTTCTTTAAAAAGTTCGCTCTGCTTATTCCATGGGTCTGTACTCTCCAAGTCTCAGGTTTCTAATTTTTAAAACAGGAATCTGAGATAGAATTTTCCACCCTGCTTATCCCTGCAAAAGGTCTCCTTTCCAGGCTAAACATGCCAGTTCTGTTAACCGTCTTTCACACAGTTTGGTCTCTTCACAAGCCTGGTTGTTCTCTGTGGAGTACTCATGTGTTGAGTCCTCTGGAATTGGATTACTTCAAACCCATCTCAACATTCCACCCATTGTCTGTCCAACCTGGGGTGGAGCAGGACTGCCAGCCTCGCTGTGAGATCAGTTTTGAGATGTGTTAACTGACATAATTTCATTGCAAAATCTCTTCGCTGCTACTCCTGAAGGTGAATTGTATGAAACCATTCCTTGCTACCCTGAGGCTGTCCCCCATCCTAACCCCTCATCCTGTATTCCCTCTGCAGTGGGCAACACTAGGGCAGAAAAGACCAGGGGTCCTTGCAGGACATTTCCTCTGTGATGGTCTTGGGGGCAAGAGATGGCTTGATTGGGATTCCAGAAATCTTCTCTGCAAGCATGATCTAGTTCAGTCACTGTCATGTCCGACTCTTTGCAACCCCATGGACTACAGCACGCCAGGCCCCCCTGTCCATCCACCAACTCCCAAAGCTTACTCAAACTCATGTCCATTGAGTCAGTGATGCCATCCAACCATCTCATTCTCTGTCGTCCCCTTCTCCCACCTTCAATCTTTCCCAGCATCAGGTTCTTTTCCAATGAGTCAGTTCTTCACATCAGGTGGCCAAAGTGTTGGAGTTTCAGCTTCAGCATCAGTCCTTCCAATGAATATTCTGGACTGATTTCCTTTAGGATGGACTGGTTGGATCTCCTTGCCATCCAAGGGACTCTCAAGAGTCTTCTCCAACACCAAAGTTCAAAAGCATCAATTCTTTGGAGCTCAGCTTTCTTTATAGTCCAACTCTCACATCCTTATGACTACTGGAATAACCATAGCTTTGGTTAGATGGACCTTTGTTGGCAAAGTAATGTCTCTGCTTTTTAAAATGCTGTCTAGGTTGGTCATAACTTTTCTTCCAAGGAGCAAGCCTCTTTTAATTTCAAAGCTGCAGTTACCATCTGCAGTGATTTTGGAGCCCAAAAAAATAAAGTCTGTCACTGTTTCCATATTCTTTAGAAAAAGTGGCTAAAAGACATGATCTTTGCATTGGAAACATTTGGATCTTAGTTCCAAAGAGAATCATCTGAGAATGATGTTGTGGATGAGTCTGAAGCCTGATGGAGAGTTCTCATACAAAGGATCAGATCGGCCTGGAGTTCAGATAAAAGATCACAGTAGCTAATTTATATAGGAATGATAGCTTTCCAACTGGGGTAACAGATAAGTGCTTCCAGAAACAGCTTCTTTAGGCAGTGAAGCCACAAATGGCTGCCTTCAGAGAGAAGAGGGAAATGGTTGAAGACAGAGAAGAATTTAGGTCAGCCAGAATGGGGCCCCAAAAAGTCAAGTTCAGAAATAATTTAACAGATAGGGAGCCAAAGAATATGTGGTTTGCCTGACAAATGACATTCACTTTGAAAGTGAAAATGAAATTGGAGAAAGCAAAATTGCTGCATAATGGGTCCTGGAGATTAAAGAGATATGATACCAGGGGAGAAGGGAGTTGTAAAGCCTTTCTAGTTAAGCATGGAAATACAATGAATGAATCTTGGCCCCTAAGGGTCAGGTGAAGCACATACAGATAATGGCTTAATCCCAAGCAACTCCAGAACAATGTTCATTAGCAGAGAGTCTCAAGCTCTTGACAAATATGCCTGGCCAGGCTCACTCCACCTCCTCCCCAACTGCTCATTCTCAGAGGAACTCTCACAGCACAAGGCCCCTTAATCCAACAGCTAAGCCAAGGAAAGATGGAAAACGGCTTTTACCCTGAATGTCAAGGGGCCTCCAAAGATCTGGATAGTGTGAAACGGGGAAGAGATGATGCACATTGAAACTAAAGAAGCACCATGGGGCTGGCAGAACCTTGCCCTGGCAACATAACTATCCCTGGCCACCTTGCAGAAGACACGTGGACAGCATCGAAACATGTATATTATCTTAGGGTGAAACAGATCACCAGCCCAGGTTGGATGCATGAGACAAGTGCTCGGACCTGGTGCACTGGGAAGAGCCAAAGGGATCGGGTCGAGAGGGAGGTGGGAGGGGGGATCGGGATGGGGAATACATGTAAATCCATGGCTGATTCATGTCAATGTATGACAAAAACCACTACAATATTGTAAAGTAATTAGCCTCCAACTAATAAAAATAAATGAAAAAAAAAAAAAAGAAGACATGTCGACTTCTGCCTAGGGACTTTATTCCTGGTCTAATGAATGGATTCTCTGTGAGATTGGTAGACCAGACACCCGATCTCTATGAGACTCATTTCATCCACTCCTAGGACAAGTGTAATCACATCTATTGATCCCTTTCTTCTTCACAAAAATAAAGGCTTGCGCAGCATTTTTGTCAACACTGACTTCTCATTTAACCCTCACAGTCATTCTACAAAGGATATGATTGGCTCTATTTTATGGAAGAGGAAACTGAGGCCCAGAAATGTGAAATGACTTGTCCAAAGTGTAGACCAGTGTAGAATAAACAAGACTAGAACACAAATAATCTGATTTCTGATGCAGGGCTCTTTCTCTGAACCCAAGACCATCTGTTGAACAAGAGAGAAATTCTGAGCACTGCTGCCAGGTTATAGTATATTGTGGTAAAGAGCATGAGTTTTGGGATAAGCCAACTCAGTTTCACGTTTCCAGCTTTGTGACTTTCTAGTAGTGTCACTTGGTCATGTGAGATTTAGCATCTTGTTTATAAAATGAGGATCAAGATGACACCTTGGGCACAAGCTTATTGTGGATTCAACATCCAGGAGTGTTTGGTGCATCACACAGCAAGTGCTTAATGAATGGAAACTTGTTCTCACAGTCAGCCATGGGAACGTGTTGCTGGAAAACCTGATGGGAGTGATTAGGAGATATGGCTCTGAAGTCAGATGACATGGGTTTGAATTCTGACTCTGCCACTTGGAAGATGAGTGACCTTAAGAGCATTGTTTAACTTTTCTAAGTTTTATTTTCCTCATCTGTAAAATGGGTCAATACTTGTCTCATATCATTGTTGTGAGAATTAAATAAGATACTTGAAGAATGCATGGTATATTGTGAGTGCAACAGAATTATTCTCCATTACTGCGTTGTTGTATTGTGACTGTGTATTAATGATCAGGAAGAAGAGTCAGGGCCTCGTTAAAGTGAACATTTCCAGAAAACTAGTACCCACATCCATATGCAGAGAAGCCAAAGTTGTTGGTGTTATAATATGGGGTTATTGAGACCTGAAGAGTGTTTTTTTCAGTTCCCAGACTTGGGGCTGTATTTGCATTTCAGCATCGTGTTAATCTCAGTGTCTTTCTTCTCTTCATCATGCTTTGTAGTGAATAGTATCTCATCACTGTCTTTAATCTTTAAACCCATCAACAATGGGTTCTCATTTTAAGTTCAGTCCATAAGTCCATTCACTCACTCTTTCCTTTCCTCATCCATCCATTCATTTACCCATCTATATGTTTATCCTTCTGTTCCACAAACATTTCTTGTATGTCTTCTTGGGTACCAGGCCTTGTTTATAAAGTGCAGCAATGAATCAGATATGGCCATACCATTCCAGAGCCAATATTTTACTGGAGGATCTGAGACTTGTGTATAAATCCTTTAATACAAGGAAGGATGATGTAAGGGTCACTATAGCGTTAGCGTTAGTCGCTCGGTCGTGTCCAACTCTTTCCAATCCCATGGACTGTAAGAATGCCAGGCTCCTTTGTTCATGGAATTCTCCATGAATACTGGAGTGGGTAGCCATTTCCTTCTCCAAGGGATCTTCCCAACCCAGAGATCAAATCCGGGTTTCTGAATAGCAGGCAGATTCCTTACCAGGAGAGGTGGTTGAAGTGTCAGGGAAACAGAACACAACGATGGAAGCTCTTCAGTGGCGTTGATCAACTCCAAGAGCCTCCTCTTGGTTAAATGCTGGAGATCATTTCACAATTTATCTGTCTTCCTCTCTTCAAGATCCCAGAAATCCCTACCTCCTAGCCAATTTCTTAGTAACAACCTCTTTTCTTTTTTAAAAGTAGTTGTGCTTATTTAATTATTTAGCTGTTACGGGTCTTCGTTGCCGTGCAGGCTTCTAGTGTCAGCAAGCAGGGGCTTCTCTCTAGTGGTGGTGTGCGGGCTTCTCATTGCGGTGCCTTCTCTTGTTGCAGAGCACAGACTCTGGGGATGCGAGAGCTTCAGCAGTTGTGGCTCCTGGACTCTAAAGCATGGGCTCAGGAGATGTGGCTCATGAGCTTAGTTGCTATGAGGGATGTGAGATCTTCCCAGATCAGGGATTGAACCTGTGTTTCCCACACGGGTGGACAGATTCCTTACCACTGAGCCACCAGGGAAGCCCTTTCTATTTTAAATTTTTTATTAAAGTACAGCTGATTTACAGTGTTGTGTTAGTTTCAGGCATACAGTAAAATGATTCAGTTATACATACATATGTATAACTGAATATAGTTAGTACAATTATACATACATACATATTAGTCACTCAGTCATGTCCAACTCTTTGTGATCTCATGGACTGTAGCCTGTCAGGCTCCCCTGTCCATGGGATTCTCCAGGTGAGAGTACTGGACTGGGTTGCCATTCCTTTCTCCATGGTATCTTCCTATTATATACATAAATTCTTTTTTTACATTCTCTTCCATTATAGGTTATTATAAGATATTGAGTTTAGTTCCCTGTGCTATATAGTAGGTCCTTGTTAGTTATCTACTTTATATATAGTTGTGTGTATATGTTAATCCCAAACTCCTAATTTATCCCTCTCCCCCCTCCCCTTCAGTAACCATAAATTTGTTTTCTATGTCTGTGAGTCTATTTCTGTTTTGTACATAAATTTCTTTGTATTCTTTTTCTTAGATTCCACATATAAATAAATGATATGACATTTGTCTTTCTCTATCTAGCTTGCTTCATTCAGTATGATAATTTCTAGGTCCATTCATGTTGCTGCAAATGGCATTATTTCATTATTTTTTATGGCTGAGTAGTATTCTCTTGTATATATGTACGACATCTTATTTATCCACTCATCTATCAATGAACACTTGGGTGTAATAACCTCTTTTCTATCCTGAAAGAAAGTGCTTCCTTGTTCAGGTCAAAGCTAACTGTTGCAGTCAATCCATGGTGGGCCCAGCCTTTTCTTACCCAGTCTCAGTGAGAGAAAGAAAAATACTAGACCAGATCATGGGCTAGACACTCACATGCCTGAGCCTTGGCCAGACGGGTGATGGGACCACTAAGTGAGATGGGGAATTCAGGAGCAGAGTGGGGTTGATGAGTATGATGGGAAAAGAGACAGCACAGAGTCATGAGTCTGTTGAGGTCCTCAGAGACATCCAGGTGAAAATTTCCATGTAGAGTTGGATATTTGGGTCTGAAGCTCAAAGGAGATACTGATTTGCAAGTCATGATATGGGTACAGATATAATAGAAGCTATGTGAGCAGGTCCATAACCCAGGAAGAGGGTCCACAGTGAGAAGAGAAGGAAATCCACGACAAATCCCCCAGGAACATGAGAACTGAAAGAGTGGGCAAAGGTAAAGCATCCAGAGAAAACTACCAGCATGGGTGAATGTAACTGGTGAGAAAAAAACCCAAGATGAATGCTGGTTCAGATGACAAAGAAGAGGATTCTAAGAAGAATGTGGTCAACCTTGTCAAATGCTTCAGGTAAATCAACTAAGGTTAAGAACTAAAAGTTCATTGGGTTTGACAAACAGGCAGTAACTTCAGAGTGACAGAAGAAAGGGGTTTCAAAATGTGCACTATTTCAAGAAGATAATGATAGGATGCAATCATAGAGGGATGAGCTTTGAAAAGAAGCTTCCCTTCCTAAGCAACAACAAGAGAGGAAATTATCATAGGAGAAAATAAAGTTAATTTTGGAAGTGAATGGAAGGGATCTGGGGGAATTTGTATGTCGTGGTCTTTATGTTGGGAAGTAAGAGATGCTTGAGATAGTGTAAGAATGGATGTAGGACAGGACTTGAGGGCTTGGTGGTTTGGATGAAGTTTGTGAAGAATGGAAGAGGGGAAGGGATAAACATTGAGGTCAGATGGGTGATTTTTCAAGGTCAGGATTTTAGAGGTAGATGTTGTTCTTTGCTGTTTAGCCGCTAAGTTGTGTCTGACTCTTTTGTGATCCCATGGACTGTAGCCTTCCAGGCTCCTCTGTCCATGGGATTTCCCATGCAAGGATGATGGAGTGGGTTGCCATTTCCTTCTCCAGGGGATCTTCCTGACCCAGGGATCCAACCCACGTCTCCTGCATCAGCAGGCAGGTTCTTTACTGCTGAGTCACCAGGGAAACCCAGAGGTACATGTTGGCAAGTCATAAATATAAGCTCCTGAAATGGAAGAGAAGGATATGGAAAAAGGTAAAACAAGACTTTGGAAGATGAGGTGCTTTACGCATCTTGCAGGCATCTGAAATGGTGGCAGGGGTGGGGGTGGAGAGTGAAGCTGTGAACCAATGCCAACAAACACCAAATCTGCATAGTGAGGGTCTGCTTCATGCCAGGCACTGGACACCATCATGCCCAGTAAGCACAGGTGATAAATTTGAATATAGTCAGTGTGTGAGAGAGGTGGGGATAGGAGACATGTAGCATAGGGCATAGTCTATGCAATGGTATCCTTGTGACTTGTGGAGACACATGTCTTTGAACCACATGGGAATGGAAATTCCTATAAATGTCGGTGGGGGATGAGGAGAATACTAACCACCTGGGTTGTGTGAGCTGTGTGTTTTAAGGGCATGTTGGTAACAATTGTGGACAGATGAACAGCCTCCCCTGGAGAAGGCTGCAGGGAAGCAGATCATTAGGGACACCACGTGCCTAGCCATGTGTTAACTGCTTGAGTAACAACAGCGTTTGGCCCTGCTCTGAGGGTCCCTGGAACCTTTCTGAGCGCCCATCTGTGCTGCCAGACCTCGGTGGGTTTACTGTTTCTCTCTGCCCTGTTGGCCAAGCCCTGCTCACACAGGGATAATGAAGGTCTCATTTGCCTCTGACAATATGGTGCCTTTCTGCATAATTTACATGTTTTCTTCAAGGCCCAGACACTAAGTAATGAAGTAACAAATTCTGGTGCAGGGTCTTGCTACTGATACATGGAAACCCAGACTCTGTTCCTTTATTCTTCTGTGGCACCTCCCCAGCATAAGCTTGGGAAGATGTACTCAGTCCCGCTCTTGGCAGGCACCTGTCAAAGAGAGAACTTGGACTTCTCAGGATGACTGGCTGCATCTAAATGCTAGCTTTATGTTGCTGTCACCTCTTGAATTTCAGTAGCAGTCGGTTGATTTATAAATACTTCTCTGAGATGAGATTTTGTTTCTAATTTGTAATAACATTAATGACCACTTATTGAGCACTTATATGGGCCAGCCACTGTGCTAGGGATTTATGTGAAGCATTTTTTAAGAATCGGCACAGCAGTAGATGAAATAGGTGCTTTTTTCGTTTTTCTTTTTCACAAAGGGAGCTGAGGCTGAGGGAAAATCAGTTATCCATGGACACAGCTCCTGATGGAGACAGGATCACACCCAGAGCTTGTGCTCTTGGTCACCACCACACCTCTTCTTTAGACTTTCTAGCCCCCTGTCATTTGCCATCAGTGTATTCGTAATGCTTCAGGTCTCACATTTATTCATTTGGCCATCTTTCACTGAGCACCAAATGTGTTCTAGAGGCCATGGGAAGTCATGACCTCAAGGAGCTGAGGATTGCTAGAGCGTAAACCAAGGCAACGGGGCGTCCCCGGTGGCTCAGTGGTAAAGAATCTGCTTGCGATGCAGGAGACTCAGGTTCAATCCCTGGGTTGGGAAGATGCCCTGGAGGCAGGCATGGCAACCCAGTCCAGTATGCTTGCCTGGAGAATCCCCATGGACAGAGGATCCCGGTGGGCCACAATCCATAGGGTTGCAAAGAGTTGGACTCGCCTGAAGTGACTGAGCATGTATACATGCTAGCTAAGGCAAACAGCAGGGGGTCTCTGATACTCAGGCTGAGGACAGGGGCCAGTTCACAGAGGGCCATGTGGCCACATTCAAGAGTTTGGGCTCACAGGTAATGGGAAGACATTTGAGGAATTTGAGTAGTGGAGTGAACATTATGCAAACGAATACTCATCACTCACTTCCTGCATGTCAGATATTAAGGACGGTGATGGTGTAGGATGTAGGGTGAGGCACATCAGGTGCCTAGAATTTAACTCAGAGTAAGTGCTTCCTTAAATTCTGTGCCCTAGGTGCCTGGCTGTCTCACCCTAGTCCGGGCCTTGGAGGGAGCTACCAGGGACGGAAGGATGAACACGACTTGGATCTGCACCCTTAAAGTGTGATGAACCACGGGGAGGAGAGAGAATTGGACAAAGTTCCAACTAGCCACCCACACGGGCACTGCATGAGTGCCCACACTACAGACTCCTCCACGGCACCTGTAGGAGTGTTACACGTCACCAGCGTTCCTGTCGGAGACGAGTCCTGATTACATCCATGTCCTTCTGTCACCCTCTCAATCACAGTCACCAGTTCACATTCCGAAAAGCATTTTGCAAGTCTCCACAAATAAGTGGTGGGTGTTGACTACTTCCACTGACTTTTGCCTGTTGTCTGGGTACCAACCTCTGGTACATTAGGTTTAGAGGGTGGTTCTAGAAATTCCTACAATATAGATTCATCTTGGAGACTTCCCTCGTGGTCCAGTGGCTGAGACTCCGCGCTCCCAATGCAGGGGACCTAGATTCAATCCCTGGTCAGGAAACCAGATCCCACATGCCACAATTAAGATTTCACATGCTGTGACTAATGATCCTGCATGCTGCAACAAAGATTGAGGGTTCCATGTGCTGCAGCTGAGACCCAGTGCAGCCAAATAAATGAGTATTAGATATAGGCTCATCTTGTATCGCCAAGATCCAGGATTCAAAGTCAAGCTAGATAAAGGTTCAACCGAGTGGGATGAGAGTAGGACGGCAGAGCAGCCCCTCTATTTTTCTAAGTTTTAGAATCCACGACTGGGGATCCTTCAGATCTCCCCATTCTTTTGACTCAGACTCTGTGAGTTCAAAATCTAGTCCACTGCTCTTTAGGAATTATAATCAAGTTTATCCTAAATAAAGAGAAGCTGTCACTCCAGGTCACCTCTGCCTCCACGTCTTCAACTCCAGTAATCCCTAATAGTTTGGGCTTGTGTTATTACTACGGTTGTTGTTCAGTTGCTAAGTTGTGTCCGACTCTTTGCAACCCCACGAACTGCAGCACACCCAGCTTCCCTGTCCTTCACCATCTTCCAGAGTTTGCTCAAACTCATGTCCACTGAGCTGATGATGTCATCCAGCCATCTCATCCTCTGTCGTCCCCTTCTCCTCTTGCCTTCAATCTTTCCCAGCTTCAGCTTTTTTTTTTTTCTCAATGAGTCAGCTCTTTGCATCAGGTGGCCAAAGTTTTGGAGCTTGAGCATCAGTCCTTTCAATGAATATTCAAGTTAGATTTCTTTTAGGATTGACTGGTTTGATCTTCTTGTTGTTCAAGGGACTCTCAAGAGTCTTCTCCAGCACCACAATTTGAAAACATCAGTTATTCAGAGTATGGATTAAATGGCCAAGGAGCAAAACTGCATTAAGTTCCTAGAGGGGAGGGGACACTGTTGGTACAAAACAGGAGTTGCTGTGGAGCAGAATGTGAAATACAGTCCTTGCAGACTCTATACTATAAGGCTGACGCAGAGAGACAGAGACTGTTCTGCCATCATTTGCCTGAAAAGAGTCAGCTCAGTGGGGACACAAGAGGATGCTCACCTATGCTACGACATCAGATCCATGGCAGCTGGGGTTCTCTTGGGGAGGGAGTCTGCTTTCAGCTTTACTGTCAACTGGATGATGGGAAGCAGCACAGTTCAGTGGAAAGGGCGTTGGTCTCTGGGACTTCCCTGGCGGTCCAGTGGTTAAGACTCTATGCCCAATGCAGGGGGCATGGGTTCAATTCCTGGTTGGGGAAATAAAATCCCCTGGTACAGCCTAAAGAAAGGGGGAGCACTGGTCTGGGAGACGAGAAGCTTAGTTCAAGTCTAGCTCTCCTCCTACCCCAGGGCAAGTAACTTGGCTGCCCTGGATTTTTCTTCACTGCAGAATGACTAGATGATCACTCATATTGCTTCCAGCTCATAGATTTCCCATTCTATGAATGCCCAGAAAAAAAAAGAAAACATCACCCCATCTGGCTCCCACCTTCCAGAGAATGACTTGTGGAGCTGTCGCTCTTTGGGGACAGATGGTAGGCAGGTATCTGTTTCCATATTTGGTGTGATGTAAGGAGGAAGAAAAGAAAATAACAATGTCTGAGCCAACTTACCCGGGCAGGCTGGCTCCTCACCCAGCCGCCCTGGCCAGCTGTTTACTCTGTGTGGTTTGTCCCGGGGCCCCTCAGCGTCTGGTACCTGACCCACCCTCCCCAATCAAACTGGCTATTTCCAAAATTATTCCCCAGGGGACCCTACCTGTTTGAGGACTCTTTTTTTTTTTTTTTTTTTTTTTGATGCTTTCAACTGTTGCTCTCACGGTCCTCAGTCCTAGAGGTCTTCATTGAAGCCAAGCAAGCATGTAACACTTCAAAAGAAATGTTGCCACAAGATATTTAACACTGCAAATCCTCTCTCTGGGCACAGCCTCTGTCTTTCCACTGCACTCCGAGTCCACAGTGTCCAGTAATAAAAAGAGCGGGGGCTTTGGAGCACAGTACGCATGTGGGGCCCTGGGCAGAGCCTCTGTTTTCTTCTCCGTTTGGAGAGGGTAACAGCACATACCCGGATGAGCGTGGATGAGAGAATGAAAGAGAGGATGGCTGAGAAACATCCAGGGTCTTAGAAAGAACATGCGAGTTCCCTCCTTTTCTGCTTGTGGTGGCCACTCAAGTTGAGTCCTAGAGATTATCCCACGCTAGATGACGTCAGTCGTGAGAATTCTTACCTTGGGCTGTGTCTGGTTTAAGCATGGGTAAATGACCTAATTCTGCCTGATGCATGAGGGGAAGTCTGTTGGGAAGGCTTGTGGGAAAGGTTTCCTTTCTCCGAATGAGAGACCTAAGAAGGAGACAGTCCCTGTTTTCCTCCGGATAAGGTGCTCTTTGAAGGTGACCTCTGTAATCCCTGCAGCCATTTTGCTGCCAGCTGGAGGATGACACCAACATACATCATGAAGGGCAGATCCCCTGGGTTGTGAGAGAGCCCTCTCAGCTCTCCTCTGGTGATGCCCTACCCCTGGACTTCTGCTTATGTGGGTTAACTCACGTATTTCCTCACCATTTAAGCTAATTTGATTTAGGGTGTTCTGTTCCTTTCAGCTGAGGGCATCCAAATTGCTAAACCTCTCATCAAGAGCCCCTCCTCTTAATTATCAATTCTTCATGTTCCCATGGCCCGTTTCAATTTCCTCATACCATTCCCCTTGTGCGATAGCCCAGCCGGGCTCCTGAGCCAGCTTTTCCAAAAGTAGAACCCTTTGCCTACCCTTATCAATTGACATGTGGCTGTTTCTACCTAAACAAGCCCTCGTGTTGTTTTTTTTGCCCCCAATCTCCAAGGCTGCAAAGTATTGCTGGAAAGATTTAAAATAATGTCTAGCAGCCATATTCTAGGTCTATGCTTGCTTTCTTCCTGGAGCCTTAGCTTCCAGTCAATCTAAGTGCCCAGGGATTGAACCAGGGTTTCCTGCATTACAGGCAGATTCTTTACCATTTGAGCCACCAAGGAAGCCCCTTGCTATTTCCACCTCTGCACTATTGCTCATCGTGTTCCTCCCAGAAGATATACCCTCTCTCTCCCTCCTAGAGCAATCTTTCCCATCCTTCCAGGCCAATCCCAAATCCTTACGGTGAGATGCAAATGCAACCTCCTCGGAATCCCTGTAATGTTAGAGCTCTCTTCAAATCCAGGTCAATGTCCTAATATAGATTTTCGTCTATTTCCTTTATATTCCCTGGTAGGCCCTGGTCTCCTTTGACAAGCTTTGCTTCATATGAAGAGCCACACAAATCTAAATTAAGAAAGAAACAAAGGATAAAGATGAAAGGTTCAGGTTTTAAATCAGCCAGACTCTAGTTTGAAGATGAGCGGTGCCACTTAATAAGTAAGGGAAATAAGAAAATTATTAAACTCTGTGCCACAATGTTTATCTGAAGTTGGACCTAGTAATACCTACCTAAGGCAATTAAGAGCACTATATAATTATATTAAAATGCTGGACACATAGTAGGCCCTCAATATTACTTCTTTTCACCATAAGTTAGAGAGAATATGTCCTTATTTTGCTAGCCAAATGTGTGTGTATGTGTGAGTACACAAATTCTTTTTCCTTTGATATCAAGTAATCTATAATATTGTGTTTCCCAGGTCGTGCTAGTGATAGCACCCAGCTGCCAATGCAGGAGACATAAGAGAGGCAGGTTCGATCTCTGGGTTGGGAAGATCCCCTGGAGGAGGAAATGCAACTCACTCCAGCATTCAGAATTCCAGAATTCCACAGACAGAGGAGGCTGACGGGCTACAGCTCATAGGGTCACAAAGAGTCAGACAAGACTGAAGCGACTTAGCACACGCGTGCAATCTGTAATATTATAAAACTAAATTCATATTCACATTCAAATAAAAATAAAATGCTTCTGGACTTCCCTGGTGGTCCAGTGGTTAAGAATGTGCCTGCCAATGCAGGGGACACGGGTGTGATTTCCTGCTCTGGGAAGATTCCACATGCTTTGGGGCCTCTAATCCCGTGGGCCACAACTACTGAGCCCAAGCTTTAGAGCCTCTGCTCTGCAACAAGAGAAGTCACCACGACTAGGGAATAGCCCCTGCTCACTGCAACTAGAGAAAGCCCATGGACAGCAGTGAAGACCCAGCACAGTCATAAATAAAATTCAGTAAAATAAATAAATTAAATGCTTCCATCCCCTTTGCCCATCACATGGAGGTTGACATAAACTCAGTATTCAATTCATATGTTCTGCTGGCCAGCTCTGTGCTGCATGAAATGATGTATAGATCAACTGAATATCAGTTCAGTTCAGTTCAATCACTCAATCATATCCGACTCTTTGTGACCCCATGGACTGCAGTACGCCAGTCTTCCCTGTCCATCACCAACTCCCGGAGCCTACTCAAACTCAGGTCCATCACGTCAGTGATACTATTCAACCATCTCATCCTCTGTCATCCCCTTCTTCTCCCGCCTTCAATCTTTCCCAGCATCAGGGTTTTTTCCAATGAATCAGTTCTTCTTATCAGGTGGTCAGAGTATTGGAGTTTCAGCTTCAGCATCAGTTCTTCCAGTGAATATTCAGGACTGACTTCCTTTAGGATGGACTGGTTGGATCTCCTTGCAGTCCAAGGGACTCTCAAGAGTCTTCTCCAACACCACAGTTCAAAAGCATCAATTCTTCGGTGCTCAGCTTTCTTTACAGTACAACTCTCACATCCACACATGACTACTGGAAAAACCATAGTTTTGATTAGATGGACCTTTGTTGGTAAAGTAATGTCTCTGCTTTTTAAGATGCTGTCTAACTTTTCTTCCAAGGAGCAACTGTCTTTTAATTTCAAGACTTCAGTCACCATCTGCAGTGATTTTGGAGCCCCCAAACATAGTCTGACACTGTTTCCATTGTTTCCCCATCTATTTGCCATGAAGTAATGGGACCGGATTCCATGATCTTAGTTTTCTGAATGTTGAGTTTTAGGCCAACTTTTGCAATCTCCTCTTTCACTTTCATCAACTGAATATGAAACTAGTCTTTTACCCTAAGATTCCTCATCACGATTCTTTGAACATGAGGGCACTCATAGATTGTAAATGCTTCCACATGGTAGATTGCCTCACTCAGATATTTACATCTTCTTTCCAACAGATAAAAGCAGAAGGGACTATAACATCTTAAGAATCCTTCCTGTTACTATACTTGAGTGGTTCTTAAACTTTTGTGGGAATAATAATGAGTTCGGGTTTCTATATGGGCAGATTCCTAACCTCACCCTGAGAGAGTCTGCTTGGTAGGCACAGGTGTGGCCCAGGACCCTGCATCTTTAACAAGCATCCAATCTGATTTTGATTTAGGTGAGAAACACTGAATGCTGGGTTAGAAACTGTGGTGGGAAACTGGATTCTCAAAGGAAAGGGCACACCATGACACTGAAGCAGGCATGACTAATAACCCAAGTCATTCACTGGATCTCAGTAGACGGACTCAATGGTCTTACGAGTAAGGTGGGAACCAGGTATCTTATGCCAAAAGAAGCATTCCTGTGGTGTGGAATATTCCAAAGGGAATGGGTCAAAAATAATAAAAGCTTTGGCACTGATCTCAGGATAAGCTAAATCTCTAGTTCTATTCTGAAGACCAGAATGTTCTGTGGACTACCTAGAGGTGAAATGGGCAGGTGAGCTTGGTGGGAAAGAAGGTGATCTCAACCACCAAGGTCTGGAAACTTAACAGTTTTTTTTTCCCCCATTTATTTTTATTAGTTGGAGGATAATTACTTTACAATATTGTAGTGATTTTTGCCATACATTGACATGAATCAGCCATGGATCCACATGTGTTCCCCATCCAGATACCCCCTCCCACCTCCCTCATAAGATAGTTATTTGTTCATTTCCTTTTTGACCTCCCTTATTATTTTGTATAGTTTCCGTTGAAAACATCAACCTAGTTTGGGAGAATAGCCCTAGGTGATGTCAGTTACCGGAGAGGTGGGAATTGAGTAACCACCATTATTCCTTTTATCCAGTGCCTTTATACACACTGGGGCTTCCCTGATAGCTTAGCTGGTAAAGAATCCGCCTGCAATGCAGGACACCCCGGTTCAACTCCTGGGATGGGAAGATCCACTGGAGAAGGGATAGACTACCCACTCCAGGATTCTTGGGATTCCCTTGTGGCTCAGCTGGTAAAGAAGCAACCTGCAATGTGGGAGACCTGGGTTCGATTCCTGGGGTGGGAAGATCTCCTGGAGAAGGGAAAGGCTACCCACTCCAGTATTCTGGCCTGGAGAGTTCCATGGACTATAGTCCATGGGGTCACAAAGAGTCTGACAGGACTGAGCAACTTTCACTTTCACTTTATACACATTACCTCCAATTTTCCCAAGCATATGATAAAATAGATGTTAACAGTCTATGTTTTATTTTGGATGAGGAGTGAAAGTATCAGAGAGGTTAAGCAATTTGCCTAACCTAATTTTGCCACAGCAAAGAAGATGAAACTCAGCATGCACAGGGTGAGGGCTTCTTACCGGAAGTTCTCTTGATGCCTCCTCATGCTTGCTCCCTGGGAGGCGTCATCCTTCAGTGGCCAGGAACACCTCTCCTAGGATCCACCATTCCAGCCTTGCCAGGCACCTGGCAGAGAAAGTGATTTCTGAAGCAGAGGAAAACCCAGGAAGATTGCTCAATTCCTGTGCGGGCTGCTTCCCAGCTGGGGATGACAGTTAATCTTGAAAATCAATTCGGTGCCTGCTCTCTCCCCGCAGACACTCCCCAGGGTAGGCCATGGCTCCTCTCACTGCTGTTAAACAGCACAAGACGTGGTTGCCAGCATGAGGAGGTCAGGGGCAACTGTGTGCTGGGCCTCGGGACGTGCGCAGAGCACTCGCTGCGGGGCTCGCAGGCGGCGCCTTCAGGCGCGGCGGCAGGCAGGGGATGGGCGGACAGGAAGTGATCCCGGCCCTTCCACCTGCGCATGAGCAGAATCGGCTCCCTCGGTCAACCTCGCTCTCTTAACAGCCCAGGCACTGGCTCTTCTGGCTTTGTGACAAAGCTGTCCTTCTTCTGATGCTTTCTGGACTGTGGTCCTTGGACTTCCGAGACTTCTCCAGAAATGGACAAGGCTGACCTGTGGGTGATGGCCCACCAGGGATCTGGGGTCCTCTGAGTGTGGCCCTGTGGCTTCTGATGTCTCACAGTCATGTCTTCTCAAGCGAACAGTTGTATTACACTGCTCCAGGATGAGTGGCCTGCACTAACTAGATCATGCTAGAATCTTCTGCTAAACTCCAGAAGGCAAGCAGGATGTACCACTTTTTGAAAGAATTGGTTTTTACCACCTGAGCCCCAGGAATGGGACTGAATGAGGACTGTTTCCCTAAATGGCAGAGTGGGCACTGCCAAAATGTCTCCACATGTGGATTGGGCAGCAGGGAGGGCAGATGGAGCCTTGGTGCCACGCTTCCCCAAGGTTCCGGTGAGAAGGATGGTTTCTTTAAGCCTGAGTTATCTGGGGCTCTCAGCCACCCTGGAGGGAAAGACCACACAGTCCTTCCCTTCTGAGAATCAAGAATGGTAGAGGGAGTCGGGCACTGTGCTCAGGCCTTGAAAATTTGGATTGAAGTGAAGTTTTTGGAGAGAACTGGTGGAATCCCAGTTCTGCCATTTCATAAATGTATGCTCTTGGGCAACTCACTTAATTTCCCTGAGCCTCAGTTTTCTTATCTGAAGAGTGAGTAATGATTCATGAATTCTAAAAGTTTGTACTAAGCAGTGAGCACGTACTATTCTAGATATGAGGGGTATGGTGGTAAATGAGATAGATGAGGTCTTAGAGACTGATGATAACTCTGGGGGCCAATGTGACAGTGAAGGAAACAGATAGCTAGTAAAGAAGATGTGGCACATGTATACAGCAGAGAATTACTCAGCCATAAAAAGGAACGAAATTGTGTCATTTGCAGAGGTGTGGATGGACCTAGAGCCTCTCATACAGAGTGAAGTCAGAAAGAGAAAAACGAACATCGTATATTAACACATATATGTGGAATCTAGAAAAATGGTACAGATGAACCTATTTGCAAAGCAGAAATGACATAGATATAGAAACAGGTGTATGGACACCAAGTGGGGAAAGATGGGGGTGGAATGAATTGGGAGATTTGAATTGACATATATACACTACTATGTATAAAATAGATAACTAATGAGAACCTACTTATAGTTCAGGAAACTCTATTCAATGCTCTGTGGTGACTTAAATGGGAAGGAAATCCAAAAAATAGGGGGTATATGTATATGTATAGCTGATTCACTTTGCTATATAGCAGAAAATAACACAACACTGTAAAGCAAATATACTCCAGTAACAGTTTTTTAATAAGAATTATACAAGAAAATTTTATGTAGTTTTGAGTATCATAAAGGGAAAAAAAACAGTATGATATGATGACTAAGGGGGCTACTTTAGATTAGGGTGAGTTAGGGATGACCTGTCTGAAAAGGTAACATCTGAATGAGATCTGAATGAGAAGAATGGAAGTTGGGCAGTGAGAGGGTAGGAGAATTTCAGGTGGATGGGACAGTCTGGGCAAAGGCTCAGAAGTAGGTACATGTTTGATCAACTTAGGGAGCTAGAGGTCTGAAAGCTGCCAAGTGTGGCTGAGAGAAGCAAGAAATGGGGAAAGTGGTAGTGGAGGTCAGAAAATAAGCAGGGGCCAGATCTTCGGGGGATCTCACAGGCTGCGGTAAGGAATGTATATCTCATTACCATGTGATGGAAAACTAGAGGGTTTTAAGCAGACGAACGACATGGCCTCGCTGGCAGTAGCAACATCCTTCTGGCAGCTGGTGGAGAATAAATTGGTGAGGTGGGGGCAAGAGTAGAAGTGCGGAGATCAGCTTGTGCTGTTGCAGGAGTCTGGGTAATCAGTTACACTGATTTAGGTTATGGTGGAGATCAAGAGAAGATGTCAGATTCAGATTATTTTGTGGGTAGTGTTGGTAGAATATAAGGATTATCTGAGAGAGAGCGGGAAAGAGGGAATCCAGGATGGCACCCAGTTTTCGGAGCTGCCTCATAGTCATCTGATGAGGATTGACCTAGATAGCGGATGACAAGCACTTAGCACAGTGCCAGGAGCTTAGTAAAGCATCAGTGCCTTTTCATCATCTTCATTATTCCTGGTCTTGGCTCTGTGACTGATGCTCAGTTGAACTCTGGGTCAGTGCCTCTCTGGTCCTCAGGTTCTGTATCTGTACAGCAGATGGCCAAATGTTCATTCATCCACTGCACAGATATTTATTGGACTTGCATGATGCACCAGGATTTATGCTGAGTACCAGTGACACAGGGTGAAGAAGACCAAACAGTATCTGTCTTGTGGAACTTGCAGTAGAGTGGTGAAGGCACTATGAACAGGAGTTGATAGTCCTTGGGAAGGTCAGGAAGGAGCTGATGGTAGCCAGGCCTTGTCCAGTTATGTGTCCAGGGAAGTCTTCCTGAAGCTCTCGCAAAGCTTTGTAGTCACTGATTTGAGTGTCATCCTTTGGGCTCTTCTTGCCTTAATAAAGAATGAGGTTGAAACTTGTCTTTTGCTCTGGAGACTTCAGAGTCTAAGAAGTCTGTGGTTTCCTTGGTCCACCAGGTCTTCTTTCTTGCAGCAAAGAAATTGGAATGGGACTTGAATTCCCTTCCTCCCATCATTCAAGTACTGCTTTCAAAACCTTTCAGCTACAGAAATTGCCTCCAATGAGTTCCTGTGGTTTTCTCTATTTTTTCCTTTGCATTTAGACTGACCTGTTTGGAGCCATGTTCCTTCTCAAACTGTCTTCTGTCCTGACTGCCTTATTGTTCTGTTCTATGGAGAATCTGTTCAGGACATACCCCACTGTCCCTTGTGGTTCTCTGCACCCACCCCCTTCTTTGGGAGCCTTGGTGCAAAGGAGGGTCTGATTATCTGGTACTTGGTAGGCACAGGTCTTTCCAGCCTAGCAATCTGATGACCAAGCTGAATCTTGAGAAAGTGTTTCCCATTCCTGAGTAAGAATTGTCCAGTGGGTGGCCAAAGAACAGAGTTCAGTCATGACCCCTTCAGAGCCTTGATTTCTTGAACTATGAAATTATTGAGCTGGACTCAAGGAGCTCTTGAGCATTTTTTTTAAAGTTAAACCTTCAATTGTGACATAATTGTGGTCACGTATGGTTGCAAGAAATAATACAGAAAGATTCTGTGTACATTTTATCTAATTTCCTCCAATAATAAAACCTATTGAACTATAGTAGAATATTATAACCAGGATATTCACATTAGTTTAGTCAAGATGTGGAATATTTCCATCACCACATGAATCTCTCATGTTGCCATATTATAGAGATGCACACATCTTTCTCCATCAGCCCTGACTCCTAGAAAGCACTAATCTGTTTTCTGTTTCTATAATTTTGTCATTTCAGAAATATTATGTAAGTGAAATGATACAATATATAACCTTTTCACTTGGCTTTTCCATAATTTAGCATAATTGTCTGGAGATTTATCCAGACTGTAGCATGTATTGACAGTTTTTTAAAAAGTTATTTCTGAACAATATTCCACGGTATGAATATACTACAATTTACTTAATCATTCACCCATTGAAGGACATCTAGGTCATTTCTGGCTTTGGGCTATTATGAATAAAGCTGCTCTAAACATTCACGTGTGGCTTTTGTGTTGATGTAAGTCTTCATTTCTCTGGGACAAATGCTCATGAGGATAATTATTGGGTCATATGGCAGTTGCAGGTTTTGTTGTTTTAAGAAACTGTGAGAGAAGCTTAATTGTTTTAAGAAACTTATCCACAGTTGCTATACCGCTTTACATTCACACCAGCAATTCTTCATATTCTTGGTGTTGTTGCTAATTTTTTATATTAGCTATTCTGACAGGTATGCAGTGATATCACATTGTAGCTTTTATACTTCCCCAGTGGCTAAAAATGTTGAACATCTTTTCAGGTGCTTATTTTCTGTCTGTCCTCTCCTGTGAAATGTCTCTTCATGTATCTTGTCAATTTTCTAATTGATTATTTGTTCTTTTAATACTGTTTCAAGTATTCTTCTGGACACTAGTCCTTTATCAGATATGTGATTTGCAAGTTTATTCTTATGCTTTCATCCTAATTGAATCTTTTACAGAGCAAATTTTTAATTTTGATGAAGTTCAACTTAATCACTTTTCTTTCTATGGATTGTGCTTTTGGTGTCATATCTAAGGACTTTGTCTAGCTCTACATTATGAAGATTTTCCTATTTTGCTTCCTAAAATTTTATATCTTTATTTATTTTTGTTTTTGGTATCATATCCAAAAAAATACTTGCCAAGACTAATGTCAAGGAGCTTTTTTGGTATATACAGTTTTACAGTGTTAAGTCTTACATTTAAGTCACTAATCCATTTCAGGTTAGTTTTTTAAGTGGTGTAAGATAGGGTTCAATTTTATTCTTATGCATGTAATAATCCTCTTTTCCTAGCACCATTTATTGAAGAGATTATTCTTTACCATTGAGTATAATATTCTGGACTTCCTTGTCAAATATTAATTGGTTGTATACATGAAGGTTTATTTCTGGGCTCTTGAATCTGTTCTGTTGGTGATGTGTCTATTTTTATGCCAGTACCATACAGTTGATTACTATAGCTTTGTAATACAATTTGAAATCAGGAAGTGTGGCATCTCTGGATTTGTTCTTTATTATCAGGATTGCTTTGGCTATTTGGCATCTTTTGTGGTTCCATACACATATCAGGATTTTTTCCTGTTTCTGTAAAAAATAAAAATGCCCTTTGAGTTTTGATAGGAATGCATAGAATTTATAGATGGCTTTCAGTAGTATGGAGATTATAACAATAATGAGTCTTCTGATCTATGAACTCTGGCTATCTTTTCATTTATTTGAGTCTTCGTAAAATACTCTAATCCTTGCTATTTCCTTTCTCCTGCTAATTTTAGGCCTAGTATGTTCTTATCTTTGAGTATAAAGTGAGGTTGTTTATTTGATTTTTTTTTTAATGTAGGCATTTATTGCTGTAAACCTCCTTCTCAGGACTGCTTTTGAAGCATTCCATAGGTTTTAATTTATGTATTTCCATTTTCATTTGTTTCAAGATGTTTTTATTTCTTTCTTTTTTTTTTAATATACTTTTTCAACACATTGCTTGTTCAGCAATGTATTGTTTAGTTTCCATATTTGTGAATTTTCCAACTTTATTTGTGTTTTTGATTTCTAGTTTCATACTATTGTGGTCAAAAAAGATACTTGGTATGATTTCAGTCTTAAATTTGCTAAGACTTGTTGTGTGACCTATCATATGATCTATCCTGGAGACTGTTCTGTGTGCACTTAAAAAGAATGTTTATTCTGCTGCTGTTGAATGGAACGCTTTATATATGGCTATTAGATTCATCTGGTCTAAAGTATAGTCCAAGTTCAACATCTTATGATTTTATGAAGGTTACAGGGCCAGAAAATGGAAAATGTTGACATTGTAGATAGGAAGAAACTCAATTATTTCTTACAAGGTCAAAGCATTACTGTACCTTAACTAAATATAGGAACAATAATCCTTTTCTCTCACTTCTTCCCATCCCTAAGCTGTCCTTGAAAGATTCAAACATTTTATCTTTGGATGACTCACTTTTATATGATCACAAGGGCAGAAACTGATTATCCATTGTAGGAACCTATGCTTGACTATAGCTCATGACACATATGTTGCCTCCTTCCCCTCCTATGTACTTGTCAGACATTATTAATTGAAAATAGCCCTCTTTCCACTGAGCATGGTCAAAAGTTAACAGTTTTCTACACATGATTTCAGGGAGGGAGGACAAATTGCTCCCAGTAAAGTGAACATAACAGATAAACTCCATTAGCCATCCCTGCTGGAGACTCTGAAAGGATCACATGAAGTAACCTATTCTTAGAGTAGAGCTGTTCTTAGGGTTCTCTGGTGACAAACCCTCATTTTACAGATTTCTATCAGCCCTCACAAAGGTGATTCACCTCCTATTTCACAAGTTTCCAACACAAGCAGTGAGGGATGGATGATACTGTAAAACCTTAGAGCAATTATTTGCTAGCTTTTAATAAGAACAAGCACACAACCAGGGAAATGAAACCTTGTCCAGCTGCAGGGACATCAACCCCCTGAGGACAACTGCAACTGACAGAGGTTCATCCTTATTTTGAGATTGATGTTTTGCTGAAATGGTATCAGTCTTGCCTTTCTGTCATACCAGGAAATGACAGTAATAAGGGCCACAGTTTGACACAGCAAGCCTGGGAAGAGGCCTCAGCACAATAATTGTTAATAAAGAAGTTGCTGGTATCATGACTCCATTTTTCCAGCAGATCTTTCTTTTCTTCTTGGCATCTGCTATGGTGACAGGATGGAATCTGAGCTCCTTAGCCTGGCATGTAAGGCCCTTGGTGATCTTATTGCAGAACTGCAGATGGTTTGTGCTGGAAGGCCCTTAACACACAAGCTTTTTAGTTTGTCTGATGCCCAAGGGTTGTAGTGCCAATTACACATTCAGCTAGAAAAAAAATCCACGTCCCTACAAAGACCAATATAAGGAACTACAATATAAGATATACTACTGAATATAAGATTACTATTGAAAGCCCATCATTCAGTCTTTCAGACAGCCTGTCAACCAATAATTTTTTATGTTTCCTGTGTTTCTTAGTCTCCTGGGGTTCCAAAGTATCGTAACTGACTTAAGCTACTTCCAGAAATGTAAATTCAATGAAAACATACATATGACAAAAAAGACTCACAGGAAATCAAGAACTGTTTCCAACATGGAAACTGTCTGGAAGCTCATTGAGAATTCTAGGCTGCAAGGATCATTGCTGTCATTATCTGCATGGCCCACGTACATCTGGGCAATGGCTTCTACCTACAAACTCTGTAACCCCTTGCTCTGCATGTCTCCTTCTACCTCATTTATTTGTTCTATTCATACCTTGGTCCCATTCATGGCACCTAGTACTTTAGTTCTTTGGAACTTTTTAGCTTTAGCTTCTTTTGCCAATTGGGTGAGTCTCTCTGCATTTCCTGCTTTGAATTTTTTCAGGCTCTGATTAGCAATGTTTGTCCCTGTTTTGGCAACTAGATGAACTCATAAATTGTTGGCATGGTTTGGCTTTTCATATGTCAAGTTCAAAGAAAGAGAGGATCATAGAGACACAAGGAAGATGATCTTTCTGATTGCCATGTGAGGATATAGCAAGAAGACTGCTATCTGAAAACCAGGAAGAGGATTCTCACCAGGAACTAAATTGGTTAGTCCCTTGATACTGGACTTTTTCTGCCTCCAGAACTGTGAAAAATGAAAGTGAAAGTCATTCAGTCGTGTCCAACTTTCTGCAACCCCATGGAATAGTCCATGAAATTCTTTGTTCCCTTCTCCAGGGGATCTTCCCAACCCAAGGATCAAACCCAGGTCTTGTGCATTTCAGGTGGATTTTTGCCAGCTGAGTCACCAGGGAAGCTCAGGAACTGTGAGGAGTGAATTTCCATTAAGTCAAAATAAGTAAATAACTAAAGGTGAGAGGATCATGTCATAGAACATGATTGCTTAAGGCTGAACCCCAGCAGGGGCTGTGGAAGGTCCAGGAACCATCAGGAGGGGCTCAAGGATGTGACTGTCCCCGTGGTTTCCTGGTTGAGTACACTTGTGCTAAGCTTTTCAGATAGAGCTAAGTTAAGAGAGCCTTTGAGAGAGGACTGGTGGACATGGACATTAGATCAGAATTATTAAGATGAGATCTTTTGTGTGGCTGTTGCAAGCTAGCTGTTTTTAATCAAGACGTGAACATAAACAGGATTGGCAGAAAATAGTTCAAAGTAATGAGAGTGGGGCTATTTACTGTAACCTAGAATAGAAACCTGAATATTAGTTGAATTAAATGGAATCAAATTGTGGAAAGCAGACATAATTCAAAGAAATTGGGAGGGTATGCATTTAAAGGAAAATGAGTAGTAAAACTGTAATACAGTGTTGTATCATGAACAAGGACGTCAGAGTCAGACAGCCCTGGCTTCTGGGTCTTGTGTATCTCAAGCTGATTTCGTGACTTTAAGCAAGCTACTTAGGTTCCTTGAGCCTTGGTTTCTTTGTTGGAAAATGAACTAGTAACATTTAATTTGGGGGTTGCTATGAAGATTAAATATGAAATGCCTATAACATTTTTCACAGAGCTTAGAACATAGATGTTTAATAATGTTCATGGATGTTTGCTATTATAGTATTATTATCACATTAATTTTAGTGAGTTTCCTGGTGGTACAGTGGATAAGAATCTGCCTGCCAGTGCCCGGGTCATGGGTTCGATCCCTGTTCTGGGAAGACGCCACATGCCATGGAGCAACTAAAGCCCACATGCCACAACTATTGGAGTCCACATGTTCTAGGGCCCAGGAGCCACAACTACTGAGCCCATGTGCCGCAACTACTGAAGCCTGAACACCTAGAGCCTGTGCTCTGCAACAAGAGAAGCCACTGCAATAATAAACCCATGCACTGCAACTAGGGAGAAGCCCCCACTTGTTGCAATTAGAGAAAGCCCATGTGCATCAGTGAAGACTCAGTGCAACCAACAAGTAAATAAAAACTTTAAAAATACATTCATAGTCTCAAAGGATCTTGGTTTACCGTGCCTGAGAAGTCTAGAAAAGGTCAGCCCAGTGGGCTAAGAGAGAAGGTCAACCTGGTATCCACTAAGAAGCCCCATTTGAGTACAAAAGCTGAAGAAGTTTTAGCAACTTTAGTCTTTGAATTCACATTAGGATTTCCCCCCAGACACAACATACCTCAAGAAACATATGTGCATAATAGCAGGAGTTCAATTAGTGGTCATGAAATCAGAAAGTCACAAAGATCTGAAACTTTTATGAAAAAGAGGTGTGTGATAGCGCCTCTTCATCGAATGAAACAGTCCCTTTGAGCTGTGATTGTATCTCAGCTCCATCATATGACTGTACTTTCAGAAAAGTCTCTTCCAATAGATTAGAGTGGTTGAAAGTTTAAGGGAGGAAATATGCCTAAAATATGGCCCTCTACATAATTTGCCAATGCCCTCCACGGGCTCAAAGTTAGAATTTCTTTTGTTCGCAGTCATATCTATTTAGCCATTTTAGACACTATGGGCTGGAAGATATGGGTTGCAACTACTCAGCCCTACCATAGTAGCACAAAAACAGCCATAGGCAATACATAAATGAATGAGCATGGCTGTGCTCCAATAAAACTTCGGTAACTATGTGAGGTGGAAAAAAACTTTATTTATAGACACTGAAATTTGAATTTTATATGATTTACACGTGTCATGAAATCTTCTGATTTTTTTCAATTATTTAAAAATGTAAAGCCATTCTTATTCGCTCTTAGACCTTACAGAAACATGTGGGGAGCTGGATTTGGCTGACCCTTGGTCTATGGCCCTAAAAAGAAGAAAAGTCTTGCAAAATGTTTGGCAGCTGTAGAAATTCCCTTAGCCTTTCTTGTGCTTACACTGCAACTAGAAAGAGTGCCATAAGCTTGGAGGAATGAAGTTTCAAAGCTTACTTCAGCTGTAATCTGTTCTTTTCACTTGTTTAAGGTATATCTTTTTAGGATCAGGCTAATTTCAAAGTGCTTCTGTGGGTTTGCACAGTACTGAAAACACCAAAGTGATGAATAATGGGATTAGTTAACTAAGAGTTCGTACACCCCTACAACACAATAATATGCAGCCAAAATAATCATAATGGTGTTGATGTCAACTGATAAGGGAAACTATTGTTCATAATTATGTGGGAATAGGCAAGTTTTTAAGCATGATGTCAAGTTTAATCCCATGGATGTAAATGTAATTCTATGTAAATACATAACAAATATTACAAGCAAATATGATTTGTTAAGCAAACAACATTATAAGAGAATATGATGTTCTGTTTGCATTTTTCTTCTCTCTCTTTTTTTGTTTTTTCTAAAGTTCAAAATGGTGAGTTGTATGACAATTTTAAAAGGGCATGCAACAGAACCTTAAAAAGAAACAACCCCACTCTGGTTCTAGATGAAGTCTTTAATAGCTGATCTTGAAGTAAATTGCACAAGTGGTCAAAGTCTGCTCAAGTAATGACGTTGACTTCAGTTGAGTTCAGTCGCTCAGTCGTGTCCAACTCTTTGCGACCCCGTGAATCGCAGCACTCCAGGCCTCCCTGTCCATCACCAACTTCCGGAGTTTACTCAAACTCATGTCCATCAAGTCAGTGATGCCATCCAGCCATCTCATCCTCTGTCATCCCCTTCTCTTCCTGCCCCCAATCCCTCCCAGCATCAGGGTCTTTTCCAGTGAGTCAACTCTTTGCATCAGGTGGCCAAAGTATTGGAGTTTCAGCTTCAGCATCAGTCTTTCCAGTGAACACCCAGGACTGATCTCCTTTAGGATGGACTGGTTGGATCTCCTTGCAGTCCAAGGGACTCTCAAGAGTCTTCTCCAACACCACAGTTCAAAAGCATCAATTTTTTGGCACTCAGCTTTCTTCACAGTCCAACTCTCACATCCAAGCATGACCACTGGAAAAACCATAGCATTGACTAGACAGACCTTTGTTGGCAAAGTAATGTTTCTGCTTTATAATATGCTATCTTGATTGGTCATAACTTTCCTTCCAAGAAGTAAGTGTCTTTTAATTTCATGGCTGCAACTACCATCTGCAGTGATTTTGGAGCCCCCCAAAAATAAATTTAACACTGTTTCCCCATCTATTTTCCATGAAGTGATGGGACCAGATGTCATGATCTTAGATCCCTCCTACTCTGCATGTTTTCCTGCACATCATCCTAATTCAAAGGGCAGGTGCAGCCATTCACAGCCAAGCCTCTGTCTTCTCCTTCTCCTTCCTCGTCTTCTCCTTTTCCTCCTTGTTCTCCATTATCTCCTCCTCCCAATCTTCCTCCTCCTCTTTCTTCTAAATCTATGAACATTTTCACCTTACAGACCAAGCTCATTGGGTGCAAGGAGCACTAATAAAGTTGCTAAGGGAAACATCAATTTCAACATGGTTTGTCACTATAGCATGCTTCCATGCCATAATGGGGGGAATTTCTGTAATTTTTATTTTAAGCAAATCCAACTCACATGTTAAGTGTATTTATTCAAAAATTGTTCAGAAATATTGTCTCTTTTGCTTTTGTGTATTCTGAAATTGGATGTAGATAAAAAGAGGAAAGCAGCACAGACATAATGATTTGTGGACTGCCTGCTAGGTGCTGGGCACTTCACCCATCTTTCCCCCTTGATCCCTCACAACAACCCCATAAAGAGGTTCATAGTCTCTCTTTCAAATGAGGGATGCAGAGTTCAGAGACGTGAAATAATCTGTTCAGGCTTACATAGCTAGTATGCAGAAGGGTGGGATTAAAAGTACAATTCCACCTGGCTTCACAGACCATATGCTTTCAATTACACTGTGGTTATTAACTGAGTTTTACAGATGTAAACAGGGCTGTATTCTGAAATAGTTCACTCATTTTGCTTTTAGGAAAAAGTTAAGACAAAAAATTTAGTCAATGACTTTGAGTTTCAGAAACGAAACAAAAATAAAATTGATGAAAAATGTAACAGCCATATCTATCAGACACTAGTTTTTATAGAATTAGAGCATGCATCCCTGTAACAAAGCAGTCTGAAAACTGTTCAATACTCAGAGATTTTTAGGGGCAAGAGAGACCTTGGTGATTCTGTAGTCCAACTGCCTCATCTTCTAGCTGAGAACACTGAGGTTCTAAGAGAGGAAAAGTTTTGTCTGATGACCTAGCAATTGGTGAGAGACCTAGGATGAAGCCCCAGGTCTTCCATCTCCTGCTTGCTTCTACTTGGTCATAGGGTTCTATGTTTCTTAACTCAGCAAATTAGTCAGCTTAAGCTCTATGAGAAATGTCTAGGATGTTTTGAAAATTCAACTTGGGGAAAGAAATAAAAATGAGTAAGGAAAGTTTCCTGCTCTCAAAGAGCAATCAGTCCACTGCAGGAATATCCCTAGGAAACAAACATAGCATGTTCAGTGTTATCATAGAAGGAGGTGTAGCTTGATGAAGAGTGCAGTTGTAGGGGGTGAATTTTGCTTTTTGTTTCTCTGTATGTGTTCTTTTTTTGGATTTATTTATTTTATTTGCCTGCACCAGGTCCCAGCTGCAGCATGTGGGATCTTTAGTTGCAGGCATTGGGATCTACTTTCCTGACCATGGATCGAACCTGCATCCCCTGCATTGCAAGGCAGATTCTTCACCACTGCACCGCCAGGGAAGTCCCCCTAGGTGTTCTTTTAAATTTTGAATTAAATTCTATTTTGAGTAACATACACCAAATTTTAAGAATGTCCCTAAGCTTAACTCCTTGAGATATAAAAGTTGACTTGATAGCTGATCGGCTCCTTAGCTCTTTTATTCAGATCCATGTAGCCTGAAGAAGCAACTTGAGTTCAAGAAACAGAAGCTGACGGTTTACAGTGTAGTGTTGTTCCCTAAGCAAAATGCAAGTGTTTGAAAAACCCTGCTGTCTGGCCAAACCTCTGGCAAACAAGGAGCGTGTCACCTCTTGGCCCGTTGCCAGAAGTCTTTGCTACATAACATCTCAGCTCTTAATAAACCTTCTCAAGACAGAGACTTGTGGTGCTACCCTCTTGCCAGCATCTGAAGGTCTTCACAAAGAAAGGCAGCATTTAGCCAAGGAACTGGTCTCTATTGATCTAGTTTTTTTTTTTTTTTTTTCTTCTCTGGATTTCTGGTTCTCTCCCCATAAAAGGCAAGTGTAGAACTATTTTTCATGGACAGCAAATGCAGGTCATTTATTTCAGTTCACAACTTACTGATTGCTTGAAATTGGCCACGGTGGGAAATGTCACATCATGTAAATTGCTACAAATCTGGATACCACCCCTAGCTCCAATTCCCAGAACTAGTTATTAGACCTTTACCAGCATACCACTGCTTTGTGACACCTTTGTTACTGTTCAACCTTCATGGCAGACATTGCTAATTGACCACAGAATTCTGATCCAATTGAACCTAGATATGACTTAACAGTCTTCCTTCCTTTGTTTCATCATTCTTTCCTCCCTTGCTCCCTCCCTCTCTTCTCCCTTCTCTCCTTACATTCAATCTGTTATGCAGCAAATAATCTTTGATGAAATCCCACAGGCCATAAAGACAATTTTTTTGTCTCTCTCATTAGCTATGTTAGTTTCTCAGTCATGTTTGACTCTTCTGTGATCCCATGGAATTAATGTAGCCTTCCAGGCTCGAATACTGAAGGGGGTTGCCATTCGCTTCTCCAGGGGATCTTCCCAACCCAGGAATGGAACCTGGGTCTCCTGCATTGCAGGCAGATTCTTCACTGTCTGAGCCACTAAGGATATGGAGATACAAAAACCATTAGTTAAACTAAGGACTTAAAATCACTGACTCACTAGAAAACAGCCCTGATAATTATGGGTTTGGAGTATGGAATATTGAGCTGGTTTATTTTTTCCTAATGTGCCTATTCTTGGTAGTCTATATACATCTCCATCTTGCCCGACTTTTGATGCACTACTAAACAAAACATAAACATAGGAACACAATATAAAGGGCACAGGAGTTGGAGATTGCACCATTAATCTTTACGTGTTCTTCAGTTCAGTCGCTCAGTCATGTCTGACTCTTTGCAATCCCGTGGACTGCAGCACGCCAGGCTTCCCGGTCCATCACCAACTCCCAGTGATGAATTCTTACCTATCCTTTAATTTCAGATAATCTTATTCCAAAAATACTGAGAATGTTGTGGCTCTGATGTATGTTGCTCTCTCTGCCATGTCTCAGTGATAGAGAAAAAAATGGATGGATGTTAGTGTAATTCACTAAGATAAAACAATATACACACACACACACGCCTTATGGTATGAAGAGATTTGGCAGTGGGAGATAGGTAACTTTTAGACATGCTCAAGGAATATGCCAGCAGAATATCTATGTGAAAATGTCTGTAAGGCAATTGGATCTGTGCTTCTGAAGTTGCGGAATGAAGCCTGTGTTGGTAACTTAAATTTTGGAGTCATAAGATTATTATATATGATGATTAAAGTCACAGGATTATATGAGATGGTACAGGGAGATAGTATAAAGTGATCATAGAAAAGACCCAGGACAGAATACCAACATTTAAGAATAGGCAGGAAAAGAGTAAATCCAGGATGTCCAGGAGCTTCCTAGAAAAGAGTGCCCTAGATTCTTCTGGGCAATATACTTTGATGAAGGAACACAATTACTCCTCAACCAGGATGAGCTGCAGAAGCACCAGATGTGGTACTCCTAGGGAATAATAGTCACCAGATGTTCTGTGCCTGCTTCCAGCTAATTGCTCGCAAACTGTCTTTCCAACACAGAACTCTCCTAGACTTTTTTGTAGTGTCTTTTCGACACCCATGAGCACTTCATCCTTCCTTGCAAAGCTGACTCTTGAAAAAATATCTCAAAGGTAGAATACCAGGGATCAGAGCCAGACTAAGTGGAGGAGTAAAGAAGAGGAAGGAACTGACCAATGGAAGATTGCAGCATCTTTTTTTTTGGAGCATCTTTTTAAAAAATATTTTAAGGGCAGAAAGGCAGGATTTTTTTTTTTTAATACCAGATACATCCTGCTATTAAACTATGGACTTGAGCTTTTGAGAGCTGAGATGTGTTATTTATTTCTGTGCCCCAGTGCTTTGAGAAGTGTCTAACACAGATAAGAGCTATGAACAAATGTTTGTAGCATTGATTTGAATGCACTTTTAAATGGGGCCAGTATCACCTTCCCGTGAGGGCTTACAACAAATATCCTCAAGGGGCCCAAGTCACTTTTGCTTAGGCAATAATTTCATCAGTCAAATGAGGGAACTGGGTCACATTCTGGGACAAGCAGTGTAAGACTTTTCTCAGTTGCACCAGACTACTTATTATGCCTTTCCACAATAGAGACTTTCTCACCAGAATCATTGCTTTCAGTTCTGATCAACATATGTGTGTATACATATGCATACACAGACACACATATATGTATGTATATGACACAAAATAAAATAAAAACTTTGGTTTAGAACAACTCAGTTATTATCCATTCATGATAAATTCCATATTTAAAAGAGCCATCGGGGGAAGGGGAAGGAGGGTTAGTGTTTAATGGGTACAAAGTTTTTTAGTTTTGCAGAACAAGAGCTCTGAAGGTGGACGGTGGTGATGGTCATACAGCAGTGTGAATGTACTAATGCCATTGAACTGTACACTAAGCAGATGGTTGAGATAGTAAATTTTATGTTATAGAAGTTTTACCACAATTAAAAATAATCATTTAAAATCATAGCTCAATTATTTTTTTTTAAAAAGGAATCATTGTTTCTTCTTCAGGGGCTTTGGGGTTACAGTTATCTCTGCTGGAGAGAGGAGGGAAAGAAGTTTAATCTTCTCTGCAGTGTGCGGACGATGATGTTATGTAATTCTCTAGTAAGCTGTCCAGGGAGGGTTTTGGATGCTGCTGTGGGTTGAAGAGTGTCCTCCCTCTGCCCCAAAAGAGGTATTCAAGTCCTAACCCCTAGTACCTGTGAATGTGAACTTATTTGGAAATAGGGTCACTGCAGATGTAATCAAGTTAAGATGATTAGTTTTAATCCAATATGACTGGTGTCCTTATAAAAAAGAAGAGACAGTGAGACAGGAGGTATGCAGGAAGCATGCCCTGTGAAGAGGGAGGGGTGGAGCCATGAATCTACAAGATGAGGAATGCTAAGGATGGCTGGCAGCCACCAAAACTAGGCGAGGCAAGGAAGGATCCCCTACAGCCTTCACACAGAGCATGGAAACAGCTTGATTTTGGACTTTCGGCCTTCTGACTATAAAAGAATACATTACTATTTTTTAAAGCTGCCTAGTTTGTGTTAACCTGTGACAACAGCCACAAGAAACTAATACAGGTGTCAAGGAGATTCCCCTTCACGCTTCCTGGCTAGGAAATGAATTTGCTAAGGAGGATGGGCTGATGAAGCCAGTCTTTACTGAGTGTTCCTGGGATGCACTGGTCTCATTAAGGGGTGGGGAAGAGAGGGAGGGGTCTTACCACTCTGAATCACAGTCCTTTAATAGGTGACAGGAGACAGAATTAAGGGCTAGATGGTTGGACGGCATCACCGATCCAATGGACACGAACTTGGGCAAACTATCTGGGAGATAGTGAGAGACAGGGAGGCCTGGCATGCTGTGGTCCTTGGGATCGCAGAGTAGGACATGACTTGGGAACTGAACAACAACAAACCCATAGAACATACAACAGCAAGAGTTAACCCTAATGTAAGCTATGCATTCTGGGTAATAATGATCCCCAGTGAAGATTCATCAGATCCGCCATTCTGGTAGGGGATGTTGGTAGTGGGGGAAGCCATGCATGTTGCGGGCAGGAGGTAAAAGAGAATCTTTGTTCAGTACCTTCTGTTCAGTTTTGCGATGAACCTAAAACTGCTCTAAAAAATAAAGTCTCTTTCTGCAAGAGCACCCTGTATCTTTACCCTGTTTGATTTTCTTTCATACCTTTCGTCGCAGAATGAATGGCTATTTTTATTCTTATCGTTACCATTATCTGGTTTATTTACCTCCCCCCCTCATTGGGACTTAGGGGAGAGACTTTATCTTCTTCACCATTGTATTTCCAGCACTTTGAAAGTGTCTGGAGTTTAGTTCATGCTCCATAAATATTTGTTGACCAAACAATATGAAGGCGATAAATATGCAGGATCCCAAATGAATGATCTTTGGTAGAATTCAGTAATGTGGTTAGGCATATGACCACAGCCAAATCACTTCACATCTCTGGTACTCATTTTCTATGTATCCAAGATAGTTCTTATTTGTTTGTTTGTTGTTAAGTCACTAAGTCGTGTCTGACTCTTTGTGACCACATGGACTATAGCCTGCCAAACTTCTCTGTCCATGGGATTTTCCAGGCAAGAATACCGGAGTGGTTGCCATTTCCTTCTCCAGGGGATCTTCCTGATCCAGGGATCAAACCCATGTCTTGTGTATTGACAGGAGGATTCTTTGCCACTCAGCCACCAGGGAAGTCCAAGACAGCGCTCTTTCTAAGTCAGCAATGAACAACCCTCAGACTGAAGAACGTACATGGCTTACCTCGTTAAACACAGAATCTAATTTATGTGTTAATTTATGATAAATAATATCATCTTTGATCTAATTTAAGCATGAAGTTAAAAACTAGGAAGCTGTTTCCTTGCTGCAATTTCTCCAATATGAAAAAATTAACATTTTAGAGACTGAAAAGCAGTGCCAAATTTTTCATTAGCATTCTTCTATTTAATAAGTAGATAAATTATTAGAATATACATTTCTCCATATAAATCAATAAAACTTTTTTTTTCATTTTGACTTACAAAAAACTTACTTGTACTTTTTTTCCCTCAAGTGGCCCAGATGCAAAAATAAAAGGGTTGCTGATACTGGGTAGATGATCTCTCTTTTAGAGAGAAATGACTAAGGTTTATCAAAGTCAACTTGTAGGTGATATGTACACAGTTAACCTCAATCTGTCTATAGTTATTCTTTCTACAGCAAGAAATCAGGGCATTATTCATAACTTAATCTCCCAAATATTTGTGCCTACTACATTTTGTTAACTTTAAAGCAATGTAAAACATTGGTAAATTTTTTTTTTAAAGGGAAAATGGTAAAATGAATCACCAGCTTCTCTGAAATCCACTGATTATTATTTAGGGTGATAGGAAGAGGGATGATGGAGGCAGTTGGCAGTGACGTGCTTCTTTGTTCTAATTCCATTTTTAAAGACTCTCTCTTGCTCTTTGAACTTAATGGATTCTGAACTTCATGTGTAATTAAATTTCCAAAGAATTGAATGACAATTTTCTAGTTGCCACTTTAGAAAATATAATTGATTTAACAGCACAATTCCAATTTCTCTCCCTGCTTCCACACTTTTCCTCTTCCAACTCATAATAAACACAACGACCACGATATTCTACCTAAAGCTGAGCTCTGATTGTGTTGCTTTCCACTCAGAAACCTATGATGTCTCCCCAGTACCTGGAAAATCCAACCTGAAGTTTCAGCACAGCCTTTAATGACTCCTGTCAGCATAGAATAAATGGCCTCCACAGACATCAGCAGGTCCTAGATTTTTCCTCCCCCTCGCCCCTGGGCTGAATGGATCTCTCTGCACCCACCCCATGCCCCAGAAATTCACTGCAGTGCCTCTCTTTTCTGGACCTATAATCACACACAGGGGGTATTTTCTATGTCTCAGATTGGTGCTGGATCATTCTTCCTTTTAATATATTTATGACTGAAGAACAAATTTGTATCTTATTGCCCTTTTGAGCTATAAACCTCCTAAAACTAAGTCTCATTCATCCAACTCCAAAACTATATTCTTTCCACAACTCCAAACTGCTTCTTTCCTGTGAAGGAATAGCCAAACCACTTGATAATAATGTGTCTGTCTTCTTGAAATGGGAGGCATTCAGTTGGTGCTGTTACAGGTTTTTAACATAGTTAAAAGCATAGTTTGTTTCTATTCAGTCACCAACTCATGTCCAACTCTTTGCAACCCCATGGACTGCAACAGGCCAGGCTTACCTGTCCTTCATTAGCTACCGGAGTTTGCTCAAACTCATGTCCACTGAGTCGATGACGCCATCCAACCATCTCATCCTTTGTTGCTATCTTCTTCTGCCTTCAATCTTTCCCAGCATTAGGGTCTTTTCCAAGGAGTTGGCTCTTCGCATCAGATGGCCAAAGTATTGGAGCTTCAGCTTCAGCATCAGTTCTTCCAATGAATATTCAGGGTTGATTTCCTTTAGGATTGACTGGTTTAGTCTCCTTGCTGTCCAAGAGACTCTCAACAGTCTTCTTCAGCCCCACAATTTGGAAACATTGATTCTTTGGCACTCAGCCTTCTTTACAGTCCAACACAAATTTATAATTTTATTTATTTATTTTTTACTTCTAACAGTCTCACTGTAAAATAGATCTTTCTCTTGAGTTACATAGGGAGAAATTTGGTGTCAGTTCCCTGTCATTCACCCGTAGAAAGCAGCACATCCTTCACAATTTTTCCCTCATTTGTAAGCCTGTGGATCTGGGGGTTGGTGTCACTACTTGTGTTGAGAATATAACCAGGACACCAGGTCTTCCTTGTTCTCTTCCATGTGCCCCTCTGTGGGGTTAACTTGTACAATAGCATTTGTGAGTAATGTGGACTGGAGATTGTATAAGGAAAGAGGGATTGCACCCCACATTAAACAACCTTGGGCTTGAAATCCCAAGTTCACATATCTCCCTCTTCCTCGGTTCCTTGCCTATTGCCCAACCACAGGAGTCTTACTTTTCTATCCTATTGTACCAATGGACTGGTCACCATCCTTTCCCTTTCCCCATAGTTCAGTTCTGCACCAGATGCTATTTCCAAATTACACCCTGGAGCTCAGTGAAAGAACAGGCTGGCCAGTTCACAGACCCACCAGCGTACAAGGCAAGTAGGAACCCCCTTTTACACTTGAACATGACTCCTGTTCTCTTACTCTTGCATACGTAGCTTTCACCACACATTCCCACAAAGTATGGAAATGCTCTATGGAGGAGAATTTCTGTTTTCTACTCATCATTGGGGTGATATGTGACTAAAGAAGATGATTCGCCTCACATGTTCTGGATGAAAACACAATGTTATGTAATGGGGGTTGGGAAGAAGCACCCCCAAAGTCACTGATTGTGCTTTGGTGTACTCTTCTCTGCTCAAGGTTGACTGTTTGATTAAGACCTTCTGGATCATTCCGCAGTAGCTAACACAAGGAAACACGTCAAGGACTGATTTTCTGATACTAAATATAACTTTTGAAACCCAAATAGTTCTTATTAAGTCTGAGATCAAAGGAGAACTTCATTAGCTTTAGGACTAGAACTGTAAATAGGAAAGGTGCTCATGAGCAAACACATTATCCTTCCTGAAAGATTAGCTTACACATCATGGACCTCTTCATGATGATGGGAAAATATAATGCATTTGAGGAAAAATATTAGCATACCACCATAAAGGGAATTTGCCTGATATAAATGTAACATGCCTCTGTATACATTTATATATGAGAAAACTTATTTTATAACAATTTCATTACCTCTCTCCACCTCTTTTATTAAGAATCATTTTGAAGCCCTTTGCTTCGATATTTTTTCTAAGATTTTTCTCACCACCAGACTTTCAAAATTTTTTCTTGAAGGACCCCTTAGAATAAACTAATACTGCTGTATTAAGACTCTTAAATCCTTTAATAATTCTTTGGATAATTCCTAAATTACTCTAAGAACTGTATCCTTGGAAATAAACCCTAAGAACAAAATGAATATGGTTTTGTTGGAAGGACCAGTGCGAGAAAATAGGCATCTTAAAATGCACTAGAATAGTGGCAAAAGCTTTTTAGACAGTCATTAGCTATCCTCATAGAGGAATAGATTAAAATGTCGAAAAGAAATAGAAATGTTAAATGCTCTAATTTCACATCGAGTATGTAATTTCTTTTTTGTTTTGTTTTATATCCAACCAGTTGGAACCTGCAAAATAATACAGCACAGATTTCTTTTTGTTGGTCCTATAATACTTCCCCTGGAACAATTGTGCCTGTGATTCTGGGACTGTCACAGCCAAACTGATGTCTTCCCTCGGGACCATGAGGAACTATTGACCTTCCCCGTGGGGTGGCTCTAAAAGCCGCGTCTAAAAGCCTGGTGGATGAATGGCAGCTGCTCTCTGGAGTGCACCCTCCCCCGGCTTTGTGGGTGAGGCAGAGAGGCTGCCCACTTGCGCCAGAATACTTTCTCCTGAATGGTCAACTGCTACTTGTGTGCGACTGCTGTGGAGTCCTATAAAACCAAAGATGAGAAACCACGACAATTTTTTTTTTAATTGACGGAAAACATGTTCTTACTTTTTTTTTTTAATCCCCTAAGGGCCCTATTTTTATTTGTTTTTTACTTGTCCTAGTTTGTTTTAGTCCTTTCTTAGGCTTTCATGTCACTAAATGAATGAGGCATGGACATTTTGTTTGCAAACCAAGTAACACATACTATATTTTTATGTTCTGAATCCTTCAGAGACATAACACATGTGGAAAATAAATATTCCGTTAATTCCATTGTTCCCTAAATATCCATTTTCTTTTCTCCCTCTGAGTTTCCCTCCCACCTCCTCCCTTTCTTTCTCTTCCTCATAGGTTTCAAAACTTCTGGGAAAGTGAACCAACTGAGTTTGAGTGTATTGCATGGAGGGGAAGTGGATGCCTTAGAGGCAGTGACTGAAATGCCTATTTGGCTACCATGTGATTTTTGGAAATTACTTAACCTCTCTGAAACTCACCTACTTATTTATAAAACAGGACTAGAAAAGCTCTAGGATATCCAGGAACATTAGATGAGAGAATGTGAAACATCGTCCTGGCAGGGGCTGTATCCACAAGAAGGGGCGTAAAAGTCAGTATCCTGGGGTCGACTCTCCAAGTGGGCCACTTACTACGTGCAAATTCCTTCAGTTCTTTGTGATTCACTTTTATTATATAGAAATTAAAAACAAAAATAGTACAGGCTTGTCTCATTGCTGGGAGGCTTAAATGACTTCATCCACCTTGCAGAGTGTTTAGACAGTATCTGTCATGTGGTCAATCCTTGACCAATGTTTGCCATTATTTTAAGTCAGCAGAACTTCCTGCTCTCTGCCTACACTCTTTCGTTAACAATGTATCCAAGGTGAGTCCACCACCCTCTGCCTTGAGCTCAAGGGCGCTTTTGAGTGAACCTGTTCAACTGCAAGACTTAGCTTCTTTCCCACACCAAGAAGCTCTGGGAGTTTATGAGTGTGTGGTGGTATAGCTGGAAGATACCCTCAAGGAGTGACTAGATTTTTGTGGTGCAAGGTCTAGGATCACAGATTGCATATTGATGGCCCTCATTCAATGGGAAGGCAAAGTTACAAAGCTCGGTGATGACCCCACTCACACAATGGGCTCTTCTGCCCTGGCCAGCCTGTGGGCTGTGGTCAGTCTTAGTCTAGCAGAGCTCTTGCTTGTGACCCTCATTCAGGCTATGATCCCAAGCTAAGGCGCCAAGAGCCACCAGAAGGGGAACTAGTGCCCTGCAGAGCTAAGGGCAGAAAGCACACAGAAAGCACAGAAGAGCTGACCCCTGGAGGGCCATCCCCTAACCCTCCCATGTGTTCAGAGTACATGAAATGAGTGCAAGTCTGTGAAATAGATTTTCCAGAGAGCTGGTTAGGAGGGCCGCCTGCTCCCAGATAGCCCAACACAACTGAGTCTGCCATGCAGAAGCCAGGAACTCAGCAAGAGGAACTTGAGATATCTGCCACTTAGCTCATTTAGGGCACAGGAAAGGCCCATGCACAATCTCCACTTTGAAGTTTAACTGGACTTCTGCTAGGTTCAGGCCTTCTCACAGTAAAGTTAGTTTCAGAATTTCCCCTTCCTTGGGCAACCTCTGGTGGAGAAACCACAAATAATGATCTCTCTCCTATAATCTGGGTGACTTTGGAAGGTAAACTAAGCTTGGCACAGTGGGCAGAGAGATTGTCAACATTGATGTATTTCCTGTGTGTTGCCTCCTTGCTGCCGTGGCCAGTAAATGTTCAAGCTGGAGTTTCTTGGTTCATCTTGAGACAGGTGGACCAACCCAGTCCTCACTTCGAACTGTCGTACAAGTGACACTCTACACATATTCCGCAAACTTGTGTGTGATTGCTTATTTGAAGGCTGAGAGTCCTGATTTATGAATTGGGTTCCCGGTCTCTCATGTATGAAGTCCTTTGATAGTGAGAGTTGTAGACTTCCCCCTTTAATTTTTAAAAAATTCATTTTTTTTAATTAGAGGATAACTGCTTTACAATATTGTATTGTTTTCTGCCACACATCAACGTGAATCAGCCATAGGTATACATATGTCCCCTCGCTCTTGAAACTCCCCCCCACCTCCCGTCTCACCCCATCCCTCTAGGTTGTTACGGAGCCCTAGCTTGAGTTCCCTGAGCCATACAGCAAATTCCCATTGGGTATCTATTTTACACACAGTAGTGTGTATGCCTTCATGCCATGCTCTCCTTTCATCCCACCTTCTCCTTCCTGCCCCTCCCTCTCCTCTTCATTCTTACTCTAATGCAATATAATTCCAGGCCCTCGAAGCTGACCTCTCTGTATAAAATAAGGACTTGGTAGAATTTTGTGAAAGTATACTGGAGTTGGTAGCCTATCCCTTCTCCAGTGGATCTTCCTGACCCAGGAATCGGACCGGGATCTCCTGCATTGCAGGCGGATTCTTCACCAACTGAGCTGTCAGGGATGCCCTAATATTTTGTGAAGGCAGGTTGTAATATATGGTCTAATAGGCAGAATTCAAATGCTAGGCCTTCACCAATTCTCAGAAGGTTTGAGAGGCTGGTGGTGGTGCTGGTGGGGATGTCTGGGTTACTGTTAACTCCTGGAGCTTTTTTCTATCAGGTAGTGTCCTGGTCTTAACCGGATAACCTCAAAGTAGGTCAATAAGTGGTTTAGCAATTCAGAAATAATCCTTTACAAATGTCCCTATAATACCTCTAACTTCTGGAGCCTTGTGATTCTGAGGACTACCCAAATAAACATGTCCTGTCAGCCAAGGTCCCTTTCTTAAAGATGAGCAGAAGGATTCTTGCTAAAGCAGAAAGTAAATGAATTCTCTACAGGTCACACAGTAGCCAAGGGTTACTAGCTAGATAATTAGCTATAATCACAGCATCTTACACAGATTCCATTTTATTCAAAGTCTCAGTCACATTCTCCACCCCAGGATAGCCATTTTAAAGTTTGCTATTAGGATGTTAAAATATGAGGGCCTGGACTGTAAGATCCTTAGGGACCTGGCAACTTGTGATTTTTCAACTAAAATATTAGGCCATCAGAATACTGAGCAGGTTATTCTGAGGGAATTAGAAGTACTTCTCATGATGGCTTTCCTAAGATAATTTAAAAACTTTTGGAGTTGTCCAATCTCAAGTTATTTGATCCATATGAGCTTAATTCTAAATAGAACTCATAAAATCAAAAGTTGTAAATAGGTGACCTCGGGCAAGTCTGACCTATGGCCTCCCTTAGTAACATCATCTGCAGAGGATTTTTGCAGAACCTAAGGAAGCCACTTTACCTGAATAAAATGTAGAGAGATGGAAGGAGCAGAGTTGCTGCACCGAAGACTCAGCACTTAAATGACTAATTTGGTTTCATCGTGGCCTGGAGCTAACAATTTGGATCTCACACCAGCACTAAAACACATTTCCTCTCCAAGGAAATTGAGTAAGAATGTAGAACCAGAAAGACAATGGGGAAGTATACTTCCCAGGAACCTCAGCTGGTCAGTAGAGTCAGGTTCAAGATTGCTTTCTGGGAGGGAAATGTGTAGAGGAAAGTTAATATAGGCAGTAACAGTGGGTGTGGTTGCTCTAGAGGCCTGTGTTAAGATAGTTAACCACTCTGAATGTGGCCTCCTGAGTCAAAATAGACATTCAAAAGCAAAACCCATTTAATTTGTGTATAAATTTGTAATGCCCAGTAATTGTCATCGTCTGATTTAGCTACTAAGATCTCCCCATGGAATGCCTTCTGACTCCGTTGCCTGTCTTATCCACAGACATTATAATCTTAGTTTGGGCCAGTCCCTGAAGATGATGCCAACATCTTGCTTTCATTGTTGGAGAGTGATTCGCTTTGTTTTGATGTCTGTGGAGTGTGCTGGAACACAGACACTGCCAAGGTTACTTCCTCTTTCAGCCTGGCTTGGCTTGTCTCTTGAGTGATTTAAGACCTGTTTTGGAACTATGTGTGGGAGTTGGACCAACGTGGAAGTCAAGGTCAGATAAATAACCATTGTCACAAAGAAACCCAGGCAGAAATGGGTCTGCAGGTCCACAGGGAATGTTCTTGGTGGGCCCTGTCCTGTTGGTTCGAAATGAGCCGATTCATTTGTCTTCGAAGGGAGGAGAAAAGTTGTCCCTCGGAATGTTCCACCTAACTCAAGGCCCCTAATTCAAGCAGGAAGATATAAGAGACAGTAGTCTTGGGGGTGGGGGGAGGGGAAACATCTCTTTCCAGGAATTCCTTACTTGGGGAAAGAGATGGTATTCGAGATTCATCTGAGATGCTTGCATGTCAGAGTCAGAAGCTGGTGACTGGCTAGGTGGGTTTTCCAGGTTGAACAGAGTCCCCTCCACTGCAGCCAATTAACCTTTATAAAACACAGATTAGATCATCTCACCCCCTTGCCTGAAACCCCTTGATGGCTCACCTTTGATTACAGAATCAAGTCCGAAATCCTCCACCTGAATGATTAGGCACTCTGCCTGCCTCACCAGCCTTTCACTCACGGTGGTCCTCACCGTGAGGACTCAGCTTTTGTGGCAGTGGCTGAAAACTACAATCTATGAGCTAGATCTTCCACTCACAGATGAGACCACAAGCTAAGAATGGTTTTTGTATTTCTAAACAGGTTTTTATTAAAAGATTAAAGATTAAAAGTTCCAACACAGTATCTTCAGTTTTGCCTCTTGGCCTCCAAAGCCTAAAATATTTACTATCTGATCCTTTTCAGGGAAAGTATGATGTCCCCTCTACATTGTCATGATACTTTCTGCCATTCAGAACCCCCAATGCACGATTGTTGCATTCCATCATGCCGTTACTCAACCTATTTCTGCTACCTGAAATTGCCTCTTTCGATTACTAGATGGCTTCCATGTGCCAGGTGCTTGGAATTCAGAGCAAATTGGCTCCTACCTTCTAGTGTTCACAACTTAGTGAGAAAGACATGCAGCTGTAGCCCTGAGTACAGAACTGGATGGTAAGGGCTCACAGCCTGCAGTGGGGATATGTCCATCAGAGTGGGACATCAGGGAAGGCTTCCTGGAGGAGATGGGTGTCTGAGCTGAGTTTTAAAGAAAGAGTAGACGTTTGCAAAGTAAAGAAGAGGATTCAACTAATGCCTGCTTTTCCAGGCACGTGAAAAGCCATAGCAGTATCAAGATACTTCTAAAGCCATAGAAGAATCAAGACCTTCACATCAGGAAAAAGCTGTGTGAAGTCACAGGAGGATTTTTAACAGGGAAAAGCAGAAGCATATTTGCCCGATATAAAGATGGCACAGGCAGAAAGGTCAGGGGACAGATCGGGGCAGAGAGCCAGGCAGTGGGGTTTTACACATCCACTTAAGAAGTCGTGATATGAAAACCAAGACAGAGCCGGGACTGGGGGAGGGGTGAGGAAGCCTAGTGACTCCCCAGGGACAGGTGGGCTGAAGGAGGAAAGTCTGGCCCTGGCCCCCCAGCTCCAGACACTAAGTGGATGATGGAGCCACTCCCCTACCCCCAGCTAGGGAAGATCAGGTGAGGGTGTGCAGGGAGAATGCAGGGCTCTTGTTCAAATGTGAACACATTTGCCTCCTCCAGGAAGCCCTCAGGCTGAGTTGGGGGTTCTCGTTCGTACCCTAATGGCATTGTTTAGTTCTATCAGAACTTTTACAGAGCTGATCTATACTGAACTGACCTATACTTTTCTGTCTTTTTTTTTACTATTTAAGTAGGGTGAGCTCACTGAAAGTTGATATCGTGTCCAATCTTTGTATCACCAGGGCCTAGCACAGTGTCCAGATGCTCAGTAAATGATCACTGAGCTGAACTGAATAGAGGTGGGACCCTTGGGAGAGGCCCCCAGGGTGGTGTGGTTGACACAGCACCCTTTCTGTCCTCAAGCCGACTTGGATTGGAATACTTTCACTTTCTGGCTTTGTGAGTTTTGCTGTCACTTTATCTATTTATCACATCTGATACCTTTCCTGCTTGTGCTTTAGGGCCACGGTGAGAATAACATGGAGGCAGAGGCAGCAGGTATAGACAGTGGAAACAGATGGGTGTTGGAAGTGAGAAGACCAGGGTTCCCATTCTAGCTCTGCCATGACTGTACTTTACTGCCTGCAGTAAATTATTCCTCCTTTCTTGGCCCCAGTTCCTCCATTTATAAAATGAGGTCGAAGGACTTCCCTGGCAGTCCAGTGGTTAAAAGGCCATGCTTCTATTGCCGGGGGCGTGGTGGTGGGGATGTAGCAGGATCAGGGGAGGGGTGCTGTCTCCAGCTCCCTAGGTAGCTCCTCCCCCAAGGAAAGCCTCCATCCAATCACTGTTCAGTGTGGGGTGCAAAGGCAAATGCACCCCAGATCGTAATCCCTGTGGTTTTCTACCGGATCCTGCTTCCTTCACTTCCTTCCCAAGCAAACAGTGCACACATGCTGCCTTAGCTGAATGTTGCCTGGAGAACTTGACTTTTGACTTCCCATCCCCTGGCTTCTTGTCCTTCAGGGACTTCAATCAGGCGTGGAATGACAACTCCACGGAGGGCTCAGTGCAAGGGCTTGGCTTCTCCGTGGCTCTTACTCAACAATTACAGACACGCAGGGCGGGACTGATCCTCTAAAGGCAGCATCCACTGTGTGTCCCACTGCACTTCAAAACAGCAGACAAGATTTTTCCCCCCCAGGGAAGCTATTCTAATGCCCAAAGTCAGAGAAAGTTGTAGGTCAGAGAAGGACTAGGTTAGTAACCATTGAAAACAGTACCATGGAAAAAAATTAAACAGACTCTTAGAAGACTAAGTAGTAGTTCACAAAGTTTCGTTGTTGTTCAGTTGCTCAGTTGTGTCCAACTCTTTGTGACCCCAGGACTGCAGCATGCTAGGCCTCCCTGTCTTTCTCAGAGTTTGCTCAAACTCATGTCCATTGAGTCGGTGATGCCATCTGACCATCTCATCCTCTGTCATGCCCTTCTCCTGGTGACCTCAATCTTTTCTAGCATCAGGGTCTTTTTCAGTGAGACAGCTCTTCGACTCAGGTAGCCAAAGTATTAGAGCTTCTGCTTCAGCATCAGTCCTTCCAATGGATATTCAGGGTTGATTTCCTTTAGCATTGACTGGTTTGATCTTCTTGCTTGTCCAAGGGACTCTCTAGAGTCTTCTCCAGCACCACAGTTTGAAAACAACAATTCTTCAGCGCTCAGCCTTCTTCAGGGTCCAACTCTCATTCCTCTTTAAATAAACACCCCAAAGAAGGGGGCATAAGCCTCATTTTTCACAGGTCTTGCACCAACTGTCTGAGGTTCACAATTTGGTCATCCTTCAGCCGGAAGTTTTATTTCTGACATCTTGAGATCTGCAATGAAGGGGCTGGGACTTGCTTCTGCTATCCATGTTCAGTGTACCCCAAAGAGGCAGAGAAATACGACAAAAAGGAAAAAGAGATAAATGATTAGTTATAACTCTTTGAATAGCTAGATAAATATTGACTAAGAGTGCCTGTGAAAAGAAGCATTCAGATCTGCCTGGAAAAATTAGCTTTCCTCCTCACCTCCCTCCCGCGACTGTGGAGCAGCTCTGCTGTGAGAATCTGGCTCCGTTATTTCTCTCAGTGGGAGCTGCCATTTGAATGACTCAGCACAGCACTTTTTCAGCAGGAGACTCTGCCTCAGGTGGCTGATCAGGCCTGGGAGAATGGAGGTCTCATTTAAACGAAGTCAGAAATTTCCCAACTTGTTTTAAAGTGAAATAGATTTGTAAAAATAACAATAATCATTATTTGACAGTGCTGTTACAGCTCCCAGATCGAAATTTAACCTTTAGAGTGGAATCCATCCTTTTCCTTTCCCAATGAAATGAACTTTCTACTTCTCTGTCAGGCGTTTCCAACCTGAGCTGAAACAAACACTCACCAGCCTAATGTGAGTGAAACAACAGCAGGATCACCTGTTCCTTTGAGTGTGGGTCTTTCTTAAATAGTCTTTATTGCTCACGTCTTAGCCATTTATGTCCAATTTTTTAAACATTTTCAAAATGTATTTATTTGGCTGGGGTCTTAGTTATGGTGTGTGGGATCCACTTCCCTGACCAGGGATCCAACCCAGGCCTCCTGCATTGGGAGCTCCAAGTCTTAACCACAGGACCACCAGGGAAGTCCCCATATGTCCATTTTAAAAAGTAGTTTTATCTTCTTCGCACTCCATGCCTTAAAAAATGTATATGTGACACAAGCCACTTCCTTTGCCTGAGACGGTTGATATTTTTCTGTGTAATTTACATCATTTGAAACCCCATTGCCCTTATGGGGTTCATTCCATTTTTTTAATAAATTTGGGTATGATTTACATACTGTGAAATGCACTGATCATAACAGGGGGTTCTCTTCCCCCCTCCCCAAGGCCACAGTCCCTCTGATCAGCTGCCCTCTCCCATTTTCTCGAAGCCCCACCCAGGTCGGCCCTGGCCCCCCTGCCCTGGGCATCTACCTATGAGACTCCTTTCCATCCTCCAGGCTTTCCTGTTGCGCACCCTCTGCCACTTCGCCTGAGCTGGGACCGGGTTGCACCAACCCTCTGTGTTCTTCAGGGCCCTCTCTCACAGCCTCCACCTCAGGCCCAGCCATGGGGGACGGCCCCTCCTGCCTCCCACTCACCTGTCCAGAAAATCGTCTTTCTCTCTTTCCTTCTGCATCTCCTCCTTCCTCAAGGCAATCCCGCTGCTCTTTTCCTACCCTCTGTGATGGCGCTTACCAGCCTCCATGCCACTTCCTCTCACTCACAGAGGATTTTCGTATCTCATTCACAGACCTCTTCTCCTAACACATGTCTGTTGTCTTCCTCAAAGACTTAGATATAGGCAAAAAGGAGCTAAATAAATTCCTGTCTTTATCTCGAAGCTTGTCCCACTGTCTGTGTGGTTGGTCTTCCCGACGGCCATGTCTGCCCAGAGCTGTCACCGCTGCCCTGGGCCTCTGTGGCCTCAGCCGTGTGTCCAGCTCACCAGCTCGTACGGGTTCTGCCAGCAGCGTTTCCAGAGCCAGAGCGTCAGTCTCCCTCACCAGGGGGTTTTCCACGGGTTTCACTGGGGTCTGCAGGTGCTGCTGCCCTCCTCCAACACCTCCCTCTGCCTCTCACGGAACCTTCCATGATCTGGACCTCGAAGACCCATATCGTGGCAACAGGAGAGCTGCTCAGCAAACCTGGTGCCTCCTATGCCTGCTGCTGAAGCCCTTCATTCCTACCTTCCTCACTGAAGCACTTCATTCCTACCTTCCTCACTGAAGCACTTCATTCCTACCCTCCTCACTGAAGCACTTCATTCCTACCTTCCTCACTGAAGCCCTTCATTCCTACCCTCCTCACTGAAGCCCTTCATTCCTACCCTCCTCACTGAAGCACTTCATTCCTACCCTCCTCACTGAAGCCCTTCATTCCTACCTTCCTCACTGAAGCCCTTCATTCCTACCTTCCTCACTGAAGCCCTTCATTCCTACCTTCCTCACTGAAGCCCTTCATTCCTACCTTCCTCACTGAAGCCCTTCATTCCTACCCTCCTCACTGAAGCCCTTCATTCCTACCTTCCTCACTGAAGCCCTTCATTCCTACCCTCCTCACTGAAGCCCTTCATTCCTACCTTCCTCACTGAAGCCCTTCATTCCTACCCTCCTCACTGAAGCCCTTCATTCCTACCTTCCTCACTGAAGCACTTCATTCCTACCCTCCTCACTGAAGCCCTTCATTCCTACCTTCCTCACTGAAGCCCTTCATTCCTACCTTCCTCACTGAAGCATGTCATTCCTACCTTCCTCACTGAAGCCCTTCATTCCTACCTTCCTCACTGAAGCACTTCATTCCTACCCTCCTCACTGAAGCACTTCATTCCTACCTTCCTCACTGAAGCCCTTCATTCCTACCTTCCTCACTGAAGCACTTCATTCCTACCTTCCTCACTGAAGCACTTCATTCCTACCTTCCTCACTGAAGCACTTCATTCCTACCCTCCTCACTGAAGCCCTTCATTCCTACCCTCCTCACTGAAGCACTTCATTCCTACCTTCCTCACTGACGCCCTTCATTCCTACCCTCCTCACTGAAGCCCTTCATTCCTACCTTCCTCACTGAAGCCCTTCATTCCTACCTTCCTCACTGAAGCCCTTCATTCCTACCTTCCTCACTGAAGCCCTTCATTCCTACCTTCCTCACTGAAGCCCTTCATTCCTACCTTCCTCACTGAAGCCCTTCATTCCTACCTTCCTCACTGAAGCCCTTCATTCCTACCTTCCTCACTGAAGCACTTCATTCCTACCCTCCTCACTGAAGCCCTTCATTCCTACCTTCCTCACTGAAGCCCTTCATTCCTACCTTCCTCACTGAAGCATGTCATTCCTACCTTCCTCACTGAAGCACTTCATTCCTACCTTCCTCACTGAAGCACTTCATTCCTACCCTCCTCACTGAAGCCCTTCATTCCTACCTTCCTCACTGAAGCCCTTCATTCCTACCTTCCTCACTGAAGCATGTCATTCCTACCTTCCTCACTGAAGCACTTCATTCCTACCTTCCTCACTGAAGCACTTCATTCCTACCCTCCTCACTGAAGCCCTTCATTCCTACCTTCCTCACTGAAGCCCTTCATTCCTACCTTCCTCACTGAAGCACTTCATTCCTACCTTCCTCACTGAAGCACTTCATTCCTACCTTCCTCACTGAAGCCCTTCATTCCTACCCTCCTCACTGAAGCACTTCATTCCTACCTTCCTCACTGAAGCACTTCATTCCTACCTTCCTCACTGAAGCCCTTCATTCCTACCTTCCTCACTGAAGCCCTTCATTCCTACCTTCCTCACTGAAGCCCTTCATTCCTACCCTCCTCACTGAAGCACTTCATTCCTACCCTCCTCACTTTTACCTGGGCCCACGGGACTGGATTCTCACCAGGGAGTACGAGGCATTTCCTTCAGGGCCTGGCCCACAACAGTCTCTTACACTTGATCCCTCATGTTCTTCCTCACTTTGCAGACTGGATATGCTGAACCCCAGGGTCAGACTGAAAGTCGCCTGATGAAGATGGCAGAGCCTGTCGCCTTGAATTCCTGGAGGGAACACAAGCTGCTTTATCTTAGCTGGGGCAGCTGGCACACAGATACCCTAGGCCGGGTGACTTACACAACAGAAATTCACTACTCATGGTTCTGGGAAGTCCAAGATGAAGGTGCTGGCCAGTTGAGTTCCTGATGAGGGCCTTCTTCCTGGTTTGCAGACTGATGCCTCCATTGCTGTGTCCTCAAGTGATGAAGAGAGAGATCATCTCTTTTCTAATGAGCCCATGTTGGTCACTTCAGTCATGTCCAACTCTTTGTGACCCCATGGACTGTATGTAGCCCACCAGGCTCCTCTGTCCATGGGATTCTCCAGGCAACAATACTGGAGTCGGTCACCATGCCCTCCTCCAGGGGATCTTCCCGACCCAGGGATTAAACCCATGTATCTTATGTCTCCTGCAATGCAGGTGAGTTCTTTACCACTTCTTTTCTAAAGGCACTAATCCGATTCTTGAGGGCTCCACCCTCGTGACCTAACTGCCTCCCCAGAGTCCACCTCCCAATACATCACACGGAGATTAGAGCTTCAGCACATGAATCTAGGGGTGGAGGACACAAACATTGAGTCCATAACACTCTCTCCACACCCCCTGCCCCACTCCCCATGACTGAAGAAAAACATACACATTGATCACAACTTTTTAAAATCATCTTTTTACAAAGTTGAGCCTCTGAAATTTTGGAGTTCTTCTGTTACAGCTGTTAGTTTCATCTTAACTATGTGTGTAAGGAGAAGGAATTCTAAAATGGATTATGTTCAAATAGTCATCAGGGACATAAAAGTGGGTCACTGGGAAACGGCACAGGCTTTGGTGGAGGGGATAAGGAGAATTAAAGTTGTCTCTTCTTTTGGCATACTTTCCATTACTGTTTCATCCTTTTGGACCCCCTCCAGAATGCTTCATTCATGGGATTGGAGCTTCTCCTGTGTCTGTGTGTATTGCAGGCTAGGAATAAGAGTGATCCAGGGAAGCAGAGGCACTGAGCAGGGTGAGAGGAGTGAATAATGCACTCACTTCTCACACATGTGGCCCAGTCTCCCCCCCACACCATCCTGTTGGTGCTGTCCTTAGTCACTCAGTTATGTCCGACTCTTTGTGACCGCATGGACTGTAGCCCACCAGGCTCCATGGAGATTCTCCAGGCAAGAATACTGGAGTAAGTTGCCATGCCCTCCTCCAGGGGATCTTCCCAACCAAGGGATTGAACCCAGGTCTCTCTCATTGTGGGAAGATTCTTTACCATCTGTGCCACCAGGGAAGCCCAAGAATACTGGAATGGGTGGCCTATCCCTTCTCCGGGGGATCTTCCTGACCCAGGAATCAAACCGGGATATCGCTTCATTGTAGGCAGATTCTTTACCAGCTGGGCTACCAGGGAAGCCCATCCTGTTGCTAGCAAAGGATGGATATTCTTTCTGTGGTGTGCACCCATGAGGGGCCTATAAGCAGCTACTCAGGAATTTGGAACTCTGGATCCTGATCCTCTTTGCCTCTGTCACAACTGGCAGCCTGAGTTAGGTTGGAAAATTGGGCAGTAGCTGAGTGAGAGAGAAAGGTTCAGGACCAAGGCTGTGCAGGTGATCCAGAACCCGGGCGGTGTGTTGTGGGTTGTGGGCGGTGGGTTCTTCCCTGGTGCCGTGGAAGCCTGAGTGTCTGGACCTCACTCCCCTAACCGGAGTTTCTTTATTCCTGCTGTAATGGATGGTTCTGGCTGTGATGCTGATAAGGAAATTACTTAAGGAGCAAGTCTTTCCCCCTCTATTGTGTCTAGCATTCCTCAGTCTAGCATCTCTACTTAGAAACATTATCTCCCCGGATCTCCCAGTCCCCAAGCAGGAGCTGAGGCATATCACCTCTGGGAGATCAAAGTGCTTTATGGATATTATCTCATTAAATCCCCCAACCTTTCCCCTCAAGAGTCCAGACACTCCCTTCACCCCCCACCCCGGACTCAACATCTCTGCTCCATTCAAACTAGATTGTGAATAATAAATGCTATGATTTATTGAGAGTCATTTGAAAGGAACTGTAAACGGACCCTCAACCTCTCAGGTTCATCTGAAAGACACCATCTTAACGTGTGTACGGGAGAGATAATGGCCCTTCTGACACCCACTTACCTGCGGCACCGGTGATTTATGGTTACTGGGCGGGGGTTCCAGTTGCCCTGTACTCCCATCAGACAGAGAAGTTCTAGGATCCTTGTTCTTTCCCCAAATGTTGGCATTTCATACCTTTATTCTCCCATCACTATTCCACCCACATGCCAGGCATCTAGACATATGTGCTGCTCTGTAAGTGTACCAGTTTTCCCTGGGTTTTCAAAGCTTTGAATAAACTGTTTCCTCTGTCAGAATGCACTCCTCTTAGACCGTCTACACTGTGATCTCCTGCTCATCCCTAAGAACCGGCTCCATCCTCATCTCTTCCATCAGAACTTTGACTTCTAAAGGATGAATTGGTTTTTTCCTCTGATCTTTGACAATCTCAAACAGAATTGCTACCATTTGTGCCAGGCTGTAGCTATGTGCTGTTCATATATATTATCATTTAATTCACACAACCTCTCTATGAGGTTGGTGATATTATTATAACTAATTTTACTGATAAGGAAAAAAGAGGCCTGAGAAGATTAATAACACTCTTGATGTTTGTACAGTAATTAAGAGGTGGAACCAGAATTCAGTGCTGGCGCCGGGTCAGACTCCAAAGCCCGTGATCTGTTACTCCACAAGCTGCCTCCATTCTTTTTTTTTTTTTTTAAATCACATGTTGGTCTCTCCAGAGGCTTGAGCATCTTAAAGTAAGAGATTATGATCTGTTATACCTATTTCCTAGCACATAGCGTAGTAACTGATATGGAAGAGATGCTTGAGACATGTTTGTAGAATGAATGACTTAAAGAAAGAACGAATATATAGCTTTGCTGCTTCAGAGAAATTTGTTGTGTTTTCATTTGGAAAAATATTGCCAGATTTCCCTTCTGGTGACAATGTTGGGAAGAAGGATCCCTGTGAGGAGAAGAGGATTGTATCTCCAATTAGGCAAATCCAGGGGTCACTAAAATTAGGCTGTAAAATAAAAACTCAGGAAAGGTTTGTGAGTGTGTGTGTGTGTATGTGTGTGTGTTTGGCTGCATTAGGTCTTAGTTGCAGCACTTGCGATCTTTGTTGCTTCATACGGGACCTTTAGTTGTGGAGCATGAACTCTCTAGTTGTAGTGCACAGGCTCCAAAGCACATGGGCTTCCCCAACCAGGGATCAAACCTACATCCCTTGCAGTGCAAGGGGGATTCTTAACCACTGGGCCACCAGGGAAGTCCCTTAGGGAAGCCCTTGAAGAGTTCATCTTTCCTTTGGGCTTCCCCATAGAGTGATTGGAATAGAGAGTCTCAGTTCATTGACTTATTTACTCACTCATTCAACACATTGATAGAGCATGCCCTATGTGGCAGGCATTGGACTTAGCTCTGGGGCCACATCATTCAGCACAAACAGTCATGATTGTCAGAGTGAACTTCTTTGGTTTGCCCAGCTACCATCTCTTCTGCTAACAGAATCAGTCTTTTCTCTTGGGAAAAACATCTTTCTGAAGCTCAGATTGTGTGGTTTAAGTTTAATTTTCACTTGTTGGCTGTAAGTGTGGGCACGTGTTCAATCATTGCATTGCATCCTCTCTAACCATGGTGATTGGTTTAGGGATGGGACTGTGACCCACTTTGGGCTAATGAGAGTCAGCAGTGGGACTCCGGAACTACTAGAAAAGTGGTACTTTCTTTTTGCTGGGGCTCCTGACAGTGAGATCAATACAAAGGAAGACAGAGCTGAGATTTTGAGAGAGCAAGAGAGAGTAGGCTGATGGTATAATTTCACACCTTAGATACAAGCACATCTAAAGAGAGGAGAAACCATGAACTATCCATTTGGGTGAGCCAGTGTATTCCCCCTGTTTGCTTAAGCCCTCTTAAGGTGGGTTTCTTTCACTTGCCATGGAGTAGGTCTTAAATGATAGTAACATCAGCTTTTGGAAGTGGGGCTTTATAAGTGACATCCTAAAAACTAGAACTGGCTGAATCATAGTGGCATGCAGAGCACCAAGAATTCCTCTATTCTTGGCTGGGAAGTTGGAAATCCCAGTAATGTCTCACATAGCAGCTGGGTTGAGTTGTCACATGTACTATCTTGAGACTCGAACTGTGTTTTAGAGATAGAAAAAGGAATTATATTGGAGAGGATTGGCTGCTTCGTAAGACCTTAAGTAACATCCTGTAAGGATGAAGCAAGCTAAGTGAGAAGGAGACAGTGCCCACCCTGTCTGGGTCAGCTGACCAGGAGGACAGAGAGGAGTGTGGTGGTTTGGCAAAGCTGAACTCTCTATTCCAAGCTAAACTTAGCAGAAGTGAGGTGAGGGAAGCTCAAGACAGAGAGAGAGAAAAGACTGAAACCTAGAGGTAGAATGATATTCACACACTTTACAGCATCTTCTTTCTTCCACAGCCTAGAAAGTTATCCTCTGGGAGGCAGCCAGGAAGCAAAAGGAATTTTAGCCTTGCCCCTCCCCACACCCACCCCAGTGTATCATTAGGAAGATGGATAGAATTGGAAGGCCTGCTAGTAAGGGACTGGAGCCTTCAGACAGTGGTCTAGATTCAAGAACCCATAATTCTGACTTTGAATTTGACTGGCTGCAAATCAACCAAGAGCTTATTAAGGTTTTAGAAAATTGTAATGCCTGAAAAACACAAAGCCTGACAAATGATTATCTGCAACAAAGTGACTGAGGGCATATCCAGCCCCATGAACTCAAGGAAGAAATGAACAGCCCCGAGAAGGGAAAACCATCCAGTGGGCCTCTTAGCAACGGCTGCAGGGTCAACAGACAAGTCTGTCTGGGGAGAGCCAGGAGGCCAGGCTGGTTGGCCTCCATCACAGGGCGGAAGTGTCCCGGTTATCTCTGCCCACTGTCTGTTATCCCATCCATACATGTGTTAGTGTAAACACTCCACCTTTTGATCAGAAGATACTGCTCCCCACTCTCTGTTTTTCTAAGAGGGAGCTCTTCACTGCAGCTCTCTTGTTCTTTCTTCACCACCATGTATGATGTGTTGGGGGGGGGGGTTAATATGTCATTTAGCCTTGAGTTTCTAGACAAAGGAAACAACTTATAATGGTATTACCGAGGGCAGCTGTCTGCTTCTCTGGTAGCTCAGCTGGTAAAGAATCTGCCTGCAATGCAGGAGACCCCAGTTTGATTCTTGGGTCAGGAAGACCCCCTGGAGAAAGGATAGGCTACCCATTCCAGTTTTCATGGGCTTCCCTGGTGGCTCAGAAGGCAAAGAATCTTCCTGCAATGTGGGAGAACTCGGTTTGATCCCTAGGTTGGAAAGATTCCCTGGAGGAGGGCATGATAACCCACTTCAGTACTCTTGCCTGGAGAATCCCCATGGACAGAGGAGCCTGGTGGGCTACAGTTCATGGTGTCACAAAGGGTTGGACACGGCTGAGCGAATAAGCATAGCATAGCACAGGGCAGCAGTCTCCAACCTTTTTTAGAACCAGAGACCAGTTTCATGGAAGACAATTTTTCCAGGAGGGTGGGTGGGGGTGGAGGAGTGGAGAGTAGTTTAGGCAGTAATTCAAGTGGTGTGGGGGACTGTTAAGATAGTGATGCTGAGTGATGAGGGGCCTCCACCAGGAGGTTGGAGACCCCTGACCAGTGGCTGAACCCCACCTCCCAGAGTTTCTGATTCAGTTGGTCTGGAGTTCCAAGGTGATGTGGATGCTGTCATTGTTTTGTCTTATTTTGTTTTTAATTCCTTGGGTAATTCTAGTTTGCTAGAATTTCTCAGGACGAGAAGTTGAGTTTTAGAGCCTCTAATCTACAAGCATTTATTGAACACTTAGTATACGCCAGTCCCCGAACTAGGTCCATGTTCATGTCAATTATATCTATGTGCATGTAAACTTGAACAAGACCAAGTCCCTGCCCCTGAGACAAGCATCACCTAATAGAGGGAAAATCATATAAATTGATAAAATTCCTACAGGGTAATATCCTACAGGGAAATTATTCCCTTTGTGGTACAGCAGAAACCAGCACAAATTATAAAGCAGTTATCCTCCAATTAAAAATAAATGTAAACAAATTTTAAAAATAAATCAGAAACATAATAGCAGAAAGAAAGAGAGAAAAAGAAAGAAAGAGTGTTCAGCGTGCCAAGCCCTGGTGGCAATGTTGGTCAAAATCTCAGTGCCTAGTGAAAGTGGCTACTCACAGAGTGTGTTAAGCCACTTCTGTCGTGTCCGACTCTTTGCAACCCCATGGACCGCAGTCTGCCAGGCTCCTCTGCCCATGGGATTCTCCAGGGAAGAACACTGGAGTGGGTTGCCATTTCCTCCTCCAGGGGATCTTCCCCATCCAGGGATAGAACCCACGTCTCTTAGGTCTCCTGCATTGGCAGGTGGGTTCTTTACCAGTAGCACCACTTGGAAAGCCATGAGGTGCGAACAGAAAGCTCCAGCAGAAGACGGAGAAGCAGTGGCTGAGGTTCCAGGGGCTTCCACACACGCTTTCAGGGGTCCCTTGTCTTCGAAGGGAGAGCCCTACATCCAAGTGTGTAAGTACCCACAGGCACACCTGGGCTGAAGGCAGCTGGCTCAGTGTTCCCCAGGAACAAACAGCCACTGTCTGTCCCCACCCCAGCTCCGAGGCTCGCTGCTCAGCCTGTGGGCCCGCCTGCCAGGGGAGGCTGGCGGAGGCCGCCCTGGGCTTGCAGCAGGGAGCCAACGTGCCAACACACAGCTGCTGACTTTCTTCCCCCCTCCCGTTAAGCTGGGAACATTTTGCACTTTTCTTCTCCAACTCTTTCAAAGCAAGTCATTTTCCTCCTCTGGAAGGTTGCCCATTGTTCATTTGACATTAAAGATAGGTCTTCACTGTTTTCTCTTAAGGCAGCAATTGGTGAAGTTCAGCTGTATTATGCGGACTTGTCAGAAGGATACAACATTATACAAAGGAATGATGTGAAACAAAAATTGCTCTCTCCAACCTTCCCAACCTCTGCCGCATACAGATTTCAAAGCATTTTCTGCCCTCATGCGTGCTTGGCATAGCCTGGGGTCGGGGTGGGGGGTGGGGGGAATTGAAGGGAGGGGTGAGGTTTGTGGTTCTCTGGCTGTCGGCTGTCGGGGGGCTCCTGCTGCTGGGAATCACTCACGGGGCTAGAGGTGGGGGAGGGAGGGCTGAAGAGGGTGGAACGGGGCTGGCAGGAAGGAAAACGAGCGAATAAAACCTCTCTCCCCTCATTTTCATTAGGAATATGGTGACTTCAGGCCTCCAGAGTTGTGGGATGCCTGGTTAGTTTCAAAGAGTTGTGAAATGAAAGTGTTAGCTGTGTCTGACTCTTTGCAACCCCATGGACCATAGCCCACCAGGCTCCTCTTGTCCATGGGATTCTCCAGGCAGAAATACTGGAGTGGGTTGCCATTTCCTCCTCCAGGGGAATCTTCCCGACCCAGGAATTAAACATGGATCTGCTGCATTACAGGCAGATTCTTTACTTGTAATGAGCCCTGGTGGTCTTCCAATTCCCGTGGTGAATTCAGAGTTCATTTCCTGTGACTTTTACTCAGGATCACATGGTCCCTGTTGCCACTGGAATGTAGTCCCATCATAATTCTGGGCAGAAGCTTGAGTCATTCTGCTTCTTGGATTCACAGTTTCCTCATTCATTGCCTCATTCATGAATTAACTGTGGGCTCTTTTCTCCACTGATGAAACATCTGACCTTTTGAATTCCCATGCCTCAGTTTCCTTACCTGCACAATGGGAATATGAATTAGTTACCATCTAGGGTTGTTGTATGGATTATATAATGTGCATCCCTAGCATGGTGCCTGGCTGTCTAAGTCCTCAGTAAATGTTTGGTGTGTGTTATTACTTTTACCATATCAGTCCACAGACACTGATTAAGGACCATGGGCACTGTTCTGGGCCCTGGAGAGTGGAATTTGAAGGCGACGAGACGCTGCTTGTATTCTGGTAGGAGAGGAAACCAGCAGTAATGGTCCAGGATTGGTGGTCAGTGCTGGGAAAGAGGTGGGCATGAGCTGCCATGGCAGGGGAGGGGGGCACCTACCTGAAGCCCGTTGGGCGGACAGGGCTTCTGGGGGAAGTGCCTCCCAAGGGAGGCAGTTAAAGGATAAATGTAGAGGAGATAGTCTCCCTGCCAGAGGGAAGAGCAGTGCAAAGACATGAAAACAGCCAGAAGGTTTCCCAGAACTGAGCACAGACCTAAGTGCCTGGAGCATAGATAGGGCTGCTGGGTGGGCAGCGGCAGGAGAGGGGGCTGGAAAGTGAAGTCTGGCCCCTCAGGAAGTGCTCTGGGAGGGAGATAAAAGGCTGGGATTTTGTGCTGAAGGTCAGAGGGAAATACTTAATGGGTTTTTAGTAGGGAAGTGGCATGGCCTGATTGAATGGCTCTGGGCGGAGGGTGGGCTGGGTGGATGAGAACCTGGGCAGGAAGACACAGTAAGCTAAGACACAGCCCTGAGGGAGGAAGGCCTGGGATGTGGGGCCAAGCAGTGGGAGAGCTGGGTGCGTCTTGGAGATTCAGAAGCTAGAATCTCTACAGCCTGGAAATAACAGGACCCAGGAGGGGTTGGGGAATGTAACCCCACCCCACACACCACCAGCTTCATGCCTTCAGTGACCCATGAATGATCCTCCCAGAGATGAAGATGCTGTGTCCTCTTCTGGACCTGCTGCCATATTTGAGACAGCACAATCAGGTGGACGTGATCAAGAGGCATTTGAGGACTTCCCTGGCCCTAATGGTAAAGAACCTGCCTGCCAATGCAGGAGACATAAGAGACGTGAGTTCGATCCCTGGGCCAGGAAGATCCCCTGGAGGAGGGCATGGCAACGCACTCCAGTATTCTTGCCTGGAGAATCCCACGGACAGAAGAGTCTGGCAGGCTACAGTCTGCGGGGTCACAAAGAGTCAGACATGACTGAAGCAACTTAGCAGGCATGCACTGGTGACGCAGTGGATAAGAATCCTCATGCCAGCACAGGGGCCATGGGCTTGATCCTGGTCTGGGAAAATTCCACAAGCCTCGGAGCAACAAAGCCTGCGTGCCCCGACTCTTAACCCACTGTGCCGTAACTACAGAAGCCCACGAGCCTAGAGCCCATGCTCCCAACAAAAGAAGCCACTGCAACGAGAAGCCCTGTGCACTGCAACTAGAGAAAGCCCGTGTGCAACAACAAAGAGCCAGCACCATAAATAAATAAATATAGCAGTGTGTACACGTCAAAAAAATTTTTTAATAAATAAAAAAATTTTTTTTTCTTTAAAGAGGCACTTGGGCCTCCACCTTCCCCACTCACCATTCCTGTCCATACACCCTGCTCTGTTGGGCGCTGAAGCTGGTGGGATGAGCCCCTTTGGGATGAGAATCACGGATGAGAAACTGTGACAGGGAGCAGTACTCACCCGGCACTTTACCGCTTACAGCACACTTTCCCTGGGGTTGGAGCATTTGGTTCTGATAACCTCACAAGCAGGCGGCCCAGGGATGAGCATCCCCACTTTACAGATGGGCAAACAGAGGCACTGAGAGGCCTGTCCGTGCCTCTGTGGCAGGGTCTGGAGTCCGGCCTAAGAACACCTGGCTCCAAAGCCAGTGCTCTTCCCACTGGCCCAGGGGTCGCTTGACACGTGGCAGCCCTGGACTGAGACATGGAGACCTGGTTCCTTTCCACAGCGTGGCCTCAGCTTGGCTCTGTGGTCTGAGACACGTCACTTACCTTGCTCTGGGCTCGAGTCAGTGACTCTAACAAAGAGAGAGCTTGGAGTGAAGAGCCAAGACAATCCCTTCCAAGTGGACCAGCTGGGTCTTAGGGCTGGAAGTGGTCTTAGCCCACAGGTGTGCCAGGGTGAACCTTGGGAGGGTTCCTTACAGCCCTGGACCCTCGCCTCCATCCAGCACCCTAGGGAAAGATAAATGATCAGAGAGCCCTTTACTCCACCCTGGAAAGTCCAGATGAACCACCTGTGAAAAGTGTGATCAAAATCCGCAGACATCACTGCTCACCAGCAGGGCAGTGCCATCCTCGAGGCCCAATCACTACTCCAACGTTACTCCCTGGGCCCTCTTTGCCCTTCCTGGGCTCTTCTGTAAGGTTTTAGGCTGAATAGATCACCCTTATTCCACCGTTTTGCCACAGGTCCCCAGGGACGCTACCAAAGTGGGAACACAGTACCGTTTGTGGAATGAATCGGGAACAAGAATTACTCGTCTCCCCGCGGCTTTTATGTCCACCAGGACTCCACTGAGTGGGGTCTTCAGTCGCCAGAGGGACCCATTCGTTTCCTCCTGGGCATCATTTTTCCCTTGGGAGACTGACTTTGGATTCTGCAGTTTATAATCACAGAAAATCCAAAAGAATTTTTTTATTTTTTATTTTTTTTTAAGAGAAGAATAAAAGCCCTCTCCTAGAGGTCACTGATGTCAGGCTCTTCTCTGGGTGGATAGACAGAGCAGGGCTCAGCCTGGCTTCCTCTGCACTTGTGGGGAGCGTGTCTAACTTTCTGGGAGCCTGGGTGGTCTTCCCAGCTCTGCCAAGCAGAAGGAAGACTGGACTTTCCCCAGGATCAATACCTGAGGCTAGAGACCACTTCTTTTCATTTCTTTTCATTCCTTCACCCTCTCAGCTTAATACGCAGTTTAAACAGAGGAGTCTAAGGAACACAGTCTCTCCAGTGGCCACATGGATGACTCTGGAATTAGGCCACTGCTATCAATTTTATTTGGCGATCCCAGTTGGATCTCCAAATTATACCTGTAATTTGGTGCACTCCATGTATTACAGAGTCTGTCAGAGAAATCCTATAATTATTTTTTAAATGACAAAGTTTTAAGGAATAGCTAAATAAATGGAGCTAAATTTAGACCACTATCTCTGTACAATGGAACGAGGCAGGAGTCAGAGATGCGACCAGTGACTGGAAGAAGGAGAATTTTGTCACTATCCAAAAGGTGGCAGCAAAAATTACCTCAATTAACTTAACAAGAAGCCCGTGCTCCTCTGCCAGCCCGCCCAGGAGCCCTGGCACTCACCTTGCCCCTCCTCTGCCAGGATTCTGTGCCTTCCTCACTGAGCTGTCCCGGGCTCCATCTGCTGCTCCCGTCTGGGGCTGATGCCCAGGCCCCAGTCACGTCCTGCCTCCTCCCCAAGAGCCTCCAGCTCGGCATTCCAGAAGGAACAAGGTCAGGAGTTCACGCCTCAAAGAAATCTCATCACAGATCAGTGCCTCACAGGGAGGCCAGAGGGAAAAGCAAGGGCATGTTTTCATCCTGTGCAAACTCCATGGGAAACGAGACTTTTCCACAAATCCTAAAATGGAAGATCTCAGGAGAAACTGGATACATACCTTCTCTATTTGTGCAAGCTTTTTTTTCTTGGCTCTGCTATGGGTCATGAGGGACCTTAATTCCCCAATCAGGGATCAAACTGTGCCGCTTTTATTGGAGGCACAGGGTCTTAATCACTGGGCATCCAAGGAGGTCCCTAGGCTTTTATTTTTGAGACTCTCCTCTGTACTAGATGTTCATGGATGACTGTAGGTGCATGAATAGATTGATAAAATATTTATTTAGCTCTTACTAGGTTACATATCCTTCTAGGTTCTGGGTTTCCATTTGTGAACAAAACAGAAGGCCCTGCCTGCTTGTAGCTCATATTCTAGTGGAGGTAAGATAACAAACAGGATAAGTGGGGGAGGTATGTGGTTGGAAAGAGGGTAGTGAGTGCTAAGGAGAAAGATAAAGCAGGATGAAGGAGGGAAGGAGTGATGAGGGCTGTGACAGCTTTACATAGGGCAGCCAGAGATGACCTCGCTGACAAAGCCTCATTTGGGAAGGGACCTGAAGAAGAAGCTCTGTTGCTCTATGCGGGACATATGTTCCAGGCCGAGGGAATAACGGGTTAAAACACCCTGCAGTGGGAAATGCTAAGAAGGCTGTTGGAGGCACGGAACAACAATTATGGGACAGGAGGTATTGGAGAAGTGAGATATCTCAAACAAATATTTACTATTGAAGTTGCAGTTGTTTAGGCCAGGGATCAGCAAGTGAGGTGTCTTTGTGTAGCCTGTGAGCTGGGAATGGTTTTTACATTTTTAAGTGGTTTGGAAAGAAAAATCAAGAGGAGAACATTTTGTGACACGTTGAAAACTATGTGAAATTCAGATTCTGGAGTCCATAAATCAAGTTGTATTGGCACACAGCCATATCTATTCATGTACGTACTGTCTGTGGCTGCTTGCTTTTGCATACAGTGGCAGGGCTAAATAGTTATGACAGAGCATGTATGGCCCAGGAAGTTCAAAATACTGTCTATCTGCCCCTATACAGAAACATTCACCAAGCGGTGGTCTAGGCAGTAGGGAGAGTGGTTAAATCCTAGCTGTGGGGTCAGCAGCCCCAATTCCAGGCTTGAGGTCACCACTTGGTGGTTGGATAGTTTTGGGCACTTGGAATCTGTTTTTTTTTTCATTCCTAAAATGGTGACAAAAGTACCACCCTCTTGGTATAGTGTGAGAATTAAGTGAAATAAAGAATATGAAGTCTATAGCAAGTGCAAGATATTCATAGCCATTATAATGATTACATAGTAAAATGTGCAGGTAGGGTAGGGGTGGGGCCCTCCTGATGGGATTAGCGCTCTTCTAAGAAGAGAGCTTACTCTCTCATCACCATGTTTGGATACAGCATAAAGGCAAGCCAGGGAGAGTGTTCTCCCCAGAGCCTGACCACGCAGGCACCTTGATCTTTGACTTCCCAGCCTCCCAAACTGTAAGAATTAACACTCTGCTGCTCAGGCCTCCCAGTCTATTGCATTGTCTTACGGCGGCCCAAGCAGACTGAGACAAGAGAGGAACAGCTGTCTTCACCTGGGAAGCCAGAGATATGGTCACTGACCATATGACTTCTCAAGGGGGAAACAGATTTCCCCAGGAAAGGAAGGGGCGAAAAGACCTTCTTGGCAGAGGAATGTAATATGAAAAGCAGTGGTGGTCTTGAACAAGATGGGGTGTTTGGGGAACAAAGAAAATTCCTGGCACCGAGCACAGACCTGTGGTAGGTGTGGGTGGAGAGTGTAGGATTTGCAGGAGCTGAGGCTGGAGAAGCACAATTGTGCGGGGCCCTATGTCCCATCCTCAGGGTGATTGGATCTGTTAAGTTTTGCCATTTGGCTTTTGAAGTGTTCCTCTCTCCATCCCTCAAGGGGTGGAAGGATAAAGGGGTGAAAAGCCAGTTAACAGGAACACTTTCTTGTTCTTCGGCATCTCAGGTCAGTGGATAGTTATTCAGCTCCTTCTCCGTGGTTGTGATTGTTGCTCAGTTGCTAGTCATGTCTATCTCTCTGTTGTTGGCAGCCTGCTAATCCTGGGGTTAATCGGTGGTGAACAAGAAAGACACAGCTCCTGACATCAGGGAGTAAGGAGGGTTCTGAAGAAGGAATTTTTTGAAGAAGAAGAAGAGGAAGGAATACAAGGTGCTATGAAAAAGGTATAACCAGGTGTAACACGGTCAGTTAAGAATTTTTCCCTGAGGACACTGGAAAGTTTTCCTTATTTATTTTGGACTGAGCGGGGTTCTTTGTTGCTGCATGGGCTTTTCTCTAGCTGTGGCGAGCAGAGGCTACTCTCTAGTTGCAGTGTGAGGGCTTCTCACTGCGGTGGCGTCTCTTGTTGCAGAGCGCAGGCTCTAGGACGTGAGGGCTTCAGTAGTTGTGGCTCCCAGGCTATAGAGCACAGGTCCAAATAGTTGGGAGACACGGGCTTAGATGCTCCTGGGCATGTGGGATCTTCTGGGACCAGCGATCGTACCCATGTCTCCTGCATTGGCAGGCAGAGTCTTTGCCTCTGAGCCACCACGGAAGCCTCCTGGAAAGTTTTTGAAGGATTTTCAATATGGTGGTAATGTTCTCAGGCTTGAGTTTTTAATAGATGACTCTGCTCCTGTGGGCTGGAGGGAGCTCAAATAGAAGAGGCTATTGCTATATCCATGGAAGAAATAATGGAAGTTTAGACCACGAAGTGACCATGGAAATGAGGGAGCACCCCACTGACCAAAAAAAAAAAAAAAAAAGGAGCAGAAAGAGGAATTGATTGAGCTTAGTGATTGGGTGTAAGCATGAGGGAATTGGAGGACACATCGACGATGACCAGAGACGCTGTGTCTGTATGGATGGTGGTGTCTACTGAGATGCGGATAGGAGAGGACAGGGCTGGGGGTATGGATGCAGTAGGGATTGGAAATTCAGTATCAGGGACATTGGTTGGAGATACCCATGGAGCAATCCAAGCAAGGATGGCGGCTATCTTGTGGTGTTTGGCTATCTCGTTCCAAAGTTCCCGAGACACATGGGGCTGGAACTATAAATCAGGGAGTCATTAATAAATGGATGCTGTTACTTCCCTGGTGATCTAGCGGATAAGACTCCACACTTCCAATGCAGGGGACACGGGTTCCATCCCTGGCCAGGGAAGGAAGTTCCCAGATGCTGTGTGGTACCGTCAAAATAAATAAAAGGATGGGAATTTTGGCCCTGCAGTGACTGAGATCATGTCGATCTATTTGCCCCTGTGTGGCCCCCACAGCCTCAGGATTAAACTCCCTGTAATATGCTGCCTTTTGCAAACACACACACATACACACAAACAAACAAACAAACGCTTCAGTTCCTGATGACTCAAGTGGCATGTGTCTGGCCCTGATTGTGCAGACAGTTTTATAGGAAGTTGCCAACACAATGAACCATCTGAAGCCTCTAATGAAGCAATTATAGTATGTGGAATGAACAATCAATCAACTGTAAACTCAGTAGTGAGAATTTTACAGGGATCGAGGGTAAATAACGGGCTCCCTGCGGTTACGTCAGAGCAAACTGATCTCTTATTGGAGATGAAATATACATAATAGGGGAATCTCTCCAACCCCTCCCACAACACAGCATGCAGCAAGAAAAAAACTTTCTGTGGAATACTTCCCCTGTCCTCCCATCAGTGCTGCTCTCTCTCCACATTTTGGGAAGTGATGATTACAAAAGCTCTCTTTACCCTGGAGGAATCTCTGCAGGTAATATATTTTAGGGCTCCACTCTTGCTGTTGGATTCTTGAATCTAAAACAGCTAAGAGAGATGTCCAATCTATGGCAACCATTATCATAGTATTATTTCCATTGCTCTGTGGCAGCTCTGAATATGTATTACCTCTAATTCTCACAAGCCTGCAGAATAGGTATTATTAAGATATTAATATATAATGAGGAAGGAGACAGGGAGTGTAAATCATCTGTCCTAGGATGCAGAGCTCAGATGTGGGCAGAGTTGAACCAACCCTGGTCTGTCTGAGACCAGAACACTTCTTTCCCACGAACTGCCCCCTGGATCTGAATTCCTTAGGTCACCTCCTTGCTATTCAGCCCATTCTCTTGATCACTGGTCTTAGAAGATTCTTATTGAACTCTCCACCGCTATCCTAAGTTTACCTTCTAAAGCAGGGGTCCCCAGCCTCCAGGATCTAAAACCTGGTGATCTGAGGTGGAACTGGTGTAATAATAATAGAAACAAAATGCACAGCAAATGTCCTGCACTTGAACCATCCTGCAGCCACCCCTCACCCCCTGGTCTGGGGAAAAATTTTCTTCCACAAAACTGGTCCCTGGTGCCAAAGAGGTTGGGGACCACTGTTCTAAAGTACTCAAGTGAAGGACTTGGGATGTTTGGGGAAGAGTCATCATGCCCTTTCTCCCCTCAGGAGTAAATGCTTCCAGTATCTTCAGCCTTGTCCCATGTGGCTCACTGGGGCAACCTTCCAAATGGCTATGCCCTCTCTTCGTTCAGACTTCTTTGCGGAAAGGTCACCTTCCACTGTAGACGCTGAAAGAGCCAGAAACTCACTTGCCCAGAAGCAGACACTGAGGGCGGATTTGAAACTACTAGTAAGGGAATTGGAGAGGCAGAGAGGTGAGTGTGTTGGAAAGGTAACACCTGGGTTCCCATCCTGACTTCCACTGGCTGCAGGCAAATTATTTAAATGCCCTGGGGCCTCAGCTTTTTCATCTCTAGAATGGGATGACCGTAATTACCACAGGGTTGTTTCAACAACAGAATTGGGTCCAGCATATAAGCACATAGAGTAGAGCTGGACACAGAGAAGTTATGCAGTAAGTGGATGTCATTCTTTTATTACTGCTTCACTGAACATAGGGCTGCTGTTCCTCACTGAGTTTTACTTTTTTCAAAAAAAAGAAAAGCTATTTTATTTTTAGGCAGAACTATTCGGCATGTGGGATCTTAGTTCCCCAACCAGGGATCAAACCCATGCCCCCTGCATTGGGAGTGCAGAGTCTTAACTACTGGACCACCAGGGAAGTCCCAAGTATTACTTTACACAGTACAAGACATCAGGTTTACACATGAATTAGGCAAAGGGGCATTAACGTCTTAATATTCATCAATGTATATAATGCTGCCCTCCCCAAAATACTCCAAGCAGTAATATTGAGATATATATATATATAGAGAGAGAGATAGATATTGATATATATATATATAGATATGTATTCCTTACCCATTGATTCTTCATTTGTGGGTGCCAAGGAGAAACGTTATCCCAACCCAGGTGCCATCATTTGTCTAAAGAAAGGAATTCCCTTATTTTAGAAAGAATACTTAGGTAAATTGTTTAGGCCTCCTTTCAAGAAGCGTATATTGGTGTTGAAAGCCAAGGATATAGGATTAAAATTTCTTAAGCTTATTTTCATAGGGTGAGTGTGATGAGTAACTGTATAAAGTTTTTGAAAAAATCTGCTTTAATGAAGGATCAAAATGGGGATTTGTCAGATACCAATAGATGGGTACTCTTCAAAGCAGGGGTTCTTATGCACGTTTAGAATCATCTGGATCGTATGACGAACGTGCAGTTGTGTCAGTTATCTCAACATCCGAAGACAGGCCTTGTTCTTTCATGGCATTGCATGCAACACATTCTCTGGTGCACCCAGCCCTCCTATGATTCCTGTATTATTGGAAATGCCTGAAACTGACAGCAAACTAGCTTACACAAAAAGATTCATTGGACAGAGTAGCTGAAAGTTCCGGGAATCTTTTACCTAATAATGCCATCAGATATCATACATGAATGTATGTATATATCCCTCTTTTTCTCTCCCCAGGATTCTTTGTGTGTCTATTATATCCACTTATTACATTGTGTTGTATTTTGTTTACATGTCTGATGCCCTCCCCACCTCCCATCCAAGAAAGTGAACTTCCTGAGTTCAGAAAAAAATGTCATCTCGGCTAACAAACACATGAAAAGATGCTCAACATCACTCATTATCAGAGAAATGCAAATCAAAACCACAATGAGGTACCATTATACGCCAGTCAGGATGGCTGCTATCCAAAAGTCTACAAGCAATAAATGCTGGAGAGGGTGTGGAGAAAAGGGAACCCTCTTACACTGTTGGTGGGAATGCAAACTAGTACAGCCACTATGGAAAACAGTGTGGAGATTTCTTAAAAAGCTGGAGATAGAACTGCCATATGACCCAGCAATCCCACTTCTGGGCATACACACCAAGGAAACCAGATCTGAAAGAGACACGTGCACCCCAATGTTCATCGCAGCACTGTTTATAATAGCCAGGACATGGAAGCAACCCAGATGCCCATCAGCAGACGAATGGATGAGGAAGCTGTGGTACATATACACCATGGAATATTACTCAGCCATTAAAAAGAATTCATTTGAATCAGTTCTAATGAGATGGATGAAACTGGAGCCCATTATACAGAGCAAAGTAAGCCAGAAAGATAAAGACCATTACAGTATACTAACACATATATATGGACTTTAGAAAGATGGTAACGATAACCCTATATGCAAAACAGAAAAAGAGACTCAGATGTATAGAACAGACTTGTGGACTCTGGGAGAAGGTGAGGGTGGGATGTTTCAAGAGAACAGCATTTAAACATGTATATTATCTAGGGTGAAACATATCACCAGCCCAGGTTGGGTACACGAGACAAGTGCTCGGGCCTGGTGCACTGGGAAGACCCAGAGGGATCGGGTGGAGAGGGAGGTGGGAGGGGGGACTGGGATGGGGAATACATGTAAATCCATGGCTAATTCATTTCAATGTATAACAAAAACTACTGTAATGATGTAAAGTAATTAGCCTCCAACTAATAAAAATAAATAAATAAAAATTAAAAAAAAAAAAAATGTCATCTCTTCCTTAGTGTCCCCAGGACCTAACACAGAGCTTGGCCCCTTCATGGGAACTCAGTAATTCTGGAGTTAATAAATAAGTAAAAGAGGATGTCTAAGAGAAGACAGGGCCAGAATGAAGAAGTAAATTTTATTTCTCATTCCCTTGAAAGATCAGGCATCAAATAACATGGAGTATATTGACCCAGAGGGCTTCCCAGGTAGTGCAGTGGTGGGAAATCCACTGCCAGTGCAGGAGAGGAAAGAGGCTCATGTTCTATCCCTGGGTCAGGAAGATCCCCTGGAGAAGGAAGTGGTGACCCACCCCAGTAGTCTTGCCTGGGACATCCCATATGGGCCATGGGGGGGTCACAAAAATTTGGACACAACTGAGCGACTGAGCACACATATTGACCCAGAACCTTCCAGGATAGGCCCAAAATTGTTGAATTCTAATTCTTCCCAGAATGCCCTGTAACAAATGCAGCTGAACACCTGGGAACAGGAAACCTGCCACTGCATCATCCATTTGATTTCAAGATAAGAAATCCTAGACAGATTCCCTTGCCTGCAATTATCCAGGCGGAGCACAGACAAGTTAATATCAACACTCACCTCGATGCCTACACCATCCCCAGAACCCAGAGCAAGGTGTTGTTCTTCCCTCTAATCCTCTGTGGCAGGACAGATGGCACTGACAACCCAGTCGAGCACCTGGGAAATGTTTTTCACGCTACCAATTAAGACGCATTTCCTCCTCTGTGTCCATCACTTGTACCTGCAGGAGCTTCGCCAGGAGCGTATTCCATCCAGTTGCTCCCTTTGTCCATTGGGGTGTTTTGCTACAGATTCAAGAAGTGCTGCAAAGGAAGAAAGCGAGGGTTACATCTGAGCTGGGAGCTTCCTGGTATACTCATGGAGGCCCCAGCAAATTTTAATTTTTTTTTCAGGCAACTGACAATGACTATGAACCTACTATGTACCAGTAGACATCAGAGGAAAATAAAAGATCTAATTATTCTACCCTTGAGGAACTCACAGTCCAATGGGATAGATTAGCCAACAGCTAATTAAAATGTATTGTGAAAATGATTTAAGCAGATATGCTTTGAGTTACTGATGAACACAGAGAAGGAGAAGGCTCACTAATTTGGAAGACGGGTCAAAATATAGCCTTTGTCATCAAGAGGGCATGGGTGTTAGCCCGTATTTATGTAAATGCAGTAATTCGCATTTCTATAACACGATATGGTTTTCAAAGCATTTTCACATATTTATTTCATTTTACTGCCCTTCTTTCTTTATGTAGAAATTACTCTTCTCTGTTTTCAGCTTGGGCTTCCCTGGTGGCTCGGTGGTAAAGAACTTGTCTGCCAATGCAGGAGACTCAGGTTCGATCCCTGGGTCAGGAAGATGTCCTGGAGAAGGAAATGACAACTCACTCCAGTATTCTTGCCAGGAAAATTCCATGGACAAAGGAGCCTGGCGGGCTACAGTCCATGGGGTCGCAAAAGACATGATTTATCCACTAAACAACATTTTCAGTTTAAGCAATTATGGCTTGGAGAGACTAAAAGATTTGTTCAAAGTGACTAAAAAATGAAAGAGCAGAACTCAGAGTTCGGTTTTTTTGATTTAAGAGTTTATTTGGAACATACCCTGAGTTGCAGAGGGTTCTTAACTGGGAGAAAATGTTATAAAATAAAAACAGACAAAAAGTGCCCCCCACCCCACCCCATCCCTCTGACACCAGGCTGCAGCCAGCAGGCAGAGCACTGGCCTGGTGGAGGCACCAGTGCAGCCTTCCCTAGGCATTGGGTACCATGGTTCACATACCTGAAATCACCTGTATGCTTGTGAGGTTTCTTGGACTGCTGCCCCAGATGCTTCTAGAAACTCAGTGTTGTTGTCCTGCCCATTGGCAGGTGGATTCTTGGTGATGCCTGCTTCTTGGGTCCTTAACTTCTGGTGGAGTCTGAAGTTAGTGGACTCAAGGACAGAGTCTCCATCAGGTCCTGTAAATGCCAGGAAGCGCCAGGAGGCAAGTGCCTGGCAGTTTCCGTCTCTTTTGTGGGAGCTGGACTCAAGTTTATAAGTTTGGCAACTCCCAAGTATGAGAAGGAGGTTTAGAAACCAACCCCTTAGCAACACTTTATAGTCCCTTCACCATCACCTCTCAGTAGGGCTGATTTCCTTCTTTAAAAATTATTTTTATTCTGTCTGGCTCAGTTTCTAACTCCCTGAAGCCCTTTTGAACCCAGCATGAACAAGCAAAACTGCTCCTAACTGCCTCCCTCACCGGGCGGCGTGACCACGGCTTCACCATCACAATCATGCCAGGAACAGCTCATTTAATTATTGATCAAACCCATTCATTTAGGTGTGTGGTTAAACCCTCTTCCCTGGACCACTGGCCAAGCCAGATCTCCAGCTGAATCACTAAGAGCCAGTGACTTTCACTTCTGACCACTGATTGGGAAAGAAGGGCAAAGGGTTCTTACTAATCTGTGAAATGCAGAAGGTCTTCCTCTGCAAGCAGGAAGCAGAGCTGGTGTCTCTGCAAGAGAGCCCACGTGGGGGAGCCATACCTGGGATCAGGGCTGTGGTTATTTTTGATCAGGGATGATTCTCAAAGTGTGGGCCCCTGAACCAAAGCATCAGCACCTGGCTACTTGCTATATGTGGAAATTCTCAAGCCCCACCCTGGGTGCTGATTGAGAAATTCTGGAGGAGGAACGTGGCCATCTATTGCTTAACAAGCCTTCCAGGTGCCTGTGAAGCATGGTAAGCCTTGAGAACCATGGTCACCGACCCAGGAGCTGCTTCTGACATGGGCAGCAAACTTCATGGACTCCACTGTACTTCTGTTTTCCTCAGTAGAGCTGAATGGAACCTGAAGGAACTTCCTTTAAAGCAGTGAGTAAGCCTCTCCCAGATCATCCTCCAGGAAAGTCTGCTCTTTAAAAAAAAAAGTCAGCCTTCAAGTAATCTGGAATGGTGGGACACTTACTTCCACCAAGTAATTAGTGACTAACCCTTGCAGGATTTCATATCCGTTGTCTCATTCTGCCCACACAACAGCCCTGGAAAGGAAGTCATTTTCAAGGTTAGGAAATAGGCTCAGGAAAGTTGATTTAAATGCCCTAGGCCACATAGCTAGGAGGGGCTGAGCTGGTGGCCCCAAAGCTATGCCAGGGCTATGGACATGACTAGGGACAATCTGGGAGAATTCTCCCACCACTGATGTATGAGAGTCATATCACAGATACCTCAGGTAGCCATCTCTCTCTTCTAAGGAAACGTGTCTTTTTCAGTTGGTGAAATTCTCAATTAATCTTTCTTGAGGAGCCAGTCTTTATAAATACAATTTCATACAAATTTCCCATTATCTCTGTGGCTTTGTAACAAAAATGATCCAACAGATGAGTGTGCGAGCTAGGCAGTCCATCCTAGGAAAGAAAGGCACCAAGTCTGAAAGGAACCAAACTGCTACCAAACCCAGCTTTGTCAGGTTTAGATGCAAATAGAATCATTAACCTTTATGAGTCCTTGGGAAATGAGAGGCTATGTTTCAGATACTCCTAAGTCCTCTCTTTACTTTTATCCCAAAGTTTCTAATTCCATCTCATTTTTGCTCCTTTCCTAACCTAGCCTGGAGCCCATGAACATTCAACCCCCTCATTCCATCCCCAGCTCCAGGCACCCATACACAGACCCACAACCACATACTGATCCACACTCCTTCTCTCCTCTCCCCTCCCCTCCTTCCTTTTCTCCTACCTGGGATAAATCCACTGCTTTTCCCCCCTGTGTTTCTGTTCCTGAACCCCTGATGGCTCCCAAATTAAAGTGTTTCACCAGACTCTGGTTTAGCTTCCTTTCACATCCATGCCTTCACCTGTCGTAGGGCTTTCAATCCTCCATGCCAAAGTTTCCACTGTCCTGTCTCCTTCCTTCACTCTTTTCTAAAGCTCTGTGCTTTTCCTCTGGTCTCCACTATCTCCAAATCCCACTCATTATCAACAGATGATCTCGTATCCTAGGTCACAGAAAATAAACAGCCCCTAGGCAGGCTCAGTCGTGTCTGACTCTTAGTCCATGGAATTCTCCAGGTCAGAATACTGGAGTATTCTTTCCCTTCTCCAAGACATCTTCCCAACCCAGAGATCGAACCCAGGTCTCCCAGATTGCAGGCAGATTCTTTACCAGCTGAGCCACAAGCAAAGCCCAAGAATACTGGAGTGGGTAGCCTATCCCTTCTCCAGGGGATCTTCCTGACCCAGGAATCGAACTGGGGTCTCCTGCATTGCAGGTGGATTCTTTACCAACAGAGCTTGGCTTCCCTGGTAGCTCAGATGGTAAAGCGTCTGCCTACAATGCAGGAGACCTGGGTTTGATCCCTGGGTCGGGAAGATCCCCTGGAGAAGGAAATGGCAACCCACTCCAGTATTCTTGCCTGGAAAATCCCATGGACTGAGGATCCTGGTAGGCTACAGTCCATGGGGTCGCAGAGTCGGACACGACTGAGCGACTTCACTCCACTTCACTAGGCAGGCACTTCCTCCACTCCCTTCCCTGTTGCTTTCTAACTGATCTGTATCTTTACCCATTGTTATAGGACAGGGCCCATAAGCAGATTGAGGAGATTGTAAGGCAGGGCCTTGATCCGATAGGATTAGTGTCCTTATGAGAAGCACATCAGAGAGCATGCGCTCTCTCTGCACGCACACATTGAGGAAAGGTCTTGTGAGGACATAGTGAGAAGTCAGCCCTCTGCAAGCCGGGAAGAAAGTTCTCACCAGTCTTTCACTTGTGTGTTCTTTATCTGAAGCCAGAACTGCATGGCTGGGCAGGCGCTCAGGGTCAGGGATGGGTTGGAAAGTTGTTGGGTGATCCAGGAATTAGCACAGAGGGAGTAAGGTGAATTGAATAGGTAATAACAACCACAGAACTTAGCAACTTAAAACAGAAGTTGTTTTACGTTGTGTTGTTTCTCATACATCTTCAGAATGAACTGGGCTCAGCAGGACAGTTCTTCTACCGGCCCGACTGGAGGCCTCCCTTTTCAGTTGGCAGGTCAGTAAGGGCTCAGCTCAGCTGGGATGCTGGGATGACTGGGCCTCCTCCCTTTCCATATAATCTCAGGCCCTCTCTCTCCATGGCTTTTCCCTACAGACTCTTCAGCAGTGTTGGGGGTCTTCTAACATGAGGGCTCAGAGCTCCCAAGAGCATAAAGGTGGAAGCAGATGGGTCTTCTTAAGCCTTATGCCCCCAAACCACACAGCATCACTTCCTCTGCAGTCTGTTGGTTAATGTGTATCAGAGGACCAGTCTGGATTCTAAGGGAGGGACTGAACAGATTGTGACTCACTGTGAGTCACCACTGGAATGGAATAAACATTTTGCATTCCTCAACCTACACAAAGGTAAGGACTTTCCAGTAGGACTGTCTGCATCAGCTTCTGGGACTCTCTTCTTTTTTTAATGTTTGTTTTTATTTATTTATTTGGCTGTGCTGGGTCTTATTTGCAGCATGCAGGATCTTTAGTTGCAGCATGCAGGATCTAGTTCTTCCTGCATTGGGAAAGCAGAGTCTTAGCCACTGGGTCACCAGGGAAGTCCCTTTAAAAAAAAAAATTATTGGAACTCTTTATTTTGATATAGCTTGAACATTTCTAAGTCCATCTTCTGAAGGATGTATCTACTGAGCTGTAAGAGAGCCCTACTCTTTATGTGCTACTCTCTTTCAGATGACTTCACATCTTTTTTTGAGGAGAAAAGTCATTTCCAAGTCCTCAACAGAACATCATTTAGCTTTTAAGTAGTGCAATTATGATTTTAGGGAACTCTCACCTCAATAGCTTCACCTCTCATGTCTGGATTTCAGAACCAGCACAGACTGGAGCTTCAACTGTTTTCAGTGGCATTTAAAAGGCTATGGGTGTTTAGCAAATAAGCTAGCATAAGATTTTGAGTTAGCTGAAGTATTTTCCATATTCCACACACACCCATCTCCACATTTCTAATATACCATGGGAACTTTCTATCATTCCAGACAGCCGCTAGGGCAGTCTAAGCTCATTGCCTCAAGGAAGGGAGGCTAGTCATACAAAGAGAACAAAGGCATCAGTTCTCAATCTTGAGTTTCAAAGAGCCTTTTCAAAGTCCTGGCAAAGAAAACAGGTTGATAGAAAAGGTTTCTGAGTTTCAAAAACTTGGCTTTTCTTGTGCCAAGAGCCATATGCTATGATGTTTATAATAGATTTGGGGAGACTATGTGATGATAGATAAAAAATTTAAAAACGTATAAAATAAATGCTAAAATATTTTTAAAAGTTAATGGTCTAGTTGTGTAGAGTCTATAGAGATTTCACAGGCTACATGTATGGAGACCAAGGGGTCCCAGGAGAAGCAGCAGAGTAGCAGTATTTCTGAGAGGGGTAGAGTAAGCTGAGCATTTCTGAGAAGGACCTCTAAACGTGGCTCAGCTCAGCAAGGTTCCCGGACCAGTTCTCTGCAGGCAAACTCAGGTGAAGTTAGAAGTGCAAAATGCTGACACAGAATTAGCATCGAAGAAATAAAGGATAAGAATGCAGCACTGGGCCAAAGGGGAAGTATACTGGGATGCAAGCCTGACCGAGCCGTGGAGCAAGTATCGCTTACCCATGGACTCTGGGTTCGGTGAAATGGCTGAACCTTTATATCTCCACCTTAGTCTTCAGCACAAGATGCTCTGGGAAGGGCATGACCTTGAGAGAGGTGGCTGTTTGCATCTCAGAGGAGCTGACAGCTGGAGACCATCTGCTGACTCACTCACTCCCTGCAGCTGGGCTGCAAGTCCTTCCATGACAAGGGATCTGGGCTGCAGCGTGTCTGCACGTTTACCACGCTAATCCTCTCCTCTCTGAGCTTAATCCCAGGCCAGGAGCTGATCAAATGCTTGGATAGTTTTTGAAAGCCTGCAGTAAGGGCCTGGTCAGAACTCCCCAAACACAAGCCCAGAGAGGCAGTGTGGGGACTGAAGCAGAAGTGGAATGACAGCAGGACACAGAGACTGGTCCACTGCCATGGAGAACTGTCTGCAAGTTCCTGCATCCCCGAGGATCCTCAGCGATGGCTGACCCTCTATTGAGGGTCAGACATGGGCTGCTTGGATCCACTGACAACTGGTGTTTACGGTGGGTAGGGGATATCTCAGCTGAAAAAGACTATAAAACACAAAGTTCTTCTTAGTAGATTCCAGCCAGAACAGATGACAGCTATAAACCATATCCCACTCCCCCTTTTCTGTCTGGGGCCATGATTCTATAAAGTCCCTTCTATCGTGCTGTGTCTATCAACTTAGATAAATCTCAGGTCAAGAGCTGAAGGAAAGGCTAGGCAAAGTCCAAACTGACTGAGTTTAAACTAGAAGTGGTGTAGAAAACCCCTAAGTGATTGAGTGTATTTAGAATTAAATAGGTTTGAGTTCGGGGCTTCCTGGTGACTCAGCTGGTAAAGAATATGCCTGCAGTGTGGGAGACTCAGGTTCGATCCCTGGGTTGGGAAGATCCCCTGGAGAAAGGAAGGGCAAGTTCAAAATGCTTGCCTGAAAAATTCCAGGCCGAGGAGCCTGGCAGGCTACAGTCCATGGGGTCACAAGAGTCAGACACTTCAGTGATTAAACCACTACCATTAGACAACATGGGGGATCCAGATAGATACTAAGTTCAATTATAAGAAAATATTGTTAATTACATTTTTTATTCATTTGTACCAAAGACTGAAAATTCATGCTGGTATATACATATGAAAAGATCAAAGAAGGAATCATTGCTTCAGTCAATTGCAGAGATAGGAATGTAAGCCAACGATGAAAAGATCCAGGGTTGCTCTTGGCCAAGTGTGTGGTGCAACTGGGGATGCTGTCTCAGAACTAAATGTTCAGATACAGCTGGGATGGGCTATTAGGAGATGATTTCTGGAAATCGACTTGGATACATATATGATCAAGACTTAAAATTATTTGTGTTTTGCAATTCTACTTTTGGGTATCTGGCTTAAGAAAATAGCCAGCTATCATTCTGACTGCTGTCCAAAGAAGAGAGAAAGCCAGGAAATGATCTTATGAAATTCCAGGCAACAGGGCTTCCCTGGTGGCTCAGTGGTAAAGAATCCACTTGCCAATGCGGGAGACACAGGTTCGATCCCTGGGCCGGAAAGATCCCACGTGCCACGGAGCAACTGAGCTCTTGTACCACAGCTATTGAGCCTGTGCTCTAAAGCCCAGGACCTGCAATGACTGAGCTCACATGTCCTAGTGCCCGTGCTCCATAACAAGAGAAGTCACTCCACCGAGAAGCCCCCAAATGCCACAACTAGAGAAAAACCCATGCAGCAATGAAGATCTAGCACAGCCAAAAATAAATAAAATTATTTTTAAAAATTCCAGGCAACAAGTATTGGCTTCTTGCACTTGGGGTATGGTAGTAAAGATGGAGGATGTATAGGAAACTGGAATTTTTTTGGAGGTAAAGTTCAGACTTGCTGATGGATAACGTGTGGGAAGGTTAGGTCATGTTGTCTTCTAATTTTGGGTTTAGCAACTGGGTGACTAACAGTGGTGTTTATTGGGGAAGATCCAAGGGGGAAACAGTTCTGCGAGAAGAGGGTAGAAAGCAAGAGGTTTACTGTGGCCACACTGAGTTTTAGATGCTATTAAATACCCACAGGGCTTTATCCCTTGACATCTAGTCTGGAGCTTGGTGGAGAGGAGGAGGTTGGAGATATTAATTATAGAATCATGTGCATAAAGACAACATTTAAAGCCCTGGAACTAGAAGCAAGCATTTACTGAGTGAGTTACTGACTGTAGATAGAGTGAATCAAATGGGTGATAGGATCAAGTGTGTGATAAGATTATTATGATTTTTATTTTCTTCTTTATTGTTCTCTATACTTTCCAAGGTGTTTACAATGAAAATATATTACTTTTATAATCAGAAAACAAGTCCTGATAAACCTGCTGCTGCCACTCAAAAACATAGCCATAGCACCTCCCGGCTCCTTTTCTCAGAAAAAGTATTTCGCCCAGGTAGGGCCTTAAACACATTAATGTGTGTGTTTAATTGGGAATCTTAAAGACAGTGTTTGCATGAAAATCAACATCCTCATCTCTTCCGAGTGCAAATGAGCCACTCATACCCTGGCGCTCCCACCTAACTGCATCATGCTGCTGATGGAAACTGTGCCTAATTGCGTGTCGCTGCTCGAGTTCTGGAGTGTGTAATAGCAGCGTTTATTTGCCAAGGTTGACAGTGATGACTATGTCATTTCCCTCTTCATGGTTTTTCTTTTTTAATTTTTAAAAAATATTTATTTGGCTGTGCTGGGTCTTAGTTGCGGCACGTGGGCTTAGTTGTTCCGCAGCATGTGGGGTCTTAGTTCCCCAGCCAGGGATCAAACCCGAGTCTCCTGCATTAGAAGGCAGATTCTTGACCACTGGACCACCAGGGAAGTCCCCTCTCTTTCCTTTCTTAAGCAAAGGAGTCACCTTGTCGTGCTACTAATATCATGAGTTGACAGGGTTGTCTCTGGTCAGGGAGTGCTGGGGCAGAAGCTAGACATCTCAGGATGCTTTTTCAGAAGCCTGGGGAGATGTGAGATGTTGGTACCCCAACCAGGGATCAAACCCATTCCCCTTGCAGCAGAAGTGTGGAGTGCTAACCACTGGATGGTCAGGGAAGTCCCAGAAGAGGAAGTTTCTGTGACTCACCCGGGATGACTTCCAGGCGGTGGCAAAGGGCTTCTTGACTTGAATCTTTATTCATTTAACTAGCATTCACTGTAGCCCTTCAATGCTCCCAGCCCTACTCCGATCACAGAGATAAATAACGACCTGGGTAGGCTCTCAAGTGGACTTCCAGGTGGCTCTACTGGTGAAGAACCCACCTGCCAATGCAGGAGACCTAAGAGTCGAGGGTTCAATCCCTGGGTGGGAAAGATCCCCTGGAGGAGGGCATGGCAACCCACTCCAGTATTCTTGACTGGAGAATCCCATGGACAGAGGAGTCTTGTGGGCTGCAGTCCATAGGGTCGCAGAGAGTCAGACATGACTGAAGTGACTTAGCACACATGCACAGGCTCTCAGGAAATGCAGTCTAGTGATTCCACCTGAATCCAGTATGGGAGGGGTTGTGATGAGGGAAGCGTGGGGCAGAGGAAGCACCTCATCTGGGGAGTATGGTCCAGGGTCAAATCTACCCGGAGAGGATAATAGTAACTAACATTTATCCAACTGCCAGGCACAATTTTTATTGATTTATATGGGTGAACTCATTGATTCCTTCCAACCACCTATGAGGTAGGTTATTGTGCTCATTTTATAAAACTGAGGCAGGGTGGTTCCATCTGAGCTGAGTATTTAAGGGCAAAGACAGATTAGATAGGTTGGGGTAGAGGGAAATGTTTTGAGCAATTGGATCCACATGTAGAAAAGCATGGGGCATCCACAGGGTATGAGGAATAATTAGGGGACTGCAGGGTGTTCTTTATTGACTGCTGTCTATGGGGCCGGGGCCTGGGAGGGTAGAACTAGAGAGTCCTGAGAGGCTGGAAGAAAGGGAGTGACACAATCCAATCTGTCTCCATTCTGGCTGCCTTGCATAGCCAGGTTGGCCTGGGTGAAGCCAGATAGATAGTGATTGCAGTGGTTAAGTAATGATAAGTAATGAAAGCTAAGCTATAGCACCTGGAATGAGTGAGGTCAGAGGCTGATGGACTCAGGGGTGCTGTGCTGTGGATGGACTGGGCCCGAGGAGCTCATGTGAGGGGGGAGTCAGGGCCAGTGCCCAGGTTTCTCCTTGGGTGGCTGGGGACGTGGTTGTGTTTCCCTGAGACTGGGAACCCCAGGGGAGGGGCAGGCCCAGTGTAGACAGATGGTGCATAGGGTTTGTTCTCTGCAGTGCCTGGAACCTGGGTCTCTGGGGAATAGGAAAAAACAATACCCGAGCAAACCAACAGAAAGACAATGAGTATATGGATGGAGCCCTGAAAGCGAGAACAAGCCAACCAACAACCTCCTCTTAATCTGCTTACCTAAAGTCTGCCGTTCCAGCACTTTCCTGTAAACAAAAGGTGGCGGGGCAGGGGGAGATGTTGAAAATGTTCTTACAAGCAAGGGATGGTAAATAGAAGTTAATTGGATAGCACTTGTTATTCATGTTTTAATATGTGTTAAATGTCACTGCCATTTTGTCCTTCTTACAAACTATTTTAAAAACTTTTAAAAACTTTTAAATATATATTCATGAGACCTTTTATAGGCTTATTGCTGATGTTGCCTGCTCCTTTCCCTCAATTCTCTATAATGTCTTAATTTCCTCAAACCCAGATTCTGCTACTCTGGGGACTTCCCTGGTAGTCCAGTGGTTAAGGCTCCATGTTCCCAGTGCAGGGGGCATGGGTTCAATCCCTGGCCGGGGAATAAGATGCCACATGCCACATGGCATGACCCCCAAAACAAAACAAAAAAAGACAAATTCTCCTACTCTGGCAGTTTGCAGAAGCTCATTCTTTAAGATAGGGGAGATAGTGCTTTATTTATAAAGACTCTATTACATGGGAAAGGGAAAAAGGGCTCAGAGAGGGTTAAGTCATCTTCCAGTCATCCTCTTCTGGGTCGGCGGTGGAGGTGGTGTTTCAAGACAGACCCATCAGATCCCAAAGGCCCTTATTACCGGCTCCCCCCACCTTCTCCTGAGAAGTGGATTGGGTAGATTATAGGATACAAGCTGGGGAAGAAAGACTGTAACTCTTTGTCTCCAAAGAGAGACTTCTGGTTCTTGAAAACTGATGAGGCCTGAAGAGGTTGGGTCATAAGAGCAGCGGGTCTGCTAAGCACCTCGCCAGAGTTAAGCAAACAGCCTAAGATGGGGAGATATGAATACTGCCTGCTAAACTCTTAATGCTTTTGTGCAGCTGGAAAGTTTACCAGTATTCTCTCTGAGCAAGAGGATGTCCGAGGAGTAGAAGCACCAGGCTGCAAAGGAGCCAGGAGTCAGGTGTTCCTAGATCAGCAAAAGGTTCCCCAAACCAAGGACATTCTGGTGCCCCAGCCACTCGACTTTGTTCTGCATTAGAACAACTCATAGGAGCATCAGGCCATGCTCTTGTTTTTATTATATCATCCACCAAATTATTTTTTAGCACCTGGTGGCTCAGACGGTAAAGAATTTACCTGTAATGCAAGAGACCAGGGTTCGATCCCTGGGTCGGGAAGATCTCCTGGAGAAGGAAATGGCAACCCATTCCAGTATTCTTGCCTGGAAAATCCCATGGACAGGGGAGCCTGGTGGGCTACAGTCCATGGGGTTGCAAAGATCGAACGTGACTGAGTGACTAATACTTTCACTTTTTCATGGAAGGGGTACTGCTGGTTGCAGAGCCAACATCTAGCTTCCCTTTCCTCCTTCCTAACTGAGCCCAGATTTTTCCCCCACCCCACCCCTGTTCCAGATGAAAATCATGATTAACCTAAGACAATCAAATGATGTTGATGACCTGGCAGGGGTCCAGGACTATATGTGTGAGCCAAGTTACATTGACTCAATCAGATTACGAGAAACTTATAGACTATGCTTGGGAAGAGGCTTCCCTTCTACACGCAAACAATGAAGTTGGTGGCACTGAAAGTCACGCTGTGACTCAAGGGGAACCAGCTTTCAGGTGGAGCTGATATGAACGGTGGTCAGAGAAAAGAATCAGAGCTGGATGACGTCACTGAGTCGTTGGTCCTACTGCACCTGTTTCCCACCGTGTGTCTGGACTTCTGATTTTGGGAAATGATACATTTCCTCAATGTTTTACTTTATACCCATTGGAGTTTGCATTGGGATTTGCTATTACTTGCAGCACAAAGCATCTTGACTGAATCAAGCTCCTTTGTTCCAGACACGATGCCAAGCACTGGGGATGCAGCCAGTCGGTGAGGGGGAGAGGGTCACAGTGAGCAGACTTTTCTATTCTGAGTCCTTAGTGCAAAGAGTTCAGTGAGTTCTGAAGGCTGTGGAGGACCTCACCTGACCTTGGGGACTGGAGAGCGCTTCCCAAGGAGATAGCACATTGGCCCAGATCTGAAGGATGAGTGGGAATTTGCTAGAAAAATGGAGATGTACAGTGAGCCTGAGATGTGCTCAGATTAAAATTTCAAAAAGTAAAATAAAATAAAATTTCAAAAAGTTCCAGCCAGCAGGCTATGGAGTAGAAAATGTTTTGCCCTCAAATGCTGATGCTTATTGGTTCCCTAAAGACTAAGGACCAGACAGCTGAGTGTGCACTTGGTTAGTAAACTGTGAGGAGAAAGAAGCCCTTTCTCTAATTGTATACACGTTATGAGGATTAAATACAATTATCCATGGGAAGTGTTTAACCCAGTGCCTCTCCTGTAGCCTGTGCTCAATTGATACTAACATCATTATCATCATCACTGCTGTTGCTTTTAATGACCTGGAACCTTTGTTTCCAAGGGCTCTGCATGTGCGCTGTAGAAGCCAGTCAGCATCTTCCAGCATCTTCACCAGGTCCATAAGCCAGAGTCCTGCACTGCTTATGTTTAAACCAGGACAGTGACTATACTTCTGTCTCTGGCCAGACTGAATAATTGATTGAGGATAATGAATAGAAACCAGACATCTCTTCACACGGCTTCCACCAAAGCATGACGAGCTATTGTGTGAGTTCTGGGGAAGGTGCTTTTTTTCTGGCTGTGGTGAGGGGTGTGCAGGGGGGTGAATGGGTAAAACTTTAAAAGTGCCCTCTGAACACCTGCAGAGAAGCATTTTGCAGAGCAGTACTTCTGTTTCTAGAAGACTCGAGAAGAATTATGCCAAGAAGGTATAATATTAAAGGTATTATATTAAAAGGTATCTACAAGGGTGACACCTGCTCCTCTGATATGAAGGCTCTGAGGACATGAGCACCAGCTTGACCCAGCTGAGATGCTGGTGAAATCATGAGGTCCCTTTGGGCCACGCCTTCTCTCAGAAGTTGATACTGAAGTTCTCCTGCCTCATGCATCAGGCAATCGGGTGGCAGATACTTATTGAACATTTTTTTTTTTTTTTTTGAGGTCGAGTAGTGTCATGTTAACATTCAAGAAAGTAAAACCAATAATTACCTCTGCAGTAGCTCATTAACAGCTGGTAACACATGGAGGTCAATGCACCAGAGATTAAAAAAAATGTGATCAATACAATTGGGGACCCCCTCCACTAGAGGATGGGGAACTGTACCCTATTACCAACAATAGTCACCCCCAAGAAATGCAAGCAGCCACATCCATCCTCCTTCAGTGGGTAGATCCACTATACTTGTCATGTAGATCAGCGACATTGTCACTGGAGACCCGGATCCAGCCATCCTCCCCGACATGGTAGAGGTTGACTGAACCTCCTGAGTAGGCATCTCCGTAGGTGGCTTGGTAGATGGCTCAACGGGCCAGATCATAGGCCTCCTCCACCTCCAGGTCATAGGAGTAACCCCGATCCATGACCCCATTAGCATATACAGAGCCAGAGCCTACAGAGAAGGTGGCCCCCGAGATCCGGTTTCCTTCACTGTCCACGTAGTAGAGGCCAGGGCCTCTCTTATCCCAGCCACAGATCATGGTGCCCATGGACAGCCCCATGCCTTTATACTGATACACCATGTTGGCAAGCAGCTTGGAGGCAGCTGCTACAGAAATGCGTTCCTTGTTTCGAAGCTCATAGATTCGACATTGCCGAGCCAATAGCCGCTCCCAGAAGCTGCAATCCGCTGCACTCCCAGCCATGGTGCCCAGCAGGTAGGGATTGATCTCTATCACCTTCTTTACTGTCTGGGAGGCGATGTAGGCACCGGCTGTGGCCCGGGAATCTGCTGCAACAATTACTCCGTGGCGGAACTTGAAGGCCAGGGTGGTGGTTCCATGAAGCATTTCAATTCTCGGCTCCTCTGGGACACCCCAGCTGGGCGCTGCCAGGTTCAGCCCATCGCTGGGACTGCCTGGACCCAGGTCCAGCAGATCCGCACGACCCCCGAGTCCAAAAAACCCGCGCCGGTTCACCGGTAGCGGCCTCTCCAACACGCTGGCCAGCGCCATGTCTCTTATTGAACATTTTTATGATGAGCAGGCTTCCCAAGTGGTGCTAGTGGTAAAGAACCCGCCTGCCAATGCAGGAGATGTAAAAGACGTGGGTTCAATCCCTGGGTCAGGAAGACCCCCTGGAGAAGGGTATGGTAACCCACTCCAGTATTCTTACCTGGAGAACCCCATGGACAGAGGAGCCTGGAAGGCTGCAGTCCACAGGGTCACAAAGAGTCAGACACAACTGAAGCGTCTTAGCACATACCCAAGCATGGTGGGCAAGTGTGCTCATAGGCATGCAAACATCATAGGAAGCCAAAGAGCACACCCCCCCCTCTCGCCCCCCGCCCAGGAAGCATGCATCTCACACTCTAGCCCTCCTCTGGTCCACAACCTGCCGTATCTCACTGCGTTTTCACGGTAGATACTATTCTCCATTTTATGAAGAATCGAAAGGCTATAAAGTTGTCTAACCTTGTGAGGCAAAGAAGAGGACCTGGCACTCAACCCCAAATTTATTTGACCCCAGAGCTCATACTGGAAGCTAAATCTTTTCTGTGACTACACAGAATACTTGAAAAAGGCAAGGCCCTCTCCCTTTTTGCAGGGGCGAGCAAGAAGAAGATCAGTAGATGTAGAAATTCAGTGACCATCTGTCAAGGACCTACCAGGGGCCAAACACATCCCATTCTCTTACCTGCTTTTATCAGAGGCCATTCTAAGAACAGCAAGGTGTTGTCTCTTCTCTGCAGATAGGAAAAAAGTCCTGAGCAATTAGTGAACCACCGTGATGAGGATAAGGAAGGATTACTTGAGTTGGGCACAGATCATGGAGAGGCACTGTGCTAAGTGCTTTGTATATTTAATCCTTATACCAAGTATATGGTGGTTGTAGGAAAGGGAATGTCAAGTCCTGGGACCCAGAGAGTCCTTAGGACTAAGTGCCAGGTGAGGTCCTTGGCTTCATGCAGGAAAGAATTCAAGAGCAGACAAAAAGGGAAAGCGAGTCTATTTAGAGAGAGAGACGCTTCATAGGCAGAATGCCGACGGGCTCAGAAAGTGACTGGCCCCAGGGCGTGGTGTTGTTGGTTTTGATGGGCTGAGTAATTTCATAGACTAACAAGTGGGAGGAATATTCTTTCTATTTAGGAGAAGGGTGGGGATTTCCCAGGAATTGGGCCACTGCCCACTGGTCTTTTATGGTCCACCCCAGAACTGCTATGGCCTAAGGGGGAGTGAAATGGTGTATTATAATCAAGGCATAATGAGCTAAAGGTCAATGACGAGACTATCCTCAAAACCACCTTGGTTTCAGCCAATTCCAGCCAGTTTTTACCACAGCCCAACAGCGGTGCCCCTTCTTCACTGATCTTGCAGTTGTATTTTGTCTCTTTCCTCCTGTCTCATCCTTCCTCAGAGATTTCACTCCTATGTTCTCATGAGAAGCAGAGGGACAATGGTTAATCTTCCGTAGCTGCTTCAGGGATGGGCAGGGGTGTGGACATTGCCTATCAGGGAATAAAAATCTCTGGATGCCTGGTCTAGGGGTCCCAGGGGCAGGACAGCTTCTTGTTTTGAGTGGAGGGTGGTATGGGCTAGAATCCTCACATAGCTACCGTTTTGACATGGAATTGTTGTAACCTGGAAATCATAAGATTTACCAAGAAGTTAGAGGCCATGTCTAACTCCTAAGAGGAGGAGGAAAGTGACCATGTCTAGGCTGAGGAGGGAAGGAGCTAAGGAAGGCCAGGGAGGCGCTCTTAATGGAGGACCAGATGGCATTAGGGTCTGAACCCTGCTTGTAGGGTGTAACCACGCGTGCCTACTCATAAATCTTTTTGATGTCCCTCTCAGTTTGGCCCGAATTATTCACATAGGTATAGTATATCAGGTTTTGTTTATGACTGCATAAATACCACTTTGCTAAGCCAGCAAGTAATCCAAGGCCAATCTATTGCCTGTGATCACATTGGCCAGTGAGATTAAAGAGGTGGAAAGTCTGTCTAGGGTATTTCCAGTGGTCAGGGCTAGGCTGTCTAAAGTGTTGGTTAGATTTTCTAGGGATATGTCATGGTAGGCCAAGTCTCCCCATGGAGCTGCCAACCCCCCTGCCAGTCCTATTCCCCCATTAATCTGATGGCCTTCCTGGGATGATACTGAGCATTATTATGTACTGTGAATATGAATGGTACCAAATGTTCTAATGAACAGGCTCTCTCCGGCCACACATTATCCACAGAAGGATAAGCATTTATATAGGGGCTATATGATTCTGGGGTGCACTTCTCTTTGGACCATTTTTCTAGGGAGTGCCACACACCTAGACACATTCTGAGGATACAATAAGAGATCTGGGAACAGAAGAATTTAACAAGGAAGCAACCATCCAGACACATGAAAGGAACAAATTAAGAATGCAATGTGGGGACAGGAGCTCATTAATATATGCAAAATAATTTAAGTCTAGGAGTATTCCATGCCCTCAGCTTAGATGAAACGGTGAATTCAGAGGGGTTTTACCCACATTTTCATGTTGCTGTTCAGTTGCTAAGTTGTGTCCAACTCTTTGCAACCCCACAGACTGAAGCACGCCAGGCTTCCCTGTCCTTCATCATCTCTTGGAGTTTGCTCAAACTCATGTCCATTGAGTTGGACATAATGCTATCCAACCATCTCATCCTCTGTTTCCATAGGGCCCAACAATTTTTAGCCCAATTTTTAGTGCATTCCATCCCTGTCCTGTAGGCACCCTCAACCTGGATTTCATTCTACACACACAGAATGGAGCTCATGATGGGAATGCCAGATTCCAAAATACTATAGTGATATTACCATCAGGTGGCCAGGGATTATTCCAAAGAGGCTCACAGTAGCCAAGAGAACATTAGAGCTACAGTGGCATTGGAAGCATGACTGGTTTTCTGGATGACAAAAGTCATCTGGACTGTAGCCCGCCAGGCTCCTCCATTCTTGAAATTTTCCAGGCAAGAATACTGGAGTGGGTTGCCATTTCTTTCTCCAGGGGATCTTCCCAACCCAGGGATGGAACTCAGGTCTCCTGCATTGTAGGCAGACTCTTTACTGTGAACCACCAGGGAATCCCTATGACAAAATTGAATCCCTGTGACAAAATTAGCCTTTATTAATGGAAAAGGTATAAGTCACATTTTAAAAAAGAATTAAACTTAGGCAAGACATTGGGCCTAACAGGGGTGTTGTACCTCATGATTGTATCATGAGGAGGAGGTTCTACGTGTACTTATTTGTACCTGTAATGATTGTTGTAAGCCAGGGTTTTTGTGGCAGACCCAACAAGTAACTAGTTTTTCTCCCCAGGTGTCTATTTTAGTTATGTTTACTGAAGCATTATTTTCCCATTCTCCTTGACCTGTGACTATTGTTGGAAGTCCAACTAGAAGGATCATGACTTTGGATATCATAATATTGTATTTTTTTTCTCTTAGACCAACCCGGGACAAAGAAGATTTTTACCAGGAGGAGGGGTTCTAAAAAGTGGCAGAATAAAAGCATGATAGTCAGAAACACAAGGGTGACTAGACCAACCCATCATAGCCACATGAAGTCACTTATCTATGGCCCTGAACAGATATCTGAGGGCTTCTGCCTCTGTAGGTCTCTTCTTGTTCTTGTTGGGACTTATAAGATACAGGTTTTAGTCTAGACAGATGGGCTTCCCAGCTGGTTCAGTGGGTAAAGAATCTGACTGCAATGCAGGAGACACAGGAGATGCAGGTTCAGTCCCTGGGTTGGGAAGATCCCCTGGGGGAAGGCAAGGCAATCCATTCCAGTATTCTTGCCTGGAGAATCCCATGGACAGAGGAGCCTGGTGGGCTACAGTCCATGGGGTCGCAAAGATTCAGGCACAATTAAAGCGATTTTGTGCGTGCGCACATGCTCATTCAACTAGTAATTCCCTACAGATGAACAGCAGTTGGATACTTGGTAACACTTGATATGTCATTTCCATTTTGGTTGTAGCTGGTCCTCAGGGGACATGTTCTTCCAAGCTTTCAGTAGGACAGAGTCCCCTGACTGGATGGAGACCTCGACCTTTTCTTTCATAGGGGTGGGCAGTGCTTGTTTCCATATTCTTCGAGGGCCCTTTGAACTTGGCTCAGGCTAGCAATGTGGGAGACCACTTTATGGGTTTCCTCATCAGAGATCTGAAGTTAAGAAAAACCCCTGTAGTCATTTCAGATGCGCTAAGTTTAAAATCTCCTTTAGGGTCATCCTGGTCCTTAGAAGCGCTACAGGAAGGAGGGAGACCCAGGTTTCTGAAGTCTCTGGGCACAACCTAGCAACCATGCTTTTCAGAACATGATTTGCTTCTTTTACCTTGCCAGGGGACTTGTTCCTCCAGGAAGAGTGGAGGCAGTAGTTAAACTCAGAGCTGGGGAAAGCTCTTGGGTGAGCTTGGCTGTGAGGGAAGGTCCATTACCACCCTGTAAGTTATTTGGTAATCCACATCTCAGAATTAGCTCTTTAAATGTTCAACATTACTCATTATCAGAGAAATGCAAATCAAAACTACAACGAGGTAGCATCTCAAGCTGGTCAGAAAGGCTGCAATCAAAAAGTCTACAAACAATAAATGCTAGAGAGGGTGTGAAGAAAAGGGAACCCTCTTACACTGCTGGTGGGAATGCAAACTAGTACAGCCACTATAGAGAACAGTGTCAGTTCAGTTCAGTTCAGTCACTCAGTCATGTCTGACTCTTTGTGACCCCATGGACTGCAGCACACCAGGCCTCCCTGTCCATCACTATCTCCTGGAGTTTACTTGGACTCATGCCCATTGAGTTGGTGATGCATTCCAACCATCATGCTCATTGAGTTGGTGATGCATTCCAACCATCTCATCCTCTGTCATCCCCTTCTCCTCCCACCTTCAATCTTTCCCAGCATCAGGGTCTTTTCCAATGAGTCAGCTCTTTGCATCAGGTGGCCAAAGTATTGAAGTTTCAGCTTTAGCATCAGTCCTTCCAATGAATAGTCAGGACTGATTTCCTTTAGGATGGGCTGGTTGGATCTCCTTGCAGTCCAAGGGACTCTCAAGAGTCTTCTCCAAAACCACAGTTCAAAAGCATCAATTCTTGGGTGCTCAGCTTTCTTTATAGTCCAACTCTCACATCCATACATGACTACTGGAAAAACCATCACCTTGACTAGACGGACCTTTGTTGGCAAAGTAATGTCTCTGCTTTTTAATATGCTGTTTAGGTTGGTCATAACTTTTCTTCCAAGGAGTAAGCATCTTTTAATTTCATGGCAGAACAGTGTAGAGATTCCTTAAAAAACTGGAAATAGAACTGCCATACAACCGAGCAATCCCACTGCTGGGCATACACACCGAGGAAACCAGAATTGAAAGAGACATATGTACACTGATGTTCATAGCAGCACTGTTTACAATAGCTAGGGCATGGAAGCAACCTAGATGTCCATCGGCAGACAAATGGATAAGAAAGTTGTGGTACATACACACAACAGAATATCACTCAGCTATTAAAAAGAATGCATTTGAATCAGTTCTAATAAGGTGGATGAAACTGGAGCCTATTATGCAGAGTGAAGTAAGTCAGAAAGAAAAATACCAATAGAGAATATTAACTCATATGTATGGAATTTAGAAAGATGGTAATGACAACCCTATATGTGAGACAGCAAAAAAGACACAAAGAACAGACTTTTGGACTCTGTGGGAGAAGGTGAGGGTGGGAGTCTTTGAGAGAATAGCTTTGAAACATATATATTACCATATATGAAATAGATGACCAGTCCCATAAACAGGGCATTCAAAACTGGTACACTGGGATGACCCAGAGGGATGGGATGGGGAGGGAGGTGGGAGGGGGGTTCGAGATGGGGGACACATGTACACCCATGGCTGATTCACGTCAATGTATGGCAAAAACCACCACAATATTGTAACTAGCTTCCAATTAAAATAAATTAATTTTAAAAAGGAATTATCTCTTTAAGTAGAAATTTGCCTTTTCATTCCCAGTAAGGAAAGCTTCTCTTCACCCTGTAAAGGTGTCTCTGAATTTGTTGTTGTTCAGTTGCTAAGTCGTGTCTGACTCTTTGCGACCCCGTGGACTGCAGCACACCAGGCTTCCCTGTCCTTCACTATCTCCCAGAGTTTGCTCAAACTCAGGTCCGTTTGGTAGGTGTTGCCGGTGGGCATTTCCCTCTGATACACGGGGGTGTTTGTGTCAAGTCCGTCTGCCCATCTTCCCCTGGATGGGTTCCCCAGTCTTGTGTGGGCTGAGTTAGGGGCAGAGGAATGGGGTGGCTCCCTGAGTCCCTGCAGGCACAAAGCCCTTGAGCCCTGGTGACACTTTGAAGTTTGGGACAATCCCTTACACAGAACACCCGAGGAAACCAGTTTGAGTAGGGAGAGTCCGGCCCTAAGTGGGAGGATTCGTGGAAGTGCTTAATCGTTTTCCATTACTTGGCCTGGGGAGTGAGAAGCTTATCTTTATCAGCCACCCTGAGAGGCCTCTTCCAATCCCCATGGTTAGACCACTTCAGTTCTTCAGGGTGTAAGATGGCATCACTTGGGGGGGTAGGCTGTTGAGTCTGAGAGCTGCAGCTTGTAAAGCTTGCTGGTTTTTGTTTTTTTTTTATTTGGCAGTGCTGGGTCTTATTTTCAGCATATAGAATTCTTTTTTTTTTTTCTTTAGTTGTTGCATATGGAGTCTTGCATGTGAACTCTTAGTTGCAGCATGTGGGATCTGGTTCCCTGACCAAGCATTGAACCTGAGCCCCCTGCACTGGGAGCATGGAGTCTTAGCCTCTGGGCCAAGTCCTAAGGGAAGTCCCAGCCTGGCTGTTCTTGGACAGTTGTCTCAGCAGCCTTGTTGACCAGGGTTTTTCCTCTTGTAAGGGATGTGTGGCCCCTTTGGTGACCCCTGCAGTGAATGACTGCAACCTCCTTTGGAAGCTGAACCACTTCTAAGAGTTCTAGAATTTCCACCTGGTGTTTCATAGGAGGCCCTCTGGCTATTAGTAATCCCCTTCCTTTCCATATGGCAGCATGGGCTTGAAGCACCAGGAATCCATTCTTGGAATCAGTGTATATATTGATTCGTAATCTCTTTCCTAACTCGAGTGCTCAAGTCTAGGTGATCAGTTCGGTCTTTGGGGCAGAAATATGAGAGGGTAGAACTCCAGACTCAACAAGTGTCTGCAAGCTGACTATGGCGTAGCTGGTCTTTCTTACCCCTTCTTGTAAGAAACTGCTTCCCTCAATGAACCATTCTGCATTGGGATTGATCAGCGGCTCATCCTTGAAGTCGGTCTTCTGGAGTAAGCTTGTTCAGTAGCCTCCACACAGGAGTGAACAAGGGACCCTGGGGGTGAGGGGGTCAGGCATTAGAGGCACTGGGTTCAGGTCTTATGGAGAAACCTCAATGAATTTTTTGGTCAACCCAGTAGACGTCTTGATGTCCTCGTACGTGAAACAGAGATGACACCCGACCTGCTGGCAAAATTGGCAGGTGGGCTTGAGGATCGGTAGATGGCCTAAGAAGTGGGGACTGGGGTGAGAAAAGGAGGAGGAGACTCCACTCTTAACCAGCTGTGCTCTATTTATCCACTATTTTCCATGACAAAGTTCTGTGAATTTTCATGTCACAGAATGAAAATTCAGTCATGTTACTCAAGTTCCAAGTTCTATGCCAACCTCCTGCCCCAGGATGCCTCAAACATTTGGGCACCTGGATTAGCTCCAAAAGCCCATCTGGGTACAGTCCCTTCCCTGACCTGCATCTGAAAAGGCAGTAGATGGGCATAGACCTGGACCGCACGCAGTTTAGATTAGGTTTCCCTCTTCTCTTTGCTCTCCTCTTCCAGCCTCCGCAACCGTTCCTTAAGCAGCATCTCCCCTTCCAAGGTGCCCCGCAGCCTTCAGGCTGATGCCCTGCATGGGACAGAGAACGCAGAGGTAGGGCTTCCTGGCTACACGGGCCCCTGAGAGCCACAGGCCTGCAGAGCCTCGGATGGGCCCAGACCTGCAGCTGCAGCTTTCCAAAGAGCCCCCTGGAGTAGGTTCTTTCAGCTTCAAGGAGAGGTCAGCATTTCGATCTCCTGTTTTCACACGTCTTAAATGGATTTCAGAAGCACTGTCTTGGCCTCTGCTCCGCTCTTTAAACAATGTGGTGAAGCCGCTGTAGTGTAGCTAGAGGCAGCATTCCTCCTGCATTGTGATGTGGTTTTTGGAAGTCATGCATGCAGTTAGCTAAACCAAACTAAGCTGCTTCATTAATGGGAGCAAACTCAAGAGAGAAATTGTGAATAGAAACAAGGCAAGTTTGCCTTCCACCTCTAATTCAAAACGCCAGATAATTAAGTGGGCGGAGAAAGGAAGGGTCCCTTCTGACTCCAAGAGCCGACTCTCCCTCTCTCTCCTTTTCCTTTCTTTATTGGGCAGCGGGTGGTGGTTGTGTGTGTGTGCTGGGGACAGGGGGGTCTCCCTGGTGGCTCAGCTGTAAAGAATCTACCTGCCAATGCAGGAGATGCAGGTTCCATCTCCAGGTCAGGAAGATCCCCTGGAGAAGGAAGTGGCAACCCACTTCAGTATTCTAGCCTGAAGAATCCCATGGACAGAAGAGCCTGGCGGGCTACCGTCCATGGGGTCGCAAAGAGTTGGACACGACTGAGCGAGTAAACAGCAACAACTTGGGGGTCGGGGGGTGGGTATTCAGGGAGACCTTCTTGTAGAAGGTCTATGGATCCCCTGAGTAAGGGCCCTGGATCCACTGAGTAAGCTTTTTTAAAACCATCATACAGAGAACATAATAACTGTTTCCAGTCCCGTTCAGCTTCCCTCCGCTCAGTTCTTTTATCCGGTCCTCAAGAACAGCTCCAAATCATAACCTCTCTGTGGACCCGCCCCCCAGTATTCCACCTCCGAGCCTGGGTTCTAGGTTATGAACTCAGTGACCCCTGCACATCCCATCTGCATGTGCCCAGATGGCACATTCCCTTTCCTTTTCCTTCTCCTCCCAGGACAGAAAGAGCCCCTCTTCTTTGCAAAGTCGTTTCCTCCACTGTGTGCTGGATCTCATCATGAGCTTGCTTCATAGTTCCCCTGCAGCTCATAGCTCAGTGTAATGAACATGTCCCAATCACTTGAATTCCAAAAAGAAGTCTTCCCTCAAATCTCCCTCGACAGCTCCCATCCCTACCCTTCCCTGCTTGCTTCCGCCCAGACACATCTCAACACAGTCATCCACCTCGCTTGCCACAGCCACACGTCCCCACCGCAGCTACCCCAACCTCTGCCAATTCTTCTGGCTTTTGCTCTCCCATTCCCCAGCTGGCCACCACGGCTGTCGAACCTTCAGACCCGGTAGACCTCCCCATCCGTTTTCTATTCAGCTCTGGACAAGAGAGGAGGAGGATGGTTAAAGTAAATCTTAAGGAGTGGGAGGGCTGGGGTTGGTTCTCTGGCGCTTTCTCCAAGAAAGCCTAGAGTTTCAGACAAAGACATTTTTCATCTACCAAGCTGCATATTTTTACTTAGATATTTAAAAAAGCAATCTCAGCCTCTGAAGGAAAATGTAACATTGATGCCAAATCAGACGAGAACTAGCACTTGGTATCAACAGGAATATATTTGAATTTAAAAAGGCTAGCTGCATCTGACAGCAATGTGTCTCTGAGACTTTTGTCAGAGTTGGGGGTGGGGAAGAAAGGCAAAGACTCTTCAATAAATGTTTATTAAGACAGGGGACAGGTGATGAGTAGGGTGATCGTCTATGACCTGTAGGAATTCAGGGAAGGCTACACATCAGAATTTACACTTAGGCTGAGTCATAAAGGGATAGGTAATTTCCAGTAAAGAAAAGTTCAAGGCTGAAGGCAGAGGGAAGGCTATGTGCTGGTCAGGATGTTTGGAGAAAAAACTGACACTTCCAGGAAATGATGAGCACAGTACTTTGAAGCATCTTATAGTCCCTATCATCTAGTATTGTCCCCTATCAGACCCTTTGGCCCTGAAATTTGGATAGTTACAAAGAAACAGCATATCCTGTAGTAATCTTTGTTATGCCTAGGGATGAAGACTCACTAAATGTATGTGAGCTTAGTCACTCAGTCATATCTGACTCTGCAACCCCATGGACTGGAGTCCACCAGGCTCCACTCCGTGGTTCTCCAGGCAAGAATACTGGAGTGGGTTGCCATTCCCTTCTCCAGGGGATCTTTCCCGGGTTTGAACCCGGGTCTGCTGAATTTCAGGCAGATTCTTTACTGTCTGAGTCAAGTGAGTAACCAATTCCTCATATGCCTCCCTAAACCAAATTGTGTGCTTTTGAATATAGACAACGTATTCAGTCAAGGCTATCTTTCCCCTCAAGTTGCCAGCAGCCACAGAGGTGGGTGCAAAGCCTTCCCAACAGGAGCCTTGCAGTCTTGCAAGTCCTAACACCTTCAGGGGTAGGCACTTCTCTCACATTGCATCTCTGTCCTCACCATTTGTGAGCTCTTGGAAGACAAGTGCCACGTCTGTTTTGTTTGTTATTACCCAGTGGCTAGCACCAAACATGTGCTCAAAAATACTGGTGAAGGGCATGGGTGATGGGACCAGCATTCCATGCTTTCCTTTTTTAAACAAATATTTGATCACCCTTGGTCTTAAGTTATGGCATGTAAACTTTAGCAGCATGTGGGATCTAGTTCCCTGACCAAGGAGCAAACCCGGGGCCCCCTGCCTTGGGAGCATGGAGTCTTAGCCACTGGACAACCAGGGAAGTCCCCATTCTGTGCTTCCTATTCAATAATTAGAGGGTGTCTGTCTTCCCTTCTGTTTCCAAAGGAACACTTCTGTAAGTTCCTGATTACTGTAGAGGTTGCCAGCTTGAGTCTTTCCTGGGCACTTTGGTAGACAAACCACACACTTTCTAGCCCCTTTGGGTAGGTGGGGTTGGTTGTATGACCAGGTCTAGCCCAGGAAGCAAGACTGGAAGTGTGTCTACTTCCTGGATGAGATATTTGAGTGGGTAGACCACCTCCAAGCTTTCAGCAATGACTCCAGGATTCATGGGTTGAGATGGCAGCAACATCAGATGGAGGAGCTAGGATTCCTGAGCCACTAGATGGAAAGGCATTTCCACTGACCCTCACTGGAAATTGGTGTTAAGAACTAACTTAACTAACTAGCTCTATAGAGCTAAGCAGTTGTCTTGTTACAGGTCCTACCATGATTAATTTATCAGTATATTCCACTTCCTCTACATAAAACTGAGTGGGAGTATGGATTAGGCATGAATTTAATAAAAACAATGTTCATTAAATATTTGATGGAGGCCACGAATGGGCTTCTCTCATAGCTCAGTTGGTAAAGAATCTGCCTGCAATGCAGGAGACCCCGGGTTGATTCCTAGGTCAGGAAGATCCCCTGGAGAAGGGATAGGCTACCCACTCCAGTATTCTTGGGCTTCCCTTGTGGCTCAGCTGGTAAAAAATCCGCCTGCAATGTGGGAGCCTGGGTTTGATCCCTGGGTTGGGAAGATCCCCTGGAGAAGGGAAAGGCTACCCACTTCAGTATTCTGGCCTGGAGAATTCCATGGACTATACAGTCTGTGGGGTCGCAAAGAGTCCGATGCTACTTTCACTTTCACAAAAGGAATAGCTATGTTTTACAATGAACAAGTCCATTACATCACTTTCTCTCCTGTAGGAAAACACACAGAAGAAAGTTCTTTACCTGAAATCCTAGAAAAGGTTGAAAGTTTCTTGAACATTCAATAATAAGTTACTAAAACAGTACTTCTGGATTAGCCTTTTATGCCATGCCTCCCAGGAAGCCCAGAGCCAAGTACGTAGCATATGTATGTTTTCATGGAGTGCATTTTTGCCAATTCTCTACTATGGTTTTGCTATTCAGTCATTTCCCCAGTGGATCTTGATTTACCTAACTTTGTTTTCTCTAATTGGGTTTTATGCACTCTTGTAAGTCTCCTAAAATCTTTCCTTTGTGAAGATGATAAAGAAGGAAGGGTGAAAATCAAATGTTTACAATGGGCTCTGGATGTAAGCCATTCTTAACACTGATGAAGGCAGACCGTGTACAACAGCTTTGAGATTAGAAATCAGTGCTGTTGATTTTAATTTACTCTTCTAGGTTTCATGACTATTAATTTTCCCTCTGATTTATAACAGGGTAGCTCAAAGAATAAGTTAATGATGATAATTACTGGTGCAGGATGCATAGTAAGTTTGTGGCAATGGTTGTGACTTGCAGTTAGATGAAAACAACTGTGCTCACAGGTTCAGGGTCCCCAGATGATGTTCAGTCCCTGGCATTTCCTCCTTCTGAAGGTTGATACACCACTTTGATTCACACTGGTTTTTTTTGGCCATACCATGCAGTTTGTGGGCTCTTAGCTCCCCAATCAGGGATTACATTCATGCGCCCACGTCCCCTGCATTGGGAGCTTGGAGTCCTCATCACTGGACTGCCAGGGAAGTCCTGGATTCCCATTTTTGACAGAAAACATTCCCTTCATAAAATTCCCCCAGTTGGTTATAAATATCTGATGCAGAAATGTTAACATTTAAAAACCCCAGCTCATACCTCACCTTAAAGTCACCTTTGCTTTTCATAATGGTTTAGATTCAATGGTTTGAAATAGCTTTCATGCACATGTATTGAAAAGGCAATGCTATATAATTTCTACATTTCATGTGTGTAGTCATATCTGTAAATGATTTACAACAGATGCACATAGACACATGTGAAAAAAATTCTTTATTAATTTCTCACATTTCATTACAAAATGTATGTTGCAAACAACTTGAATAACCTACTTGTGTGTTTTCTGTTGTTTTTTTTAAACCCTTGGCTTCAAGAACTCAGGATCTCCCTATCTTTTATCAAGTTTTGGGAAACACTGATTATTGGAGTCAATAGGTTATCATTTTCCTATTTATTTTCTTCTCTCAAGCTCTGAAAAAAAAATGTCCTCTGTATAAATTAAACAAAAAAAAGTTGTAAATTCTATGTCATTACAGTCAACAGAATTATAATAATGCATCCAAAATGTGCGGCCACAAAATATCAGGTATATGTTTGAAAAAAGAAAAAAAAAATGACATTCTAGCCTTGTTAAAAGGATAATGGTCCCATATTTTTATTAACAGGTTAGCAAAACAAAATCCAATGGATTACAATATTTACATGTTATTTGAAAAATAAAGTAGTGATAAAAGCATGTCACAATTATTTTCTTTTTTTCCTTTTTTCTTTCCTTTTTTCTTCTTTTTTTTTCTTTTTCTTTTTTGGTAACCATTACAAACACCCAATCCAGGTATGGAACTGTTTAGCACATTTGAAATGAGGCCAATTAAAAACAAATATGGACACAAAATGAATCTTTTGTCTAGATACTTTCCCCCATATTCTGGTTTCCACATGATGGCCCCCATCCCTAAAAAAAAACTTAAATTAAAACAAACACCCACAAATAAAAATTCTTAACAGCAAGAAAATAAAAGAAGAACATGCTTTTCAAGTAAGCACTTATTCCACAAATGCAATATCTTTCCATGGATTTTATTTGAAGCTGTGTGGGACACTGTCATCTCAGCAATTCCCTTCCCTTTCTCCCCCCTCCCCCAACCCTTCCAAGTAAAAAACAAAACAAAACAAAACAAAAAAAAACAAAACATGAAAACCAAAGGACTCGCGCGCACACACACACACATCCACACACACATCCAAGCTCTCTCACACACAGGCTTCTAAAACCTAGGATTCAAGGAAAGTTCTACTTTTTTGGAACGAAACCCTTTGTTCACAATCAGAACGCATTATAAATGTAGACTTAGATTTCGTCTAAGCTGCTCCCTCCTGAAAAAGCTAATATGGGGAAACAGAGCAGCTGGCAGCTAGATTAAAAAAAAAAAAAAGTAGTTCTCCAGGCTCCTTGTAGGATATAAGTATTTCTTGAACACTCTCACCAAAGGGATGGGATTTGAGCACATCCCTTTGTCCCAAAAAATAAATGAGAATCCCACCCCCCAAAAAAAACCCACAATGCAAACAAAATCAGAACACAGATTTAGAAATCACACACAAAAGCCAGCCCATCCTAACAGAGATTATTTGTGTGAGACGGATAATGTGTAAATTTGACAGCAACAAAAGGGTGAAGAGGACTTCCTCATCTGGCCCACAAGCTGCATAGAGGTGCCGAAAAGTTTGGTTCTTTAGTTAAATTAAAAAAAACGTTAACTTCTTTGTTATTTCCATGTTTAAAATAAAAACATTCCTATTCACAAAAAACTAAATCTCCCTTGCCCCCAAATCAAAACAACAATAACAACACACACACAAAAAACAATTTATATGAAAAACTGAATTGTGCTGTGTTTGTAACACTCAAACTGATAGAAAATAAACATGTGGCAAACAAAACTCCAAAGTCACCTTAAAATTAGCTCACATGAAATCTACCAAATTCTAAATTATAGTTGAACACTAATAAACAGCTTACCTGGAATAAAGGATGACAATTCACAAACATTTATCTAATAATTAAAGTCTGTTTCTTTTTTTTTGTCTTGTTTTTTACTAAAATAATTAAAAAAATCACAGTATTTTAAGAAATAAAACCCACGTGGGGATTTTAAGCACAATTTGTGTTCCTTTCTTTAAAACTCTTTTTTTTTTCTCCATTCACCATCTTGCCCAGCAGTTCTCTCTACATTTAACCACAATGACGACAGGTAGTACTGACAAATGCAGAGAATTCCCTTGGTTAAGTTTGAGGTACTAGGAAACAGGTGACTGTTTTATGCAAAGCAGTTTTTTTTGTTTTGTTTTTTTGTTTGTTTGTTTTTTTGTTTTTTTTTTTCCTGTTTGTTTTTTCCCAAAGCGGCTGCAGTTAGGTCTTGAAAAAGCTTAAGGTATTAAAACTAGAAAAACGCACCAAAAGTTGTGCGTCAAAAAGTTGTTCCCCTAAGAGAAGTCTTCTACTGTCACGGAGCTTCTCTTTCCACATACGGTCCAAGACCACCACAGTGCACAGATGTGCAAGGGAGGTGCTTCCGTTGCTTCCGCAACAAACGAAACTTCCACGATGAAGATCCGGAAGGAAAGACGTAGTGATGGAAAAGGAGCCACATATTCCAACCATTTAAATAACTTTAATTTACATACTCACTCACACAGGTACCAGTGCTTTGAAAATAGATTGTTCAGTCCTAAAAAGCAGCTTTGTTCTGTCTTCTTTTTTCTGTCCCCCCCTTCTCAGCCCAAGCTGGCCCTCCCACTTTTCTTTTTCATCGCGGTTCAAGTAAGGGGTGATTAAGAATTTCACCAAACGCTTATTCTTTTTTGGCCTCCGCATTCTCCAGGAGAGATTTGTCAGCAGCTACGACACAGATGGCTACTGGTTCGTTCTTTAGGGAAAAGTCTATCCCGATTGCTTCATCATCTTCCTTTTCCTCTATAGAGGGCATCTTAATACTGTCCTCCACGTTACCCTTCAGGTGGATTTCTTCTCGGCTCACCTGCTTGGTGTCATTCAATGCCCTGGGAACACATTCATGGGAATGACAGGTGAGTATATGTATTTTTCTCTAGTTAAAAAAAAATTCACCTCCTTATGTCTCTGAGCCTAAAAAGGTCTTGGGGGTCTTATAAGTGCCACAGACATATTATTGACTGGACTGTGAGTGATTTATCCCTGCTACCTGTTATACTTAGCTCATATATTTCTGGTATCTTATTAAAAATCTGAACCTATGAAAATGAAAAGAAAGTGAAAACGTTGGTCGCTTAGTTGTGTCTGACTCTCTGCGACCTTGTGGACTGTAGCTTGCCAGGCTCCTCTGTCCATGGGATTCTCCAGGCAAGACTACTGGAGTGGGGAGCCATTTCCTTCTCCAGGGGATGTTCTCAACCCAGGGATCAAACCTGGGTCTCCTGCATTGCAGATGGAGGATTCTTTCACATCTGAGCCAGCAGGGAAGCCCTATCCATTATTATATTATGTTTTGATTATGTCATTCTTTGCTTATAGAGCAACAAAATCATCTTATGTTCCCTCCTATACTGGGAACAATACAGTCATAAGTGGTCATAGCAAGAACTGTCTTATGCTCAGATCCATCAGAGGAACCTAGGAAATGCAGACTTGCTATACCTATCAGGACTAAAAGTGCAACTCGGGTATTAAAGAGTTAACGGACAGACCCACAGACAAATCATAGAAATGAACAAAAAGCAAGAACCTGAAGATGAGACCCATGTCTCATCCTAGTTATATGCTGGGAAGCTTAGTTACATTCTCTGAGGTTTAGATACTACCTATTTTCTGGGCATTTTCTGCTTAAGGGACCAGCTCCTAGGCTATCCCACTGTCTGCCGGGCTGGAAGTGCCTTGTCTAGGGGACACTGTTGTGTTCAAGGGTCTTACGAGTGTTCTGCAGGCGTGCTCCTACCTACCTGGGAGGCAGGCAGAAGCGGGCTCTGTCCCCGAGGCAGAGCATTGAAGGCACCAAGAGGTGCGTGGGAAGGTTCAAGGCCACTCGGGGAGTGAGTCATCACAGAGGCAGGAACAGAAGCCAGATCTCTGGACCCCGGTCCACGCTCTACAGAGAACGTCATGCTAACGAAAGCTGAAGGGACACGGGCTGGAGAGAGCACTCTACTTCTACACGAGGGCTTGAGCGGGATCTGTCATTCGTAAAGACGATCTCTCCTCCTGTGACTCGTGTCTGGGTGACCATTTTAAAAACCAGCGGAAAGGGAGAAACCCAGTTCGTGACAAACTGCCTCTCCTCCCGGACCCGGGAGTGTGACACAGAGGGGTCTACGTATTGTCAGGAGCCACCGCCACCTCTCACGATGAGCGAAGGCCTTCACGGGACTTACATGCCGTGTCTCAGCACGTGCCTTTCCCACTCAGAGCCCTGGGAAAACGCCCGTCCGCAAAATTCACACGGAAAACGCTTCTCAGTGTTGATAGCAGCCCCACGGTCAGAAAATCTCAAGAGATCTGTGAGGAGAAAGCAGGCGTGTTACCTGTGAGCTGGAGGGACAGAAGAGAAGTCAATATTCATTAGGAGCCTCCTCTCATTTCCAGATTCCTTACTCTTTCTCCTGCTGGCCTTCACCAAAGGACTGTTTCTTGAAACTCTGGAGAACTGTTCCCAGGCCCTAGGCATCCCCACTTCTCTTCACCTCCCAACTGTTTCTGTCACAAATAACCCGACTTTGTCTTAAGAACCCCTTCTGTTCATTCCAATGGCGTCTGAGCATTTTTTTCTATCAAATCTCTCCCTCCTGTGGTGTTCCTCTCTATCGGCCCTCATAGTTTAGCACCTCTTCATTTCCTATTTAACACAGTTTTTCTCCACTCACTAATAAGAACACAGGCTTCTGAAAGCACCAAGGCCAGGCTATGTTGTAGGAAGACCTAAAGGTTTCCACACATTCCAGGAAAAGCCGAGGGCTCACAATCTGTGGTCCTCTGCCATGGATATCTTAATTGACACCTCCCAGGGTGGCTGCAAGCACGGAATGAGACCCAAAAAGCAGAGAACCGAGCAGGAACACGAATCCCGGACGACGGGGAGACGGGAACGTGAAAGCATGTCCTCAGCTAGTCTGGGGTTCTGGCCGGCTGCCCTCCATCGGTGTATTCTTGAACATGGGGATGTGCAGACGCCTTTCTGGACAGGTCTGTTGTAATCAAGTGCTGACTATCGTTTTACTTCCTCCACGGCCCTGGGAGCATGTGAGGGGCCTGCTAAATGGGGACTGACTGGCTAATTGTTCGGAGGCCACGCCTCCTGGCAAACTCAAAGACGAGAGCTTATATGGCCTTTGTGTTATCCTGGGTCCCAAGCCCATATGTCTTTCATTATAGCACAGAGGGCCAGATCTTCACGTGGGTAATAAACAGCAGGACCTAGACGGGTCTGCAGCCACGCTGAAGAGTGAGGACAGCACACAGACGAACGCTGATCATCTCAGCCCCTCTGATCACTGTGTGCCTGGACTCACGAGATGTTACAGGAAGATGTCTCTTGGTTGAAATACTCCATCTGATAAAAAAAAAAATCCTCAGGATGATGTTAACAGGCTAGGTGTCTCTGAGCTGCCTTCATCTGCAGCACAAAAAGCACTGTGAATGGGGCCAGTTCTAACAAAAGATGAAACATTTTCTCACAAATTAAGAAGATCACCACACAAGCCATTAAAAATAATTGCACAGACTATCTTCCTTGATTCTTTTCATTGGAAATGAGACAGCACCATCTGCTCTGCGCATTAATTCCTTAGCAGGGATTATCTTGGGCAAGAAATCAACAGAATGCCTTCCTGACTCCTCCCAACTGCATAATGAGAGGGGGTGGGGAGGACACTGCTTGGGCGCATTTTGATTTCTTCATGCCTGGTTTCCTCCCTTTCAAAGTCCCTCTGAGCTGCCTTCTGAGGCGGGACCTGCCGGGTGGCCATGGTCAGCTTCTCATGTTGGGAAGGCACGTTGGGAACGGGGTAGCTCCAAGGACGTGGGCCCCCCAAATGGAGCGCCTGACGAGGGTCTCTGCTGCCAACAAGGGGGCCTGCTCCTGGCACACTCACTTGCTTACCCCGAGGAAACATGAAACCAACCATCTATTCTTTCCAACGGCTCATGCTGTTTCATCCTCAAAGGAGGAGGCCAATCATTACCTGTCACACATCAAATGGCTTCCATTAGCCCCAGAGCTGTGCTAACGCCACCTCCCGCTCTCTCTACTCCTGGAAGACAGAACGTCTGGCAAAAACACCCTGAGGCTACTGTGTGCCGTTTCTTCTTGTTGGCAAGAATACACCTAGATGGTGGAAAATTGATTCCAAGGCGATGAGACAAAGGAGGCTGTTCTTTCAAGAATCGACGAGGGGGACGGGAAGGTTTTCCCCATTAACATGACTGGAAGTTACTCAAGTAAATCCCCCACCCTCTGAGAGAGGAACACAGGCTTCTCCACCCCCAAGTCTTTTCTCCCTATGCGGTTAAGGCTCATGAATGTGTAAGCTGCGCTTTCTAGGGAGAAGCGATCAGACACCATGAAGTTCTTCTCAGGCAAACTGAGCTGGCCTGATGCCACAGTGCCCGTGCGAGGGGGTGGCTGGGCTGGGCGGTCAAGGAAACGTGGCTGGCGCCTTGCACATCTATCTGCCCTCTCTTCCTTCTCATCGTCTATGCTGTTATTTTGGAGGTAGCGCAGGGGAGGGGAGGACTAACAGGGTTTCTTGCCTCTGCAATGCTTATAACCTGTAAAACCACGTATGCTTGGTTCTAGAGATTAAAAAGTCATGGTCTCCAATGAGGAATAATTCATTTCCTGGGGAGGAATGGTAGGGCACAGAGCCCGTGAAGACAAGGAGCCTGTGTGCCCACATGCATCCTCTTTGAGAGAACTCTGGTAACAGTGCACAGACGACGTTAAAGAATTCATCGCTAAGGACACAGTTGTGAAATGCTTTTTAAGAAAGAAGGAAGAGAAAATTGAAAACTCATGCTTCTTGAATCACAGCCGTTTTAAGAAATAGATCACTATGCCCCCTACTAATAAAAGTCGTAACTTTACAAGGGCAATCAGTCTACATGGTGTGGATGCTCTATTTATCTATTGACCACAGGCACGGGGGTTCAGAAGCCAAGCTGGGTCATCACTTAGCTGTGGTCTCCTGCTATAGTAGAGTTAAAGAACAGAAGGATGGGGTGGAAGTCAGGAAAAATCAAGAAAAAGAGGGAAAATCTTGAAAGAAAATAACCACCAAGTCGGCTTTCTGGGCTGGCAGACTGATTAAGCAAGAAAAACGAAGAAATTCCACAAAAGGACGCCTTACAATGAGGCCCCAAAGACCACTGAATTGGCAGAATTCAGGGCCAGGTTCCCATCAACGAAGAACATCCACTAAGGGTAGGGGAAGTGGTACAGTAATGTAAAGACGTTTTGCCTTTGGAGCCAGAAGACTTAAACCCAACCTCCAGTGTTTTCATTTTAACTTTGAACACACTCTTAAATATTCTGGGCTTTTATTTCCCTATTTGTAAAATGCCAATAATGCCATCTACACTGCAGGGTTTTATCATTATTATTAAGTGGTTACTGTGCTCCAGGAACTGGACTAATAATGTTTGTGTGCTATCTCATTTAAGATTTACGCGACCCTAAGGAAGTGACCCTAGGAAGTTGTTATTATTAGAATGATGAACGCACAGGAGATAAAATAATTTACCCGAAGTCATATAACTAAAAAGCAGCAGAACGGGGAGCCAAATCCATAGAGACCAACTGCAAAGCCCTCTAACAGTATATAAGATTAAATAAAAACCAGTTGACACTGGGCTTGGCCCATAATGATGTTCCCCAATGGCAACTAATACCATTCTCCTCACCAATGGGGTGACATCATACTTATTTCTCAGGTTTAGGTTATCCATGTGCTTTTGATAAGTCTGCTAATAACTACAGTAAGATATCCCAACCTATATTCTTACGTAGCATGTTGGGTTTTCCACAATATTCTATGTCAAACAATACAGAATACCAGCTCTAGATCATGTAAATGTAGGTCTACAACTAAATATACTTCAAAAAACTTCATTTTGAAAATAATTATGGAATCACAGAAAGTTGAAAAATAGTACAAAAGTCCCTCAAAACTTTCCCTACTATCCCCTGTAAAGACAGTCAAATGCCACTGGTCTCCTTCTCGCTCTCTCTCTTTACAAAGCAAAAACAGTAAGCCAGGGGTTTAAGAGGAGGGTCATGCAGAAGGACACATGAAGGGGTTCGGACCTCAGGCTTAAGCCCTCTGCGGCTCCCTCCCCCCATCCCCAGCAAAATACACCCCAGCAGCAGCAATTTTAAATAAGCATTCAACTGGAAATTCATTTACATTCCTCGATAGCTTTTACAGGGCCATCCATCTTGCTGTCTGTCCTTACTCTGCAGATTCCCCAGATAACAGTTTTCCTGAATAAAAACAAATCATCGCCATGTATTTTTTAACAAATGTATATCTACAGTTAAAGAGAAAACGTCTGTTTTCCTTGGAGTTTCTCTAGCTGGTAATAGTTTACAAAGACATGGCCCCTGACGTGTTGCAGCCAGTCTGTTCTGCTACTTAACGAAGAAGGATCATTCCTTCTGTTCCTCCTCCAACAACCTTCTGCCTCCCTTCTGTCTGCCCACGGCCAGGCTGGATGCCATCTGGGGCTCAGGGGGCAGGGACGGGACCAACCTCTGTCATCAGCCTTGCTGTTCATTTCTTCTTCCTTGTCTTCATCATCACTGCTGGAACTCTCCATCTTCTCCTTCATCTGTTCCAGCTGATCCAAGTTAACCCGTCCAACTAGCTCAAAGTTTCGGCTTACCTGAAAAAGACCCAAACACACACTGGAATCACAAACCACAACTGAATGCCATTCTCCCTGAATGACAGAGCTGTCCAATGTCACTTTCCTGTGGGTGTGTTTTTAGAACCAGGACCAAATTACACCAGTGCCTAAATGGTCCTTTTCTTCATTTTGACCCTCTTATAGGCACATCTGTCTTCTGCTCCCACATTCATTTTCACTGGAACTCTCAACACTGGACCTTCCTTACCAAATGTGAGCTGTCGTTAGCAGAAAATCAAGTCTCATGAGGCCAGGGGTGTAGAGTAGATGTCCAATAAACATTTTTCGAGTTAAATTCAAGGGTTTACCTTTCATGTGTGTGTGTGTGTTAGTAACTCAGTCGTCTCCGACTCTTTGTGACCCCATGGACTGTAGCCTGCCAGGCTCCTCTATCCATGGAATTCTCCAGGTCAAAATACTGGAGTGGGTTGCCATTTCCTCCCCCAGGAGATCTTCCTGACCCAGGGATTGAACCCATGTCTCCTGCATTGGCAGGCAGATTCTTTACCATCAGAGCCACCAGGGGAGCCCACATTTCAAATATATCTGGAGGGAAAGTGGCTCTGTAAGTATCTTGAAAACTAGAAGAGAGAGTCACATTTCCACCACAGCCTACACCCTGGAGGGCGGTGGGGCTGTCCCAGCTTTGACCAATGACAGTTGCTCAATTCCTAACTCCAGTTTAGGTGTCAGACAGTATTGTTACTGTTTAGTGTTACTACTGTTTCTGAAGCTGACCACAGCCTGTTCATCACAGCTGGGATTATCTGAGAAAAATCTAGATGACAAATCCCCAAAAACTCTTTGAAAGTGTTAACTGCGGCTGATTTGTGTTTATATAAAACGTGGTTAGAATAATGTGGGACTCTAAACTGGCTTCAAAAATATCATCCAAGAGAAATAAAAACTCACCCCATGAAAACTCAGTGAGGATATTCTATTTGGGGTTCTCATAACAATGGTAGCACACCATGGCCCCTCTTCAATTAATCTGTTTTCTGAACTTCTTCAGTTGCAGACACAGAATGATCAAGAATGATAGTATAGGAGCCAAGCCAACAAAATGACTCAAACCAGCGTGGTGATGGGTTCCATGCTCTCCCTGGTGGGGGCCAAGGGAAGGGCCCATGAAGATAAACGAGACCCAGTTCTGGCCTCCAGAGGCACGGAGTTTTGAGTTGAAGAGGGAAGACAGACTTCACTAATTAGACTCCAAGGCAGATTTCCATAGCTGCTACAGTAGAGATAGCGCGTAATGAGGGCACAGGAGATGATAAGGAGAATTTACAAGACGGTTCCAAAATATTCCCTGGGACCAGCCTGGAACAAAGATGTGCTGAGCACCACCAATTCCATATGCCTGGCAGATGGAAACATCATCATCAACTGTGACAAATGCGCGACAGAGAGCCTCAGAGTATCAGGGCCAGCAGACTGTCCTGTGAGAAAGTGTAATACCTGTCCCCACAGCACCATGTGTGTGCGCGTGGGGTGGGGGGTGGGGGTCGGCAGCATTGAAAACAAGGAAGAAAACTCAAGATAAAAGCTCTCTATCCACTGATACAACTCTAAGAATGAAATCAGTTGACTTGGAAAACAGCTCAGCATGAGGGTGGAAAAGAGGTCTTCAATGATCACAGCACAAAACCCCGAGCGAAGGCAAATTCCTGTTTGCTCATGAAAAAAAGTTTAAAAAATGATTAGATTAAGATTGGACGGCATCACTGACTCAACGGACATGAGTTTGAGCAGACTCCGGGAGATGGTAAAGGGTAGGGAAACCTGGCATGCTGCAGTTCATGGGGTCGCGAAGAGTCAGACACAACTAAGCGCATGAACAAGAAATTAAGGTGAAGAGGAGGAAGCCCAGTTAGAATCTTTCTTTCTCTTCCTTTCCTCTAAGAGTTCATGGTACCAGTCAAGCAAAGGATTTTTGCTTAAACCGACCTTCCTAATTAGAGTTTTATCTACTGTCCTCATGCCTACAGACCTATATAGATTTTTAAAATATTTATTTTTATAACAAAGCAAAAAGGGAAGGCACAAGGAGCAGGCGCTTTGAAGTCAGACAGATCTGAGTTCAAGTTTAGGGTTTGCCATGAACCAAAGGACTCTGAACATACACGGCCTCAGTGTCCTTGTCTGATTGATAAAGAGGGTCAGCACAGTACCCGAAACACAACAGCTCACCAAATTGTGGTTTCCCTTTCCCTTTCTGGGAATGTGGCCTTTTCCAATTTTGGCTTTTGGAAGTGTGTATAAGAAGCATCATAAATGCATATTTATGAAGTTATGTTTCACCACAAAGTCTACATTTTAATCAAATAGCATTTATGACAAATATCTGAATAAAAGTTTTCTGGGTTGCCAGGTTTTTTTTTTCTCCAGGAAAAGGAGGCAAGATTCCAACTGGCCTAATTTTGCATTATGCAAAGAAAAAATATTTTGAAATGATCGGTACTTAAAGGGGCAGCCTTTCCCTATCACTTTATCCCCACTTTCAGCCAGGTCAGCTACAGGCATGTGGAATGGGCAGGAGAGGTGGGCATTGCCAGGAAACAAAAATAATGAGACTGAGAAAGGTCAAAAAACAATCCTCAAATGCCTTCTTTAATCCAGCAGTTTGTGCTCATTCATTCACTGATTCATTCATTCAGGACTCCCAGTGGCCCTGCCGTGTGCCAGGCCCTGTGCTGATCAAGGAACTCGAGTGACAGAAGGAGATCTGTCACCAAACCAAATGTTATTTTTTCTTTTCCGCCTTCCTCTTTCTTCTCCTTTTACAGGAAAACTGTTAGCATTTTGGATTCTGCACAATTTTAGGAGTGCATGACATTTTCATGGTTTAACATTCACCCAAGGGGCTCCCCAGGATGTATTTGTCCTGAAGATTTCTAAAACCTTTGTTTAAAAATAAAAATGAATTTTTTTTGTTATGTAATTAGAAGATTTTAAATTCAAAAATCTTTACAGGGTTGAGTTCTTGCTATACCTTTAATCTCCAAACTAGCGATCCAGGATTCATCTTCATACAAAAGGAAGCCTTCCGGCTGCATTTCTGAGCCTCTGTCCCTTCCCTCCCTCCGGCCAGATTCCCTGTGTGTGTTCTCACCACCTCTTATATCTATCCAACCAGTGCGGCTGAATGGAGGGCTTTTTTTTTTTTTTTTAATTAAATCTGCTCCTGTCAGTCTTTGCTTGCCCTGAGGATAAAACCCCAATTTCTGACTGTGGTTTAGGTGTCTGATTATCATCTTACATTCTGGCCCACCCTCTCCCTTAAGCTGACTCCCCTTCGCTCCCACAATCCTGAACTTATTGAGGTGCCTGGGACAGGCCAGTCTCTTGACTTTGGGCCTCTTTCTGCACAGGCCGTGACCTCCGTGTGAAACTCTGTCCAGCCTGCCTCCCTCAAGTGGTTCCTCCTCAGACTACCATACCAGTCTCACTCCAGTGTCACCGCATCTGGGGGACTTTCCCTCAATTCCTCCTTGGTTAAATATCCTTGCTTGAGGCTTCCACAGCAGCCTGCCCTGTCCTCCCCTTTTACATAGCCCAGGGAACTGCAGTCAGTATCCTGTAATAACCTATGATAGAAAAGAATATATATATGTGTAATCGAATCACATTGCTGTACATCTGAAACTAACACAATGTTGTAAATTAACTATATTTCAATTAAAACTAAACTCAGTAATTAACATCTTCTGGCCTGCCTCCCCAACAGAACAAACTCCATGAAGACAGAAACTCTGCATGCAGCTCAGCCAGATCTGCACTGGCCAGAGAAGTGTCCAGATGGAAGTGGGCACGGTTCTCACCTCCTAATTACTAGGTGTCTGCATTTTCATTTAATATATTTTTCTTTCCCATAAAAATATACAATGAAAAATTAGCAAACAGAAAAACTCATTTAAAACCCAACAATCTACACATAGTACCTGTAAAGCAGTTGTTATATTTCTGTATCTCTGTTCTCTATTTACAGATGATGTACAGTACTGCTTTTTTTATGCCTGGTATGACATAAATATCAATCTCTGTATATATCTATTTAATATATCTATACATCCAATCACCATATAATACTTTGTCAAGTGAATATATTATAGTTTACTTGACTCTTCCCATGTGAGTTTATCTTTGGTTATTTCTGGCTTTTCACTATTAAAAATGCAGTAGTAAGCCTTCCTAAAAGGCTTTCATATTTAGTTTTAGCCATGGCAATCAGAAAAGAAAAAGAAAAGGAATCAAAATTAGAAAAGAAGTCAACTGTCACTGTTTGCAGCTGACATGATAATAATACATGGAATATCTTAAAGATGCCACCAAAGAACTTCTAGAGCTCATCAATGACTTCAGTAAGATTGCAGAATACAAAATTAATACACAGAAATCTGTTTTATACTAACAGCTGAAGATCAGGAGGAGAAATTAAGGAAACAGTTTCATTTATTATCAAATCAGAAAGAATAAAATACCTAGGAATAAACCTACCTAAGGAGACAACAGACCTGTACTCTGAAAATTATAAGATGCTAATGAAAGAAACTGAAGATGAGACAAACAGATGGAAAGATATACCATGTTCTTGAATGGGAAGAATCAATATTGTCAAAATGACTATACCACCCAAAGCATTCTACACATTAAGTGCAACCCCTATCAAATTACCAATGGCATTTTTTTTTCACAGAACTGTAACAAAGAATGTTAAAACTTGTATGGAAACACAAAAGACCCTGAATAGCTAAAGCAATGCTGAGAAAGAAAAATGGAGCTGGAGGAATCAGGCTCCCTGACTTCAAATTATACTCCAAAGCTAGACATCAAAGCAGAATGGCACTGGCACAAAAATAGAAATATAGATCAATGGGACAGGATAGAAAGCTCAGAAATAATTCTTGTACCTACAGCCAATAAATCTATGATAAATGAGGCAAGAACATACAACGGAGAAAAGTTTCTTTGGACAAATCATGGTGGAGAGTTCTGACAAAATGTGGTCCACTGGTAGAGGTCAACGGCAAACCACTTCACTACTCTTGCCTTGAGAAAAGTATGAAAAGGCAAAAAGATATGACGCTGAAAGATGAACTCCCCAGGTTGGTAGGTGCCCAATGCGCTACCGGAAAAGAGTGGAGAAATAACACCAGGAAGAATGAAGCAACAGAGCCAAGTGAAAACAATGCCCAGCTGTGGATGTGACTGGTGATGGAAGTAAAGTCTGATGTGGTAAAGAACAATATTGCACAGGAACCTGGAATGTTAGGTTCATGAATCAAGGAAAACTGGAAGTGGTCAAACAGGAGATGGCAAGAGTGGACACTGGCATTTTAGGAATCAGTGAACTAAAATAGACTGGAATGGGCAAATTTAACTCAGATGAAAGTTATATCTACTACTGTGGGCAGGAATCCCTTAGAAGAAATGGAGTAGCCATCATAGTCAACAAAAGAGTCCAAAATGCAGTACATGCATGCAGTCTCAAAAACGACAGAATGGTCTCTGTTTGTTTACAAGGCAAACCATTCAATATCACAGTAATCCAGGCCTATGCCCCAACCAGTAATGCTAAAGAAGCTGAAGTTGAATGGTTCTATGAAGACCTATAAGACTTTCAAGAACTAACACACCCCCAAAGATGTCCTTTTCATTATAGGGGACTGGAATGCAAAAGTAGCAAGTCAAGGGTTATCTGAACTAACAGGGAAATTTGGCCTTGGAGTACAAATGAAGCAGGGCAAAGGCTAACAGAGTTTTGCCAAGAGAATGCACCAGTCATGGCAAACACCCTCTTCCAAGAACACAAGAGAAGACTCTACACATGGAGATCACCAGATGGTCAATACTGAAATCAGACTGATTATATTCTTTGCAGCCAAAGATGGAGAAGCTCTAGACAGTCAGCAAAAACAAGACCGGAGCAGACTGTGGCTCAGATCATGAACTCCTTATTGCCAAATTCAGACTTAAATTGAAGAAAGTAGGGAAACCATTAGAGCATTCAGGTACGACCTAAATCAAATCCCTTACAATTATACAATGGAAGTGAAAAATAGATTCAAAGGATTAGATCTGATAGAGTGCCTGAAGAACTATGGACAGAGGTTTGCAACACTGTACAGGAGACAGTGATCAAGACCATTCCCAAGAAAAAGAAATGTAAAAAGGCACAATGGCTGTCTGAGGGGGCCTTACAAATGGCTGAGAAGAGAAGTAAAAGGCAAAAGAGGAGAGGAAAGATATACCCATCTGAATGCAGAGTTCCAAAGAATAGCAAGGAGAAATAAGAAAGCCTTCCTTGGGATTGATGCAAAGAAATAGAGGAAAACAATAGAATGGGAAAGACTAGAAATCTCTTCAAGAAAATCAATGATACTAAGAGAACTTTTCATGCAAAGATGGGCACAATAAAGGACAGAAATGGTATGGACCTAACAGAAGCAAACAACATTAAGAAGAGGTGGTAAGAATACACAGAAGAACTATACAAAAAGATCTTCATGACCCAGATAGCCACGATGGTTTGATCACTTCCCTAGAAACAGACATCCTGGAATCTGAAGTCAGGTGGGCCTTAGGAAGTATCACTATGAACAAAGCTTGTGGAGGTGATGGAATTCCAGTTAAGCTATTTCAAATCCTAAAAGATGATGCTGTGAAAGTGCTGCACTCAATATGCCAGCAAATTTGGAAAACTCAGCAGTGGCCACAGGACTGGAAACGGTCAGTTTTATATTCCAATCCCAAAGAAAGGCAATGCCAAAGAATGTTCAAACTATCACACAGCAACTGCATTCATCTCACATGCTAGAAAAGTAATGTTCGAAATTCTCCAGGCTTCAACAGTACATGAAATGTGAACTTCCAGATATTCAAGCTGGATTTAGAAAAGGCAGAGGAACCAGAGATCAAATTGCCCACATCCGGTGGATCATCGAAAAAGGAAGAAAGTTCTGCAAGAAAAAGCAAGAAGTAAAGTAAGTACTTCTGCTTTATTGACTACATTGAAGCCTTTGACTGTGTAGATCACAACAAACTGGAAAATTTACCTGCCTCCTGAGAAATCTGTATGCAGGTCAAGAAGCAACAGTAAGAATGGTACATGGAAAAACAGACTGGTTCCAAATCGGGAAAGGAGTACGTCAAGGTTATGTATTATCACCCTGATTATTTAACTTATATGCAGAGTATATCATGAAAAATGCTGGGCTGGATGAAGCAGAAGCTGGAATCAAGACTGCCGGGAGAAATATCAATAACCTCAGATATGCAGACAGTACCACCCTTGGGACAGAAAGTGAAGAGGAACTGAAGAGCCTCTTGATGAAAGTGAAAGAAGAGAGTGAAAAAGTTGGCTTAAAGCTCAACATTCAGAAAACTAAGTTCATGGCATCTGGTACCATCACTTCAGGGAAAATAGATGGGGAAACAATGGAAACAGTAAGAGACTTTATTTGGGGTGAGAGCTCCAAAATCACTGCAGATGGTGAGTGCAGCCATAAAATTAAAAGATGCTAGCTCCCTGGAAGAAAAGCTATGACCAACCAAGACAGTGTATTAAAAATAAGAGACATTACTTTGCTGACAAACGTCCATCTAGTCAAAGCTATGATTTTTCCAGTAGTCATGTATGGATGTGAGAGTTGGACTATAAAGAAAGCTGAAAAGTGAAGAATTGATGCTTTTGAACTGTGGTGTTGGAGAAGACTCTTGAGAGTCCCTTGGACTGCAAGGAGATCAAACCAGTCAATGCAACAGAAAATCAGTCCAGAATATTCATTTGAAGGACTGATGCTGAAGGTGAAACTCCAATACTTTGGCCACCTGATGTGAAAAACTGACTCACTAGGAAAGACCCTGCTGATGGGAAAGATAGAAGGCAGGAGCAGAAGGGGATGACAGAGGATGAGATGGTTGGATGGCATCACCGACTTGATGGATTTGAGTTTGAGCAAGCTCGGGAGCTGGTGATGGACAAGGAAGTCTGGTATGCTTGCAGTCAATGGGATCGCAAAGAGTTGGACATGACTGAGCAACTGAACTGAATTGATTCAATAAATATTACTGGGAAAACTGGACAGCTATAGAGAAAAGAATGAAATTAGAACATTCTCTAACATAATACACAAAAATAAACTCAAAATGGATTAAAAACCTAAATATAAGACTGGATACTATAAAACTCTAAGAGGAAAGAATAGGCAAAATACTCTTTGACATAAATCACAGCAATATTTTTATATCCATTTCCTAGAGTAAGGGAAATTAAAAAAAAAAAAGTAATGGGACCTAATGAAACTCTTAAGTGTTTTGTACAGCAAAGGAAATCATCAGTGAAATAAAAAGACAACCCACAGAATGGGAGAAAATATTTGAAAATGTTGTGACCAAGGAAGGATTAATGCCTAAAATATATAAATAAACAGCTCATACAGCTCAATATCAAAAACCAAAAAACCTAACGGACAGAAGATCTAAATAGACATTTCTCCAAGGAAGACAGATGGCCAATAAATATATTAGAAGATGCTCAACATTGCTAATAAGAGAAATGCAAATTGTAACAACAATTGTGCATCACTTCATACTGGTCAGAATAGTCATCATTAAAAAGTCTACAAGCTGGGACTTCCCTGGCAGTCCTGTGGTTAAGACTCTAAGTTTCCATAGTAGGGGGCACAGGTTCGATCTCTAGTTGGGAAACTAAGATCCCACATGCTGCATGGTGCGGGCCCCACAAAAACTGTCTATAAACAACACATGCTGGAGAAGGAGTGGAGAAAAGGGAAACTTCCTACACTGTTGGTGAGAATGTAAATTGGTACAACCACTATAGAGAACAGCATCAGTCAGTTCAGTTCAGTCGCTCAGTCGTGTCCAACTCTTTGCCACCCCATGGACTGCAGCACAATAGGCTCTCTTGTTCATCACCAACTCCTGAAGCTTGCTCAAACTCATGTCCATCGAGTCAGCAAGGCCCATCTCATCATCTGTGGTCCCGACCTTCTCCTCCTGCCATTTATCTTTCCCAGCATCAGGGTCTTTGCCAATGAGTCAGTTCTTCGAGTCAGGTGGCCAAAGTATTGGAGCTTCAGCTTCAGCATCAGTCTTTCCAATGAATATTCAGAACTGATTTCCTTTCAGATGGACTGGCTGGATCTCCTTGCAGTTCAAGGGACTCAAGAGTCTTCAACACCACAGTTCAAAAGCATCAATTCTTCAGTGCTCAGCTTTCTTTATGGTCCAACTCTCACATCCATACATGACTACTGGAAAAACCATAGCTTTGACTAGATGGACCTTTGTCAGCAAAGTAATGTCTCTGCTTTTTAATATGCTGTCTAGGTTGATCATAGCTTTCCTTCCAAGGAGCAAGTGTCTTTTAATCTCAGGGCTGCACTCACTATCTGCAGTGATTTTGGAGCCCAAGGAAATAAAGTCTGTCACTATTTCCAGTGTTTCCCCATGTATTTGCCATGAAGTGATGAGACCAGATGCCATGATCTTAGTTTTCTGAATGCTGAGCTTTAAGCCAGCTTTTTCACTCTCCTCTTTCACTTTCATCAAGAGACTCTCCAGTTCCTCTTCACTTTCTGCCATAAGGGTGGTGTCATCTGCATATCTGAGGTTATTGATGTTTCTCTCAGCAATCTAGATTCCAGCCGGCATCCAGCCCAGCATTTCACATGATGCACTCTGCATATAAGTTAAACAAGCAGGGTGATACTCCTTTCCCGATTTGGAACCAGTTTGTTGTTCCATGTCCAGTTCTAACTGTTGCTTCTTGACCACAAACAGATTTCTCAGGAGGCAGGTAAGGTGGTCTAGTATTCCCATCTCTTTCAGAATTTTCCACAGTTTGTTGTGATCCATACAGTCAAAGGCTTTGGTGTAGTCAATAAAGCAGGAATGATGTTTTTCTGGAACTCTCTTGCTTTTTCTATGATCCAACGGATGTTGGATCTGGTTCCTCTGTCTTTTCTATATCCAGCTTGAACTCCTGGAAGTTCATGGTTCATGTACTGCTGAAGCCTGGCCTGGAGAATTTTGAGCATTACTTTACTAGCATGTGAGAGTGCAATTGTTGTATGATAGTTTGAACATTCTTTGTCACTGCCCTTCTTTGGGATTGGAATGAAAACTGACCTTTTCCAGTCCTGTGGCCACTGTTGAGTTTTCCAAATTTTCTGGCATATTGAGTGCTGCACTTTCACAGCATCATCTTTTAGGATTTGAAATAGCTCAGCTGGAATTCCATCACCTCCACTAGCTTTGTTCATAGTGATGCTTCCTTGACTTTGCATTCCAGGATGTCTAGTTCTAGGAAAGTGATTACACCATCATGGTTATCTGGGTCATGAAGATCTTTTTGTATAGTTCTTCTGTGTATTTCTTAATATCTTCTGCTTCTGTTAGGTTCATACTATTAAATGATATGGACGTAACAGAAGAGAACAGTATAGAGGTTCCTTAAAACTAAAAATGATTCAGCAACCCCACTCCTGGGCATAAATCTGAAGAAAATCATAATTTGAAAAGATACATGTACCTCAACGTTCAGTGCAGCACTGTTCACAATAAACAAGAAATGGAAGCAGGCTAAATGTCCATCGACAGAGAAATGAATACAGAATATGTGGCACATATATACTACTTGGGCTTCCCTCATAGCTCAGTCGGTAAAGTATTTGCCTGCAATGATGGATACCCAGGTTCAATTCCTGGGTTGGGAAGATCCCCTGGAGAAGGAAATGACAACCCACTCTAGTATTCTTGCCTGGAGAATCCCATGGACAGAGGAGCCTGGCAGGCTACAGTCCGTGGGGTCGCAAGAGTCAGACACGACTAAGCAACTAAACCACCATGTATTACTTAGCCATAAAAAAATGAATGAAAATGACATTTGTAACAACATGGATGGACCCACAAATTATCACACTCAGTGAATTAAGTCAGACAAAGACATTTATCATACAGTATCGCTTATATGTGGAATCTTAAAAAAAATGGTACAAATGAATGTATTTACAAAACAGCAACAGGGTTACAGATGTACAAAGTATAAAACAAACTTAAGGTTATGGGGAGGAAGAGGGGTTGGGATAAAGGGGAGATTGGGATTGACATATACATACTACTATATATAAAACAGCTAACTAATAAGGACCTACTGTATATCACAGGGGATATTCTGTAATATTCTGTAATACTCTATATGGGAAAATAATCTGAAAAATAGTGGAGATATATATATATATATATAACTGAACCACTTTGTAGTACACCTGAAATTAATACAACATTGTAATTCAACTATACTCCAATATAAATTTTTAAAAAATACATTAATTAAAAAAAAAACATAGTAATAAGACTTCCAGTATACAAACCTTTCTTTCATGTTAAGATTTTATATGCTAAATTCTCAAACATGAAATTAAGGGTCCAAGTCAAATGATATATAGATTTTATATTACAGTTCCAATATATTTCTAAGTTGGCTTCTAAAATGTTCATACTGGTACATGATCATTAGTTTCTGGACCCAGAAATTGGTGGGTATCTGACCAACTTCTTAATGGGCCAGAAGACCTATGGAGGGACATTCACATTTTTTCTCTGGAGATGAGAAGCAATTTATCACCTTGTTTCCCAAAAGGGCCGCAACAGAGGGAGAAAGACAGCAAGGCTGAGTGTGCGTTCTAGAACCTGGCTCTTTGGAGCCTTCTGAAGGCAGAAGAAGCCATCCATGCTTTTAAAGGGTAGACTGTTCAGATACATCATCACTCAGATAGTAAAGTTATATGCAGATCCTCATATCCTGTGAAAGTTATTTGTGAATGTCCATGAACCCAAAGTCACCTGTGAACACTACTCACTCAGCACTGTGTGAAAACCTCTAGTAAGGAAGTGAGATCAAGCGCCAATGAGCAGCAAAACCTGTACCCTTTCACACTGAAGTGGGGACACTACACACCCTTCCACGCTCGGGCTGAATGCTCAAGCTGCAACACTACGTCTGTCCTTTTGCTAGTTGCTTTTTAGCCAGTCAGCAAAACGGTTTTGATCTGTCCTTAGCAGAGGAAAGAATTTCCATACTAATTCTTACTTCTAAGAATTCCTCTAAGAATTAGCATTCTTACTTCTAAGAGGAGAGGAGTGTTATGTGATTTACAAATATAACCAAGTTGCATATGCATTTTCATACTGTCCTGGGGGACAAACCAGTTTTACAGGAAAGACTGATATAAACTTGCTTGTAAAGGGAAGAATGAAACCGGGCGCTCTCATCTTCAGGTGACCTAGCAGACATCAAGTGGAGGAGATGATGATGAAGAAAAACCTACTTAACCTTTCCAGAGTCCCCCTCCTAGTGACATAACACTTGTACATTCCAAAAGAGACACCCGATCAGGAGGTGCACATACCTAAGAGTGCATGTTCATGTTAAGGAGAAAGGCCAAGTGAACTTTTTACTTCTAGAAGAAGTGACGGCAGAGAACATGGAAAAACTGCCTCTTACATCAGAAATGCCCATCTCAGTCACAAACTGAGAATATGTAGCTACAAAGATCTTAAAGGACTTATGGCCCAGGCCAGCAAACTTTTTCTGTGAAAGGCTAGTTGAATAAGTTTTCTTAGGTTTTCTGGACCACATGGTCTGTCACAACTACTCAATTATCCTCTATCTTGAAAGCAGTCACAGACAATGTGGAAATGGATGCACGTGACTGTGTTCCAAGAAAACTATATTTAGGGACACTGAAATTTGAATTTCATATAATTTCACATGTCACGAAATATTACTCTTTTGATTTTTGTCAACCTATTAAAACAGGTCAAAACCGTTCCTGGCTGTCAGACCATATAAATAGGCAGTGGGTCCGATCTGGTCCACGGGCAGTGCTCGCCCACCCCTGACTTATGCTCTCCGCTGGTTTCCCCAGCAGGTCGTCTTTGCCTGTCTCTGAAAGTCAGAATGGGAATGAGGGAAAGGAACCAGTGGGAGAAAGGTTCAGCAAAGTGTTGCCTCTATGAATTTTACAGGGAGATGGTCAAAGACGCAGGTAAAAGTCAGGAATTCTCAATGAGCATTTCAATCAGAGCTCTTGGAAAAGCTTCCAGGGAAGATATGCAGCCCAGCATATTACGGTTCTATGAAAGATGGGCCATGACACCACACCTGCTGTGCAACTATGCTGCGCCCTCCCATTCGAAAGATAGCTTTATCCATTACTTACCATGCTGGTTGTGACTCTTTGTTTAAGCTCATCTCGCCTGCTTGCTTATAAACTCTTCCAGGGTAGCAACCATTTCTTATTTACTTTTATAGGCTCAGTGCAGAGTATAAGGCCAGTCATCTAGTTGACACATAACACACGTTATCTGAATTTACCAGTAGCATAAAAACCCATAGGCAATCATAAAGTATAAAGGACTTCATAATATTGTATGCCAAGGTATAAATTTGCTTGCTAATAAAACTGGACATTTTCCTAACAGATTTTGTTCTAATGCTTACCAAATAATTATATGCTAAAAATTAATCCAGTCATTTTTACATATATCACTTAATCCTTATGATCATTCTGCAAGGTATGTGTCATCTTCCATATTTGTAGATGAGGAAAACGGAACACAAAACAAGTAAGTTATAGGCCAGGTTAGAACTCACACCTTCAGGTGACACAGTTCCAGCTTTCCCCATTCAAATGCAGATCATCTGTTGAAATGTAAAACTGCTTACAAAACATGTAAAAATTGTCCATGGGACACTGGCTGAACACAAGAATAAGGGAGAAAAAAGTACTGTGACAATAATATTCATTCCAAAGTTTGATGGGATGAAGCAGGAAGAATCTTTTGAGACTATTTCCTTCAAAAGTAAAAACCATTCTAAGGACAGTAAGAATAAAGGCTGGTAAAGGACTGGAAGGGTATGGGGCATAGAAGTCAAGGAGAGTACCTACTTTCTTTTGCGATCACTGAGTTAGAACAGAAAACATGCTGCTGCCAGACCTGACTTAGCAAAAGTCCAGACGAAATCAATCATTTTGAGAATCTCAGCACAACCCCAGTCACAAGCACTCAAGAAAGCCAAGTGAAAGGCATCGTTAAAGTCAAAGAACTTTGTTGTCGGCCAACTGAGCTGCTGCCAATCTCCAGAACTCAAAATCCAGAAGCCAAGATGCTGCTGCTGCCATGTTCTGCTTATTTGGACAAACAGGATACTTAAAATTTCTCATCTGAAAAGTGATTTCAATTATTGATTTATTTAGCAACTAGCTAGTGGAGACTTAATTATATGCAGGGCACCATGGTGAGATTTGAGAAGGAAAGAGAGGTTAAGTATTGTGGTTTCCATTTTAAGAATGTTGCACCCAGTGGCAAGACAGAACCTTGTTAAGAGTTAAGTACAAGCTGAGGCTGCATGAACACGTGCCTGAATAGAAGAAGAAGGAAAGTTCTACGCAAGTTTGGAAGCAGAGGCCATTCATTTTGGCTGGATACTTTATTTTTTATGTATGCACGTAAGTATGTTGTCCTCTGCTCATCCCCAACAGCATATTGGATACCGTCCAACCTGGGAAACTCATCTTTCAGTGCATAGCTTTTTGTGTTTTATACAGTTAATGAGGTTCTCATGGCAAGTATACTGGGGTGGTTTGCCATTCCTTTGAACTGTGGTGCTGGGAAAGACTCCTCAGAGTCCCTTGGACAGCAAGGAGATCAAACCAGTCAATATTAAAGGAAATGAACCCTGAATACTCATTGGGAGGACTGAAGCTGAAGCTGAAGCTCCAATATTATGGTCATCTAATGAGAACAGCTGACTTATTGGAAAAGTCCCTGATGCTGGGAAAGATTGAGGGCAGAAGGAGAAGAGGGCGTCGGAGGATGAGATGGCTGGATGGCATCACTGAGGCAAAGGACAAGAACTTGGGCAAACTTTGGGAGATGGTGAGGGACAGGGAAGTCTGGTGTGCTGCAGTCCATGGGGTCGCAAAGAATCAGACACAACTGGGAGACTGAACAGCAGCAAATGTATGAATTTTTAAGATTTTTTTTTATATGCCCCATTTTTAAAGTCTTTCTTGAATTTGTTACAGTATGGTTTGTTTATATTCTGCTTTTTTGGTCATAAGGCATGTGGTATCTTAGCTCAAGTATCAAGGATCAAACCCTCATCCCCTGCATTGGAAGGTCAAGTCGTAATCACTGGACCATTAGGGAAGTCCCACTGGCTGGAGACTTTAGTGGATTCTTCCAAAGGTTACAGGCTAAGAACATCTTCAAATACCTACTTGAGAAATACCATCTATGGTTCTGCCAGGCACATCCCTCTGAAAAATTACCATACCTTCTGCTTATCTACCTCTGATTTATTTTGTCTTCCAAAATACATGAAAGAAGCAGGTCTATGGTTGACAAATTCAAAAGCAACTAACACGAGGGAGAGCAGAGATGAAATGACAATCTTTTGGAAAGACTTCAGCTTGCAGGAACCCATGGAGATGATAAAGCTAGAATGCTAGTACTTAGTTCAGAAAGTAAACCCAGTTCAAAAAAGCATGGCCTAAGGTGTATTTTATGATTTGGAATTGGTGAAGGTTCTTCTTTTATTTCTTCTCATTTCCTTTCCTGGAAACAAATATTTGATATTACTTTTTTGCCATCATGGATTTCACTGGTCCAGAGAATGGAACAGTTTTACTGGAATAAGTAAAACATTGGCGATTCCTCCTAAGCTGAATGTTCTGCTGCTTCCTTCAAAATGACAAAAAGTAAGAGATATGAGTTCCTTAGAGTTCAGCCGCCTGAGGCTCCATTTGTATAAAAAATTAAAAACATTTCAAAGTAAATTCAATTAGTGAATGTGTATTGCTTGAATAGACTATTCTTCTAAATTTAATATAGCGAACATGACAATTTTACGAGCAAACCAAGTTAGAGATAATATATTTTTATGTTCCTTAAACTAGCAAAGAGACTTCAGAACCATAAAGAACACTAACAAGGTATCGCAGATACTTAAACTTTCTTCAAAGAAAAATATACGTGTGGTTTTCCAAATGTGAGAAGTGTGAGGTTTGGTTTTTTTCATGACTTCAAGGTTCCTAGAAATGTTACATCTTCATCTTGCACCAGCATTGCTAATAAATGGCACTACTGGCATATAATTTCATTCTGTGTGTGTGAGTGTGTGTGTGTGAGAGGGAGGAACACAAAGAGAGATTGAAAGGATAGAACAGTCCACTCTGAGAAGACCTTGTGAGATAGAAAAAAAAGGGGGGGGGGGGAGTTGAAGGATGAAAAACTAAAATTCCAAATAGCCTGTACTGTTTACTTTAGATTCCAAGAGATTACAAGTAAGATTCACGGTGCAAAGATAAAGATGGAGGAAGACAAGATTCTGTGTCACCTAAAAAATGAAGGTGCTAAAACAAATAAACAGAAAAAAAAATGAAAGTACTGATTGTCACTCCTTTTCTATTTCACTTTCGCATTCTGAGGATAAACACAGCAGTGTAAATACAAGGCACTTGAGAGTTTGGTTCTTCAATGGAATGGTTTATTTGATTTCAGGGATCCTTTCTGCTGAACTAGTATTCTGTCCAGTCCATGAAATGATACAGTCTGACATCTTCAGAGACATTCCTTAGGTTTACAAACTTTGCAGGCAGAATTCAGGAGTCCAGTTTTGATTGTCCAGTTCTGTTTAAAGAACTCCTGTGACTGAAAATACATCCCACAGTGTCTTTTAGTTTCTTGTATATATTCTCTCCACCACACAAAATCACCTAAAGCTACTCGTGGAAGAATGTAATGAGCAACACACTCAACACATCATTCCACTAGAAAAGCAAGTACACCTCAGTTTAGAACCAACTGCTACATCTTTTGCACGTTTTATTTTTGACAGTATACACATTCATCTGGATCTCTGTATCTTTATAGATCTATCTGTTCTCAAGATCCACCTTTTAAGAAGACTGCAGAAAATGAACATGTACTGAAGGCTGACCATGTGTCATCTCATGGGGAACTTGCATATCTTAGGTACTGAGGTATAATTACCATAAAATTAACCTATTTGAAATAAACATTTCAATGAGTTTTAGTAAACGTATGCACTGGTATACATATACTGGTATCTTCTATTACTCTAAGAAGCATCCTCATACCATCTGCCATCGATCTCTGCTCCAAGCCTCCAGTCCCAAACAGCTTCTGATCTGCTTTGTCTTCTTAATTCTGCCTTTTATAGAAATCGCACATCTAGTATTTCGTGTCGGGCTTTGGGCTTCCCTGGTGGCGCAGATGGTAAAGAATCTGCCTGCAATGTGGGAGACCCGGGTTCCTTCCCTAGGTTGGGAAGATCCCCTGGAGAAGGGAATGGCTACCCACTCCAGTATTCTGGCCTGGAGAATCCCATGGACAGAGGGGCCTGGCAGGCTACAGTTCATGGGGGTCGCAAAAGAGTCAGACACGACTGAATGACTTTCACTTTGTCCGTTTAACATGATGATTCTGAGATTTAGCCACACTGTTAAATGTATCAGTCGCTCATTTCTTTTATTGATCAGTAGTATTCCACTGTCTGGGTATAGCACATTTTGTTTATGCAGCCACTTTATGTGACAGTAGGCTTGCTGGACCAGATGGTAAAGTGTGGGTTTCACTTTTAAACAAATTGACAAAATGCTCCAAAGCAGATGTGCCAGATAACATACCATTCAGCCATGTGTGAGATTTCCAGTTTCTTCACATCCTCGTCAACACTTGATGCTGTCAGTCTTCTTAGTTTTAGCCATTCTAGTGGATGGGTCTTATTAATGGTGAGTCTTATTAAGCATCTTTTCCATGAGCTCATTTGCATATCCTCTTGCATAAAGTGCCTATTCAGAACTTTTTCTCATTTTTAATTGAACTGTTAATCTTATTAATGAGTTGCAAAAGTTCTTTATATATTTTGGTTGAAGTCTTTTCTTATTTATTTTGCAAATATTTGCCTCCAATCTGTTGCTGGCCTTTTCATTTGCTTAATGGTGTCTTCTGAAGAGCAACAATTTAATTTTGATGACACCTGATTTATTGATGTTTTAAATGATCACAGCTATTGTATCATATCTAAGAATTTTTCCCCAAGAGAAATTTGAGTGACACTGTGTTTCTTGTTCAGTCGCTAAGTGGTGTATGAGTCTTTGTGACCCCATGGACTGCAGAACACCAAGCTTCCCTGTCCTTCATTATCTCCTGAAGTTTGCTCAAATTCATGTCCACTGAGTGATGTAAGGGTCAACAATCTCTATTTTCCATATGGAAATCCAACTGAAATACCACTTGCTGAAAAACTATTGTTTCCTGATTACCTTGGCACCTCTGATAAACATCAACTGACCACATATATCAGGATTTATTTCTGAACTTTTTCTTCTGCACTACTGATCATATATCTGTCCTTATATCATTACCATACTTTCTGGATCACTGTAGCTTTACAGTAAAAGTTGCAATCAGGAAGGATGAGTCTTTCAATTTTGTTCTTTTTTCATATTGCTTATGCTATTCTAGGTCCTTTGCATTTCTATATACATTTCAGTGTTGAGTTTATCAATTTCTACCAAAGAAAAAAGCCTACTGAGATTCTGATAGATTACACTGAATCTGCAGATCAGTTTGGGAAGCATTACCAATACTGAGTCTTCTAATCCATGAGTATGGTATATATTACATTAATTTAGTTCTTTTGTTTCTCAATAGCATTTGTAGTTTTCAGCATATAGCTTTTACAGTTTTGTTTATTCTTAAGCATTTTATTCTTTTTGACATTATAAATGAAATTGATCTTCTTAAAATTTCATTTTCAGATTGTCCATTACTAGTGTATAGAAATTTATTATTGATCATATATCCTGCAATTCTGATAAACTCATGAATATTCCAGTAGCTTTTTACATGGATTATTTAGGATTTTCTAACTACAAAGATCACCTTGTCTGTGAACAAAAACAGTTTTATTTCTTCCTTTCTAATTCTTTGGCTTTAATTTCTAATTCTTACCTTATGGTTCTTGACTTTTGTATCTCAATCATTAGCAAACTTCTCTTTAGTACACTGTATATTGACACTTACAGCCTTTTCAGGAATGCTGAAATCAGACTTCTGTATGTCCTTTAAGCGAGGGAATGACCATTTTTAATTAATGCATAATGTCACTATCTATCAGTCAAAAATTCACTTTCAGCAGCTGTCTTTGTTTATAAAACAGTGTTTGGATAATTGTTTAAAAAATCCAAACTGCATTTTGTATTCATCACTTAGAAAAGAAGGGATCATTAATAAGCACAAGTCTCATACACTTAACAACAATTGAGTCAAAGATGAAGATCATTAGGCACGCTGAGAGTGGTGATTCTTTAGCCTCAATTAGGTGCTCATTGGAGTAAGATTAAAGAACCAAGCACAGCATAGTGAAAATACAACACATCAAAGCCCATGTCTAAAATGCAAAGTATAGTCGGTGATTTTATAGTCTATTTTAGGTCTTTAGGAACCATAACTGCCTTTCTGATGGGTGGTTGTTAAACCTGAGCACAGTTCAACTCACAGACAGACTGAGACATGGTTCTCAAAGTGTGGGAGATACCAGGACTTCGTTTAATCTTACAAAATTTCTGAGTAAGGTATGCAAGGATATGCAATTCCCATTTACAGATTAGGAAACAGATACAGAAATTGAAGTAACTTGCTGAAGCAGCTACAGTAAGCGGTGAAGACAGAATTCAAACCTAGGTCTGTGTGGCTCCAGAAGTTCTTAACTGGACTCCTAGTTTCCTGAGTAACCCATTTGCCTGATGCTTATTCTAAAGCCCTCACATTCCCGCCTGCTTCCATATCTGGTACGGTTTCTAGTCTTCTCTGGAGTTCCCCAGTGACTCACAGCTACTATGCAACCAATGGGGAAGAATCTACCTTCCAGGTTTGCTCTGTCCCAAAATACCAGTCTGATGGCTTCAACACTATAATAAAAAGACGTGAGGTGGTAACATAAATAAGACACATGCGCATAAATGTAAACAGCTTAGCTTGACATAGATGAGTGACTTTCCTTTCAGTGTGGGGGCAGAAATGCCAAGGAAGTTTGACTATGAAAGGGCATTAAAATTTGGGGGTATTTTTTTGGTATTAAAAGCTTTTAAGTGAGGTAATTCAGGCTTTTCTCTGCTTTCATTTTGGGGAGACACATTAGAAAATGAATGCATTCCAAAGAAGAGAAGTTAGCAAAACTGCTATTAAATTGTAGGTGGGTGATAAAGCTCAGCCTTCTCTCAACACCCTACAGAAAAATTCTAACCCTTGGGTGTACATGACTCAGACAGGAATCTTTCTAACTTGGGTTTGTTAAGTCCAGAAAAGAGGAACTGTATTTCCACTGACAGTATACAGCAAGAAAAAGGAAACAATATCAAAAGTCCTTCTCATTGTACCTTAAGTAAACACTCACTAGATGTTTGGGATTTGTTGGTTAATTACAAAACATTTGAATAGGCTCTTCTCATGAAACAAATACTATACTAATCATACTCCCTGCCGCCCCCCCACCCCCACCACACACACTCCCCAAACTCTGGACAATATACAAAACCAGAAACAATGGTCTTAATCCCTGCTATGTTATCCTCTGAGAAGTGAGGAAGCCGCCTGGGATGATCTTACCCTCTGATCAGCAGACTTTTGGAAGATAATTTTTTTCATAAACCCCATATTTTATGTCCTGTACCAATCTGTTCCCTCCTGCAAATATAACACACATCTTACAGTCCTTATAATGCTTAGACATGAACAGCAATGACTTGGAAAATTTCTGTAGTCAGCAATATACTGGAAACAACCTACATGACTGAGGCACTTGCTGGCAGAGCCATCAGAGAGAAGAAGGGGCCAGTGACTGTAGGTCCACAGCCTGTTGCCTAATTTTGTAAATAAAGTTTTACTGAAACACAGCCATGCCCATTCATTGATGTCTTCTCTAGGGCTCCTTTCTTGCTTCAAGGGCAGAGCTGAATTGCTGCCACTGAAACCATCTGGCCTACAAAGTCTAAAATATTTACTACCTAGCCCTTTACAGAAAAAATTTATCAATCTTTGTGATAATACATTTAAACTAATATGGTGAAGTACTCCAGTTAGGGCAAGATGAAAACAAGAAAGAGAAGATCCACTCTTTCATTTAAGGGATCACATACTCAGAATGAAATAAAACAAAGGAAAGTGGGCACAGAAGAGACCCAAAAACATTAAGCAGTGAGATGTGGGGTGTGGGGGGAAGAGCGGCATCATGGATGGTTTTCTGTCCCTCATCTGTGCTCCCATTTTCTAAACTGACCCTACAGGTCATTGATCATAGAATAAACGGAACCCGCTTTAAACCTGATTTCGGCACGCGCATCCGTCCCGCACAGAGCGGCGTAGCTGGGTCCGGCCCGGGCCCTCCCGGCGCCGGCCGGGGCTGGGGGCGGGGAGGCCAGGCCCCTACCTTATGCTCGTCCCGAAGGTGGCTGTCCAGTTCCTCCGTGTGCTTGGTCTCATAGTAGCAGAGCTGGCACTTGTAAGGTTTCAGTTCATTGTGCTTTTCTATGTGCTGCTGGAGGCTCTCGTCACTGGAGCAGGTGAAGGTACACTTATCACAGCGGAAAACTACTCCCTGCAAGTATTTGGACAGTTTGGACCGGCACACTTCAATGGGGACAACCCGCTCTTCTGTGGAAACAAATTGAATACAAAGATGGGAACTTTTACTGATGGAAAGCAGATGCTCTTTCTTGGAAGTATAAGGAAAAATTCCCCCATCCACTATTGAAACTTCTCAAGGCTGCGGGTCTGTGAACTGCACACAGACCTCCTCCCACCCTCCCACCCCGCCCTGAGTCTACAGTCCACTGGGACACGTGGGTGTTTCTAAGGCCAACAGCTCTGCATACTTGATACCCAGAATGACCTATAAATAGGAGTGGGCAGGCTGAAAGGTGCTGGCGGATTTCTGAATGGAGGTGATTAAAGGAGGAGACAAGAATAGAAGTTTCACCAACATGAATGGTTATCAGCAGCAACCACCAGCGCATCTTACTTCCCCGGCAAGTGGCATTTAGGCTCACACAGATGTCCTTAACCACCCCAGCGTTCCTGCCTGGGAAATGCCATGGACAGAGGAGCCTGGAGGGTTAAATACAGTCTGTGGGGTCATAAAAGAGTTGGACATGACTTAGCAACTGAACAACAACAACAAGATGTCCGTAAGGGGGAAGGAAAACGACATTCTTGGAGCACCTATGTGGCACCACTGTATACCTCCCTGGCAGCTCTGTTAGGCCGAAGTTAGTCCCATTTCTGCAAAGTAGTAAAACAGGAACTGAGCTCTCAAGTCCCTCTCCAAAGGTCACAGACTCTGTAACTGCCTAAACTGGGACCCCACCCATGTCTGTCTACAGAACCGCAAATCGGTTCTCTCCCATCATTTCCAATTCCATTCCTGTTTCCCCTTCCAAGACTTTCTCAAGGAGACTGTTTGCCTGTTCTTGAAACCAAAAGAATCTCTAAGATCAAATCTGAAGACAAAGAATCCTGGACACTTTCATTCACTGAAACTCCAACCCCACTTAGGGAAGAGGTCCCGCAGATGAAATGTCTATAGGCAATCTTCCAGGAGAGGTGGGGTGGCAGTGGCGTGGGAGATGTGGAGGATTTGTGCCTTTTCAGATAAATCTGTAATGTGATTGTCACCAAGGGAGAAAATAAAAGAGAGAGGATTTGGGTGCTTTTCCCGTTGACATACCAAATGCTGTAGGGCTGGAAGAGTGTGTGTTCTTGTTTATTTTGTACTCTCTCACCCTTGTGTTTAACTGCTCAAATTAAATTTCACACCAGTCTGCCCAGAGTATCGGCACACGCGCCAGATATCCATAACTGGGATAAAATTAAAATCTGTGCTATTTATGCAAGGATCAAATATAGCATGTGTTTTCATGCTGTGTCTGGATTTCAGAAGACTCTCAAAGTTTACAAATGGACGCACACAACATACACTTATATTATTTAGAAACAGCAATGTATTATTAAGTCAGGAAGGCGCGCTATATCCTCGGTCACCAGGAACAACATTCACAGAGCATCAGAATACTGTGCGCTGAAGTCGCTCGCTCTGGGAGCCCTCCCTCTGGGGCTGGCCTGTGTCTGGCCCTTGGGCCAGTTTCTCCCACCCGAAGGCCTGCCTGCCTCTGAACCAGCACATGCTCACTGCAGGGCAGTCCCTGCCTTCGGCGTCCCTGAATGCAGCGATTAATTGGCCAGCGAGAATGTGGGCAGAGGAAGCGTGGAAGGTTGGTGTCTGCACCATACTCCCGGGAGCTCTAATGCATATGTTATTTTCCCTATACAAAGAGTCAGTCGCTTATTTAGAAATATAAATATTTTTAAACCAAAGTCGCGCAGACAGCTAAGAAACACATGATTATAATGGAATCCACACATTTTCTTAGAATAGCAAATGTTGTAACAGTCTTCTAACCATTCAGTTAGTTCCACGGTTTGGTGTAAATGGGAGGGAAAAAAAAAAGCTTTGGTGTAAACTAATGAGCCTGAAGGAAGCCAGGGCTATGACGGTCGTTCTATGCTTCTAATTCAGGACTTCTCAATAGCAGTGCTACTGATGTTTTGATGCCAGATAATCCTTTCCTCTGGGAGGTTTCCTATGCATTGTAGGATGTATATCAGCACCCCAGGTCTCTGCCCACCAATGCCAGCAGTGGCCCCTCTGACCCATCGTGACAACAGAAAATGCCTCCAGACAGCTGCACCATGAGAAGGCACGATGGACCCTGGTTCAGACACTGCTCCAAGTCAAGTGCCAAGTATTCAGTCCAACCGCCCTGGATGTGTAGACATCAGCAAGCTGGCACCCACGGCAAGACATGGGGGTCCAGGCTGAAGCCAGGAGACTGGCCCCCACACCCTACACCTCAGGCGGTCATGGGGAAGTGTTGATGTGAACTTTTCTGGCACCTTCTTTGAGACTTGCACCCCCCTCCCTTGCTCTCTGTGTCTGTTCCTGATTTATAAAATTTTGCCACTTCAACTGCTTCCCCGCTCTTTCTTTGGCTCTGGCCTGTCCCGCCTGCCCTGCTTCTGTCCATCTCGGTGGAGACGGAGAACAGCTGGCTATAAGTTTCCGCATAACGACGCCTCCAACATCTTGAAGACAGTCATTCAGTTGCTCTCCAGCCTTCCCTTCTCCACTGTAAATAATCACTTCTTTCAAACTTGTTTTTTCTTATAGGTCTCCTTTTCAATTCCTTTAGTTAGTTTTCTCTGCAGTTTCCAATTTCACTATGTGTGTCTCAGTGCACTTTGCACAAAGTCCGGAGCATTCAGAATAATACCTTGGAGGTGAAATTGTAACACTGAATGGAAACGGCCACTCCCACTTATTAAGAGCTCACTAGGTTTCAAGCATGGTTAATGTGTTGGACTCTCTGGGCTACTTTTTATTCTCATAACACCCTGCAAAGTCAGTTTTGAGAGTCTTCAGTGGAAACTGAAAACAGCTCAGTTCAGCTACTTCCTCAAAGTCAGCCCTCTAATTCAGCACGAAGTTGTGGCCTGGGAGCCCGGGTCCGCTGACCTTTGCCTGCATGCACCCTCCTCCGTCTCTCCTATAAAGAACTCTCCAGTCACATCCAATCTGTATGCCGGGCACTTCTCAGCCTTTTATTCTTAATAGTTCAAAATCGCAAAAGCTCTCAGTGTCTAAGGCAACCATTTTTATCTGAATTTCTTTCAAGTATCTACTGGATTTCATAAAAGGTCATTTCCCTGATGACTTATTCTGAAAGGTAAGACTTCCTCATTTCCAAACTAACTACAATAACTCCCAACTCTCTTAGTTATATGGGTTATGGGTGTTAATTTTAGAAAAGAAAGTTACCTTTTTTCCCCGCTTTCTACAAACATGGCTAACAGGACCAAGATAAAAAAAACAAGACAGACTCTGAAAGGCGGGCGAAGGACTGACAGCGTTTTCTGAATGAGGTTATTCATGGTGGAGGCCAGTGAAGGACAGAAGCCGGGAGACTGGACTGTTTCCAGGTAGGGCCTGAGCCCTGTCTTGGCTACGGAAGCTCAGCCACTTGGGGCTTTTCCTACAGGGGGCAGCGACAACTGTGGGTCTTTTCTTGACTTCACACCTCTCAAAATTACCTTGGGTAAGAAATCAAGGCCTGAATCACACTCATTGTGACTCAGCTTCCAGCACTGGCTGCAAAAATATTATGACTTCACCAGTTTTGACTACAAGATAGATCGTGTCTCTCATCTACTCATACTTAAAAGATACTTAAAAGTGCTGCAGCTGGACACAAAACTCGAGAGGTTCCAGCCTGGAGCAGTGCCACCTTAAAGCACGTGGGTGCTAAGGTTCATCAAGAGCCCAGAAGTATGTGCTGGGTGGGAAAATAATCTATAAAATCGCTACTACTAAGGGGGGGGGGGGGTCGGGGGAGAGGGGGTCATTTCTACTAAAAACAGTGAAAAAACCCACATCACTGTGGAGCCCAGAATCACCAAGTAACAATTCTTCCTGAAAGGCAGCCCACAACACACATGGGTTTCCTCCCCACAATGTGCCAGGCGGGTGGCAGCGGTGGGGGGGCTGGGGGTGGGGATTTGGAAGTCACTCATTCCAACCCACTCTGAATGCAGACTGCTGTGGTAGAGGGCTGAGACCCTCGCTGGGCCAAACCAAAGATCTACCTGTTACTCTAACTCACAAACCAGTGACAAACGCTGAGGACCAGAAAGCCACCATCCCCAAGTATAACCATAAACAGGCACATGTAAACATAAGCACAGCAGTTCCTGTAAAAAGTTGTTTTGACATTAGCCAAGCTACCCTCCTCAAGCCAGACAAGAGCTGGGAACTGTACCTTTAACAGGAAGAAGTATGTGATGGGGATGAAGGGAACATGTAATTTCACTGAATAAGATGAAAGACTGTCAATCTCACTGTAGTATTTTTTTTTTCTCAAGAAAAAATGATACTGATCAGATATATGAGGGGAGATTAGTTCCGTTCCAAAAAGATAACCCACCTGCAGGGTTCAGTTATATTTAGCATTTATGTGTGTATTGAGGTTACAGGCTAAGAAACAAAAATTTTAAGTTTATAAGCCAACTGGAGACCAATCTCAGTGATTACACAGCTCCATAATTATAAATATTTGATGAAACTGTTTCATGCCTATAATTCAATTTTTGCCCAATTTCTCAGGTTTGCTATAGGTATATAAGGGACATGCAGGCCAAGCAACACATGAGGCATTCACTGTGCTCCCAATGGTTATAAGAACTCAGTAGAAATGTACTCTGGCTTACTTGGTGGCTCAGACGGTAAAGAATCTGCCTATGATGCAGGAAGCCTGGGTTCGATCCCTGGGTCACGAAGATCTCCTAGAGAAGGAAATGGCAACCCACTCCAGTATTCTTTCCTGGAGAATCACATGGACAGAGGAGCCTGGTGGGCTACAGTCCATGGGGCTGCCAAGAGTTGGACATGACTGAGCAACCAAAAACATTCACGTACTCTGAAACTATTTCTTCCCTCGTTCACTGTCTCTCTTCCTACTAAAGTTCACACTCCTTTGGTGCCCAAACCTTGCCTGACTCTTCTGGCAGTATCCCTAGAGCTTAAAGCAATGCTAGCATGTGGTGGGTGTTCAATAAACATTTGTAACATGAATGAAAACCCTTCCAACATCATACCACTTTCTCCTTGAACCAGAAGCCTCAGGGCTTAATTTTTCCCTGGTTACACTGGTCCCATCATGGTGAACCTCATGAAATGTTGATCTGACTTAAGTTCATGGTTCCTCAAAGAGATGGGTCTATAATCCTTGGCTTTAGTCTCTGCTAAATTAGAACTCACCAGGTGTTTTGTCAGTACCCTGGCTTCCCATCTGTCTACAGAGTAGCATTCTACTCCTGCGATGGGACCAAGCCCTCTTTCATTTGACCGGAATATACCTTTCTAGCCTTGCCTCCTAGTACCTTCTAATTTCACTCTGTAAACACATCTTCCTTCTACTCACCTGGGTGGTTTGTTAAAATTTTCCTTACACTCTGTAATGAGTCAAATGGAGTCCCCAGAAATTAATGTCCACCTGGCTCCTCAGAATGTAACTTTATTGAGACCTGAGGTCTTCACATGTTAGTCAAGATAATGTCGTACGGGATTAGGGTGCGCCCTAAAGTCAGGGTAAGAAGAAGAGAGAACACACACAGACACACACACACACACACGCACACACAAAGAAGGCCATGTGCAAAGGGAGGGAGAGACTGGAGTGATATGGCTACAAGGCAAGGGATGCCAAGCAAAGTCGGGAGCCAGGAGAAGTTGGGAAGAGTCTAGGAAGGATTCTCCCCTAGAGTCTTCAGGGGGAACACAGCCCTAAGAACAACTGCATTTCAGACTTCTAGGCTCCAAAACGGAAAAAGAATCCATTTCTGTTAAGTCCCCTACATAACGAATACACCCACCTCAAGTTTTCTCTGACTGCTGAAATGTTATCATGGATCAGTTTAAAAGCTACCCCCCTCCACCACCTTTCTCTACTGCAAACAGAAATACATCTGCCACTGTCAATCTCCTAGATACTTATCACTCACTATCTTAAACATACTTACGCACACACTTCATCTTCTTGAGGAGGGCAGACTGGCTCAAAGAACCCAGCACGGTATGGCAAGGAACAAGCAAATAATACATGTCTTCTGAATGCATGGGCCAACAGAATGCTCTCTTTTGTAGCAGCCGATGTGATTCCATGGTTATTTCTCATTCAGATCACCCAGGAGTGGAATGAATTCCTTTTTCCTTCTTGCCTATTTAAATACAGCAATTTGTCTGGACAAAAAGCTAAGGAGACTCTATTCCTGCAAGCAGCAGCTTATTCTCAGGGCCAGTTCAGAAGTTGTTTTTCTTGCCATTCATTCCAAGTATTTTAATTAACCAAAGTCTCAGAAAGATCTTTTACTGCAGGCCCCAGAGACCAAAGATGTTTATTCATCCAGAGTAAGGAGAGCACAGGTGCAGATTCAGCCACGTCTTGTTACTCTGAGCTCAGCCCCAACTCAAAACTGCCAGGCAGACACCCACCCAACCCTGTCTTCTTTGTCAAGACTAGCTCCCCACTGAGCCACCATCTTGACTGAGATGGACCCCAAAGCCAGGATGCGGATGGCAGACATGCTATCCCAAAGAGCCCTGCCTCCCTGTGGCTCAGTGGTCCCCGTCTCTGACCCCCAACCTTCAGACGACTCTATCCCCAGACCCAGATACCACAGCCACTGGAATCGACGGAGTGACACCAACCACCTTCCCAAGGGTGAGAGAGTGATGCCTGGTGGGTAAAGGCGTGGACCGGGGTGAGGCAGGCCTGGGATCAGATCCCAGCTGGGTTGTTTATTAGTCATTTGACCTTGGGTAAGATGCTCAATCTTTCTGAACCTGTTTTCTCCTTGTCATCAGGGATAATGGTTAACACCCACCACTTAGGGTTTTGTGAAAATTCCATGAAACGACTCACTGGAAAGTACTCAGCACAGCACCTGCTACCTAAAAAGTCCTCAGTGACAGTAACCATCGCTGTCACTGTGGCTGTTGTCACTATTACAACAGTCCTCAAATACTCATGTTCATTCCAGATTGCGCACTTTCTGACCCCCATGAGGACAAACTCTACACACGCTGATGCTTCTTCTCATATAAATTCTCTCTATAAATCAACAGAAGAGACTGTAAGGAACCAGTGACAGGCAGTACGATGGATGGATCATGGGATCAGAAACCTGGGGCTGACACACAGCTTCCCTGCTCACCGGTCGGGTGACTCTGAACTACTTGTACCCTCACAGGTCCAGCGAGTTCACCACTGTTTTCAGGCTGGGGACAGCATGCACCACTTCATACACAGACCCCTCAGGAGAACCCCCCAGAGAAACCCCTTTCAGGTTCTAGCACCTCAGCCTCTTGAACATTCAAAAGTCTAATGAACACCCCAAATCCAATTGATTCCGTTGTTATCTCCCCCACAGTGGGCCAGAGTCCCAGGGCTGAGACGATAGCCTGCTGCTAACGAGAATGCTGTATCTTGTGGCAGACACCAAAACTCTAGGTGACTGTTCTCATACTTCCACGTGAACTTTCAACTACTTTTTCCTTACTCTGCATTTGCCCCAATCTCCTTTCATTTTCAATCCTACAGTTCTGCACAACTATCTTTAACATATCTTCAATTCTTTGTGAAATGATCCTAAAACACTACACTAAAACAAAGAAAAAATAGTTTTTACCAGCTTCAAGCTTCATATACTACATTTGACTACAGGTCAAAGTATCGTCCCTCCCACTGTGGCTGGATGATGAAGCGGCTATGTGTGAAAAGTAGTGGGTCAGGTGTGGTGTGCTCCAGGCATTAAGTGTTTCTCTCTGCCTTCTCGTTTCCTGGACTCTCAGCTCAGGGAAGGAAAATCAGCGAGCTTGCATTAGGCATCAAGACTCTGATCCCAGCAGGCATGTGTGTGTTTAAGTGTCTGCAGTCACGTCCAATTCCTTGTGACCCCACAGACTGTAGTCCACCAGGCTTCTCTGTCCATGGGATTCTCCAGGCAAGAATACTGGAGTGGGTTGCCATGCCCTCCTCCAGGGGATCTTTCCGACCCAGGAATCAAACTGGAGTCTCCTGCATCTCCTGCACCGGCTGACGGGTTCTTTACCACTAGCACCACCTGGGAAGCTTGATCCCAGCAGGCAGCAAATGGAAACAAGAGACTCCACTGCTCAGGTGGGGTCTTAGAGCTCCTGTCTGCTCCACAGCAGCATGACTCATGGCCTCCTTCCAAGCAGTGGAGGACATGGAGCCCTTGACAGACACATGGGCCCAGGGACCAGAAGCCACGTGACGGAGGCAGCACACCACAAGAGATCCCAGAAGCTCCTGCCTAAACGTTCCTGCACGGTGTGCAGGCGGATGTCCTCGCCAGCAGGCATCTCACGCCTCGAGTCTGCCTGGGGAGAAGGGAGACCTGGGGGTGCTGAAGGTTGATCTTCCCTGGGGTCTGTAGCAGATGTGGGTGACATGTCACAAAAGGCGCCGGCCAAAGGCAGTGGCTCTGGGGAAATGCTGGAAACACTGAAAATGCCCCCCGAATACCCAGTATTTCAGAGCAACATCCCCGCAGGGCAGCAGAAGACACTTAATGCATTTGAGTCACAGGTGGCAAATGCTGAAAAGCTTTCCCAGGTTAGAGGCAAAGGAAGTAAGATAGGCAGAAGGGGAAGAAAGGGAGGGAGGGAGGAAGGAAGGAGAGACAGAAAGGTCAGCAGGTGGAAATAGTAACAGGTACTCTAGTCATCTTTTTCCATCCACCTCTGGCTGGAATCTCTTCCGGACAAAGTATAGTTGTTACATATTTTTCCTTCCATTGCAGAGGGCACATGCTTAATGGTTTTTAATTGGCCAGCAGTAAACTCAGTTCAAAGAAAAAACCTAAAAGAAGTATCCCAATATATCACTAAATGAAGTATCCCAATATATCAAAGAAACCAGCATTTACAAACACCCAAGATGCATCCAAATGAACACACTAGACATTCAACACGCTACCTCAGGGGCATAATCATCATCTCTTTATGGAGAAGAGGTAAAACACAAGAGGCTTTAAAGCCAGAATTTAAACCCAGTCTATGGCGTTTAATATCTATCAGGGTGGGATTTCCTGGCAGTCCAATGATTAAGACTCTGCCCTTCCAATGCAGGGGATGTGGGCTTAGCCCCTGGTTGGGAAACCAAGATGCCACAGGCTGTGTGGCACAAACTATTAAAAAAATAAAAATTAATATATTTCAGGCTACTTTTAGTTTTAGGAATTTTCTCCATCCACTTCAAGGGAAATCCCACATTCTGCTTTGGAGATCATCACTCTGGTCTTCCTTCAAAGAACTGCTTACAACCACAGGGCTCTTCACCTTTTACCATGAGTTCACCCACCCACTCTACTTCTCATTCACTCCCTCCTTAGCAAGGTCGTGAGAGCAGAAGACTCGGGATGTAAAATCTCTCTCTCAGGGGGAAGCCCCGCAGAAGTGTTCACTGCGGACTCCATCACCTTTGCCTCCTTCCAGGTGGAGGAAATCCTCTCAGCAGGAAGATGCCCTTACCCTGTTGGCTGTCCCTGGGGTGACTGCTGTGATTTCTTTTGGGGAGATAAGGGGAGGAACAAGGGACCGGGGCAAAGGTGTTGCTGCCACCTTGAGACAGCTTCCCTCTAACGCCACCTGAGCCACCCTCCTCCCACTCCTTGCATCCCGAGAAAACCAAGCTCAGAAGGTTACCTCGGTGCAGCACAATGTGGTCGATCATGTTGCGTTTGTATTTGGTGTGATAGAGGCAGAGAGGACAGCGGAGATCTTTGGGGCCCTCCTCGGGGACCGCCGAATGCCCGGCTTCCACGTGCATAGTAAAAGCAGATCTGGGAGGGAGCGGGGAGAGAGGCGATGAGTGGGACCCAGATGCATCACACTCACACCCCTTGCCAGCAGTCCTTTGGAGACACCCTGCTGCGGGGGTGGGTTACCCAAACTTATAGTGGTTCATCGTGCTTGCCGAGCACAAGTTCCTCAGTCATTCGGGCAATGACCGAGCACTCTTCTGCAGTGGTCACTTCTTTGGGGGAAATTTTGCTGCTTGTCTGGGCTCAGGGCAAGTTTGAAAAAAAAGAGACTCCCCATTTCACTTTTGAAAATGAGCAGCTGCCTGTTAAAAATATAAAACAAAACCCCTATGAGAATGGATTTCTCATCACGCTTGGAAGGAGAAGCTGGGATGATTCATCAGCTGCCTCGGTGACTCTTCCCAGGGAAGGAGGGAGGGCTGGTTGGTTAGGAAAGCAGGATGGTTGATGACCATGTAAAGACGCTCAGAGCTGTTCTACCAGCTTGAACATGGAGGGTACCAGTGCCTCCCTCGCGCCATCCGTTTCAAAACTTCAAATTTTACGAAGTCTTAAATGTCTCATAAAAATGGATGAAACCCAAAGTTTAATGGGCAAGGTCCTCTTCTTATTAACCTGAGCACCTCTTTCTGGGGAAACATGTACACCTGTCAATGGGCCCTTGTTATCTGAGTCCTTCTCGACATCTCTCAGTTCTAAGGTCACATGCATATTTATCTATAAAACAACTGAACCACATTAACAGTCAGAGATGTTACACATTTTCCATCAAATCCCAGTGACTAAGATGTTGCTGAAAAAGAGACTTGTTTTTCTATCAATTCAAGTTTGGAGGGCTTATGAAGCCCATCCTCGCCAGCCTCTCCATGTGGAGTATGTATTGAAATATTGGAGTGACCTAAAGCCAAGGCCCTGACTGCAACAGGAGCAGATAATAATAGCTTCATATCTGTACTATAGCATCTAATCTCATTATAATAGCTTTCTATGATACAAAAACATTTTGCATTTCCTTTGTGCCAAGCACTTTATGGCTTCATTTATTATTTTCTTACTCCTCACAAGAGCCCTATGAGGTAGATACTATTATTATCTTTATTTTACAGATATGGAACAAGAGACACAGACAGGTTTATTAACTTGTCCAAAGTCACACCATCAGTAAGTGGCAAAGTTGGGGTTCAAACCCAGGCAGTCAGGCTCCATATTCTACACTTGTAATTATGACCCTAAGTGGAATCTCCCAGGACGAGATGAAATCACAGGAGCTTAGATTAAATGAAAGGAAGCACTCCAATCTTTGTTATACTAAGGAGCAAAACTGACTGTGGATTATCTTTCTCTATGTGGGAACAATCTTTCTGTGATTGTTCAAGTTTAGTCTTCCCAGTGTGAAGTCCTGGTTCTCTTTCAATAATATGATCTTAACAAATAAGAATTCTTTACAAGGGTAGCAGAGTGTCACTATCGCTGGATATTCTCTCTTGACTTTGCCTTTGCTTCTGAGAAGACTATTTTTCCCAGAGACAAAATAAAAGGTGGGGAGGTGGAGGGCATAGTTTTCCAAAAGGGAAAACACTCACTGCTTCATGCACTGGGTCAGGGAAATCGTTCACACTCCTCGGGCACCCATTTGCTCTGATTTTTAAACTCACTGGTTCTCATATAGCTCTTCATCCCTTCCCCAAACCCAAAAGCAGTCTCTGGAACTAGCCTCCTTTTGTGAAGACAGGACCCCACTTGTTCATCATCCCTTGGGCAGGGCCTGCCTTGAGCTCCAGATAGAGGAGTGTAAGGGAAGAGTGTAGTGAGGGGCGGAGCAGGCGCAGCCACCTTGTTCCTCAAGGCTGTTCTTTACATCACTTACTTAAAGCCTGTGTAAAAGGAGCAGTCTTTGCACTTGAAGAGCTTCTTCCCTCCGTGCTTGTCCCTGTAATGGCGCCTGATGCTCTGGATATAGCCAGAGGAGAATTCACAGAATTCGCAGTGAAGAATGGCTTCCGTTTTCTGCTCAGCGCCCCCCGCGGCCCCAGAAAGAGGCACAGGGCTCACACGGCTGTTGTTTCTCGCCAGAGCAGCGGACTGATAGTGGTTCAACTGCTGCTGAACATCTGGAGGCTCAGAGTAGGATGAGTCTGTGGACAGACAGCGGAGAATTAGAGCAGACATGGAGGACACAGGGGAGGTTCGACACTTGAAAACCCCTGAAAGAAGTTTTGAGTACTTTTTTTTTTAAGGGGGCTGACTGTGATCCCAGCTTTCATCTTCATTTACATTCTACAACGCATCTCTGGGGAAAGGCAGGAAGCGTCACCTCTTTTAATCTGACTTTGAGGGTTCATGGCATTTAAAAATAAAATTCTGAGGTTAAAGGTTTCAAAGTGAAGGAAGAAAGTAAACTGTTTTTTAAAGGAAATTGCAGTGTGGCAACAGGCTGCCACAGAATACCCGTCCCTGTAGGTGAGATAAATGAGCCCGCATAATGTACACAGGCATCCGCACGAGAAAGAAAAGTAGAAGATGCAGTATCTCCAACTTTGCAGAACAGAATTATTCAAGCCAACCGGAAAAAAAGAAAAAAAAAAAAGGGTCTTCAACAGAAATGCTCAAGCACATGGCACTCACAAATATAAAAATGTTTTATGCCTTCACTGTCAAGTGATTTAAATTTTAAAATATAAAAATCCAATAGTGTTCTCCAGGAATGGATGTTTAAAGCTTAGTCAGCATTAAGATGGAGATTTATTCATAAATCCCATTAAAATGAAATTCCAAACAAGTCTCCCTGAAAGGTATTTGAAAGTTCTGCAATTCGGAGGAAAACGTCGGAAGCGACAGGCACAAATCTTAAGCCTGTGAAGCTTGACTGGCATGCGGTGGGGAAATCTGATGTAAAAGGCAGGTGAGAAAAATCTCAGTTTCCTCTTTAAACAATTTTTTTTAAGTTTAAAAAAAAAGAGAGAAAGTGGGGGTGGGGGGGAATAAAAGGTCTTCAACCTTTTCCCAACACACCGATCTGAAGGCTGAGGTCAGGAATTCACCAACACTGTCATCAGCATTGTCCTGTATAACCTATGGCTACCCATGAAAGACACAAATGGACTCTGTGAATCCCATACAGATGAATTTTAGTGTAACTTTCCTTGAAAAGAAAACAAAGGGCTCTTTTCTTACGCTTTTCAAAAAAGCAGGGGTAAAACAGGACAGAAACTGTACCAGCCTCCTCCTGATTTGATGGACACTTAATTTTCCAAAGTGTGACTCCCCCAGGTGGGACACACGAGGGCTCTGTAAAAACCCACATTTGATGAAACTGGTACCATCCATCCCGTTGGCCTCTTTGAAAAGAAAAACAAAAACAGCGGCTTCCTGTATTGTGGGGCCACCTCCTGTCTTCAAAATACTAAAATACCTTCCCTTCTTGTTTTCTCCTCCCCCTCCTCAATTTGTATTCCTCAGGGTTGAGGAAAAGAAAAAAAAAAAAAACCCTTTGGAAATTGTAAACAAACCTGCCATACACACATACAAATAAAACAAAAGGAAACTTGAACAATATCTCCAAGCCTCCATGGGTTCATTACCAGGTGTAAACCGAAGACAAAGGAAGAAAGAAATGACACAACTGAATTCATTTCACCCGATTCTTTTTATCTCCTTTTTCTTTATTCCTCGACCTTAGCTGATGAACCCACTCAGGATCAGAATAATGCAATTGTCAACTTCTCTTTCTTTCCCTCAATAGCAGGTTTGTTTACCATTTCATGGATTGTTTGAGATGTTTTCTATTTAAGCTCTCAACACTAGTTGCTGTTTAAGACACACACACAATGAAGCAAAAGGCACTCTCTGCCCGCCTCTCTTGTTAACAGGAACGTAAGCTCCTGGGTAAGTACCACCACCCCAGGACCCTGGTCAGCCCTAACCTCTGGGCAGCACTGGTTTTGGCTTGCCTTCCGTTCTGTAGGAAAGAAATTCTGCAACTGACAAGGCCACAGTCAGGTCCAACTGCCCTGAGTTGTCGACCACTCACAAGCCTACCCAGACACCAAATCAAAGAACAGTCCGTTTCTCAGTAAGCAGCCCCCACTGCCTCCATCGTGGGCTTCACAGGTGGCTCAGTGGTAAAAATTCTGCCTACCAATGCAGGAGATGCAGGAGACTTGGGCTCTATCCCTGGGTGGGGAAGATCCCCTGGAGAAGGAAATGGCAACCCACTCCAGTATTCCTGGAGAATCCCATAGACAGAGGAGCCTGGTGAGTTCATGGGGTTGCAAAGAGTTGGATACAACTAAACAACAACTACCTCCAAGACTCAGCACCCGCCTCAGTGAGGCCCACAAGTTAGCACGCATGCTGGCATTCACCTCGGACACAAGACACTGGACAGCTTCAATCCCTTTATAACAAAATCACAAAGTGGCTCCCAATGTGATGATCAGCCAGGTCAATCTGTCTCCCCTACCTTCCACCACCCCTAGTCTAGCACATGAACAACTCTCTTGGGTAAATTTCCCCAAGGGGAAGACATTTGACAATACATTTTTTCTCATTTCTAGGGTCTAAGGCGTATTAACTACTCCATCGCAAAAAAACAAATTCTTCTATTTCCACACCGGTACTTCTGTGATATGAAACTTGAAGAAATAAAAATTCAAGAAGTCGTGGAGAAAGCATTCCAAGAGAGGAAATTCATCACCTGCCTCAAATGGCAGTGTGAAAAGAACAACTCTACACACCTGTGTCATAAAGTTCCTTCTTTCCTGGTTAGAATCAGGTGGACAGGTTTACTTACGAAAATAAGCAGATCCCACACCACTTGGGATTCATTTGAAAGAATGCCAAGGTGACAATTTGGGGGTCTCCTGAGAGCTTTACTGTCCTCTCTTGTGCCAAGACACACTCTTCCTTGCTCTCACTTGGAGTTTGTGAATAATACAAACTTTAACACTTCAGGCACTAAAGCGATGAAGATCTGAGTAGGTCTGATTTCACTTATCCCAAAAAAGTCTACCTGCCGAGCTACATAAAATCACAGTTTGTTTGCGAGGCCCGGCCAGAAGAGCAGAAGAGGGTGGTTTCGTGCCCAGTTAGAAAGATAAATAGATTGTTAGCAGTGAAGGGTATGTCACATATGTTAAAAATCATCATTAAGACTATTTTCTTTCATTCCAAGCTTAAGAAAGGAAAGTAAAAAAAGAAACCCTGTGCTTGCTCGGAGGGCCTGACTTGCGGTCACGGGAACATATAGCAGGTGAAGCACAGGAGAGTGAATCCAGAGAAAAGCCCTGTACTCAACTGTAGGCCACACAAGTTCCATCTTTACCCCTGGCATGGCCAGAAATATCTACAATGGAACCAACATCCAAGAGGGTGTCAGTCCATCCATTCTTAATCCAACCCTGAGATGTGCAGTTCAGCAAAGAATGCTGGTCTCTGACTTGTGACTATTTATTTATACACAGAGTTTGTAACACCTCCTCAGATGATGATTTTGTCTTTTTGAGGTCTTACAAATAGCTGAGAAAAGAAAAGCAGCAAAAGGCAAAGAAGAAAAGGAAAGATATATCTGTTTGAATGCAGAGTTCCAAAGAGTAGCAAGGAGAGATAAGAAAGCCTTCCTATGTGATCAATGCAAAGAAATAGAGGAAAACAATAGAATGGGAAAGACTAGAGATCTCTTCAAAAACACCAGAGATACCAAGGGAACATTTCATGCAAAGATGGGCACAATTAAGGACAGAAATGGTATGGATCTAACAGAAGCAGAAAATATTAAGAAGTGGTGAGAATACACAGAAGAACTATACAAAAAAGATCTTCACGACCCAGATAACCACAATGGTGTGATCACTCACCTAGAGCCAGACATCCTGGAATGCGAAGTCAAGTGGGCCTTAGGAAGCATCACTATGAACAAAGCCAGTGGAGGTGATGGAATTCCAGTTGAGCTATTTCAAATCCTAAAAGATGATGTTGTAAAAGTGCTACACTCAATATGCCAGCAAATTTGGAAAACTCAGCAGTGGCCACAGGACTGGAATAGGTCAGTTTTCATTCTAATCCCAAAGAAAGACAATGACAAAGAATGTTCAAACTAACACACAATTGCACTCATCTCACAAGCCAGCGAAGTAACGCTCAAAATTCTCCAAGCCAGGCATCATCAGTATGTCAACAGAGAACTTGCAGATGTTCAAGCTGGATTTATAAGAGGAACCAGAGATCAAATTACCAACATCCACTGGATCACAGAAAAAGCAAGAGAGTTCAAGAAAAACATCTACTTCTGCTTCATTAATTATGCCAAAGACTTTGACTGTTATGCCTAGATCACAACAAACTATGGAAAATTCTGAAAGAGATGGGAATATGAACCACCTTACCTGCCTCCTGAGAAATCTGTATGCAGGTCAGGAGGCAGCAGTTTGAGCTGGACATGGAACAACAAATTGGTTCCAAACTGGAAAAGGAGTATGTCAAGGCTGTATATTATCACCCTGCTTATTTAACTTATATGTAGAGTACATCATGCAAAATGCTGGGCTGGATGAAGCACAAGCTGGAATCAAGATTACCAGGAGAAATATCAATAACCTCAGATATGCAGATAACACAACCCTTATGGCAGAAAGAGAAGTGGAACTAAAGAGCCTCTTGACGAAAGTCAAATAGAAGAGTGAACAAGCTGGCTTAAAACTCAACATTTAAAAAACTAAGATCATGGTATGTGGTCCCAACACTTCATGGCAAATAGACAGGGAAACAATGGAAACAGTGAGAGACTTTATTTTTGGGGGCTCCAAAATCACTGCAGAAGGTGACTGTGGCCATGAAATTAAAAGACGCTTGCTCCTTAGAAGAAAAGCTATGACCAACCTAGACAGCATATTAAAAATCAGACATTACTTTGCCAACAAAGGTCCATCTAGTCAAAGCTATGGTTTTTCATATGTATGGATGTGAGAGTTGGACTATAAAGAAAGCTGAGTGCCGAAGAATTGATGCTTTTGAACTACAGTGTTGGAGAAGACTCTTGAAAGTCCATTGGACAGCAAAGAGATCAAACCAGTGAATCCTAAAGGAAATCAGTCCTGAATATTCATTGGAAGGACTGATGGTGAAGCTGAAGCTCCAATATTTAGGTTACCTGATGCAAAGAACTGACCCATTAGAAAAGACCATGATGGTGGGAGAGGTTGAAGGCAGGAGAAAAAGGGAACGACAGAGGATGAGATGGTTGGATGGCATCACTGACTCGAGTGACATGAGTTTGAGCAAGTTCTGGGAGTTGGTGATGGACAGAGAAGCCTGGTGTGCTGCAGTCCACGGGGTCGCAAAGAGTCGGACACAACTGAGTAACTAAACTGAACTGATACACAGAGTTTAGGAAATTATATTGCAGTTATAAAATAAATTTAAGTTATATGGAGCTATTCATTTTGTAAGCCGTCTATAATAGGAAAATGATTCTGTAAAAGTAGGCTCACACTAGAACTTTAGCATGGACAGCTACAGCGTTTCTAGGTGTGGGTTTGGAAGTTACCAAACAACCAGCAATGGATTCCCACAACTGCGTATGGCATAGGTTCTCATCCCAGTTTTACCAGTGAGGTTGCTGGGGCTGAGAATGGTTGGTTACCCAGCTACTGAGAGGCAAGAGGTAGGATTTGAACAAAGATCTGTATGACTTTAAAATATGAGTCTTGTCTATTACGCATCTGTACTCAACAGGTTAACCTCTGGGGTCCCACGAAGCAAGTCAGAAGAACACCAAAGAACACCTGAGTGTTCCATTAGCAACACACTCACAGCAGAGAGGAGAAAGAGAAGGTGGCAAAAAGACAGAAAGTAATATCCGAATGGATAGAAATTAGAGAGAAAATAATGTTCAACTGAATACCAAGAAAACACTAAAAATGAGCATTTCAGAGCACATGGGGAAGAAAAGAATCAACAAGGTAAGATTTCTGGGAAAGGAAAAGAATATCTAACATTTCAAAATGCTTTATAAAAACACACAAAAAGGGACCACCCAGCAGGCATGTGCATACACGTGCTGCACAGGTAAGCACCGCCAAGCACCCAGAACTGGAGATGCGCCGGCCCACAGGTCATGCTTTGATTAGATGCTGGATAAACTGCCCTCAAATAATAACGCTCTAACATGCCTTAGGGGGAACTTGGCTGGGAAAGAAAGGTATCTGAATACCAATGGGAGACAGGTGCTTTCTGGTGGCTCCTGGACAGCTCAGGACTTCAAACCAGAGAAAGGGCTAAGTTCCAGATGAGACCTCCTGGCCCTCTCATTCAGCCAGGTTCTTGGAGAAATGGTAAAGTTCTGACTCTCATTCCAGCTCCCCAGAACTCTGGCCAAACCCAGGTTAAGTATCCATTCAAAGAGTTTTTTTTCTCTTTTTTTCTCCAAAAACGCACCAGCACAGAAACAACCACTGGAAATCTATTGAACTCTGGAAGAACAATAAACCATGACAGAATGAAGCTTGCTTAAATATTCTGATTCTACAAACACTTAGTGGACACCCTCTTCGTGCCAGGCCATGAGCAGGCTCTAGGGACTCAAAGTCAGAGAAGGTGTGGGGTGAGATTTCCCTGGAGGTACAGGGGTTAGGACTCCACGCTTTTACTTCTGGAGTCCCGGGTTCGATCCCTGGCCAGGGGATCCCACAAACCACGTGGTCAAAAAAATCAAGGCACAGGGGGTGGAGGTTTGATCCCCGGTCAGGGGATCCCACCAGTTATGTGACACAGTCAAAAAGGAAAAAAAAAAAGGCAATAGAGCTGCATTCCACAAGCCCAAATCTAGAGGGCTGTTATGAAGATACATGCCTGATCCACATCTAACACCCTTCCTCCACTGACTGAAGGAGTGAAAGAAGCAGAGAACAAATGATCAGTAACAGGGGAGTTTAACTGCTGCAACATTAAGGAAGACACAGGGAAGAGTTAAAGAGTCAATTGAGCAGTAAATTGTGGGAGCCGCGGAGGACAGCCCCCTTGCACGCTGAGTGACCTGAAAAGGAGGCTGCACACGAGGATCAATTCTCAATTTTCTACAGCTCCGCAGAGAAGGTGTGAGTGAAGGTGAAAAAGTGGCAGAAGTACCTTGGTGCCAGCAACCACATTTTACTTGAGCTAAATTTTCATGCAAGAGAGGCTCTTTCATCAGGGAGAAAGTACCAGGAGGAAATAAAAGACAAGAAGATTTCAGGCAAGCAAATTTTAGATGTGGATGTGGGGTGGGGGGATGGTTAAACGACACCCATTCATTCAGTAAACATTTACTGAGCATCTAAGTCCATGTAAGACCCTGTTCTGGAACAGGTGGATGCGGTCCCTGCCCTCAAGCCAACTCACCATCTCGGGCAGATCTGTAAATAACTGATGGTCACATACTGCACCCCCAGAAAAGTCTCAATGGAGCATCTATCTCCACGGCCCTAGTGGAGAAGACAAAATCAGCCATACACGGTGACTGACGGAAATGGGAGTGAGACAGACAGAGGGAGGATGGCAAGAAAACCTTGATTTCCACTAATAAATGGAATTAGTATCAACTAGTGTGTCAATCGGAGAAGGCAATGACAACCCGCTCCAGTCCTCTTGCCTGGAGAATCCCATGGACGGAGGAGCCTGGTAGATTGCGGTCCATGGGGTGGTGAAGAGTCGGACACGACTGAGCAACTTCATTTTCACTTTTCACTTTCGTGCATTGGAGAAGGAAATGGCAACCCACTCCAGTGTTCCTGCCTGGAGAATCCCAGGGACGGGGGAGCCTGGTGGGCTGCCGACTATGGGGTCGCACAGAGTTGGACTGAAGCGACTTAGCAGCAGCAGTGTGACAATTAATGAAAGCAACATCAAACATGGAGCTACCTAAATGTTCAATTCACCACACCTCCATCTTTAGTCATAAATAGAAATTAAACAACTACATTCTTATCACAACAGGGAAAAAAGTGACTTAATTCCTACAGGGAAAAGAAAGAAAGATCAGAGGATGAGTCTGAGTGGGAAATTATGTACACTGGAGGCTGAAAGAGATTGCTGAGGGGAAGATTAAAAATCTTCAGATCCTAAAATAGCACAGTGCTCAAAATGATGAACGGATTATGATTTTCTTCAGAAAAGCAGGTGATTTGGCAACTAAAGGTTGGCAGTGTAAGAAGATGGAAACAGAATATTACCTGTTGATAATTTAACAACAAATTTTGTAAATGCCCAAAGTTAGGTGGTTGGAAAGTGTGCAAGTATCAGTTGCTCAGTCATGCCTGACTCTTTGTGACCGCATGGACTATAGTCCTCCAGGCTTCTCTGTCCATGGGATTCTCCAGGCAAGAATACTGGAGTGAGTTACCATTTCCTTCTCCAGGGGATCTTCCCAATTCAGGGATTGAACCCAAGTCCCCTTCATTGCAGGCAGATTCTTTACCATCTGAGACACTAGGGAAGCCCATGGGGGTGGGACCTAAATGTGCTGGAAATGTACCCTACTGTTTCTGGAAAAAACTGACAAAAGGTACACTAACAATGGCAAGAGAGCAGGCTAAAGACATATTTCAGTTAATAGCCAGGAAGCTTTTGGAACAGCATCAGCTCCCATCATACAACGGCTAAGAAACTCAGGCAAAGGACAAAAGAGTCCAAGTATTTCCATGGACATGACAGCAACCCAGGTATCTGCTAGTAATGAGATAAGAGAATCCTCCTGCTTATTAGCAAACTTAAACATGACCTGCGTCTTCATCTAAGGCTGAAAAATGGTGTCTGGTATTCGCCTTAAACTCAGCACGCTGCACACAGCCACCACCGTTGGTCACACACCTCCTCTGGCGCTCTGAGTGTGCGTCAGTGAGTCAATGCTTCATTCAAGCCCAAAGTGTGGGACTCCTCCTTCCAACCATCAGGCATTTCCTGTGGTAGCACATTTCCCAGAGACACAGATCACTTCTCACTTCCAATCACCTTCCTCTCCAGGCCCCTGCCTTCCTTTCTTGCTGTTCATTCAGGTCCACAGAACCCAAACAGGCATCTCTACCACCCTAGGCGCTGGTCTTCCTTCCTTATAGATCGATTCTACTTTGGCAAGTGTGCATGTCACAGACATAATGTATATCACTTTTTACAGGAATATGACAATTATGCCCCAGGGCTCAAGGATAGTCTACTCCTTGGTACACACAGCTCGACAGTCTGGTCCCACCCTGTGCTTCCAGCCTCACTTTTAGCTAATTTCCAATTCCCTGCACTTTCTACATATATCATCATCAGGAATCCTTGATCAAGGGCTATCCGAGGCTCTTCCTCTTCTTTATGCCCAGCAAACCCCTACCTATCCTTCAAAGCCCAGCCCAACACCTTCCCTCCCAAACCCAGAGAGAAACCCTTTCTCCTCTGTGCTTTGCCAACACACACTGTGATTCTCACCTGGATCTTATTAGAATTCAGCTTACACTTTTAAGTTCTCTTAAGCAACCTCCACCAACCAACTAGGGCATATCAATGCCTTGACCTTAAAGCATCCCAGTGTAACAGGAATTGGGCTGGTTATTGGGACTTTCTCTAGCAGGCATACCCATTTTTGCTTTCAGGAGCTGTGTTAATGCTAACAAAAATCAGTCTTATTTTCTCTTAAATTTTTATGTACTTGTTATATTTATATTTGTTACTGAGCTTATTCAATTTAATTAATATTACCAAAAAGGATGAAAGATGGGTATAAAAATTGCCATTTCTATGAAAGCTAGGTTAAATGCTTTGAAAAGATTTGAGAAAGTTGCTAAAAAAAATTATTGTCAAATTACATTTTGGCAAGATAAAAGATTAAAGAGAACATAAAAATCTAGAAGGACTCTGCTCTAAGACTGTTCCATAAATGTCTAAATTATCATTCCACTTCAAAGAAACCTGAAACCAGAAGTAGTGTAGGTGACTGTGGTTTATGAAAGAGAGAAAAATGGGAAATTCAATCAAAAGACCCAGACATAAGTTTGATCCTACAACACAATCCTGATGAACGAATTTTTTTATTTTTTGGCTGAGCCACATGTGGGATCTTAGTTCCCAACCAGAGATTGAACCCATGCCCCCTGCAGTGAAAGTGTGGAGTCCTAACCACTGGACTGCCAAAGAAGTCCCTGAATGAAAGCACTTTTAAATGAAAATAAAACACATTAAGGCATTTTCAAAAAGTTCCCTGCATTAAGAAAATTTCAAATATTACTGGGAAACAAGGTTTGATTGTATCAAATAAGTTTCAACTGTATCTATCCATATGTTTGACCCAATGCTTAGTTGCTCAGTAGTATCCAACTCTTTGCAACCCCATGGACTGTAGCCCACCAGGCTCCTCAGTCCCTGGGATTTTTCAGTCAAGAATACTGGAGTGGGTTGCTGTTTCCTTCTCCAATGTTTGACTCTATTTTATATTAATTCAGAAAATACTTATTGAGAGGCTTTTATGTACCAGGCACTTCTAAGGCACTTCGGGTACCTTTCAGTGAAAAAAAACAGCAAGGATCCTTGCCCCCATTGGACTTAAATTTTAGATGGACAGGAATAGTATCTTGTGTACTTTTATAGCCAGAGACTGATAGTCCTTTCATTAAAAAATGTGCTTAAGAGAATGTTTGTTGGGTTGAATTTATGAGCAATTTTCTTAAATTCTACCCTATACCTCTAAGTTACAAAAAACTGTATGTCGCATAGAGCTGTCAAGATGATTCACAGATTCAAAAGATTTATTTAAGATTTCTTAGGTCCTATCTGAATTCATTTGAAACTCAATTTCTTTCTCAAGATACCTGCTGTTCACTTCATGTTAACAGGGAGCAGAATGTGGTACCCACAACACGACCAACTACAAATCACCAATGCAACTTCCCAAGTGTTTCCTTGGAAGATTCTCAAAAAGGCTCTCCAGACAGAAGACTGGGCCATCCTGAAGGAAAACTATTAGAAACTAAGCTTTGGAACACAAGCCATTTCAGCTCCTCCTGGATAGTATCTAAAGGGGGAACATAAATCTCTAGAGGCAGCCATGTGACTTTATTTCCTTCTTTTGATTACGCCTTGAAAATCTCCAGGCCAAGGACTCTGGCACCTCCTTGTCTTCTGTCATCAGGAGAGTTCTCTGGCTTGGGTGCAGAAGATTATGATACAATGGCCAGGAGGACAATGGGCACTGGATGACTATATATAGGAATGCTGGGCTTGGTTGTCATGGAGGCAAACGGAAAAACAAATGCCTAATCCTGAAAATAAGGTTGAGGCCAAACTTGAAGGAAACACACACTGAAAACTTCCTGTCATTCTGATGAGTAAAAACAAAACCTTGAAATATGATCAGGGAAAAACAAAACAAAAAGTTAAGTCTTCAAAATGACAAAAACAGCAAAAAAAAAAAAAAAAATCCACTGCCCGTTTTTGAGATTTAGTATCTCATAATCCGAAAGGTCACTGAAAGGCTCTCTCAAAGGCCTTATTGGCAAGAAGCTTCATGTTCTCATTTTCTCTATATTTTGGCAGGGAACTCAGGCAAGTCTGATCTAAAACAGAAGACTCCTGGACTTGCAAGTCACTAGGTCCTATCGTGGGGGACAACTGTCTCTGTATCATTTTTCCCCAGTGGCATCACCACTGTGGCATCGCCCAGTGAATCAAATCAAAACGAATCCTTGATTCATTTCTCTTCCATTGAAGGAGTGAGAAAGCCCTGTTGGTTCAACCTCCTGTAAAGCCCGTATCTGTGACCCACTCACGGTTGCAAGGCTCCTGCATCTACTCAAGTCCCTGTGGTGGCTTGTATAAACCGGCATTGCAGGATGTTCCTAATTGGCTTTCTATCTTCAAGTGCCTTCTCCCCCTAAGATCCTTCGTTTTCTAAAAGTAAGTATGATCAAAGTATTCATGCCTTCTTACAAGGAAAATGTCCAACCTCTGAACATCGGTGTCCCAGTCCACCTTCATCTTCCCAGACCTACCTCAGTCCACACCCACCCTGCTCCCACTCAGCGCTACTCTCAGCCACGTGGAAGGTTTCTAACATTCACTCTCTGTGCTCTTTTCACCGTTTCCTTGAATATTCCTGCAATATCCTTCTTCCACTTCTCAGCCTGGCAAATTCATCTTTCAAGACTGAATTCAGTTCAAATTTACCATCACTATGAAGATCTTCCTTGATCTTTCCAGATACACTTATTCAACTCCGCCTTCACGCTCTCCTGCTTCTACTCATGCTGCATGCAGGTTAATTTATTTTTGCCTCCAGCAGACTATGATCTATTTGCAAGTAGGATATCTGTGCATGCACACATTCATCCATCCATCCATCACATTTTTTTAAAGTTCATTAACTCCCAGAACTTAGTTCAGGGCCTGAGCCAAAAGAGGTGCTCAATAAACATGGTATAAAGATCCAAAAAGAGTTCAAACTGGGAAAACTGCTCTGGAAAACCAAGATTTAACAGGAAAATCCAATTAACCAAATGTCACTCTCTCTTTGAACACTGAAGTTAATAGAGCCAGCCCACTGAAACAGTGATCCACTTTTATTGAAATAAAGCTGGGTCTTTTTTTTAATTACCTCAAGAATGACTTCTGGAACATTTGAAAATTTGAATGGCAGGAAATTCATGATCCATGGCCATCCCAAGAAGTCACAGGCATAATTTCTGGTTTTCACCCTAAGTCAGCAGTGAGTCTAAACTCTGAAATAGATGGTATCAGGACACGTGGGAGCCACTTCAGATGAATCAGTATGCAGCTCTCTCTCCTTTTCTGTACCCACTGGCAGGCACAGATCAGTAGTAGGTACAGATGTTCGTGAAATGTGCAGGTGTAAGACGTACCATGTACTTAAATGTACCATGACTTTGCTACCACCGTCAGTTCCTAAGGCCATGAGAACAGATGCCTCTGCAAGCCAGGATGTGTTCATGGATGACATTCAGCAGTGCATCCTCATTGCATGAAATATTTTACCAATTCTCCTCCATGGATGCACTCTCCTCCCAGATACGTGGGGCAAGGTTATTCATTTTGCGGAAGGACTTCCGGTGGCTCAGAAAAGCAGAAACGGTTTCACGTCACCCATCCAGTAAACAGACAGGAACATAACCCGGGGCTCCTGCATGCCCCAGTTTCGAAAACATGTTCTTTTCCTGCCACATCCATTAGCAAATATTGCAGGTATTCCTTCTGTACTAAATGATATTTGTAACTCAAAGTGTGTGTTCTTGAGAAACCCGCCTTGAAACTGGCTGGAAATCTGTCGGGAAGCAAATGAATGTGTGGCGCAGGAGCCTCTTTCTCCTCTTTTTCGGGAGGAAGCCTGGGTGGCATCTGCTATTGTTCACTGAGATGCTCTCACAATATCGAATGCATAATTCACCTGTGACTCTTTGGAATTGTGTGATGAGGAAGTAATGCTTCCTGCTGTTCGTTTAGATCGTATAGATGTCTTTACCACACAGAAAATCCAATGAACAACGTGGAGGACAAAAGCCTCTTTGTATCAGTGACTTGGCCGCCACCGTCCAGAGCTTGCTAGCAACTTCAGACGGTATTTAGAGCTCACAGGGCGTGGGCAAGGCCACCATGCTTCCAGCTCAAGGTTCAACTGGAGGGGAGATACCCACCGACTTCAAGGAGGCGGTCACAGCATACGGCTTGCAACGATCAGGCCAGGGAGAGCCCGCCCAGGGAACAAGGCAGAGACTTCTCAAAAGCTCAGCAAAATCAAGAGGAAAGAACACATCTGAGGATACGTGTATATATTTAGATACGTGTCGAGTTCTAAGCGATGGTATGGAAATCGGGTGAGAACAACCACAGCGGATCAAGAACAAGAGGAAGCAGCCACACTTTAAAGCACACAGTTATTCTAAAATTGTCTCCCAGCAGCGGGCATCTCTGAACCAACACACCCAGTGGGTTTCTTACCCTTCTCTTCTTTTCTTTTCACTTATTCCCAAGCAGGGGAAGAAAATCCTGGCTCTAGATAAAGTTATATATTTTAATCATCATTAAAGCAGTAAGTTCCTCTATTAGGACACACACTTCTCCACTCCGAACTCCCCCTCAGGACAAGCGCTAGTGATGCTGGGCTCAAGTGGAGGGCATGAGTCTCCTAGAAGCAGAGGGACCAGGCAATGAGATCCAGGCTCATCTTTCACTGGCCTAGCGGCTCTAAGTCAGCAATTCTGCCAGGTGCTTCTTCACAAAGCCTCTCCTTGATCTTCACCATGACCTTGTAACATAAGCCGTGCTGTTACTTCCCACTTTGCAGATGGGAAGGCCAAGGGAGCGCCTGGGAACAGGCCACTTCTCAGCTCCCTGGGGGAATGCACACCTCCTCATAACCCTGGGGACTCTCCATTAAGCAGACTTCTGGTTCCTCATTTGCAAACTGGAGCCAGCAACACCGACAGCTGCATACGGTGCCATGGACAGAGAATAGCAGTGTGTGAAGTATAATGCCTGGCATGGGTGAAGTGGGGGCTCTTTAAGGGCCTCAGTCCCACAGCAATTAAAGCTGATATGGTATATTTTGCACTAAATGATTAATTGCCTCTCAGTGTTTATGGAGAGCTTTCGGTAGATGAAAGAATTTGATCTCCTTATCTGGACCGCGGGATGGAGTGGAACGGGCATCTCTTACACGGCTCTACACAGATGTAACTGACATTCATCCCGGCTCTGGGCACATGGGAGGTGTTCAGCTGCTAGTTTCTGACTGACTGATTCTGGGCAAAGCCAACTGCACTGCCCCTCCTGCACCAAGAGCTTTATTCTGTAGGTGAGGATGGCTGCCATGGCGAGGGAACTGACCGAGGAGCCTGGATCCAGCCCAGAGGCAGGGCTCAACCCGAATAACACACCAAGTCACCCCCATTTTGTTAGACAGCTCGGCACACAGTTTAGTCACAAGTGCTATGAAGAGGCACATCAGAGTAAATTTAATTCCAAAACTTTACAGGCTTTCCTGGTAACCACTCTAGGGTCTATTTCATCCTAACATCACCTCCAGCTTTTTTTTTTTTTTTAATATTTATTATTTATTTATTTGATTGCACCAGGTCTTAGCTGAAGCATGCAGGATCTTGAGTTGTGGCATGTGGAATCCAGTTCCCTGATCAGGGATTGAACCCAGGATCCCGACATTGGGAGTGTGGCGCCTTAGCCACTGGACCACCAGTGAAGCCGCTCACCTCCAGCTCTGAGCAAGGTCCTTGGGTATCCGGTAGGTGTGGTGATCATCCCCACCATTAGTGACATTCTCATGCACATCTCCTCCTGACACTGCTGCTCCTGTCCTTTTCTGCCTGTTACGGGGTTTTCTTTCTCTTGATGGCACTTTTTTCCATCTGATCAACAGTACATATGTCTTGGTCAATTGGTTGGCTTACCCCACTATCTCTTGAGGGGTTTTGTCTCAAACTTCTTCATCTGCATGGACTTTTGGATTTTATTTCATTACCCAGGAGGGCATCTGATCTTCCTTGGGAACTGCTGGCTCAGCTGGGCACAGAGTATCTGACCAAGACCCAATATGAGAAACGCAAGGGTCTATACCAAGAGGCAACCCTACCATCGCACCACTGTGTGCCTCAGCCTCCAGAGGGTCGTGGCCAGTGTGCGGCACCACGGACATCACAAGACTACAGTCATTCATTTAAACAGCTCGTTTCCTTCCCTGCCTACATGTGCAAGGCAATCTACCACCCTCTGGGAACTCAAAATAAAACTATGGCCCCTGCCTTCAAGAAGCAGATAGTCCTTATATGTGGAATCTAAAATACAATACAAATGAACTTATTTATGAAATAGAGAATGGACTTGTGGTTGCCGAGGACGCGAGGAGAGGGATGGAGTCAGGGTGTGAGATTAGCAAATGCAAACTATTACATATAGAATGGGGAAACAACAAGGTCCTACTGTATGGCACAGGAAATTATACTTATCTTGTGATAAACTATAATGGAAAAGAATATGAGAAAGAATGTACATATATGTATAACTAGATCACTTAACTGTACAGCAGAAATTAATATAACACTGCAAATCAACTGGACTTCAATAAAATAAATTGGGAAAAACACGTGGATGGTCTAAGGCAGTGGAAACTCAGACATTTATTAATACAACAAGAGTATGATCAGCTCTGACACTAAAAGAGCGCTCAAAGACGTGAGCAGTGAGGAGGCCTTCAGTCATATAGGAAGGGTTAGGAAGGCTTCTGGAGAAGACAAGATTCAAGTTTTCAAGGATGAGTGGAAATTAGCCAAGTGAATGAAATAAAGAGGAGGTCAGGAGAAAGTAAGTGGAAAAGGACATTCCAGGAAGGGCTAGCAAGGCCTGGAGCGTGAGAGCAGGACCCCATGCAGACAAGGCATTCAGAACGGCTGCAGTGAGGGACACAGCAGAGAGAAGGGATGAGAGTGACTCGGAGAGAAACGGGGTCCAAACACTGGCTTTCCATGCAGAGCTTGGAATCTGTTCTGAAGGCAGAGCAGCCAGCCACTGGAGGGTTTGAAGCAGGAACCCGGAGAGATAAAGGCTTCGTTTTTTTTTACCTTTTCTGTGTCTATAAATTGCACCCAGAGTCCTGCCCCATCTCTCAGATGGGGAAAGCAGCTAGGCATAAATGCATTCCCACTGGGAGGGAAAACCAACCAACAGCATGTTCCTTATTGATGAAGCTGCCTATAACTCCATGGTGTTTTCAAGTAGAAAACTCAAGTATAAAACACCAATGTGGTAACTTTTCCCCTCTGGATTTTACTAGCAGCTTGGAATTGTTCATTTGAAATTCAGTTCCTACTGTTTCTACTGAACACATTACATTTACATCTGGAATAGATTATGGCCCTACCTATGGGAAGGAAAACTGGAAACCAAGTAGGCTACCTTTTCTGCTCTCTAACAACCCTTCACCTGTAAGAAAATAATAAGGAAGCACAGGAAACCAAGCGGTGTGTCCACATGTTGGCAAACATCAAAAATGTGTAAATATCAGCCAAGATCTTGTGGTCTGTTTTTCAAATACAGTGCCTCAGGAACATCCAAAATGTTTCTATATCTGTATTTTGCTCCTTAATTTTAGCACCCAGCTGTCAACCCAAGGACTCATTCAGACCCAACTCAATGGATAAAATACTGTTTTGTAAAGTGTTTCAATGGGCTTCCCAGGCGCTAGTGGTAAAGAGCAGGCCTGCCAGTGAAGGAGACATAAGAGACTCAGGTTCAATCCCTGGGTCAGGAAGATCCCCTGGAGAAGGGCATGGCAACCCACTCCAGTATTCTTGCCTGGAGAATCCCATGGACAGAGGAGCTGGGTGGGCCATAGTCCATAGAGTCACATAGAGTCGGACACGACTGATCGACTTAGCACACAGCACACAAAGCGATTTAACATTCTTCTGGGTTCATTAGCATTTTATAAATGGTTTGTTTCATCATAACAAATATTGTATCTACTATATGTTAGGTATTTGACAGATACCAAGACCATCAGAGCTCACATTTCAAGAGCTCTCCAGTTGTCAGGGAAGATTACTGAAACACATGAAAAGGAGTGTGTACTCAAAGAACAGGGCCAACACCCACGGGCATTGCTATCTATTGTGAGTGGAGAGGCCAGAAGACCATGTGTTTTGGGTGTCAGAAAAAAAATCCAGATCTTGATTTACCACTTTAAACTACTGTCATGACTATTTACAGGACACAACTAACTTTCACCTTGTGAGTATAGGACCTCTACTCTAGAAAGCGAGGTGTAGAATATGTTGCATGTTTCGAATAGAAAGATGGGTAGGACACAAATGGTGCTCCTGACGAGCTCCCTTTCCTATCCTGTCACGGAGGTGGCAGAACGGACCACCTGTCTGCAGGAGAGGGTGGCCACAGCCCCGAGGGGCTTCACAGGAGGGAGAGTAGACTCATGTCAGGCGTCAGAGGAAACACCATGAAAGGTACATGCACCTGGCTTTGAAGGACAAGCAGGGTCTGGACTTGTGGAAGCGGAGGGCAGGGCAGCTGGGAGATGAGCATGGAGAATGTTGAATGGGAATTTTTTTTTGATAGGCCAGGTTGAGCTGTTGGAGAATCTTGCATAGGAGAATGATACGATTGATCTGATCCTTGCTAAGAGTAGATTGAAGAGAGGTGTCTGTTGGTTAAGTGACTACGCTAATGGCTTAGGTAAGAGATGGGGACAGGAGGGAGGGGGTGGGTGTGAGAGGAGGTAAGGAGATGGAACTACAGGACTGACCAGGCAACAGACGGGAGGTGGGTCCAAGGAGATGCAGTAGATTCTAGCTGGGTGCCAAGAGCCCCGGCAGAGGGACAGGTTTGGGAGGAAGCTCATGAGTTCCCAGAGGCTGAGTGAGACGTCCAAGTGGATAAAGTGAGGAGTGGATAGAAAAAGACAGTCTGGGCCTTAACCTGATGATGGCTGGATGCAGAGATTTCAGTGGCATCCTCAGAGAAGTGAGAGTCGATCACAAGTGTCTGTGAAGAGGGAGAGAGCAGACAAAAGGGCTGAGGACCGGACCGGGGTCCACGTGATGGCAGCTGTCGACGTAAACAGGGGAAAGAGAAGGTATCATCAGAGAGGCCAGTGGAGAGCCTGAAACATACAGGAGGACCCAAACCCTGGGAGGAGTCTCCCGGGGAGGAAGGTCAGCAGTTCTAAATGCCACGGACAAAAAAAGAAGGATGAGGCAGGGGCAGAGGCTGGGGACTTGTTTGTCTGAAGTCGCTGCCCATCCTTGTAAAAGCCATTTCATTAACGAGTTAGGGCCAAAGTCACATGGCAAGGGATTCCGGAGAGGCCAGGGGAGGATTGGGGGGGGGGGGGGGGCGCGGTGGCGGGGTTAGCGGGTGTAAACAAGGGAAGAATGACTCTTTCCCAGAGGGCCAGTCTCGGGAGCCAGCCAGCAGGAGGTCACTTCATGAGTGGCTTCAATAAAATGCTGAAGGCACAGATTCTAGTCGTTCGAGAAAAGAAGGCATGGAGAGGAAGACTAAGTTGGGAGTAATTGGTTCTTTCAGGAGATTTGGAGGCTGAGGTTGCAACTGCGGGAATAAAACTGCAGAAGGTCTTATCCAAGAATGGTTTTAGTATGTAAAACAGCCCCAGCACTTTTCCTGGGGCTCAAGGGGCTCCTCTTTTTAGTCTCCCAGGGAAAAATAACACATCTGAGAACTGAGATTAGGGACAGCTATGGAGTCAGGCTGACCCCAACCCTTACCCCAACCCCGCCAGGTAGAAACTGGGACCATGCTTAAGATGATTTTCCTCCTTCCAAAAACAGCAAAGAGGTGGTTATGGAAGTTCCTGTTTAATGGAAATGCTGTGTGGATTAAACCAATGTTCATAAAGTATTTAATAGACATGTAATAAATGATAGTCATCAACTTAAAAAATATATATTAATGCCAATAAAAAAAAAATAATGTCTAACTTAGGGTCTTCTCAATGCATTACATCTACCTATTAGGACATCAAGTACTAAAGAGGTTCTTGTGTGCCTGGTTTCAGTCAAACCCCAAAGTTCAAAAACTTCAAATCAACAGGACTCTCGTTTAAGCACCACTTTCCAAACTCTGAATTATTTTAAACTCCCAAGAAACAGTTCATGATGTTAAGAGATTTCATTCAGCTTCCAAGGCAAGACGTGAAAGTTTTTTTTTTTCCTTTGCTATTAAAAAAAAAAAAACCCTCATTAATCCCTGGTTGCTGACAAATGATCATAAATTGACAAGGAATTTACTTCTACTATGCTACTTTAATAGTGTCTAAGATTTCTATGGTAATTTAGAATGTGAAAGCATTTTCACATGTTATCTCATTTGAGCCACAAAATAACCCCATCAAATAGGCATCATTATCTTATGTATAAGAAATAAGAGAAGGTCAGTGATTTATCTCAGCCACACGTGTGAGACCAAGGCAGTCAGGCCCCCTGCCCTAGGCTGCACATGCTGGGTGATCCCTCCCTCCAACTCCGGTGGTACTTTCTGGGTTTGGACTTTAAACTCAGGGGTACAACAACCCCGTACAGGTTATTACAGAGAGATGGTCTATATGGAGAACTGGCTTTGAAAACACCATTTGCCCCTCATTTTCAAGAGCTCCAGTTGGGTCAAAATAGGTCCTCCCGGCATCGGCTCAATCAAAGTGCACTTAGCGACACACAGGATGAGTCGTGCTCCACACCAGCACTGCAGCGTGACTCCAAATTTACCCTGGACAAAAAATCACTCTGAGTTGAGGAAGAGGTTCTGTGGAACCCTTGGATGCTTCCCCTGAGTGGGGGTGCCCAAGGCGGGGGCCACAGCTACCAGACTCCCTAGAGCAGGATCTCTCCTGTCTCACATGCTGCTGACATGCTGCTTTCAATCACCTTCTACCCCTTCCAGATATAGGAAGCCCAGAGGCCAGACGAGAGATGCTCCACCTGGTCCACACGGAGAGTTGGAGCTCTGGATGGAGGTGGCCTCAGCATCGCTTAACTTTCCATGGCTTTATGTCACCATGACTCCCCTTACTGAGTGATGATGATTAGTATAAAAACCACCAATTTATTCAGTATATTAGGAAAGCTGCTTTCTCACACACTGTTGTTGCCTTCTCTCCATTTAGAAAATGGTAAATAAGTAAATAAAATATTAAACCTGCCCTTGACTTAACACAGAGCCACCATCCCTTCCTCCTGTAGTTCTGAAACACTCTTTTCTGCCCTGGCCACATACAATGGGTGGATATCTATGTACCCAACATTCTTCCCTAGGGATACTGTGATTTAGATAATATCCCAGAAAGTTAGAAGAGGGAGAAATGTAGTGAAAAGGACTATAAACCTACTTGTTAAGCTACAGGGATAGAGGCACATAAGAGTGAAACCACTGGGGGAAAAAACAAAACTGGAAAAAATAAATCTTTTGAGCCTACATTTTATTTATTTATGTTTAGCCACACCACACAGCATGCAGGATCATAGTTCTGTATCAAGAGACAGGACCTGTTCCCCCTGCAGTGGAAGCATGGAGTCTCAACCACTGGTCTGCCAGGGAAGTCCCTCCATTTTGTATTTTAACACGGAACTTAATTGTTTAGCGAGTTTTCCCCCCAGTCTTTCATTGTGTAGATAACATAACCAAGATGCAAGAGCATAATATAGATATATTAGCAAAACTGGCCTTACTTTATTGTTAACAATATACAGAACTTACCGATTTTAATGTATTAGTTGGGAAGCTTGTGTGCATGCCCAGCACTAACCTGTGTCTGACTCTGTGTCCCCATGGACTGCAGCCCGCCAGGCTTCTCTATCCTTGGGATTCTCCAGACAAAAACACTGGTGCAGGCTGCTATTTCCTCCTCCAGGGGATCTTCCCAACCCAGGGATCGAACCTGTGTCTCCTGCATTGGCAGATTCTCTACCACTGAGCCACCTGGGAAGCCTCAGTTTGGAAGCTTACTTACACTTTACTATGTGCCTTTAATTGAGTTATCACAACTGTTCCTTCTAATAGACATGTTGGTAGCATTATTTTTGCTTGCATGCAAGTTAGAGGTGGATTTCTTCATCTTTCTTTCTCTGTATTCCTAATTAAAAATGTACCCATGGGCAACATTTAAAAATACTATCAAATCAGAGTAACAGGAAAATCACAACTCACAAGCACAATGTAAAAATTTGTGATACCACAGCTACTAACTCTCTAGCTGCTCACTCCATTTATTCACGTTCACTTTGGGGCAGGCAAGGTAAACAGTGAAGCTACTTGCAACTTCTATCACCTTGGTTGTGACCACCTGCCTGTCTCTTCCATTCAAGTAAAGTACTTTGAAAAACTTACAAGTAAACTGATGTTATACAAAAATAAATCTCAAACATTTTTAAAAGTAAAACAATAACTCAAAAAGATACATGCACCCCTACATTCAAAGCAGCACTATTTACAACAGCCAAGACATGGAAGCAACCTAACTGTCCATCAACAGATGAATAAAGGACATGGTACATACAACAGTGGAACAGACTGGTTCCAAATAGGAAAAGGAGTACATCAAGGCTGTATGTTGTCATCGTGCTTATTTAATTTATATGCAGAGTACATCATGAGAAACGTTGCGCTGTATGAAGCACAAGCTGGAATCAAGACTGCTGGGAGAAATATCAATAATCTCAGATATGCAGATGACACCACCCTTATGGCAGAAAGTGAAGAACTAAAGAGCCTCTTGATGAAAGTGAAAGAGGAGAGTGAAAAAGTTGACTTCAAGCTCAACATTCAGAAAACTAAGATCACGGCATCCAGTCCCATCACTTCATGGCAAATAGATGGGGAAACAGTGGAAACAGTGGCTGATTTTATTTTGGGGGGCTCCAAAATCACTGCAGATGGTGAGTGCAGCCATGAAATTAAAAGACGCTTACCCCTTGGAAGTTATGACAAACCTAGACAGCATATTAAAAAGCAGAAACATTACTTTGCCAACAAAGGTCCATCTAGTCAAGGCTATGGTTTTTCCAGTAGTCATGTATGGATGTGAGTGTTGGACTATAAAGAGAGCTGAGTGCCAAAGAATTGATGCTTTTGAACTGTGGTGTTGGAGAAGACTCTTGAGAGTCCCTTGGACAGCAAGGAGATCCAACCAGTCCATCCTAAAGATTAGTCCTGAGTGTTCACTGGAAGCACTTATGTTGAAGCTGAAACTTCAATACTTTGGCCACCTGATGCAAAGAACTGACTCATTTGAAAAGACTCTGATGCTGGGAAAGATTGAAGGTGGGAGGAGAAGGGGATGACAGAGGATGAGATGGTTGGATGGTATTGCTGACTCAATGGACATGAGTTTGGGTAAACTCTGGGAGTTGGTGATGGACAGGGAGGCCTGGCGTGCTGCAGTCCATGGGGTCACAAAGATCCGGACACAGCTGAGCACCTGAACTGAACTGAACGGATTACCAGTCATAAAGAAGAATGGAAAAATGCCATTTGCAGCAACATGGATGCAACTGTAAATTACCATACTAAGTTAGAAAGAGAAAAACAAATACTGTATGATATCACTTATATGTGAAATCTAAGATATGACACAAATGAACTTATTTACAAAACAGAAAACTCACAAACATAGAGAACAAACCTGTGGTTGCCAAGGGGAAGAGAGTTGGGGGAGGGATGCAGTGGGAGGCTGGGGTTAGTGGGTGTAAATTATGATACACAGAGTGAATAAACAAGGTCATACTGCATAGCGCAGGGAACTAGATGCACTATCTTGTGATAAACCATAATAAAAAGAACATTAAAAAAGAATGTAATGTGTGTGTGTGTGAATCAATTTGCTATAGAGCAGAAATTAACACAACACTGTAAATCAACTATACTTCGATTTAAAAAAAGGTAAGCCAGATTTGTGGTTAGCAAAGATAACCCTGAAACCTGACTTGGAAAGTGTGAGATTAGAGCCACGAGGACTGGCAGAAGTCAGAGGAAGCACAGTAGTGAGAGGGTTATTCAGGGTTGGGCTCTGACAGCTTGAAAGCCAGACAAGAACAAAGGAGGCAGAGCCACAAGGATGCAGGACAAAGTCCTTGTGAAATGGCTAAGCCTAGGGTCTGGGTTGGGTAGGCAAGGTAGATGGGTAGCGGTCAGAGAGAATGTAAGACTCTGGGATGCTGGAGGCAGAGTGTTCATGGTGAGTCCAGCCACAGGTGAAGGGTGGTGGAACACAGGCGGGAAGGAGGTGAATCTCCCTATCTGAAGAGGCCAAACATTCACTGCGTCATATCTTTGAGTCTATTATATTGAAATTCCAAAGCGCGATGGTCATAGCTAGGATATAAAGGCAGGTTGTGATCCTGGAGCTGAGTTCACTGAGGAAGATGAAGGAACATTCCAGAAGATAAGAAGGAAATAAGGCGAGAGCAGACATTTGAAAAGTGAAGGAAGTAAAAATGTTCTGAACAGGTAGCAGAAAGTAAGGATTGCACTCACTCTCCCTCTTGGCTGCTGGGAGGAAAGGGATTAGTGATTGGCCGCAGAGAACTGAAAGGCAGATGAGGCTGCCATTATGGGAGGTGGGCACAAAGCTAGATAACGGGAGGAGAGGAGTGTGCCCAAGGAAACCAAGTGAGACGCAGCATCACGATACTCACGCAGCCCAACACCACTGATTTTTCCAAACATCGTGTGACACAGGTGAGCTCCAAGTCACTGAAATTCCCAGGCTTTTTCACACATAAACTCTTGTTTCGTCCATTCTCCTTTAGCTGCACTAATTCAAATCAAGAAATTCTTATTAAATGGCCTGCCAAGTGCTAAGACTCTGAAACAGTCCTTGACCTCAGAGAGCACACAGCTTAGCTGGGGAGACACATATGATAACTGACAATTATAAGAATATCTGGCAAGTCTAGTAATGGAACTGAATACAAAGGTCAGGAGCTACCCAACATGTTTTATATTTATATCCTAACAGAATCTCATTTTCAGCTCATTACTCTGAACAGTCTAGACAGTCTGTAATCTTGATATTGTCATTTAACTTATAGATCATTTACCAATATTTCAAATGTATTAAGTCTTAAGCAGCAGGAAAAGAGACTTAAATAATTTTTTAGAAGATGAGTGAAACTAGATGAATGAAGTTCTGATTGGCTAAACTTCAGAGGCTTTATGTAATTCTGAGACTCCTGTCTTAAACACACATATCACATACATGGGAAAATACTTGAAGCCTTTAGGTACTGTACTCAGTATTTATTATCTGAAGGGGAATCATTTTTGTTGGTTTGTTTTGAGATATGGCTGCTCACATTTTAAAACTACAGTGAGTCAAACTGTGAATTTTTCAAGTAAAGACAAAAACATGAATAAAAGTAGTTTGTATACTGTGGTATCAGTTTTGAAAAGAATTAAAATAACAGAGCCTGTTTGTATATGCAAAGAACCAATGTCTAAGTGATTCTACAGCAGACTGTTATCAGACTCTTTCGGGTGCAGAGAGTCTAGCATTATTGGTGACCCTCACGTCTCATGTTATACATTGCCATAAGGCTGTTCTTTAATCTAGTAGGGATTACTTTTGTAATCAGAAGGAAAAAATCTATGTAGGCATCTTAAAAAGGGATAACTTGACTTAAAAAGGGAAAAACTGCCTACTTTTAATGCACACTCATTTTTGAAGACACCTACAGGTATCAGCATGACATAGTTTAAAAGTACCTTCCACTTTCGAAAGGGATAAGGACCTTGATGCTGGTCTTCCTTGGTTAGCCTGTCCCTTAACAACTCAAAGGCCTCTTCCTGGTGTTAATTACCCTTACAGTTTGGTTCTACGTCTCATCACCTTGCCAATTATCCACCCAACAACTTCCCTACAAGCCCCTATTCTAGCCAGACTGATCTCCTGGCTGTCCCAGGACCCCTTCTTCTGTAAGTTTGCTTGCTTTCTGATACTCCTCCTACCAGAATGGACTTCCATTCGGCTGTAAAATTCCTACTCGCCCTTCAAGGCCCAGCCTGAGCCCCCACATCTGTCAAGAGGCTCTCCAGGATTTATCAATTCCTCCTCTTCTCCGTGGCTACAGTCAATAAAATCTGCAAGCAGAATATCTCATTCATTATATTCTGCTCTTTTAACTTACCTCTGTGTGTCTATTAACTTAGGCTCTAACAATAAAATTTGGCCTCACCTTCCTTTGGAAACTTCCAGCCCCCCCAGACACATAAGAAGAGGTTGTGTCTTCATCACTCTGGCTCATTTACGGCTACGTGTTTCTGCTGCAAGTCTTTGATGAAGTGGCACAAAGGTTAAGGGCATGAGCTTTGGATTCAGACAAGGTCTACCATATATGGGTTTTGTGACTTTGGGACTCATCATTTCAGCCCTCAAGGTCTCAGTTTCCATCTCTATAAAATAAGGCTAATAATTTGTACCTCTGACTCATTAGACATATTAAATCTGGTGGCAAATTTAAGGCAATCAGCAGAATAAAAATTCTAATAATTTTATCACTTCAAAACAAAGTGACAGGCAGAATCCTTATAAAAAACCAGAAGGATTGACTTTAAAGCTAGTTGCGGGGGGGGGCAGGAAGAGGAAAACCAGCAGTGCTAAAAATCAAGGACTACAGAGAAGGTTTAGAAGGAAGGTCCTGCCTCGCTCATTGTGGTCACGGAGCTTTGCTGGAGGGCTTACAGAACACGAACATAAAAGATGACATAAGGAGGGTGGCTTACACAAGGCATGTAAGAATATTCTTTGTTCCTAAGGAGCTGGAGAGCCTCGCCCTGGAATGACTTCTCCAAAAGCAGTGAACAGGTAAATAATACCTTAGCTGGGCCCTGCCCTCTTAGCCAAACACCTGCTTTAGGTTGAGCCTGATGACTCTGAAACTAGTTACAAAGTAGAAGAGCCCTCTGGCAGGAACATGGCCCTTCCTGGGCAAAAACAGCAAGGGACTGACTTCAGTAAAAGGCAAGCAGAATTGTTCACACCTGAACCTCTCCCATCATTTTGGCCATTCTTTATCTCACTATTTCTAAGTACCATCACTGGGATTTTTCTATCGGATATTATTATTTAGGATTATGAATGAATGAAAAAACATGTGCATCATTTGGACATGCTGGGCCATATAATCAAAACTCACATAGTTTAGAAGATAAATAATAGTTATTTGGAAAAGGTTATTTCTGACATCTTCTCATCTCAGCTCTGAGAAACAATTCTTTTTCACATGCCCATCTTGGTCAGGACATACCCTCTGTTCCAGCAAAGCTGTCCCAGGATTTCTACTGCTTGAATCATGGCTCACACATACTCATCCTCCAAGATTCAATACTTGTGTAAAATCCTCTAGCGCAGAACAGAATTTGGAAGAGAGAAGAGGATCTATGAATCACAAGAAGTCTCAAAAGAATTTGAGGGATTTTATATTCAATGTAATTGCACTAAAACATTTAGCTCTGGTTCCAAGGGAAAAAAAAATCGAAGTGGGCAATGATAAGACAAAGAAAAATTCATTCTTTCAAAAAAGAACTGAGATTAATAATTTAAGATGATTTGACTAACAACTGAATGTATTTTCTGCCAAAGAATAAATGTTTCTTCTTTTTAGATATTTCCCACACTGAAGTTCTGGAGGACCTTAAGGTAATCTCCAACCAACAGTAAGCTGTGGAATTATGCAGCAAATTCTGGAGATGCTGGGAACTAGCTCTGAATGAGTTGGGTAGTATATGCTTGTGTTTCTGATGAACAAATGTTTTTCTTGGCATGGGAAGAGGGAGATGGGCAAGTTGACTGAGTTCCCAGGACATGGAAAGCTTTCATTTGAAATGTTTTTTCCATCCTTGGCACATGAAACTGTGGCTAATTCAAAAAGTCACAGAAATCTCAGGCAGGTGGGTTTCTTGAGAAGGGTCTATCACATGATATTCAACTTTAGGGCAGTGATAATTTTGGAGGCTTTCTATTTGCTGACAGGGGCAAGGTCTAATAATTTAACCACCAAAGACTTTTGGATGTCAAACAGAAGATGTGGAATCACCTATACTGCTCTGCTCCCCTGGACTTACAGATGTCTTAGGTCTTTATAGGAGAAATGCCACTCTTCATAATAAGCATTAAAGTAAACTCAAGATCACATTTTAATGTAGAAATTCAGATGTCAAAAATGGAAGGTTAGTGTTCTCTGGCCAGATAATTTTGAGACCAGCAGAACCTATTAAAAATTATGGCCAAGCCATTAAAATTATGTCTCGTATCCCATGTGCTAAAAACGATGTAAATCTTGGTACTTCACAATTATTCACTGGAGAGTCTCCATTCCATTATTGTCATTTTTAAAGAAACCACCTCTTCCTTCTTTCACTCCAAGAGAAATCTGATTGCAACTGGAAACCTGTGTGGAAGGTTCTGATGCCCTAGCAACTAATTGGATCCTCTTAAAGGTTGAATTTTATGTCTTACCTATTTAGAAATCTGAAAAGCTTCTCTTCAAAAAGCAGGCATCTCAGATCTTAATTTTTAAGTGTCAAGTATTGCTGCAGTCAAGGTTAAATGAATTGATGGTTTGGCGCTAGACTCAATACAATTCTTAGAGAAGATTTTCTTTTAAGCTTAAGTGTAATTCACACACTAATACTTTAAAGCTCTACTTAATGTCTGTTTCATATCATATATGAAACAAAGAATGTATTTAGGTCAAGTTATATTTTAAGTGACCTCTAGGAATAGCCTATATGTTAAATATAAAGGTCTCTAATGGCATTTATTAAAGATGGGATTAATTTCATGGGTTCTGCTATAATTTTTTCCACTCACCATTGTAGGGGTGAGTGACAAACTGCACACAGGGCAAATCCATGTCCATGCTCATGCCTTTGCATATAAAGTTTTATTGGAACACAGCATTGTCCATTTGTTTACATATTATCTATGGCTGCCTTCCCATTACAATGGCACTGCTGAATGGTTTTAACAGAGACTCTGTGGCCCACAAACTTGAAAGTATTTTCTATCTGGCCCTTTACAGAAAAAGTCTGCCAAATCCTTGATTTATAGCTTGTAGAAATCAAGCAAAACAAGCCTCCTCTAACTCATATATTATGTTAAAAGAGCAGGCAAAATTTTTAAGGAGAATAAAAATTTTTCACTAATCTATGAGTTTTGTTGGTTAGTTTCACTCTATAGCTTCTCTGAATTGGATTTAACTGCAACCATTGTATGCTTTTGGACAAAAACACAGAAAAAAAGCTACTCTATTCCAAGGTCAAATGATTATGTGTACTTGCTCTAAGGGGCTCTGCTACCAGGGGACTATGCTGGTAATACCCATGTCCCCAGTGCCACCACTCTTTCTGTCTCCTCCTGAGGACTGGAAAGGCTTACAACTTGTCTCAACCTGCAGCTTCCCACTTCTACAGAAGGTCTTGTTATCCAGTGAACAACAAAGTTGAAAATACTCTTTGTCAAGGAAGATTGTTTCCTCTTGGCAGACTGATGCGTCAAAGTTTCTGTTAGAGCAATCCCTACGGTTACATCTTTGGATCATTTATCTTTTGAACTTTCCTCTTAAATGCAAATGAAATAAACTTACCCTTGTACAGTTTGGTTCTGTGGAGTTTGTCAGACATGTTAGGAGACTCAGTACAACTAACTGAATTGCAAACTATGATGCCTCCAAGAAATCGTTGGCCAGTTAAAAGAAGTCAGTATAATCATCTACCTAACTATTTCCACTGGAAAATGGGCGGACAGAACCAAAAGCATATCCACAGGTACAAATGAACACCAAGAAGATCATCAGTGGATGAGTAATCAGAGTATCCAATGGCTGGTAAATGTCAGTCTTTAGCAGAAGTTAAAGTCAGAGACTGGCAGACGGAAGCACACAGGAAATTCTTCCAAGCTCCCAGCAGAGCTGCTTCGAATGCACAGAAATGGAAATGACAACCTCAGGTGCTGGGGGCAATTAGTACAGAGATGGTTGCAAACAGAAGGATTTGTTGGCGAGAACATGCAGGATGGAGAACGTGTGTGACCAAGTGGTAAACTTTGTTATGCGATGCAGACAACTTGGACTTTGATACGACATGAGAAGTGCCTGTGGTTTTTTGAGGAGAGATGCCCTGATAAAAAATGCTGCTGATCAAATATCATTCTAGAGTTTACAACCGAAACACCAACTGAAAAGTTGTAACAGAAAACCCTTCACTTTATAAAAAAAATAAATAAATCACAAAGCTCTTATAGTTTGTTACCAATTCATACTAGCAAAGACGTCTCTTGGTGGGTGGGCTATATGGAGATCTGTCTTACAAGGAGAAGGTTTTCATGGCCAAAAGTTCTGGGTGTTTTCCCTAAGTTGCCATTAGGGCACAGGCTAAAAAACTATCTTAATTCTCATATACTTTATGTATTTTGTACATGGTCTTAGGGTCTGGTTTTTGTTTTAAGCACACCACAGTAGCTGCTTCCTAAAGCAGGCCATTCTGTGCAGCATAACCGGACAGAGCGAAGAAAGAAACTGAACGGAAGAAAACGATGGAATGTCACTATTGGCCTGACCTCTTACAAAGGATAGAGCTGAATTTCAAGGTATGTATCCAGCACCCAGGCCCCGGGGAACTCCTCAGACCTAAACAAATCTCATCATGAAACTACACTGTTCTAAGTTTCTCTCTTGTTTTATAGGTATATGAGTATGTGTGTTTTTCTGTACTGAAAGCGGTCTAAGAAAAAGCCTGATACAAGCCAGTGCTCTATTTTATATGGCAGAAGGAACCCAGTAAACACAAACACAGCGGAACACTTCCTCTTGTTGACAACCTTATGATTTCAACTTAATGCATTGTTTAGAATAGCAATTATGTGTCATTTCCCATTATCTTACACACAGAATCAGCACTGCTTTCCTTTCCAACCACAGATCATGGAGAATACACAGAGACCACATGCTGGTGAGACATGTCAAGACTGACATCCCAGAGTCTAAGAGTTCTGTTTATGTCCAGAGCACGTGTGCAGCCAGGCAGTGGGAATGAAATCAGCCCCCCTCCCCCATACCCCACCCTCTCCCGTCTGCCTTCTTGGCTTCCCTCGCTCTCTTGGAGGGCTCCCTTCTCCCCCTTGTGGGGCTCCCCTCTGGGCTGGGAGGCAAAGCAGCTTAGGAAGAACCTTCTTGTTCAGCCAGTGTCCTTCTGCTGGAAAAGACTGGCTCATTCTCAAGACGGCAAACATGTGACCACTGCAACCAGCAGCGAGCATGTCAAGTCGTTTTATTCACAGGTCTCACTAGAGGATCAGAAAGCCAAGGACACACTGGTGATTTCCCTGGTTTTATGGATCTCTACTCCCCCCAGGCCTGCAACACATTTTTGGTTCTTGTGTTCAGAGCGACCTGGCATCTGCAGTGTGGGAAACCTTAACTGAGAGCCAGCGGCCCCGCAGCTTCTCCCTATTAAAATGTGCAATTGGATTTCACATGCGAGTTTCAAACACCATTCAAGGCCTGATTTACAGGCTACTGTCTAGCCCCACAGCTGTTTTGTCGTCCCCCAGATGTAACTTCTAGGAATCCACCAATCGGTTCCCCAGCAAATAGACTGTCCATTTTCAACCTCTTCTATCATTCTTGGGCATTTTGAATCACACAACACCTACATAGAAAGGATTCAAGAAAATATTGATTGAATGGACAAACTGTTAATTTTTCTTTCCATATTATCCATTAATGAGAAGAGCCCATTTGAAACCTTTTCTCTGTTTACCCCACCTTAAACCTTTAGGTTCACCCCACTTAAAATATCACTCCTGACCCACTGATCCAGATTATTTACATACACTGAAATCAGCACAGATCCAGTGAGTTCTGTGTAAGCCTCACTAGAATGGCCACTCAGAGTGTTCACATTCATTATCCTTTCTTCTATAGAAAGAGAAAAACACTTTTAAATACTGAACTTATCTCCCTGTGGCTAACAGACTACCTGTGTTACACAGAGAGTTAGCCAGTATCATTTCATCATGTTTCTGCAACCATCCTTCTCCCAAGGTCCTAACCTTGTCTAGCTTCCAAGCATCAGAAATCACCCCCTGAAAAAGGTGAGGCTTCAGGCTAAGAGCTGCGATTAGTTCAACACCATGCTGATAACATCTTCTAAACATTTGATTCTGAACTGGGCAGTCAGAATGGCACTGTATTAATTCATGATTCTTCTGTGCATCACACAGCTCCTGGCAGAGAGTATAGGCTCAGAAAGTTGACTGAACTTGACTCTTTTTTAGCCTATGCAGAGGAAGGTAGGGCTTCCCAGGTGGCACTAGTGGTAATAAAGAACCTGTCTACCAATGCAGGAAACATAATGAGACATGGGTTTGATCCCTGAGTCGGGAAGATCCCCTGAGGAGGCATGGCAACCCATTCCAGTACTCTTGCCTGAAGAATCCAATGGACAAAGGAGCCTGGTGGGCTACAGTCCACAGGGTCACAAACAGTCAGACATGACTGAAGTGACTTAGCCAGCACGCTCACAGAGGAAGGTGAGCCATGCACTGAGTGGTCTGCAGGATGTCCATGTGCTGGGGATTAAGACCCACCTTCCAAGGGAGGAGGACAAAGGGAAAAGAAGGTAAAACATGGAAACAAACGTGCCAGGAAAAGCCTTTGCTAGGAATGGTGCTTGGATAGATCTATTTCACCCAAGTGTGAAAGTGTTAGTTGCTTAGTCATGTCTGACTCTTTGTGATGCCATGCATTGTAGCCCACCAGGTTCCAAAGTCCATGGAATTCTGCAGGCAAGAATATTGGAGTGGGTAGCTTTTCCTTTTTTCAGGGGATCTTCTCAACCCAGGGATCGAACCCAGGTCTCCTGCATTACAGACAGATTCTTCACCACCTGAGCCACTAGGGATGCCCCATTTCACCCAAATGGCTCCATAAACGCAGCTTCCACTTCAGATAAAAGCAACTCATTGACAATCATGCGAATGCTTGTTATCATGTGAAGACCTTACAATGTACATAAAATTCTGTTTTTCCCTTTGTTGCAATATACCAACATCTTTCAAGGAACAGAAGCTCAAGGTGCAAAGGGGACATTTTCTGTAGTGTTTCACATGTGTCCCCCGCCCCTGTCTCCCAACCCCGCCGCCCTTAGCTTTGAGACTCCAAGTTTTCCTGGAAAACAACAACAAAAAACAACACAGACTAAACTGCCACACATCAGCAGAAGAGATAAGTGTGCTCACTTCATTACGAGCCATCATCATAATAACAAGCCTTCACTGTTAAACAGAAGTCCTTCAAGATAGGAATACCAGCAAGGAGCTACTGTGTTTAACCTGGTGTTTACTGATTGGCAAAGAAAAGGCCACTAAATTCTGCAACTCAACAAAAGCAACTTTTAGTCCCAGGACTTACCTTTCCTTTTCCTCGCAGCTTTCTCTCAGACCTTGTGAATGAAGGTTCATCACTTACTCTTTTGCTAATCAGATAGTCAGACCACGTGGACATGCTGGAGCTGTCAGATCTTCAGGTAACCTAAGAAGTCTATCTTTTTAAACCTTTACATTAAACATAACCCCAAACTCATGCTTCGGCCTCAAAGACCAAAACTGCAATCCAAGGATGTAAACTGCTGCATAAAATGACCATTTATTAAATGTATATCTTTTCTCATTAATCTCTCAAGGCCATCAAGGGGTAGGTATCATCATCCAATTTGACCTTTGAGTGTAGGAAGCTAAGATCGCCCAGGAAAACACAACTGGCATTGAGAGAAGTAAGACTCAAAGCCAAGCCTTTGTTCCGAAGAGCCCATGAACTTTCTTGCCAGCCCACTAAGCTCCTACCAAGGACGCAACGACAGACCTTGCTTGGGAAACAGTCCGTTCCCTGACCTGGGAAGTATTCAGGCTGGCGGTAGACAGCCGGTTACCAGAGATGCTGAAGAAGGCATTCAACACCAGGTCAGGGAAGAGCAGCTCCTAGCCCTCCTACCTCAGCAAGAATCTACAGACTTCTTCCTCTCCTAAGCATGTGACTCTGCAGTCATCTGAGGTGAGCAGTTAACACCATTCCGTTTCTTGGGCTGATCTAAACCAACCATGCTTTGCTGGGCTCTCGCTCTCATTCTCTCTGGCGTATAGCTTTGATTACACCGCCAATGAGGAGACTCCCTCCAGGGCTTCCCGGATGTAGCCTGAAGCTCCGAAAGTGGGCAGTTACTCCCTCCCTTCAACTGATGCTTCCTCATCAGTCTTCAGCCATAAAAAAAAAAAAAAATCACAAGGTGACTCCAAAATGACACATCCCCACCATTCACCCTTTCCATTCCCGCTCTGAATTGTGTTAACATATACATCTGGTACCCCCAAACACTTCACAGCATACATACCAATAAATAATACCAGTAAGTAAACGAATGAACACGCCCAGTATTCCTCACGGTCCTGCGCTCAGCCACCAAGGGAGAACTCAACACGAACCCAGGACACACGCACTCTTTCCACAAGCTGCACACATATCCGTGCAGACACGTCTTGTCTCGGAACCAAAGAGATAGATGCTCACCAGGTTCACTTCGCCCTCCACCTCCAACGTCTATACTGTTCCAACCTTTCATGTTTCTTCCTTCACCTGAACCATCAGGTTTTCATATACGATTTTCTTCTAAAAAGAAGGCCTGGCTGTTAATCCCCGTCCACCCCCGCCCCAATGGTGGATGCCCGCGTCAAAGCCTGGTTTTACCATTGGAATCTTCCACTTCTTCGGCCGGGCTGGCTTTTTGGGAGGCGTGGTGGGCGTGTGAGGAGAGGAGGCTGACAATCCGCGGCCTGGGGAGGGTCAGGGCTTTTCCGTGGCCTTTGAGGGAGTGTTCCTTCAGCTGGCTGATTGTCATGGTGGAAAAGGAGCACCACGAACACTTGTAGGCGTGCTCACCTGGAGGAAGGCAGTGGGGGCGCCAGAGGAGGAGGACGGGAGACGGGAGGAAATAACACGGTTAGTTCACTCAGAAAGCACGCCTCAAGCTGCCTGCCCTGAGAACCCTCTCAGACCCACCCCTTGGCAACACCATCCCCCCAACCCTCCAGCATCAAGTGATCTGGTCCCTCTCCACCCCATGCTCAGTTTATGGGAAGGAGCCTACAGTGATTCCCCAGCAGAGCCTGAAATCAAATGTCTAGCTAGCTCCCTCAGAAAGTCTTCCCATCTCTCTTCTTCTGTCTGTATAACAGAAATGACTGTGTCTGTTTTCATTTCAGCCTTTGCATCATCCACAGAAAATAATACACTTCATTCTTATTCCAAGGGTTGATGGGTGGCTTTCCCAGTACCAAGTCACTCGGTGCAAACTATTGTACCAAACTCACTTCCTTGATGACTCTAGGCCTCCTGGATTTCACACATCCCATATATGGGGTTTGCTTTGGACCTGTTCACAAACTTGAGAACAAAACTCTATTTCCCTATCTGATCAACAGTACAGAAATGGGTCAAAGTGATTTCTTAAACGACAGAGGTGTATACATATATAAAAATGTGTGCATCTGTGTGTGGCTCATATATTTTTAAATTTTATATTTTTATAAAATAAATATTTTATATTTTCAATATAAAGGGCATTTAAATAAAAATAGCTCAGTTGGTGAAGAATCCACCTGTCATGCAGGAGACCCCGGTTCGATTCCTGGGTCAGGAAGATCCACTGGAGAAGGGATAGGCTACCCATTTGGGCTTCCCTTGTGGCTCAGCTGGTAAAGAATCCACCTGTAATAAGGGAGATCTGGGTCCAGTCCCTGGGTTGGGAAGATCCCCTGGAGAAAGGAAATGCTACCCACTCTAGTATTCTGGCCTGGAGAATTCCATGGACTGTACAGTCCTTGGGGTTGCAAAGAGTCAGACACAACTGAGCGACTTTCACTTCCCTAAGTAGAAATAAGTATTTTTGTTTTATTCAAAATAATTTTAATTGGAAGATAGTTGATTTACAATGTTGTGTTTCTGTTGTACAGCAGAGTGAATCAGTTATACAATATCCACTCTTTTACAGATTCTTTTCCCACAAAGGTCATTACACAGTACTGAGTGGAGTTCCCTGCGCTGAACACCAGGAGGTTCTTATATGCAGCGTGTATATGTCAGTCCCAATCTCCAATTAATCCCCCCCTCTTTCCTTGGTAACCGTAAGTTTGCTTTCTAAAAGTACTTTCCTTTTAACTGTTTTTATACCACTGAAATACAGCTCAGATCACTATGATCAAGTTAAATGAGACTATGATTTACTTTTGCCCTAAGCCAGCTTTTAAATGAACTGCAGGGTGTAAAATGGGCATGCATACGTCATTGGACAGACAAACACTGGTACAATCAAGTCAGAAAGCAATTCTGCTTTTAACAACAATAAGTTTAGAAAGCTCAGGCCTGAAATTCAGTAATTCCACTTCTGAGAGTTTATATTAAGGAAATATCCTTTAGTACTCAGAAATCTCTATTTAGAAATATATATTATTTATGCTTAAAAAAGGGATGAAACAATCTAAGTCTCCAACCCCAGGGAAATGATTAAGTAAATGTGGGTATATCTTCTTGATAAATTACTATTCATTAAAATAAATTCTTAAAGAGTTGGTCATACATAGGAAAATAAACTTCTGATACTCAGAAAAATAAATAGAAAGGCATAATACATTAAATTATAATCACACCTAGGAGAAAAAATTACAGAGGAAATGGCTGAAAGGAAATATTATCAAATATTAATTAACAGTGTTCTTTAGATAATAAGGTTGTGAATGGCTACTGCATTTCTTCTTTTCAAATTTTCTCTAAAGAACATGTATTTTTAAAATTTATTTTTAAGGTAAAATGTAAAATCCAGAGGAGAGGACCAGTGAATGTGAACTGAGGACGATGCTGATGATGTGCTAGAGACAAATGCTCACTATAGCAAAGCAAGAAAGAGCAAGTAAACCTCCATCCTTGCTTTTACCCTGTTATGATGGCTACCTTCCTGCCACCTAATTACTAAGTGGAAAATTACTAAGTGGTTTCATGTGAGGCGACGCCAGCATCCAAAGTCCTGCATTCAGCCTCCTTTTCACAACTGATGACCCCCACAGCGTGCATTTCCAAGAAAGCCTTGAAGAGACCCACACAAAACCTTGAATGATGCAACATGCTACAGCCCAAAGCAGAAGGGAAGCTCAAAAAGTCAGAGGACCCAAACAAGAAATCAGTCAATTCCACGCTCCTCAAACCATGACCTGGGAGCTACAGGATAATGCTGGGCATGAACAATGATATTTACTAACATAATAAATACAGGGACCTCCCTGCTGGGGCCCAAGTTTGATCCCTGGTCAGAGAACTAGATCCCACATGCTGCAACTAAAGATCCCTCCTACTGCAATTAAGACCAGGTACCGCCAAATAAATAAACACTTTAATAAACAATTAAAATAAGCATATATGTCATTTTATATACTACTGCTCTTCTTATTTCACTTCTTGATTTTTCAGTGCAAAGATGGCTATGTGAACCCTGGTGGGTGGTCATAAGTGGCATAACTTGAGAGAGAATTCCAATCCAGGTATCTGGTTAGTACACACTACTTTTTGCCCTTTAAAATAAAGTATTCTATTGAGTAGAACAGACAAGTCAAGAGTATTTTTGGAAAATGATCTGACTTGAGCCATGTCATAGATACCAAGGTCGCAAGATACCAAGATGTCCAAGGTGTGCAGAGCACTAGATAGCATTGCTCCCCCTCTCTCTCGACGCTTTCTTCTTGCCAACCAGTGAGCACAGAAGGCCAGTCTGCTCGGTCAGCTCCAAGAATATACGCTTCAGCTCAGTGCCCTAGAGTCAGTGTGTAGCCTGTGGCACTTTATTTTAAAGTCCTTCCCACAGGCCAAATCACTTACCCAACTCCCACTGGTAAAGTGTTTTTGACAAGGCTGAGATCTATAGGAAAAACTTCTGAGGATGGTGTCCCAGCTGAATAATTTATAATATACACCAGTTAGAAAAGAGTGGCTTGATCCCCAAAACCTCTTACTCCTTGGACTTTAGTAAAATGTTCTGGGAGATTTAAAAATACTAACAGAAAAGAGCCTATACAGCTAATCTGCCGACCACCCCCCGCCACCTGCTGTGAACTTAAAGCTTCAGTAGTTTTACTCCATTAAGACAGTTCAACAGAACCCAACATTCAGGAAATAACAAAGAGATGGTCTTATTTCCACAAAGGATGCTGCTGCTAAGTCACTTCAGTCATGTCCAACTCTGTGCGACCACCAGGCTCCCCCGTCCCTGGGATTCTCCAGGCAAGAACACTGGAGTGGGTTGCCATTTCCTTCTCCAATGCATAAAAGTGAAGTCGCTCAGTTGTGTCCGACCCTTAGAGACCCCACGGACTGCAGCCCACCAGGCTCCTCTGTCCATGGGATTTTCCAGGCGAGAGCACTGGGGTGGGGTGCCATTGCCTTCGCCGCCACAGGGGATGAAGAGATGACCAGAGTGAAGGACTTGTGTTCTGGGCAGTTTTCATAACCATACAACAGAAGTTAATAAATGAGACGGAAAAGTTCTAGCTGACTGAAAAATTTAAAGCTAGAATTCACGGTGGGGAGGGGTGGAAGGGAGGTTCAAAAGGGAAGAGATATATGTTTATATAGGGCTGATTCACTTTCATTGTATAGCAGAAACTAATGCAACACTATAATGCAATTATACACCAATAAAAAAGTAAAAAATAAACTAGAATTCAACTAGTATTCTAAATACCTTAGCTGAGGAAACTCATGGAGGAGACTTGATCTCTAGAAGAATCTCTGATAGTATCAGCAGCTATTCTAAAGTTGTCTGTTTCCCCAACTTCCCTCTGCGTTTGAAGCAAGTTCCTCAAGGGCGGTCGACGCCTCTGAGAGGGCACCAGAGGCGGCGGTACAGCTGGGCTTCTCAGAGGACTGAGGAATCATGGGAAATGCCCCCAGGCTCCCCCGCCACTGCCTTTCCTACTCAGGCCTCTATCCTCTCGGCAGAGTTCTGATTAGCTATCTGTGGGCATCTCCATCATACGCCAAGTAGAGAAGAGCAAAACAGAGAGAGGTAGCAACATGTGAGTTCAAGGATGTTTGGGTTTTGTTCTGGAGTCAGATTCTTAGTGAATGGGCTGTGGCTGAGAAAGTGTTCAGTGTCAGGCGCTCAGTCGTGTCCAACTCTTGCGACCTCATGGACTGTATAGCCCGCCAGGTTCCTCTGTCCGTGGGAGTGGCTAACCATTCCCTTCTCCAGGGAATCTTCCTGACCCAGGGATCAAACCCGGGGCTCCTGCATTGCAGGTGGATTCTTTACCATCTGAGTCACGAGGGTGGCCATGAGCAGGACACTTAATTTTGAATCTCTGTAGCTTCACCTGAAGAGTGAAGAGTGACAACAGCATCCACCCTTTAGGGTTGTTTTGAGGATTAAATGGGATGATGAACATCACATCTTCTTAGGGCAGAGCCTAGTTGTTAAGGGATGTTCATGAGACCAGCCCGATGAGAAGACAGAGTAACAGAGGTCAGCACAGCTCCTGGACACTCAGGACCCAAGATCTCTCTTATCTGGGACATGGAAATGAATCTAAGGGCATCTCAGGAGAAATCTCAGATATCCTGATTTCTCTCTGCCCCTTTCAACATTTCTAAGATTATAACTTTATTTTAGTTGGAAATTACTTTTAGTAGATGTACCAATTCTTGCACTTCCATTAGAAAGTCTATGTAATGTAGAAATTTCTCTTAAAAAAACAGAACCCGTGAGTAGCAAAAATCCGTTAGTGGATACATATTAGTTGAATGAATCAACTATGACATGGGTGACATGGGGCTTGGTATTATTTTGCCTTTGGGGCCATTCTTTAATTTTTCTTTATTAGCTTGAGATAAAACTGAATACATGACGATTTCAAAGAAAACTTATTCTCATGTGTATGCAGCAAGAGACTTAAAATTTCACTCACTAAAGACCACTGGATTTCAAATTCAGAAAACTAGTGTACAATGAACAACAGCTCACCAGCATGAGCTTTGAGGATGTGTGTCTTCAGCCGGCTGTTGTAGGAGGATTTGAAGGAGCAGAGTTTGCATCGGAATGGTTTGTGGTGTCCGTGGTGGGTTTGCATATGGCGATCCAAACTGGATGTAGAAGAGAAAAAAAAAAAGGAAATGACAGGATTAAAAACAGCATCCAACATTTTCTCATTGCCCTTTTCCAGAAATCCCATTTCTAAGCTGTTCAAAGTAATTTTGTTACTTTCCAAGGATGGCACTTAACCGGAAAAAAAAGATTGGCAAGAGCTAGGGAAGCTAAAGGAAGGAAGAAATCAAAAATGTTTTTGGATTGAGAGACATGGCAATGGAAACAGGTCTTGGTAGACTCATTTTCCCTTCTCTAAAGCATTGCAAAGTAGAAGAGGACATCCAAAAACAAAAGGGAAAATACGGACAAATTAAAGTTTTCTGCAAAGTCAGTGAGGAGTGTCTATCAAAGAGGCCTTGAACTTATTCCCCATCTTCCCCCACAAAATGAGATTTAGAGAAACTTTGTATGTAAAAAGGGCTGACTTTCTTTTTAAATCTTAATTCCACCATAAACACCTGTGCAGGGCAGGGAGCTTTCAAAGTGGCTGAACTATCTGCAATGGGCTGTCTATTTCCACAGTCTTTATAAATATGGAGGCCCAGGGCAGGCATGTTTATGGGAAGCTGTGTGATCCAAAGGCTGGCCTTGCCTTCTGATAAAACCATGTTTGCTGTATACCAGTTGTTCAGAAGCAACTTACACAGAAATTATTATAATGAACTCCCAGTATTTCATAATAATTACTACTGTTAAAAAAATAATAAATCTACCAAACAAGGTGTGGGAAGACGTTCTAATTTGTATCAGTGCCCCAGAGAACTAGATTCCATTCTAAATGACTCATATGGGAACGGTACTTCTTAGCATTTAAATATATAATGTTCTCCCAAGCTCCCAAGCAGCACTTTCCATTGCCTCAGGACACCTCCTTCTGGACGTCCTTCAGCTATCTTAAACTCAACCAACCCGAAACAAAAGTGTCGGTTTGCTTTTGTTTTTTTTAATCCAAAACAAATTCTCTTCACTTCCTTGTTTTTAGAAAGAGCACTTCCATGCTATCAGTCAACTAGGCTGGAAACCTCCCTGTCATTTGCACTGTACTCTGTCCAGTCTCCCCTCCAAGAAGTCAATTTTTCCAAGCCATGAAGATCATCCTTCCCTTAACTGTTTCCAAAGTTCCGTTCTAACCCGTTGGCTCAGCTATCTATCATGAGCCTCCTACCTGGTCTCCCCCATTTTTTTCCCCCCAACTCAAAAGCGCAAGTGATGCAGTCAGATTGCCTGGGATCAAACACCAGCTATTACTCATAAGCCGAGGGGCCTTGGGCAAGTTACACAACTTCTCTACGTTAAAAGGCCTGACTTCTCTTTATCCATAAATGGAGATAATAATGGGACCACACTTCATAGGGCTGTTCTGAGAATAAAATGAGATAATGCTTGAAGGTACGTAGCACAATGCCTGACACACAGTGAGGCTTGACAAATGTCAGTGATTAAAATATCTACTCATTACAGTCTTCCTTTTACCAGTAACGTAAATTACAAAGCATGCATTCCCCATTCAAAGACCCCAAATATGGTCTCAAGTATTCAGACTTTACCTTCTACTATATCACTTAAAAATTAGTCCAACCAAGGACTTCCCTGGTGATCCAGTGGTTAAGACTCCATGCTTCCACTGCAGGAGGCATGGGTTTGATCCCTGGTCAGAGAGCTAAGATCCCACATATCTTGTGGCCCCCCCCACCCCAAAAAGTCCAACAGGACCACCAGCCGAGTGCCTCTGAGCATCACCTTCTTCCTCAGGACCCTCGTCTCTCATCTTTCCTTTCACACTATATGTTCTTTCCAAACTCTTCAAGTCCTACCCTCCTACTTGGAGACGTGACCCAAAAACTCCCTGTTCCATAAAATCCTGATTCTTCAAAAGTGGATGTACCATCTCTCTTCTTTGAAACTTCGTAGCATTTTATTGATACATTTTTTAAAGACATGTGCGTTATTTTGCCAAGTCGTTTGTATGCTTCCTTTACTTATAACTCAACTAGACCCTGAGTTCCTTTGGACCACCAACCATGTCCTATTCATGTTTATATTCCCCCCAAAGCATTTGCAACAGTGCATATTCGTTTATTCACAACAGCTTACTGAGGTTCTGTGTGTCAGAAAAGAGAGTCGCTGTCCAACAAACATTTACTGAACAGGTGAGAACTACACTAGTTTAAGGCCAGAGCATGAATCTGATGACAAAGATTAGATCCTAGGACCTGTATAATCACAAACGCCATTGCAGCCCTCCCTAACCTCGGTAGAAGCATCGCCTCTTCTTGCCGTTCAACAACCACTAACTAGCACCTTAGCTTTTTGAAGAAGCAAACAGCCCATCATTTATTTTCAATTATGATAAAAATAAACAGCATGTCAGCCTCACAATCAGCCACCTTCATCCAAGACTGCAGAACATGTTATTGAATATTTCTCGCTCATACAGTTGTGAGAGAAAGGCAACAAAAGGCTGTTGCATCTCAGAACCATCCCTCTTCCCATCACTCTGAACGGCCTCACACAAAAACCCAATGTGCAATTTCAAAGCTGTGCCAAGTAGTGGAAAGCTCCCTCTGCCAAACCCCCTACATTTCAAACATCTCTCCAGCATCAATAAACTTCTTTACCATTCCAGGTCTTTTTTTTTTTTTTTTTAATGCCAAGCAATGACTCTTTGGTCACATGGGTTAACAGTCCTAATTTTACCTCCTTAGCCACTTAAATTTCCCAAATGGAAACTTACTTCCTCATATGATGACTAGGTTCTGGATGAATGTTTGACAGATGCACCAGTAAACTAATGTACTCTCTGGTCTTTCCTGGTGTAGATCATAGCAATTCCTCCAAAACCGTCATTTTTTTTAAATGCCCAATTTAGAAAACTCCGATTAGAAAAGATACATGCACCCCAATGATCACAACAGCACTATTCACAACAGCCAAGACACGAAAGCAACCTAGATTCCCATTGTTAGACAAATGAATAAAGAAAATGTGGCATATTTATACAATGGACTGTTACTCAGTTATAAAAGAGACATTGGCAGCACCATGGATGCAACTAGAGATGATCATACTAAGTGAAGTAAGTCAGACAAAAACATCATATGATATTACTCATATGTGGAATATTAAAAAATGATATAAATGAATGTACTTACAAAACAGAAATAGATTCATGGACATAGAAAGCAAACACATGGTTACCAAAGGGGATGGTTGGGGGGTGGGCTAGGGAGATTAACAAGTACACACTATCATATATAAAATATGTAAACAAGGACCTATTGTATAGCACAAGGAACTATACTCAATATCTTATATTAATAATAACCTATACTGGAAAAGAATCTGAAAAAGAATATGTGTACGTATTTTTGTGTGTGTGTGTAACTGAATCATTTTGCTATATACTTGAAACTAACACAAACTTGTAAATTAACTACACTCTAGTTTTTTGAAAAATGCTTGATTTTGCCAAGTCTGGTATCAAGTGACCAGCCTCCTGTTCTCAGCCCCATTTGACAGATGGGGTGACTGAGGCTCAAGGTAACATAGCCAACTAAACAGTGGGCGTGAACCAGGAGAGGGGTCTTAAGACTCCTCCAACCGCTCGGGCCTGCCATGCCCCTTCCCAGGTACCACTGGTGGACCCTCGGCGAGCACTTACTTGTGCCTGAAAGCAGAAACAAAGGAGCAATACTGGCAGCTGTACTTGTCCTCGCGGGTAAACATGGCCAGGGCCAGATGGCTCCTCTCATGAGAACGCAGCCCCTGCATGGACATCAGGACTCTGTCACATTGACTACAATGGTATCCCCCCGGCCGGGTTTCATCCTCCAACATTCCATCAAGCAAGCAGTGTTCACCATCCACCCGGTCCACCAGGGCGCCAGGGGCATCTTTGGCTGCTTCCAGTCCATCCAGGAACAAGTGGGAAGGGTCTTCAGCCTCCTGCTAAGAGAACCACACACACACACATGCCCCACCAACAAAATAAATATCCATCATCATTGCCCCCAGCTCTCCTCCTCTCCCTTCATTCTCCCAAACTCATCAGCATTTCCTGTTAAGGCGTCCTCCCCTGCCTCTCTGGCTCCCCCTAGAGGAAGGGCACACCCGAATGCCATCCTCATGCAGTGGTGGTGATAGGAGGGCACCATCTGGGCATAGGCTGCTACTGTCTGAGAAATGTGAGGGACAGGCTCTCCCACTTTTGAAGACAGTTCACTCCCTTATCTCCCATCTTACAGAGAAAATTCTAATTGGGACCCTACTGAAACTGGTACAAAGCAGATTAGGGTTATGGCTCTGAGAAAGGAAGAAAGGCAAGAAGAAGAAAAAACAGAATGGTTTGGGTCATTTAGGAGCCTTGGAACACCCTCAGGAGAGGAAGGAAACTGAAAGATCCAGCTGTTTGCCACCATGCTCATCTCCAGCCCACAGATGGTGACGTCACCCCTTGACCGAAGGCTGCTATATAGTCAACACAAAAAATTAAGGAGAAGCCTGGGTTTCAGTTGCTTGTGTTTCGAGGTGGTTCCTTGGATTACACAGGAAGAGCTGCTCTGTCTCCCTCGAGCGATTCGGGGACGCAAGGCTGGGACACACCACGATGGCGGGCAAGGACTTGGCCGCTGCTGTCCCAGCACCACTGACGGCTGTGTCGCCAGCAGGAAGGATCCAGTCTTCAATGGGAAAAGCAGAAGCTTTACCTCCAGGCCACGATGGCAAAACAGGACGCAAGATCGAGAAGGGCCCATGACAAAAACACATTCATGTATCCAAAGAGACAGGGCAGAGCCCTGAACTAACTTTTCTGCTCAAAACTGATCACTGGCTAACAATATCCTAGGAAGCAGGGATGGTGGCTTGGTTATTAAAACAGTGACTAATATTTAACATTGTGATGTTCAAAACAAGTGGCCTGATAACACGTCGGAGGCAGAGGGGAGGTGCTTGTCAGCAACATATAGGGAAAGGGGATGGGAGAAACAAATCAGGTCAAAGGGCTCACAGGGCCAACTGTGACTTAAAGGCTTTCAGTTTTAGATTTAATGTTTCTTAATGCTCCTCCGAGGACCCAGAATAAGAAGTTAAAAGACAGATTCTCCTGGGCTCTCTGCACCATTACCAGATGAGAAAGACAGACAAGAAGTCAGGCAGCAGGAGGAGCAGAAGAGGATGGGGAGAGAAGCCACGGGGCTCCTCTCAAGAGCTCGAAACACTTGGAAACGCAAACACAGCACAGGAAGGTGACCCAAAGCCTCCTGTATCCAGAGGCCCGGATCTTCTGTTTCCACCGAACTATCCGCGTGGAAGGGAACCAGATCGAAACGCAACCGGGTGGAGACACGGAAGATGAGGAGGATCCAACCTGTAAAGAAATCAAAACAAGCCAGACCGATCCCAGTGTAACTCAGGAATGCCCACGTCTGGGACGCCCTTTCCTGAGTGGCTCTGAGCAGCGGCGTGGATTAGGAACGCGAATAGCTCACACACAAGACTTCTCATCCAGACCTTCCCAGTGCTCACCTTCACGGCGGCGGACACGGAGGGGACGCTGCCGTACTGGACGTGCTTGCGGAGGTGGTTGCAGATGGCTCGGAGCGTCGGATGCACTTCCACACAGAATTTACACTTGTAGCCCACCACCTTCCTCTCCTTGATCTTTGGCACCTCTTCTAAGTGACCAAAAGGCTGGTAAAATACAGTGGTAGCCATCAGTACTCCGAGCCCTCCCTCAGTGGCCGGCATTTATTCTTGCAGCTTACTAGATTTTACGTTACAGCAGATTAGCAGGTTAAGAACCAAGGGAGATATATGCGAGCATTTTTACATAATGAATTCATCAGAGGCGAGGCGCGCTGCCGACTACGCAAAGTCTCCGGAACCCCAGTAGGTGACGACTTGTGAGGAGAGTTCTCGGTGCAGAAGCCTCATCATCACTGCCACCCAGTTATCTGGCTTTCAAACCCATCGTTCAACTACGCAGGTGAAACGTTGCATGAGCTATGCCATGAGTGAACTTCTTGACCAAAAAGAAAAGAAAAACAAAAATCTACTCCTGGAGATGTCTGGTTCGTGGAGCCGACACTGCAAACCAAGGCATGGCTGAGAAGCACTAAGGACAGGAGAGATGGCCCACAACTGCCTTGGTTAAGAGAGCGAGCGGTTGTCGTGAACTAGGCCTCAGATAATACAGGAAAACCACCCGACCCTCCCCTGGGGAGGCTTGGGAGGGACCACAGGAAGGGGGACCGGGGCGGTGGAGAAGGGTGAGCAGAGAATGGGGGAGATAATCAAGCTCGAAATGTTTAATTGACTTATTGAGCTCTCTGGCAAGCTAAGTCACTAGGAAGCCCGGAGCGGTTTGGCTGGCAGCGAAGAAGTGCATGTGGGCACCAGTGATGAGAGGCCTCCTGGGGGAAGGGAAATCAAAACATATCCTTACCCTCTCTTGTTTGAAATCTGCAAAAGCACCATCTGCATATTTCTGCTTGCTCAAAAGCTGTTTCCGCCTCTCCTGACGTTTGGCACGCTTCTGGAATTCCTCATTGTGAATGTTCAAGTGCGAGGTCAGCTCGGCGGTGCTCTGCAGTTTGCTCTCGCAATGCTTGCATTGGTAGGCGGAGCCCTGCAGCCGGGGGCCGCCGCCCAGGATGACGAAGTCCCTCTTGAGGTCCCGGCTATGGTGGTCAGTGTAGTGCATGCTCAGCAGCTCGGCCGTGCTGAAGGACAGCTTGAAGCACTTGATGCAGCGGAACGGGAGCCACTCGATGTCCTGCCCTTCGTTTCCTTCCATCTCGGCTTTCTCGAAGGCGCCTCTCTCTTCCGAATCTTCCATCAGCAGCGGCTTCTCATGCTCGTCAGCGTAGACCGCGGTGAAGTAGCCCCCTAGCTTGCTGGCGTGCTGCTTCTTGGGGAAGACCCCCGGGTGGCGCTTCATGTAATGGGACACGATGCCCTTCTTGCTGAAGGACTGGAAGGCGCAGAGAGAGCACTTCTTCTTCTCCACGGCGCGCCGCAGCTCTTCGCTGAGTGGCGGGGAGTCATCCTTGGGCGGTGACGGGATGATCACCTTGTTGGGCTTGTCGCTGATGGTTCTGGAGGCCGCCAGGCAGTGGGTGTAGTAGGCGTCGATGTCGTGGCGCTTCTGGTAGTGGGCAGCCAGCCCTTTGCGGATGGGGTTGGTGTAGGCACAGAGGGCGCACTTGAAGAGGTTGTTCTTGCCCTCGGGCTGGGCGCGCACGTTGTTGTGTTTGATGCGGTAGTGCCGGGCAATGCCCTTCCGCGTGGAGCAGAAGTACTTGCAGAGCTGGCACCGGAACACAGTGTGGGACACCAGGTGCGAGGTAGCGAAGTGAGACGTGGACACGGGCTCCTCTCCCGCCTCGTCCTCGGTCACCGATACCTGGGAGGGGCTCACTTCAGTGGTTATCTCCGGCTCGAGGGACATGGGCAGCTTCGGGGGCGACTGGGAAAAGACATCGAATTCCGGCTGGTTGTGGTACTTCTCATAGTGGATCTTGAGCTTCTCCAAAGTGCCGTGTGTGTAGGGACACAGTTTGCAGCGGTAGGCACCATACCCTTGCTTGAAGATCCTGCTCGTTTCCTCTACGTCGTTCTGGGCTATATCCGTGGACTGCTCCACGTCGTGCACGAAGTCCTCTGCGGTCACCTTGATGGACGGATGTCGCTTCTGGTAGTGGGTCAGGACCCCGTGGATGCGGGTGTTGATATAAGGGCAGTGCCTGCATTTGTAGACAGCGCCGGGGTTGATATCGATGTCCTGGGCAAAGTCGGCAGCCTTCACCTTCATGCCTGGGTGCTTCTTCCCATAGTGGGTCAGGAGGCCATGCAGGTTGTTATATTCAGACTGACACACGGTACACTGGTATGGGGTGGAGGAGATGGCGGGGTTAGCTGAGGCAAGCTGGATGGTCTTTTCAGGGGAAAGCCTGGCATCCTCGGGGCATTCTCCTTCCTGCTCAGGGAGCGGGCCGGGCAGACTGTTTTCACAACTCACAGGGCCCACCAGGTCTTCAGAGGAAGGCATGGGATTCTCCACGGCATCTTTCTCCTTGATGATATCCAGCAGCACCGACTCGTCCCCGTTCATGGCCCAAGGGTGGAATGCTTGGTAGTGATTGGTGATGTCCCAGATGGAGAGGGCTTCGAAAACACAGTCTCTGCATCTGTACGTTTTGGCTTCAGCTGGCATAGTGAGAGAGGGAGGGGACGGGTCTGGCCCCGCCCAGAGCTTGGTGGCCATGTAGGTGTAATCCACGTAATGCTCGGGGTGCCTCCTTTGGTAATGTAGGAGCAAACCACTTGGCTCTGTATGGGAATAGATGCACCACTCGCAGTGGTAGCCAGCTTCTATCAAGCCATCTAGAAATGCCCATCGCATGATGGACGTGACCGTGGCCTTCAGGGCTGGGTGGTCTTTCTTGATATGCTTCCTCAGGGCATAAAAGTAGGGGGAGGTGTACGAGCACTGCCTACACTTGAGCGCTCGCAATTTTGTTTTGTCCCGCTCCACACCCGAGGGGGAGAGCAGCACGCAGCTGGCAGGCTTCTTCTGGTTGCGGTCGCAGAGGCTTCGGATGGTGGCCGTGTGCTGCCGGATCACGTCCGCGTTGGCCTTGAAGTCTCGGTGCTTCTTCTGATAATGAATGAGGACACCTTTGACCGTCCGGTTCCCATAATCACAGTGCTGGCAAAAAAACATCTCATTCTCCACGGGAGGGCCATCTCTCTCGGAGCTGCTCCGGTTGAGCTGTTGCATAGGGGCGGATGACCGGGGGGAGCCATGGGGCCCCTCCGGCCCTCTCATCATTGCAGCTGTGGGAGGAGCCTGTCTGATATATTTGGCAGTAACCTTTATTTCTGGGTGTCTTTTCTGGTAGTGGACAAGGACGCCCACAACTGACCGATTGCTGTAGGAACAGTGTTTGCAGTAGTAAAGGTCAGCACTGAGGTCTGGCGGGGGTTGTGGGGGGGGTGGGGAACCCATGGTGGACATTTTGGGAGACATTGGAGCACCCACCTCAAATGATAACTGAGAAAGGGCAGAGCCCCTGTCCACAGACACCATTCGCATGGTTTTCTGGATCCTAAAGTAGGAAGCCTTTTCTTCCGGGTGTTTCTTCTGATAATGAACCAACACAGAGTGCATGTTCGGACTCGCGAAGGAGCAAACGTCACAGTCGTACACGACCACGGTGTTGACCGAGGGGTCCTTCTGATTTTCACATTCTGGAGGAAAGGTCTTGGAAGGAGTGTTTTTGGGGAACGGAGCTGGCATACCGCCACCACGGGCCACGGGAGTGGACGTGGCCATGTTCTTCGGAGCCGAATTCAGGATCTCCCGTAGCGTCTGGGATTCCGTGCCTAGCCCCTCCTGCTGCTCCACCACGTAGCTCGAAAAGATCATGGCATTGTTAATCTTCACGGTGGGATGCATTCTTTGGTAATGTGGCATCAGGCTTCGGACGTTCGGGCTTGTGTAGGAACAAAACCGACACCGGTAGATCAGGTCCGAATGGTCAAAGTTGAGGACATTCATGGCTTCTGGGTGGTGTTCGCCGTAATGCTGCTGCAGGTCTTCGAAGTTGGTGTAATCAATGTAGCATTCCAGGCACCGGTACACTGCACTGTGATCGTTGGGGTCCAAGATGTACCTGAAGCTGAACTTAATGTATGGGTGCATGCGCTGGTAGTGGGTGCTGACGCTCCGGGCAGATTTGTTGTTAAAGTCACAGTGTTTGCAATAATAAAGCCTTCCCGAGTCACTAAAGTCGGTATTTTCATTATTGTGCTCAGTTGCGTAGATAGGAGTCTGGGTGTTCAGCAGAGTGGTATTGGAAACCTGGTGATCTTTCATGTTGGTGGAGGAGCCGTAATAATCCTCTTCATCTTCAGAAAGGGTGAGCTCTATTTCAGCGCCATTGGTGGCATTGTAATCATGGGCGACAGTTCTGAAGTTGGGCTCCTTTGGGGGCTCAGGGGCCTCTCTTGCCCAGATCTGCTGGGCAGAGAAGGGCGTGGGCACCTCCAGGACGGGCTCCGGCGGCTCTTCCTCCCTGTCCAGCTCCACCTCGATCTCCACTTCATTGTCCTCTTCTTCCTCCTCGTCATCCTCCACGTTGATCACCGCATCCTCCTGCTGTTTTGTTTGGTTAATTTTGCTCTGCAGGTTGCTTGCTATCTCGTCAATCCTGGTCCTCTTCTTCACGGGCGACAAGTCGAGCGGAAAGTCGTTAGCGAGCTTCCTAGAGGCCTTGGCGACAAAATTGTTCTTGGAGGACAACCCAAGAATTGAGGTCTGACTTTTCTTCACAGTGTTGCTGGAAGAGGGGTGGCTGTCTGTCTCGCTGTCCAACGGCAGGCTTGAGGGCTGCCCCTCGAATTTTGGCAAGTTGTCGCAGAAAGAGTGTTTGTGCTGCTGATGAACTCGCAGCCCTTTCAGAGTCGTGGTGGAGTAATTACACATGGTGCACTTGTAGGGGTGCAGGGGTGGGGCTTGTGCGGGCGGCGGGGGAGGCGGCGGGGGCAGCTGGGGCTGGGGTGGCAGCTGATGGGGCGACTGTAGCTGTGGCGGCTGAGGCTGTGATGGAGGAGGTGGTGGTGGGGGTGGCGGAGGAGGCGGCTGTTGCTGCTGCAGAGGATCCAGCAGGACCCCCGACTTCCTGCCATTGATGCTTGAGCTCTCGTAAGACATGACACCTTCATTCAGTGAGGAGATGCCTTCACTCTGCGAATTCACAGCATCCCAATCTGACGTGGTACCCGTGTGACACTGTTTGTGAGCCCCAAGTTTTAACGAGCTCTTGCAAGTAAACGGACATTCATCACATTTGTAGACGGCTGTCTTTCCAGATAAGTGGATGTTTTCTATGTGACGGGAAATACTACGTCGATGCATGGTGAGGAAAGGACAAAAGGGGCACTGGAACCTATTCATGAATCTTCTAAACGGGATCCCCTTGGTCTCCAATAATTTGTTGCCATCTGAGCCCATCAGCTGCTCTGCAGACATGCCTGCCGTCGGGTGATCCATAGCATTCAAGCCGTTTTCACTGTCTATCTCATTTAACTCTTCATCGGAACTGGAATCATTCAGCATGCTATTCGTTTCCAGGTCAGCAGCAGAATTGGTCATCTCGGGCATTCCGTACCGGGATCTCTCTGCCAAGTTCACAAGGCCAGAATTGTGAGGTGACTTCGGCTTCATCTGAGGGTAAGACATGGGCGAAAACTTGGAAGTGGAAGAAGAATTGGGTCTCATGATGGAGTTGCCGATGGAGCCCCTGAAGCTGGAGACGTTAGTGTTGGGTAACTCCCGGCTGGCAGCATTCATGGACATATAGGCGGAGTTAGAAGTGGGGCTGAGGTCGTTCTTGTTCTGCGCCTCAGGCACACTCGTCCCTTCTTGCTGCTGCCTGAGACTGGACAGGATCTTGACCATGCTGCGGTGCTTCTTCATCATGTGGTCACACCAGCGTTCTCGGCGGGGGGTCTGATAGCTGCACCACTCACAGCAGAAGTTGCCTCGAGACTTGGTCAGCGGCTTGACCATGGATTCTAAGATGCTGCGCTCCACGACCTCCGCTGGCAGTTCCTTGCAGGGGTCCTGCAGGGACATGGGTGGGACCACCGGGTCTGGCATTGGAGCAGGGGCAGGGGGGGGAGCAGTGGTCTCCTTCAAATTGTTTTTGTGATACATCTTCTGATGCTTAATTATTCTTGCCCTCCTTGGTGACTTGTATGTGCAAAACTGGCAAGAGAAGACCTTTCCAAATCCCTCATGCATCATGATATTATAATTTAAGGATCCTGGAACAGGGGGTCCGGCTGAACTCCCTTCAGCTTGAGCTCCGTGGACCTTTCTAGTGTGTTCAATGAGGAGGTTTTTTGACCTGAAGTAGCGCACACAGAACTTGCATTGAAAAAACTTGTTTGTTGGTTTGGGATTAGGGGCAATATGCTGACTGTAATATCCTGGACTATGGCCATAGTAACTTCCAGTCCCCAAGGCGGTTGCATTTTGACCTAAAGAGAAAGCATAAGGTAAGTGGGAAGAGAAGAGCGAAGCAAAAGCAAATCAAGAAATTCAATCATGCAAATCCAGTCTGCTTTTCAATTATTCTTCATTAATAAACATCACATTCAAAAGGCCTAACATCTCAAGATGAGGCCCTGAAGAGTATTAACGAAGCATTAATGAACACACACATGTTGCCTCTCATGGATGGAAGGTAGTGCTTGGCTTCAGGTGCAAGACTCCTCTCATCTCTGTCTATGTGCCACAGAGCTGTGCAAGTTTCATAAAAGGTGATATTCATTCTAGAACTTTCCAAGATACTACCTTATGCTCCAAATTGAAAGGAAGCTAAGAGACATAAGGAAGCTGAAAGGTCTATTACCTGGGCTACTCAGCAAGAGAAACGTGACACCCAAATCACAAAAATGGCTCATAGAGGGGAATTCCAGGGGTTAGGACTCTGTGCTCTCCCTGCCATGGCCCAGGTTCAATCTCTGGTCAGGGAACCAAGATCCCTCAAGTTGCATGGTGCAGCCAAATAAAAAAGAAAAATGGCTCACAAAGAGCAAGAAGCTCTGTAGGACCTGTGCATGTCAAGAACCATGGCTACAGCTGCCTCATTAGGGTCCACAGCCTTTGCCTGTACAGGCTGCTCTAAGCAACTTGAAGACAGTCCCCTCCAGGGGACATTCCTGACTGGCATGCCATCCCCAATCCAGGCTCCAGACAGGGCATGTGCTGTGACTTTAGAAAGCCCCAGGACATAGTGGCCGGGGTTCACATTGGCAAGTCATAATCTCCATCCATACCAAGTTGTAGAACAAGAAGTATGTGACCGAGGCCCTCCACAGGGCCAAGTTCAAATTCCCAGGCCACTAGAAGAGCCGCTCCTCCAGGAAATGGGCATTTACTAAGTTTCCTACAGATGAATCTGGAAACATGGTGCAGAAAAGTGGCTCATCCCAGATGGCTGTGGCATCAAATACACCACTTATCATGACCCTCTGGACAAATGGTGGGCTCTGCATTCATTAGAGTCTTGGTGCTGTCACCTCCTTACTCATGCCCACCAGTAAATCCTACTTTCCTGTCAAAAAATTTACAAAAAGAACTACAGCTATAGGCTCAAAATAGATGAGCGTAGTGAAATACACCAGACGTGTCGATCTTAGTTAAGTTGATCCTAGTTAAGATACCTGTTAAGTCCTCTGCAATCGCAAATTCATCCTTTATAGATGAAAACTCCACCTCTGTCTGGTTACTGGCATTTATGGACCCAGATCGTGACTCATTCACATTGTCTTCAGCAACGTCCGTCGGCTGCAGAAATGCCGTGTGGACATCCTGGATGTGCGCCTTGAGATCTTCATAAGACGGAGCTCTGAAGTCACAGCCATCACACTGAAGCACCTCCATCATCTGGGTCTACTCTCTCACATTAGGAACCTGGGGCAGAAGGAAGAACAAAACATCTTAAGGCCTGTACTCACTGCATACCCCCCAAGCTGGTGGGGCTATGAGTCCACTAATGAAAGAATTCCAATATCAGCCAATTTCTCTCACTGGACTTTGCCAGATGCAACAGTGGTCAAAGAAAGGAAATCAGACATAATAGGAATGGTGTCCTTGACATCATAACTTCAAAGAAAGGAGGGGAAAAAAAAATAAACTTTTTCTAGCTTGATATATCTTCAAATGCCATTTGTCAAGAAAACCCTTAATACTTCAAAAGTTTTCGTAGTTTCTGAGTGTCTTGACTGATTTCAGATTTCTTGGTAAGTTAATACTGACTTTGATTCTGGCTGAGACCTATTTTTTTTTTGAACTGGAATCTTCTCAGAAGTAAAGAGACTGCCCATATAGAAGAAAGAGTAAACTTCAATCTTCATTAGCTGTTTTCATACGAGAACATCAATGTTTTATCACCAAATGGTAAAACAGTGTGGAACCTCAGAGTAGCAGTGGAAAAAGCTTTTACTGTACTTTTTATTCTTCTACTATCTTAACTGATATTAAGATACACCTCCTTCTTCCTTCCCTTTCTTACACAGTGTATTTTTTTTCTTTCATGAGCTAAATGGTTATTTGCTTTTTACTACCTACCAATTATAACCTAACAGCTTCTCCAATCTAATTAGGTCATAAAATATTTCTCATGAGATTCTCAACAACCGACTCTAGATGACAATCCAGTTTCTAGTTTCAAGTTGCACCTTGGTACCTCGATTCACACTAAGGCAACAGAAACACATGTGGTTTGGAAGAAGGGCTTCTAATGCAGGACCTTCTTTTTTTACACTTTTCTCCTTTACGAATGTAAAGTGCATACTTGGGCATAAAAAGCTGGGAAGCTGATTTCAAATAAGGCAAAACTTGCCCTGGCCACCTTTGCCCTGCTATTTACTGTGTGACTGAAAGATACACATAGCTTCCCATAAACTCAATGGAGACACTCACCATTAAGAAGTTAAAAATGTATTAGAAGGCATGCCCTTCCTATCTTCATGTATATCCTGAATTGAGATAGCCAGTTATTATCCTAATGACGGAGTTACTTCACTGAGCTCATGGCAGACTCTACAAAGCCACTGTAATCTAGAACCAGATGTCCAAGCACAAAAGCCACAAGCCAAACCTTTCACTACTGTGATCATATTTAGCACCTTCCTATACTTTTATTGTAAAAGATCAATTATTCCTGCAGGGGAAATAAAGTTGAGGAATCTGTCAATGTAGTGAAAGGAGCTATGACAGGAGGATTTTCTCTGAAAGAATGCTCCTGCTGATAGCCTGTGAAAATAACTCTGGCAAGTCCAGCTCTGGACAGCCTGAGCTCACAGGGCGAGAGGCACTTATTTACCTTCTCTCCTTTCACCCAGCAGATTCTCCTTTTTCAATAAACCCTGAACTGTGCAGCAGACTTCTTTTCAGCTAACTCAGCCTCCATGTTCCGGGCCACACCAGCTTTTTTCTATCTCAGCACCAACCCAAATTGTGTGGAAGAGGTTGCTATCAGCTCTGGATCAAATTACAGCCGACACGGACGCCCCATCCCACTTCTCCTTTTCGCACAGCCCATTAGACCTGAAAACAAATTTTTCCATAGTGCAGACGACTCCTGCATTTAGAACACTTCACAGCAAAAAGGCGGATCATCCAGGGTGCGCTCCCCATCCCCCCAGCTTAGTCCTTTCATCTCAGCCAAACAAGCCACAGCTCTGCTGAATGTGTTTATCACACTTTCAAGAGATAGGAGCTCCTGCGTCACTGAAGCTCTAAGTCTCACTAAGCTGCCCTAGTCCTCTGAGCTTTGGGAGCGGCCATTTTAGCTCAGAGATTCCCCTCCGAGCACAACATGGCTTCTCTGGGATGGATGCTGCCAGGCTGACAGGCAGAGGAAACAGGAGAGGAGCAGTCTGGGCCCCTCCTCTGCCCTCCTCCTCTCAACAAAGAAGGAACTGTTTTCACTCCTTCCCGAAAAAGCAGCACCTTTCTCCTCCTCACATGTCATTCACCAAAGATCTCCCGAAGGTTCTTTTATCCCATGATTGATGGGCTGGTATGTTCATCCCAGCACAGCCCTGGTTACTGCAGGACATTCCTGGACATGACCCTGTTCTGTAGCAGCCTTTGGGGGTGTGCTGGAGGTGGGGGGGGGAACCTCCAGAATGCCTTGGCTTCTTGGGAGTCGTCCTTCCACACACAGAAGACATACCATCCGACTCTGCTTGCCGGATTCCAAAGTCTAATGACCTTTGTTAATCACCAGCCAGTCTGTCTGCCTCAGCAGACCCTGCCAACAGGCACACCCTTCAACACAAAGGCTGTAGCTATTCCTTTTAAAAGAGGTTCTCTGAAAGCTCCATTGTGTAGCCGAGAGGAAAACAAAATCTCTTCCCTTCAAAACTTCAAGCCTTTAGAAATAATGTAACAGAAGGCTTTCTGCTATGTGTCTTCTGGAAAGTTTGAGCCTCATTCTCACTATATCCACCCAAAAAATGACAGTTCTGCCCAAGGAAAGCAGGACACCTTTGGCATTAAGTCATCCAGCCCGAGATGAAATTCATCTCTCCACACGGGTCTCTAATATCTTGGTGTCTTCCAAAGCTGTTAAGGATTCAGACTTCACTGGATGCAAACGCAAACCAACAGCCTTCTTGTTCTGCTACAAAGGAGATTAAAGGGTTAGGAGATCAGGAAAAAAAAAAAAAAGGCCCTGATTTGGAAAAAGAAGAGATGATGAAAGTGATTTCCTAATGGGTTCTAGCTTTAATGTTGTTGCAGACTCTACCTCAAAAATAGCGCAGAGCCTTAGAAGAGGTTAATCTCCAGGCTGCCAAGAGAACCAGCGTCAGGTACGGCTGAACGGCCTTCAATTTGATGTCCTGAAATGAGGATGTAGCCTCCTCTGAAAGGCATTTTGTCTTTGTGCACACATTGCTCCTGGAGACGCTGACAGAAGAAGAAAACAGAAATTGCCAGCATGGCCTCAACAATCAAAGACTCAGAGACTTGATGTTTTTATGAGACTGAGGACGGACACATGGGCAAGAAGCGAGAGGAGGAGGAGACGGAAGAGGGGAGGAGAGAGACAAAGAAAGCTGGACCTGAGGATGACCCATTCATCAACCCAAGGATGTTTTTGCAGCAGATGGTAATCCTCTGAGAAACCAACAACAAAGATGGGAACAAAGATGAGAAATACGCTCTTGCATATTTGACTGTTTCATCAACCGAGAAAGAACAGCAACCCTAAAAGGCTAAACCAGACACTGATAGCTACCAAATGATGATTTAAAGTTAACAGCCTTGGTCTCCTATCTACTTACTTTATTTAAAAATACCGCTGCGATAATGAGATTATTAGCAATATTTTTTTTCCCACTGACCAAATCAGCAAAATCAAAAGCAGAAGAGAAAGCTTCTGAACTAACTAGAAAGAAATGCTATTTCAAAAGGTTATGAGATCAATCTACAAATCAAACAAGCACCCCCCGTCCCCATCTCCTACTCCCAATGCAGTATCTCCAGACCATTCAAGGTCAAACAGGCATCAGAAGACTAGACTCTCAACACCATCCATGATGATGCCTTGGCAGGCAGATGAATATGGGTTTGTTCCCAAATAAGCTAACACCTAATGTGATTAGTCCTCCTAATGTGAAACCTCTAGACTATTCCAATTTTTCATGACTCCGCAGTGCTATTGATTACCACTGGTTGGTTTGTTCACTTTACATTTACAGGCTGGGTGTTTCAAGAGGTGGGGTTTTGTTGGAAAACCCAAAACCCAACTTTCATGTTGGACAAACTCTTGAAGACATTTTTAAAGAAAATCCAGCGATCTTGTGAAAGGTTGGGAATATACACTTGAGAACAGGGAAATGGAAAGAATGGCCACTGGCTGCTCTTTCTCAATCTTAAAAACAGGAACTGTCAACTTATTTACAAAACAAACTGACTCAAAGACATAGTAAATAAACTTATGGTTACCAAAAGGGAAAGGGGAGTGGGGGGAAGGATAAATTAGGAGTTTGAGATTAGCAGATTACTATATATGAAATTACAAGGTCCTACTGTACAGCACAGGGAAATATGTCCAATATCTTATAATAAACTCTAACAGAAAAGAATCTGAAAAGGAATATATTATATATGTATGTATAACTGAATCACTTTCTGTTTATCAGAAAGTAACACAACATTGTAAATCAACTATACTTCAATTTTTAAAAATCACCAATTTTAATTTCTACCATCTGCCCACCACGTTCTGTATTTAGAATTCCCAGGGGCCCATTATGCCTCTGTTTTCCTCCTGTGAAAGTGAAAGGTTACATTCCAGGGGTTCATCCTGTGTCCTCCCCACTCACTGCCCAGACCCAACAGGAGAAGGGAGGCACCCTGGCTTACTGGAGGGTGCTTCCACAATCCTGCCACCACCAACCTGCACCCGGGTCAGTCTGGGGAGCACTGTTCTCCAAGCTTGCATGGAGCATGAGTATTTTCAAGTCAAAATCCCAGCTGTCTCCAGGAAGTGTCCATGTGAAAACGTGCAGGCCTTGTCTGGACCTACACTGTTCCCTGACTGAAGGACTGCAGACCAGAAATAAAACCATGAAGCACTACAGCCACAGGGATTCAGGAACAACTAATTATATGCTTCAAAGCCTTTGAGAAATAGAACCAGAAACACCGTAAGATGCCTTTCCTTTGTCCACTCCAGAAACCCAGTTTCATTTATAAGACACTGAACTTCCCAGTTCTCCTGAATCAAAACTCTAAGAAAAGGCTCTAGTGAGCACCCATTGTCTTTGCTTTTACTTCCTCCTTTCTTATGAATGGAAAAACCAATCACCCAAGGCCAGGTAGTGGAATGCATAAACTTTGGAACTGTTCAGCTGGAAAGACAGAAAAATCAGAAACTTAAAAGATCATTCTACAATGCAAATGTATTTGAGATCAGAAACTGTTGTTATGATGAGGTCAAAGAGCTGCGGGATGTTTTGGGAGGTTAACACCTTTCATTTCAAGCCCCAGGAACGTGGTTTGGGAAGAAAGAAGACTTTTCATACTTAAGCTGAAGAATGAGGGGAAAAAAATCAGTAATCCACTTGTGAGTGTGGGTTGCTACCTTCAGCAACAAGGTGTGTTGTGTATCACTACTTATCATTTACTCTTGTCATCATCCAAGTGGCAGTGCTAATAATTTAAAAATCATTTAAAGCATCTTTCCAACCAGGACTGTTCCAAGAAATGGAGGTTAAAATCTCCTTTCAGGAAAAGGAACAGTAGTTATAGAATCATACTTACAAATGCAAATATAGAATATGTACACACACACACACACACACCAGTGCCCATGCATGCCCATGTACACACACATATATCATAGGGTGCTTGTTCTCTACACATACATATATACATGTGTGTGTGTGTGTGTGTGTGTGTGTGTGTGTGTGTGTATATATAAAATAACTTTATTGATTTAATTGAACTCAGACATGGGCATGTGCCCTCCAAATTTAACAGGAGTTCTGTTATAACACTTCCAAATAATTACCAATGACATACATAGTCTTTCTATGGTACAGTGATTTTAAAAAATAATAAGCCAGCAAAATAAACCAACAAAGAACTTTCAACAAGCTACCTCCATCAATCCCACATTTGGTACAACTATAGATCCTGGCTCACCATGTGGTGTCTTCAAATGTCCTATCCAATGTTTATACTGCTTGCTACATGATCTAAGCAGTTCTGTGTACTCTTGGCAATTCACCACACTAATGAAAGGTTTAACATATCAGGAAGGATAAATAATTAAGGAATTCAGAAGGGAGACACAGCTGTTCCTCAAAACCAAATTTTCAGAAGAGAAAGGATTAATTTGCAATCACATATGTAACCCTCAAGATGAGACAGAATTTAAATAGCAGCAGAGAAATACTAGGCGACCCTGAGTGCTGCCAATGCCCATGGATGGCCTGTTTCATGTGGTTGGGCTGGTGCATCTCCAGCACAGAGTCTGAAGCAGACAGTCTGCAGGTTAATAACCTCAGCCCCTTTCCCACCAAGGATGCTAGTCTTCAGGTTCTCTCTTATTTTAGCTTTGTTCTCCTGAATCAAGTTTTCAAGTTTTACAAAGCATGTTGGAGTAATATTTCGTAACAGATACCTTGGAGATCATTATTCAAATGAGATGATTTAATCCAAGTGACCCCCCCAAAAGTATCAGATATGTAAACAAGAAGCCATTCTGAATGATCTGTTATGAAAGCAGGTAGTGAGTGTCTAATACGGAAAGAGATAGTACATACCTTCTGGAGAATTCATGCATTCCTTTGCAATGATATAAGGCTAATTGAGGCCAACAGGCCAATAGGCAGCCTGCCAGCTCTCCTGTCCTTAAAAAAGGAAGCGTGTGATTTGAACAAGGAGATAAAAGAGGAGAGAAGGGACTAGAAAAGAAAGGGAGGAAGCAGGGTGGTATCTCAGGAGCTTTAGACTTCATTGTCTGTGAAGGGGAACCTGCAGTTCGCCAGATAAATCCTGTTCTGAGAAGCGTCTCAACAATATTCTCCTTGAGAAAAAAAACAAATGAAGACGCCTCCACATGCTAAAATTCTCAAAAGGCAACCATGACAAATGAGATCCCAGCTCATTTTGTTCTTCCAAATGACAGAAAGCTATTCTCTGGATTGAATGAATTCTCTGAAATGTCATGGGTCCATCTGGAAGTTCCTTGGAAACTCAGAAGCCATTCTTGTCTGAGCCTGGAGACCAAGAGAGACCTGATTTCTCTCCTCTAGAGCCAAACCTCGCCCCAATGGCGGAGACAGAGAATCGCGGTGTTCCTTCATAGACTCTTCAGCATGCTGGCTGCATTTCCACAGGCATTTTGCACACTACAAGGACTCTCATTATAAAAATTGTAAAATTAAAGGGAAGTTGCAGATACGCTGCTGGGTCTTCATTACAGAACTGATTAAGACGCAGAGTAAGCACAAGCTGCAGTCAAAGACATCTTCCACAACATGAAAGACCAAACCACGCTCTGAGTAGCTCCTCTGTGGGTTTGAAGGTCTCCGTGACCGCAGGCCTTGGGCTTGTCTTCAGGGCCAGATCTGTGCCTGGCCCAGGAAGTCTGGCCAACTCCACCAGGTCTAAATTCTACAGTTTCAGTGAGTGAAATGGAGAAGGAAATGGCAACCCATCCCAGTATTCTTGCTGGGAAAATTCCATGGACAGAGGAGCCTGGCGGGTTACAGTCCATGGGGTCACAAAGACAGGACTGAGAGATGAGCACACACAGAGTCAAAGAATCCAGAAACCATTTGAACAACTTACCTTGCTCCCTATTACCTTTGGAGAAACCCAAAACAAAATGAAAGGATCTACGGCTTTTGGAAGTACAAGGAAGTATAAGGAAGAACCTCTTGTCTTTGAGGAAAAGCCCACAAAAATTGCAGTTTAATCCCTGCAAGACTTGTTCATGGCTTTGTGCTCATGGTTCGGTCAGAAAATTCAGAGAAGTCACTTCCTTTAAATGAGAATTGCCCCAAGTCTGCCTCTATCTGTGGTACACAGAGCCCTGACTCAGGCAATGCAATGACCTTTCCAGTCTTTCTTATATTTGACAAAATATAATCACACCATAGTTCCTGATCTAACTACCCTGTCAGAATGAAAGCCCTAAGCAGATTGCTTTCTAGAAAGGTAAACAGTGGCTGGGCTTGTATGAATCGTGAATTATGAACACTCTGAAGTCCTCCTATTCATGAAGATTGTGACTTTTTTTTTTCTCCTCTTGGTCTCCACCTCAATCAGAAGTCATTAGAAGGTTGTCTTCCCTCTTATTAAACTAACCAACTAGCCCATTCAGATCCACTGGTTCTCCCATCCCTATTCCAGGAAAATAGGAAAAACACACTATGTGTTTATGTATGGAATTGGCAGATACCCAAGAATTAGGAATATTTTTTTTTTTAATGATAGCTAAGGGATTTAAATAGATGGGGAAACAATGGAAACAGTGAGACACTTTTATATTTTGGGGCTCCAAAATCACTGCAGATGGTGACTGTAGCCATGAAATTAAAAGACACTTACTCCATGGAAGGAAAGCTATGATCAACCTAGATAGCATATTAAAAAGCAGAGACATTACTTTACCAACAAAGGTCCGTCTACTCAAGGCTATGGTTTTTCCAGTAGCCATGTATGGATGTTAGAGTTAGGACTATAAAGAAAGCTGAGTACCAAAGAGTTGATGCTTTTGAACTGTGGTGTTGCAAAAATCTCTTGAGAGTGCCTTGAACTGAAAGGAGATCCAACCAGTCTATCCTAAAGGAAATCAGTCCTGAATATTCATTGGAAGGACTGATGCTGAACCTGAAACTCTAATACTTTGGCCACCTGATGTGAAGAACTGACTCATTTGAAAATACCCTGATGCTGGGAAAGACTGAAGGTGGGAGGAGAAGGGGACAACAGAGGATGAGATGGTTGGATGGCATCACCAACTCAATGGACATGAGTTTGAGTAAACTCCAGGAGTTGGTGATGGACAGGGAAGCCTGGTGTGCTGCAGTCCATGGGGTTGCAGAGTCGGACACAACTAAGCAACTGAACTGAACTGAAGGAATTTCTTTTCTCTTGTAATCTTCAATCTACTCTCAGCAAGTAAGTTTACTTGCTGCACCTCAAGAACTTCTAAGCAGAAAGTTAAGACATTTGTCTGCCAACACAACAGAATTTTCTTTTTTATCACCATGTTAAAACACTACAGTGGCTCAGGTACTTGACCAAGCCCCACATTCCATAAATCCTTAATGATAATCTCACTTTGCCCAACAAACTTTTCAGCTTATTCACTATTGAGTTGCTCAAAAAAAAAAAAAAAAAAAAAAATGACAAGGATACAGAAATGCCTCTCCAACAAGTAAAAGAATTTGTTCTCAGCAGGTGTGACAACCTCTCCTGCCACCTTCACCTTGAACAAGTCTTTGGAAGCCTTTACCTGGACTATTTCTCTGAATGAAGAGATTAGATTATGATAGTCAACCTTTTTGTACAATGGGAGGGTCTTATAAAATTTTCTTCTCACAGTTTGAAAGGTTTTTTTCTGATTTAACTCATCCTTCACTTTTTATTATGCTCAGAGACAAATAAATGCCCTGTTTTATATGGCTGACTCCTCATGCAGTTCTGGGCTCAAAGTTGCTATCGTTCAAGGAGCTTCCTCACAACTCCATCTGCCTAGCCTGCTCTCCCTACTCCCATGAAACTGAGTCCCCATCCACAACTCTGACCCTACTCACATCCTCTCTACCATGGTATGCCGCCTTGTTAAGTTGCTTCACTGTTGCTATGACACCCATGGGGTCTCCCTTTTCAAGAACATAGGCATCCTGAGACCAGGCCCACATCTGTCTATTCACATGGGTATTTTCAGCACTGGAGATAATTCACACCACGGGTATGTCGGCAAATGTGTTGAATGAATGAACAAATGAATGAATGAATCAGACCTTATGAATGACTGGATTCCAACTGAACGTAAAAAGAATTGTCATGAGAGTTAGATTCTTCTACTATCCTATGCTGTCATAGAGCAGTGGTTCCAAGAAGGGTCAATCTTGCCCCCACAGACTCCAGCCCAGGAATATTTCAAGACATTTTTGGTTCTCACAACTGGTTGAGGAGGTGGTGTTACTGGCATCTAATGGGGAAAAACCAGGGACGTTGCTAAACATCCTACAATGTGCAGGAGAAACCCCATAAGAAAGAATGATCAGGTCCAAAATGACAAGAATGGGGAGGCTGGAAACCCTGTCACAAGTGGTCTCGAGGTATTTTCAGTTTCTGAATGGAAGCCACCTGGCTTCATAAGCCTTTCATGTGGTCCTGGCTGAGGAAACGCTGGACTAGATAATCAACAAGCTCAAAGATTCTATGATTCTATGATTCAAAATGATCTTAAAAGCCTTCCTGTCCTATGATATCATGAGTTTTTTAGTTTTATTTTTTTGATTTGGGCATTTTACATAAATGTTTCAAGAAAAATCCAACATTAAGGCATGTTACTGGTCCATCTTTCTCTAGTGATAAGCCCCTTGCACTGCTGATGACCCTATGGGCTTTGTGGGTAAGGGCTTAACATCATTAAAAATTGTCAAGTCTTACAGTTAGCATATGGCCTCCAACTAAAATTTCTATGAAAAATATCATGCACACTTTCTCTTCTCCAACATAAAAAAAAATCTTCTCTCAAAGTGATGGGGCCCCAGGATAATCAAAATCACTCTTCAAAGGACGAGTACTGTGTTCCTTCTGGTTCTTATATCCTCAGGGTCCAGCATAGATCTGGCCTTCCCTGACAAGACCTGTGGGATGAATGCATGTATGCATGCCTGCATTCCAGGAGAATATTAAACCAGTGGTACCAACACAAACTAAACATTTAGGAACCTAAGCAATTCCAGAAAGGTTCCATGACCAGAAAAGCAAAATAAAAATTAGCACCATATATGATCCTGCCCCTTGTCAACTAATAAAGTTCATGAAGCCACATCACAGGGCTTGGCTGACTACTGAGATGGCAAGAATTCTGAGTTCCCACTTGTCCGTGATATGTGAAGTGGCCATCTTACCTTTCCTCACTATGTGAAGGGAAAGGGACTTCCCTGGTTGTCCAATGCAGGGGACACAGGTTCTATCCCTGGTTTGGAAAGATTCCACATGCCTTAGGGCAGCTAAGCCCATGTGCTCACACTCTAGAGCCTCTGCTCTGCAACGAGAGGCCACTGCAACGAGAAGCCTGCACCCCACAACTAGAGAGTAGCCCCCACTCACCGCAACTAGAGAAAGCCCGCATGCAGCAACGAAGACCCAGCGCAGCCAAATAAGGAAATAAAAAGGATCGAAAGGGAGAAGATACTCTGGTGACACCATTCCACCACATATTTCTAACACTCCTCAGCTCCCCTGAACGGATGTGACACTTGGAATCATCACCTGGGCCTTCACTAGACTGTCTGGTTGCCTATACTCCACCAAAAAAAAAGCCTTTCAATTCTTGTTTGCAAAGATTCTGGAAACCCGGAGGAATGATTCTCCCCTGTAGCTCAAAACTGTATAAACCTTTTCAGTAGAGGGAACTATCGTGTTGGTCAAAACAATCATTCAGGATTTTTCTGTAAGGTGGTACAGAAAAATCCGAATGAAGTTTTTGGCCAACCCAATATAACAACATTAGACAGAAGCAGAGTTTTCTCAAGCTCTTCCCTGGTGGCTTAGAGGGTAAAGAGTCTGCCTACAATGCAGGAGACCCAGGTTTGATCCCTGGTTCAGGAAGATCCCCTGGGAGGAAGGAAATGACAACCCACTCCAGTATTCTTGCCTGGATAATTTAATGAACAGTGGAGCCTGGTGGGCTATAGTCCCATCGGGTCCCAAAGACCTGGACATGACTGAGTAGACTAACACTTTCAAGTTTTCTCTCCTTGGCTTCCATAAAAATGTTGAAACAATAAATCATGAGAGGGACCATTTAGTCCAACATGGCCCAATATTTTCATTTTTCAGATTGTGAAACTGAAGGTCTCAGGAAAATTAGTCTGCCCATTGTTTCTGGAACATATTCTCTGGAGCAGGGGGGAAAAAAATCTGTTGAATTCCATAATTTGGGAAAGGAAATCAGCAGTGAAAACGCTCTATAAATGTTATTCAGTTCATTAATAGTTATTCACACTTGAAGTCCATGCTCCATATATTCTCACTAACAGGAGTGTTTCTTCACTGAGGAGGCAGATTCCAGCATAACCCCCAGTGTCTCCTCCACTCTGAATTCTGTACTCAGGAGCTTAACTGAAAAGGTGCAAAATCCACCGTCTGCAGTTTGACTGTTCAAAGATCTTCTTAGGCATGCAAGCAGTGTGCCCCTGCTTTGGAAACACATTTGGAAGACTGAAAGTTGCTGACAAAGGTATACACAGAAGGACGAGAGCTATAACACTGAATTATCTTCCCTCAGAATCCAACCTCGTGGAATCAGAACAAGGTTATGTAGTAGCTTTATGCCCGCCAAATCTACCCCATGAGGAACATTGCCTTATTTCTTATGGAAAATGTGCTCTGCCAACAAAGCCGCTGAAGAGGCTGGCTGAATGAGTCTTAGGGGTATCTGGAAATATCAGGGTCAGTTCATTTAAACAAAGGGGAAGAGTAGTCAGTCCTCCAAACGCCTGGCAGGAAAGCTTTCTCCTTGTGGCACAACTAGTAAGTGGCTGAGACCAGTAATTCCAAAATATTGGTGAAGCCATCACTTCAAATTACGTATCATGTCCTAGAACCAACCACAACTTAGAATATTTCACCATGTTTACTATACTATATACATATATTAAGTATATATATATATATATTTATCTATATTCCGAATAGATCTCTCTATTCATTTGTTGGATATGAAAGCCTAAATGTGGACTTCCCTGCTGGCTCAGTGGTAAAGAATCTGCCTGCCAATGCAGGAGACACAGATTTGATCTCTGATCCAGTAAGATCCCACATGCCACTGAACAACTAAGCCCAGAAGCCACAACTACAGAAGCCCATGCTCTCTAGAGCCCACGTTCCACAACAAGAGAAGCCACTGCAATCAGAAGTCCGTGCACCGCAGCTAGAGAGTGGCCCCCATTTGCCGCAAATAGAGAAAGCCCATGTGCAGCAACGAAGACTCAGAACAGCCAAAAGTAAATAAATTTTTTTTAAAAAAAGCTAAATGTATCCAAAAGGCCAGAAATCATCTTTAACTTTTCAAATATACCCTGTAAAATCTCTTAGGAAAGGGTCCCTTATCATAACGAAAAGAAGGACTTAGAAATCAGGAAGATGCTGATGTTTGTCCATCTTTTTCTTCCCATAGAATACTTGCACTTACAGTTTGAAGATCCACATAATTTCATCCTTTAAGTAAATGATTCTCAAAGAGAGGTCCCTAGACCAGCAATATCATCATCAGCCAAGAATTCATTAAGAAGGGAATTTCTCATGTTCCACTCCAGACTCAGTGAATCAGAAACTCTGGGGTAGGGCCCCACAATCTATATTTTTAACAAGCCCTCAGGGTGACTTTGATGTTCACTCCAGTTTTAAGAACAAGCTCAACTGTTCCCTCCACTCCCTGAGACCACCAGCTAAAATGCTGAGTTTCCTTCTCTTCGCACTGGGAATCCTACTTAGAAGGGCTGTTGATTGAATGAATATGATAATAGCTATGCAGTCTTTAAAGAGCCTAGAAGAGGACTAATGTTTGCAAATATTTCACTTCTTATTTAGCAATTACTGGGAAAATACTAAGTTGCAGAATCTAGCATCAGAAGTTAGAAGAGCGCACCCATAAAAGACAGTTATCTGTGAAAGAATGAACACTGTGGCCAAGACAATGCTGATACTGATATTCATCTCACTTAATAATTTCAAATCGTTCATGACATGGTGTCCTTGATATTTCTAAAGTGGAATGTGGCAATCTACAAAGGAAAGAATTGGAGTATTTCATCCAAAAAATACAAAGAGTTGGGTAAATCCTGAGGACCCTAGACTCTTCCATGACAGGAAGCTTTGTTAATAAACAAAATCTTATTAGAAAACACTTTCAAACTTGGAGTGGTTATTTGATTATCACACTAAAGCTGCAGTTCTGAGTTAAATTCGTTGTAAGAATCAACATTTGAAAACATAAATGTGTTTGGAAATCCCTCAAAAGGGTGTGTGCTTCCAGCTGACCAAGGAACTTCCAGAAAAAAAAAAAAAAAAGGTGGCTAAATGTCTCAAATTACGAACAAAGGCTCAAGTATAGGAAAAGAAAGAGGAAAATATAAACAAAGAAAAAAAAAAAACTGCCCACCCCAAACCAGTAGATCTATGGGACCCTCAACTCAAAAGCAGTATTTAAAACTGAATCACAGAGTTCATCAACTGTGTCGTACCAGTGCATCTAACCAGGACCTTTATAGATTGCTGAAGGCTACAGAAGAAAGACAGTCCATCAACACCCAGATTCAGGTTGTGAAAGCAGAATTAAGCAGAACTTAATGAGGAAATTTAAGGTATTACCCTCCTTACTTGCAAGGCAAAAGAAAGTTCTCAGAGGTTTATCCTAATTAAAGATAAGTTAGGGAAAAATGAACTGAGGTCAAAAAAAAAGTGAAAGAAACATGGCAGGGAAAAGACCAATGAACAATCTATTTTGAAAGAACAGGACACAGAAGAATATTATATAAAACAACAGGTAATATAAAAGAAGATATCAAAGATAAGGTGATAAAACATCAGAATGAGATAAAAGAGAAGCTGGCAGTTGAAGAAAGAAACTGACAACAAAAATAATATCACTGCAGAACCAATAAATACATTAAAGTAATAAGAGGCAAAATCCACAAAGCAAAAACAGAGTTGATGATATGGAAAACAGTCTTCAAAACACTGCACAAAATGCAGAGGAAAAGGACAAGTAGATGAAAGCAAACAGAGAAGATGACAGATAAGAGGGCTTGAAAACAGAGATCCAACATACAGATAAAAGGTATTCTCGAAGTAGACAGCAAAACAAAATATGCTCAAATCCATGATGGAAGCTAACTTCCTTGAAATAAAGGAATATCTGATGCTCCAAAGAAAATAACAGAGAATCATCAAAATTGAGACATCCTGGTAAAGTTACAGTTTTCTAAGATAAACACTGATTTCCATAAAGTCAAGATTTTTAGTCAATTGCAGGGAGAAAAGTCAAGACAGCCACAGAGTTCTTCCCAGTAACTTTCAATGATGGATCTTTCCATCATGAGTGGATGTCTACAAAGAAAGAGAATGATCAGAGTATCATTTCCCAGCTAAATTCACAACCATGTATAAAAGTAATAATAATTTAAAAAAAAAAAACACACATTTTCCAATCAGCATGGTAAGAGAATGCAGCACGTAGTGAGTTTTCTTCACAGTCTATTCAATGATGTAATATATCCAAGGGAAAATTCAAAATCAAGATCTCAAGAACGGAGAATTTAGAGGTAAGGAAAGGATGTGAACACTGAATCCACTTACATTTAGAACAAAGACTGATCCATTTATAATAATTACAAAACAAAACCACAATCCCTTCAGGGGAACAATTATAATAACAATAAATTATTCCATATAATAATAACAATAAAATTATATAGAATTGGGAATCCTCAAGCATAACAACAAAAATAAAGATGTAGGGGTGAAGTGGCATTAGAAGATAAACAGAAGTGGGAGAATATTCTCAAGTCTCACAGAAGGATATATATATGCGATAGTATTCTTTCTAAAGTTTATAAACAGAGCTATTAAAGTTAAAAATTTAATAAATAATAAAAATAAACACTGACTACATAGCTTTTAATTTCTTTTTGATCAAAGAAAACACAGCCCGTGGAGTAAAAAACAGAACAAAGGAAAGTGCATAGAAATACACAAGTATGTGCAAAAAATTAATTAGAATCAAGTATAGAAGATAAACCATAAATGTGAACTGGACAGCTACTACGGAAAATATTCCAAAACTAGATTCAAAAGCAAACTCCAAATGTATTTTGTCTACATGAGACACACATACAGCAAAATGACACAAATGCTTTAAAATTATGGTTAAAGTATATCAAGAAAAGAAAAGTAGGGATATTGATATATCAAGAAAAGAAAAGTAGGGATATTGATAAATATTAATCAAGTTTAAATTAAATTTAAATCAATTAAAATTAAATCATGATTCAAATTAAGTCATGTATAAGATAAAAAAAGCCTATAAGCTTAGCTTCAAGTTTTTGTAAAAGTAGAAAGAGAAAATAACAACAGGAAAATAAATTCTATTTTTCAAAGTTTCAAAGTGAACATTTAGGGAATTCCCTGGCGGTCCCGTGGTTAGGACTTCGCCCTTTCACTGTAGGGGGTACAAGTTCGATCCCTGGTCAGAGAACTAAGATCCAACATGCCACATGGCGTGGCCAAAAAAAAAAAACCCAAACATGAATATTTAATAGTGTAAAAAATTATGTAAAAAACCTCACAATGAAGATTGATCATGAATATTTATGCCTCCAACAGCACCAACTGGAGAAAGAAAAAAAGTGATACAAGAAGAAACAGATATAAGTTCTTAATATGTTAAATGGAGAAAGAAAACTAAGGATAGAATTAACAGAATTAATAAAATTGAATTGAGATACATCTCAAATTCTGTATCATGTAAACAGGAAGCACATCTTCATTTCAAGCAAGTATGACACATTTACAAAGGTTTTCAAATGCCCATGGAGGCTTAAAAGTGTCTATAATGCCACAATTAAGAGATAATAAATTACAAATAGAAAAAAAGTAGTCTATCATTTCTTTTTACACTGCAGCAAAACCTGGGGAAAAATGAAAACTAGAAATTCCAAACACTTGGAAAAAAAATCTTTAACATTCTTTTAAACAATCAGGATAACCAGAAACAAAAACTCAACTACAGAATGTGACTTTAAAAATCTTATTATGTAAAATGTGGAATTTAGAAAAGCTGTACTTGGAGGACATTTCATAGCTCTATGAAAATTATGAAGAAATAATAATATTTCTTATAAGTCAAGAAATAAGACTAAATGAATTAAACATCTAACTCAAGAAAAAGAGCAAGAAAGAATTTAATTAAGATAAAGATAAAAAATCAGGAGTAAAAAAAAACCAATAAAACTGACAGTAATCACTTATTTTTTAAAAATGCAATTCTGTGCAAAATTAAATAAAAACCACTATCTAGCCTAATAAGAGGAGGGAAGGCAAAACACAAATATAAAAAATTAATAATAAGAAGAAAACATCCATGAATGTAAATGAAAATAAAATATAGTTTAAAAATTACTATGTACAACTCATAATAATATTTGTAAACCTAAGTGTCAGAGAGGATTGTCTAGAAACACATACACTACCAAAATTAATCCAAGAAAAGAAATCCAATCAGAGAAGGGTTTTCAAAAATTCAGTATATCAAATGATTTTTGAACTGGTCCAAAGTCTAAAGCATAAGAGTGTCACCAATTTATTTCCAAACACACTGCAGTGTAGCATAAATATCAAAGCTCACTGTCAAAACAATAAATAGCAATATAAAAATAATAAAAGTAGACCAATGCACTTATAAACATCGGGGCAAAAATTCACAATAAAATCCAGGTGCACATTAGAGGAATATCACTCCATGATCAAGTGGGGTTCACTGCAGGAAGGCAGTATTTTGGTACAAGAAAATCTAGGGAACTCTCTGGTTGTTCAGTGGTTAGGACTGTCACTGTTGAGGGCCCAGTTCAACCCCTGGTCGGGGAAATAAGATCCCAGAAGCCACACACAGCCAAAAAAGAAAACCTATATTCTACCGTATTAGGAAGTCAAAGAAGAAAAAAATATCATCAACATAGAAAGACTGGACAGCATTTGATGAAATTCCAGAACTATTTATTATTAAAACGTTTTAATAAGATATATATAAACACTTTAATGTATATATATATATTACATAAAGCTCAGCAGCATGCTTAATAATAATACATTATAAAAATTCAAATAAAAAATCAGACAAGGATCATCACTATTACTTAGCATTGTGGAAATCCTAGCCAATGCACTTGTACAAGAAAATAGACATGACAATTGGAAAAGATGAAATAAAGTCTCTAATATTTACCAGATAATTCACCTGAGTGTGGGCCCAGGTGAACAACACTTTCTACTTAATAATTTAACTTTTTTTTTTCCCAACAAGACATTATTACTTTAACATTTAAAAACCCACCATGAAATGTCAAGCACAAGAGTGAGCTGGCAAGGTATTGTTAGTTATCAGTGGTTTGTACCTCAGTTCACCAAGAATATTAACTCTTCTGCCAAACTTGGCATTCCATTTTCTACCCAATTCGACTCTTTAATGACTTTAAGACAATAATCTCAGATGATCCCTATGCAGTAATTTCAGGAACTCCAGCCTTAAGGTCAGGAAGATAATTTTTCATCAATTTTATCTGCATATAATCAAGTCTGAAGCAACAGGCTGCTCCACCCATATATTGACGCTATATTCTATCTCCTCCTTAAAGGAATTTTAAGCAAGTGGGTGGCAAACTATGAGAATGACCTCCTGAAATCACATTAAGAGGCCCAAACCAACATCTTTCCCTCATAACCATCTAGAAGAATCCCAGCCTTGGATCTGTCTTAATCACTGTTGTTTCCCTACTCTGCAGAGGTATCCCTGCAAATTCATGGTCTCAAACTTACCCATAGTCTGCAGTCTTGAGAAGTGGAAGAGGTTTCCAGCTTCTGTCTCCCTTTCCCTTTCTTGTCCATGGGTACCTATCCTCTCCCTCCTCTCTTGCCCCAGTGGAAGGCAGGCTCCACTCCTTTCTAAGACCTGGGCTCTGACCAGCCCTTACCTGACTCACCTGGGAGCCCACCTGGTCTGCAATTTCAATTGCTCTCTGACTACAGCTAAGTCATTCCCATCTTAAAGTCTCCTATCCAGGAGGAACTCACCCCTCCTCAAAACACACACAAACACACTCACACACTCACTCCACATCCCTCTGACCTATATTCTCCCCTGGGGAAACAATACAAGTACAGTCAAAACCACCTAGAGTTGAATCTCAACTCTATGCCTTATGAGCTATATGAATTCTTGACAAACATATAAATTCTAAAAACCTTTATTTCCTCAGCCACACACAGAAATCCATATTCCATAGGGTTGTTGTGCGGACTAATCTGGATAATGACCACAAAGTATTTGGCATAGTAGCTGGCATATAGGAAGAGGTAACTATAATTGCCATAATTACCAAGACTTCCCCCTTTTCACAGACAAGCTGCTTTCATGCTCCTTACTTCTCCCTCGGTCCTCTCCATCTGGCGTTTGCAACTACCATTCTGCAGAAACAAACGCACCATGGGCAGGAATGACCTTCTTCAGACCAATGAAAGAATACTTCTACTCCTTATGTAACTTAACCACGACTTCTGCACCATTCTCCACCATAACCCGCTTTCTCCTTTAAAATAACTCTTTCCCCTGGATACAGAAGAACCGTCTCCCTCAGAACTACCTATCTCCCCCAGAACTGCATTCATCTTTCAGTCTCACTTGGGACCAGGGTCTCTCAACCTCAGCATCACTGACATCGGGGGCCAGGTTTTGTTGTTGGAGGGCTGTCCTGGGCACTGAAGGATGCCTGGCATCACCCCTGGCCTGCACCCAATAGATTCCAGTAGCATCTCCCTCCCTTGCCCCACTCACCCCCAGTACTGACAACCAAAGTGTTTCTGCTGGTTTCACTGGAGACACTTGGGGGAAATCATCCCCAGTGAGAACCACTCTCTCCAGAAAGCCCTGTCCAGCACTGCAGGGCTGAGCTGAGACCCCTCCTAGATGTTCCTAACCCTCCCAAGCGTTTCCCACACAGCACTGTCTGCCTACTTGCCTGTCTCCTCACACTGCAGTGTAAATTCCTTGGCAGCCGGGACTGCTTGGTTCAACCTCAGCCCGTGCCAGCTTCTGGAACCCACGTACTCTTCTTCCTCCCGCTGAAAACAAATTTATTATAAGACACACTCTAATAGGCTTCCCTGGTGGCTCAGTGGTAAAGAATCTGCCTATCAACACAGAAGACATGGTTTTGAACCCTGGGTTGGAAAGATCCCCTGGAGAAGGAAATGGCAACCCACTCCAGTGTTTCTGCCTGGAGAATTCCATGGACAGAGGAACCTGGCAGGCTACAGTCCATGGGGTCGCAGAAGAACTGGACATGACTTAGAGACTAAACAACAACACTCCGACACTTTAATATAGATTTTCAAGGTTAGAAAACCCCATGCACAAAATGTAAACTTGGATTGTAACATGCATCCTTTTTGCACAAAATGTGGCAGCAAGTGTCTCAGTAGCTAGAAAAATAAGGAATCAGGCTGGACTGAAGAACGGCATGTGTCTGGTGGGGGCAGGGGGAATGTTAATGCATGAGCTGAGCATCAGAATGAGAGATGGGCTTTAGCCTCAGTCCTCCATGGACAGGAATTAGAGGCCTGTTCTACTAGGAGATCAGCAGGACCCTTCTGCTGGTTTTCCCTCTGGATTCTCAAGTTTAAGTCATCTCCTTCCTAATCTTAACACTGTCCTTGTCTTAAGACTTCCTGGCTGATTTGGAAATTTTGAAACTTAATGATATGTTTCTACCTTCATCCTTCTCCCTTCACATCCTTGTACACATTACGTTCCTTAAACTGTCCCTGCCTCTGGCAATGAAATTTCAGACAAAGAAGACTGTCCTTACAAAATACCATTTTCACTCATAACTGTATTCCAGGAAGCTGATGTATTGGAGGGATGGGAAATGTCAGGATTGAAAAGAACGAACTGGTCTTCAAACAGTTTATTTCTATGGAATTTCTGGGGGGAAAAAAAAAGTCCTTGAAGACCCACATATTAAACAGAAATGAGGTCACTGATGGTCAAGGTTCAGTACAGTAGGCAAAGCTCTCTTGTCTCCAAAGCTAAGCACCCCAGGCATCCAGCTCCTTGGCCTGCATTACAAAGCCTGTGCTTCTCCTTCAGGAATTCTTAAGGGAAAATTCTAAGGAATTTTCACAGGTATAAATCAGTGAAAAAATTAGCTGCACAACATAATGCATTGTCTCCTGCTAGTTAAATAATGACGGTAATAACAATGATGTTAGTATATAAACACAGGAAAACAATGAGAAAATATATTCCCCAAACACTCCACAGTGAAGTTTTCTCTGGGAGTGGAGTTAAAAAGGGCTTTCACTTTCCCTGAATTCCAGCTTCTAGAATGTTTGTATATTTGTTATTAGTATGTCAGTTTTACAAGCTGCAGATGATTTTTAAAAGTTTGAGTGTTTTCAGAGAAATAAACAAGCAAAACGGTCCCCCTTTAAAAAAAAAAAAAAAAAATCCCCAGGTCCAACAAGTCAGCCCACATATTAGGGAACAGGTGGGTGTGTGATCACTTTGGTGTGTAAATACTTAATATGTGTCCACATAATAATGTGGGCACGTTAACAAAAGCAGCAGGGCCAAGACTGACCACAGAACACTAACTGCCTATTAGCAAATAGGCCCAATGGCAGTGCTTAGCTGGCTCTCTACAGGAACTTCACACAGGAGCAGGTGCATCCCATACTACTTGAGAAAGTAAGGTTCGGCTGGAACACAAACTTTAATCAGTCAATCAGCGAACCCAGTTAACAAACTGTTCCATCTAATGTTCAGTTTTGTTCCATGGGGCCCAAGAAAGACAAAGACTGTTCACCAGGGACTGCACCCTTTATCTTATACCTCAAAACAGGTACATCTTAAATGTCCCTCCAGGAAATATTAGAGGCAATATAATCCATTAGCCCCCTGGAGACACATGGGACGCCAGTCATGACCACTTCATCCCATAACTGAGATAAGGTGAGAAATCTGAGACTCAATGAGGTAAAGTCTGGCTTAGAAGTATCTTCTCATTGCCAAGACCATTACATCACACATCTAGGCGGGTGAAAAGGGAATCATTGACCTGGAGATCTCTGCCCTCATTTAAAAGAAAAATCATTTTCAACTGAGTCCAAAACACATTTATTGACCAGCGACCATGTGCCAACACCAAGCATTTATTGAACACTTGAGTGCCTACTAGATAGCTAGTATGGTTCTAGACCTGGGGGTGGGGGGAGAAACATGGAGGGGGTGGGTACAAAAGGTGGTATATGGGGAGACAAAAGGTAGGTGTAAGCCATGCTCCTTCTCATGGAAGTTAAAATAGAGTTGGGACAAGACTAACAGAAAAGAAATTAGAGAATAAAGAATTCTAAACACTTGATAATGAAGCGTGGACTGTTATGGTACAGTTTCCAAGTACAAAGATGATGAGAACAGCTGGGAAAGCAAAGGACACAGTGGGTCCACAGGTTTGATAATGAATGTTCTTGAAAGCTAAGCAGCCAGCTGGGTCAGTAACACTCACCCAGGTATGAGCAAAGAGAGATAAAAGGATCTCACCCTAGAAGTTAGGATTTAGCTTTATTGCCTACCACCTGACCTCAGGCAAGATAGTCAACTGCTTCCTCGCCTGTATAATGGGACTAAAAATATCCATCTCATAGGGATGAAATAAGATAATATCGATGGAGTCTCAAATGTCAGGCCCCTTCCTCCCTCCCTCCCTTCAGTGAGAGAGCATCAGGCAACTCTTACCATCCTTAATCAGGGGAATGTGATATAATGAAAGCTACATCCTCTCAAGATTATTTTGGCAGCACTACGAAGGACTTCTAGGGGAGGAAGAGAGGATGGTGAGACACACGCTGCTAAAACAGCTGCTGAGATGGTCCAGGGATGAGACAAAGTAGGACTGGCCAGGAAGATGTACTGGAGGTGAGGAGAAGGTGGTCAAACCTACACAGTACTTAGAAGGAAGAGATGACAAAAGCTAACGCTCTGAGGGCTGATCTAACCACCTGGTCAACACTTTCTGACCAAGCTGGAGTAACTATCGAGATGTGGTCCAAGTTTATTTTTATTCAACACTGTCAAGAAGAGTTAGTTCTTCAATGACTGATGAAAAATTGTATTTTTTAATTGCATTTTTAAAAAGAACAGTGCCAATGAAGGTGTAGACTATCACCCAAGAACTTTAAGAAACAACAGTCTTTAGGGTGGAACACTTAACTGGATGATACTCAGAGATACTCCATCAAGCTATAATACTTCCATCAACATATGATAATGGCATTTCCATGTATTTTCCAAGATAGCAAGGAAATTACCTAGACTAGCACTGTCAGAAAGAAATAAATGCAAGCCACGGATATAGAAATTTTAAATTTTTGGCAGCCAGGAACAGGTGTCATTAGTTTCAGTAATATGGTCTATTTAGCCTAATATATCCAAAAGTATTATTTCAACATATAACAAAAACACATTCATGAGATATTTTACATTTTTCTTCCATTAAGTCTCAAAAATTTAGTCTATTTGAGACTTACAGCAACATCTCCATTCAGACCAGGCACATTTCAAATGCTCAGAATAGCTCAGGGCTACTATATTGGACAATGTCAACTTAGACAACCTTCAAGGAGGGTCTGAACACAAAGCACTTATTCAATTGAGTTTTCACTGTAACTCACCTTGAGGAAGCCTCTACTGCAGCTGAACATCTGGACTAAAAGATTTTTAAATGCTAATCTAATCACATCACTTCCTTGACTTACAGCCCTACAATATCTTTACATTCTCCTTAAGACTAACCAGTTAGAGATCTCTTCCATTCGTGGAGAGTCTGTCACATTAAGTTATATGGATTACCGAACTAACATCTTGATATCTTCTATAAGACTAGAGATACAAAGATCTGCCTTAAAGTACACTCTCTCTACCTACATATTGTCAAAGCTGACTTTGTAATGCACCAACCCCAGAGCTGATCCAGCTGAAAAACACCTTGGGGCCAACAAGGGCTATTTTGAACCTGGCAATTGGTCTGTCTAGCAGCATCCAGCATGGGCTCAGAGCACATTTGCCTGAGTTTGTACCCACTTACTTATTGTTTGGTCTTTTTTTTTTTTTTAATAGTTTTTTTTTTTAATTTTTTTATTTTTGATATTTTATTCTTTTTTTTTTTTCATTTATTTTTATTAGTTGGAGGCTAATTACTTTACATTATTGTTTGGTCTTAATATAAATTGTATAACCTCTCTATGCCTCCATTTCCTCACCTGCAAAAAGAAATGTTTTAAAAAAGATAGTACTATTTGTGGAATTATAGTATTAAATGAGGATCAAATGAGGTAATACATAAAAACCACTTGGGCACATGGTCTGTCACCAGTAATTCTTAGCCATTATTTTCAAGGACTTCTTGGTCCTCCAGAAACACCAGAACCATGTTTTTCAACCATCTCACAGAAGTCTGTACCAGCACTGCCCAAGGGAAGGAGCAAAGCTGACCTGCGTTCACATCCCTGCATTGACCCCTAACACAGATGTGACCATGTGACAATTACTTAACCTGTCTGAGCCTCCGTTTTCTCATCTGCTAAATAGGATCCACTGAATAATAACGGTGAAGATTAGACAACAGGGTGGGTCATCTGGCCCTTAGAAACTATAGGGCCTGCCCTCTCTCGAGTACCACATACATTCCCCTTCCCCTTCTCCATCAGAGCCTAACTAACAAAACCCAATAGTTCCAGAATGAATTGGGGTGCATCTCTTCTGAGTGAAGGCAAAGAGAAACCATTAGGACAGACTGTTTACTATTTCAGTGGGCATCTGCTGTCTTATCAAATCTTTACCGTGTCTTTAATCATCACCAAAATCCATTCCATTTAAGCCACAGCAAGCCATCAGGGTCACTGGCTCCAAGATGGACTATTCTATGAAGAGCATGGCAATTTCCTTCCACAATGATACACTCTCACAAGGTTAGAGGATGTCTCCTGAATATCCTCAACTTCCTTTAAAAGCCTACAAAGCATTTGTCATTCATGGGTGAGTCATCCATGGTGTCCTGGAAAGGACTGGTCAGAAGGCAAGGTTTAGGACTTTGTCCTGGCTTTCCACCAACTGTGACTTTGGGGAAGTCACTTGACCTTTGTGGGTAAGAAAGAACATGTGCTTCATAGCGTTGTGGTGGAGAACAAATGCTACATAGTGTGTGCTGAAAGCCCTCAGTCTCACTTATGAAGAGCTCAGCAAATCAACACACAAGGCAACATGAACTTGACTTCCATAATTTACTGCCTTGGTAGCATATTTTGGAAATTTCTTCTAAGATAAGGAATAGACTATATCAGCTGTATCACCTTCTGCCTCTTTTCCCAGTTCCAGAGTTAAGAACTAGAGATCCAGACCACTGACTCTGAAAGCAGGCATAGAATGAGGCAAAGAGGCAAGAACCCTGAGGCCAGGGTGACTCACGGCTATGGAATTTCTAAGCGGGTAGAATGCTCTGTATTTCTCTTCCCAGTCAAGTCTCTGGGTTAGCAAGGTACAGATGACACAGGGAGGGAACAGGCGTTATTTCTCTGCAGACCAAAATTTTTATATAGGCACACATATATGAATGCATGTGTGTGCACCTGCTCCAGCTACGAAGGCCAAGATCTACTAGGTTGTATAAAATCAGAAATCAACACTGTGTTTTAAGAAAAGGGTTGTAGAAAGTATAGCATCATCTCTTCAGGTGTCTTCTTCACTGCCTCGGAGTTTGGCAAATAAAACGCCATAAATCCTTTGACACAAATTAAGTATTCTTAATAAAAAATGTTAGGTAGAAAGGAAGAGAACTCCTTTGGCAAGCCATTAAAATTCTCAAATGTTGTGAGCCTCTGAAGTCATGGTTTAGTGTGTGGGACACAAGAATATACAGGGTTGTGTGAGAGGCTTAATAATGCCAGAAATTTTTTTTTAAGTTAAAATTTTAAAAATACAAAGATGGTCCAAAATCCAAAGCAAATAAAGCCTGTGTTACATGCTCATGCATAAAGCTACTTAATCTTCTATTGAAGCTGCGCTTTTGTTAAGTGGATGCCAGGATCATTCTAGAACAATAGGAAAGGACCTCAAAGGGGACATTCCAAACATCTTGTGCGTGGATTTTCTCACACAGCTGTAGTTATTACAACTCTATTAAACCAGCTGCTAATAATTTTCAAATGGCCCATCCGTTCTACCAGTGACCTTGGGCCACCACCAATTTCAGACCTTATCTTCATGTCTTAATCAACAGCCTCAAATGGAATCCCCTCCTCTTTCAACAGAGAAATGCATTTTGAAGAAAAACTGTTGATCCCATGGCTTCTTTGTCATCAGGGAATTTGTGTAATGTGGAATTTAACCTACAAACCCCAATCTTCCTGAAAGGAAAATGATTCCTCTGAGATTTCCTTCTCTACAGCAAGGTGAAAATGAAACTTTTTCTTCCCCCCTTTTTCTTCCTTGCTTAACAGAACAAAATTCACGGATGGGTCTCTCAGGGCTCTGGAAAACTCTGAATGTGCTTGATCAACAATGGGAACTGATCCAGGGTTTTAAAAAAAAAAGCCAGGAAAATATATCTTAAGCAACTTCAGATAAATCTAAGAAAACATCACCTTGTCTATAATCAAGGGTGTGGTGAGGAAAAGAACTTACACAAGTGATTTCATTTTCAGATGTGATGTATTAACGGGACCAAAGATGATTCGCAGAGAAATCAACACCATGAAAACAAGAGTGCCAAGACGGAAAGGAATGTCCTTTTCTTAGGCTTGGAACCGAAAATATTTTTCTCTCTCGTGACCATCTTAACTTCAAAAGCAGAAGCAAGGAATGTCAATCCGTATGGAGCTCCGCTGGCGGCTGACTCTGTTTCCATTCTTTCCACAGAGAAGGGGAAAGGCAGCCCATTGTGCATCTCCGCCAAGAGAGAAGAGAAAGAAAAAAAAAATACCACTTGTTTTTAAACTTTCCAAGGACACAGATAACTCAGGGAGAATGAAAACACAGAGATGAAGAAAGATGATTTGGGAATTCAATGTTGGAATTAAAAAATCAAGAAAGTGGGAGAAGTCAAGAAATGTCAGAATTTCCAGTACCAAAAAGGATGGGCTTCATAGCTTGTATGCTAGAAAAAACATGCTTTCTTTTGCCTCTTTTTTTTACTTCTTCAGTACTCTTATTCCAGCAAGAACTTTTCTTCAATACGATAATTATCTCCATCTCCCATTTCCTAGAAATCCATCATCTCCTTCTCGAGCCAGTTTATTCTCTGTCCCACCTTTTTTACTTTTTAAACTAATTCTCATCAAATTAGCTTAAAAAAACCTGGATTTCCTGCACTAGCCACATTCTTTGTCCAAGAAAAAAAAAAGCCTCATCCTTTTACTTCACTAGAAAGGTACAGAGGATATTAGGAATGCCATTTAGTCTTCAGGAATAAAGATGAGAAAGTGGCTTGGGGCATCTCTCTGTTCACTCTTGCTGGCAAGTTTCCAGGCAAAAGTATTTGGTAATCTCATGATAATTGGACAACACAGCCCCATTATGCACTCCCTACGACGCAATATTGTTTCATGTCACAGCATGATGCAAGTGACATGAGCTTTGGTGTTGAGGACAAAGGCATAGTGACCTCTGGAATTCCATAGCAAAGCACATGCCCTCTGACCTGGACACACTGGGCCAGCCTGAGACACTCACCCATACAATGAAGGTAAGCCAAAATGTAGCCCCGTGAGTGGAGACAAGTCTTGACTATTTCTCATCACATACAGCATTTAGCCTCATCACATAATAAAACAATGTATACCCATTGTGGTTGTGGACAAAGACAACTGTGGAATATAGATACAATATTTAACTGAACTGTTTCATGTGCTATATAGTGTGCTAGCTTTTTATATCGGAGAAGGCAATGGCACCCCACTCCAGTACTCTTGCCTGGAAAATCCCATGGATGGAGGAGCCTGGTAGGCTACAGTCCATGGGGTCGCTAAGAGTCGGACACGACTGAGCAACTTCACTTTCACTTTCACGCGTTGGAGCAGGAAATGGCAACCCACTCCAGTGTTCTTGCCTGGAGAATCCCAGGGACGGGAGCCTGGTGGGCTGGCGTCTATGGGGTCGCACAGAGTCGGACACGACTGACGTGACTTAGCAGCAGCAGCTTTTTACATGCCTGAAAAGAGACTCTAGAAGTAGATGAACAAATTTTCCTAAAGATGTTTCGGAAACTCTTCCAAACCAAGAAACCAGAAGATCTCCACTGTTCCTGAAAGGTACTTCAGGAGTTGCTGGGGTGATGACTGGAATTTCTGAGGTACACATGTGCAAATAAGGGTGGGATACAGACTGACAACAAACTTGAAGTAGGTCATCCACAGCTTACTCAGAGCCAGGGAAGCCTTATATACGGTTTTAATTGCCCAAAGAACTGCATGCCGTCACCAGATTTTTATCAACTTTTAGCAGAATGTCAAGCAATGACATGTAGATAGATTGCCCTAGCCTAGCCTAAGATTACTGGTGGGCTACAAGTCCATGGGTGGCAAAAGATTCAGACATGACTCAGCAACTTAACAACAACAAAGACTCCTATAGGCATAATAGAAGGAGGGCAGAAGAACACAGTCAATGCAGAAACCAGCCTAGAGCATAAAGCATTCAAGGAGAGGGTGATGTCCATTCACTGGTATGAATATACCTCTACATCAATGCCATATGCATGCAGCTTCTTAAGAAAGTGATCCTGCATTCTGATCACCTGGCTATCCTGACATGCCTGAAAGAATAGATCACAAGAAAGACATCCAATCTCTTTATTGAAGGGGCCTATCTTCAGCAAGGAGAAAGAGCACAGAAGTCAAAGAAAATTCATGACAGCGCACCCTACGAGGTGTGGCGATGCGTTACACCTGCTGACTATGGGAGATAGAAGCACTAGATTATGAGCTTCTGGGAGACAGGAGCTGGTCTCTCTGTCCAGCTCCAACATTTAGCACAAACGTTCACTAAATGCTTGAAACAATGACAAAATGAGTGAGTAACATACAAGTAAGTCTGGTGTCTAGCCTTCAAAGTCGGGTTACCAGGCTTTCTTTCTTCAATGAACCAAGAGTCTGAGCCAGGAAAGACTATGCTAGCACCAAGGGCCAACCCCAAATCAAAGAGCAGGGCAGGGGCTGCAGAACCTGACAAAGAAGAGCTCACCAGCCCTGTTCCCTTTTAGCCAGACTCTCCGGTCCATATACCATATCCCATCATGGGCATGACTTTCAAATCCAAAAGACAGCAGCAGAGATAGCAACAACCTCAGCTTGTTAACAATCCGAACAAGGGAGCAAAGAGCCAGGCAAGTTTTGAAAGACAAATGGCAGGGAGGCTCAATTTCTGAGCCCTCTTTTTTAAAGGGGGTGCAGAGGAAGGGCATGTATGGAGGGAGGGGAAGTACTGACTTCCACCTAGGTGCCCCATTAGGCCAATATTTTGCAAAACCAGGTGTGTGCAATTTGCTTATTAAAGTTCTCACCCTGGGGCAACTGACAAGACTCATCAGTCCTGGAAGACATGTGCTATGACCCCAAGGCAAGTTAAAGCATATCCAGAATATTTTAAGCTAGAAAGGGAATCATTTTGTTAAAGTGAAAGGGGATCATTTTGCTGAAACAACTGACTGGGAGGGAAAGAAATTAAGAGTGGTTTGTTTCCAGGGTTTGTGCAGAAATTAGACCATTATCTTCCAAAACAAAGGCTCAAGGTTAGATGGCTGTTCCAGAAGGAGCTAAAGAAACGTTTTTTTATTGATGATTCTAAAAGCGGCAATGCTTCTGAAGGAAATGTTCCAACAGAGGGCAAAAGCACCAAGGTGGGCCACCTCACCTACTTGCCAAGAGGCCTGGGAGTCAACATTCTTTTGAGTACCAAGATGTGGATGACTTTCCCTATTCACTGGCTAACACGGTAGGAACAGGGATAGATGTGAGATGGCCAGTGGGAACAGCTGGCTGCAGCATTGCTTAAGAGGAGCTACTGGCCGCTGAAGATGCTAAAATATAGGAAAGCCTCGATACTGTTTTCCAGACCAGCCAAAAGGGGCCAATGGAGGCACCTGCATGAGAAATCACAGAGCCCTTGCTATTCTGTTATCAATAGCGGTGATCTCAAATTACATGTTAACAGATTGCTCTGCCTGTGAAACAGAGCTCCCTCCCCACCAAATGCTGACCTGGTTCCGGGCAAAGTATTATCACACTTTGTTCATACACAGGAAAATGATGGCAGAGTTCTGGTGGTCGATGATCCACACCCTGCAGATAAACAAAGCTGCATCTATATACCACTCCCCTGCCTGCCTAGAGTTGTGCTTGATAGCCACAAACTCACAATGCTCTTGAAATTCCTAGGCACATTTATACCTACCACTGGCCCTAATGACAGCTAATCTTTGGCAGCAGAAAGGGTTCTAAACTTATATTTAAAACCTCGTGAGGGGTCACATCACAAGATTTATGACCAAAGTTTTTCCTTCCAAATTTACTACGTCAACTACTAAAGAATAACTTCCAAAAGTCTTCTTTAACCACAGTTTGGTAATTCTAACAGTATAACATCTACAGGTTCCAATAGGAGGCAAGGCAATCACACCCCCGGTGGATTCTGTGATAAACAGTTAATTTTTCTCATTAAAGTAAAGGAAAGAGAGAGAAACAAAATGTACACTGTGGGTTTGTCTTTGGTCCTCAAGATCTAGAGGGTTTTTGTGCTCCTTAACAACTTAGTTACATTGGACAAGTGCTCGATCTTGGATTCAATTTCTCTAGCATAAAATGAGATTAAATAAATGATCTCCATGGTTCCATCTACTTTCAAAATCTCATGTAACAGGTAGGAAGACTATCAGGTAATATCTTGGAACCATAATGGTCAGGACCCAGGGATCTTAGCTTGGCTGTCTTCTGCAACTTAACTGTTTGACCCTGGACAAGTTAACAACCTTTCTGAACCATCTACTGAGGGAAGGGATTTAATGTAGATATTCTGGGAGGTCCCTTCCAGCAGGTTGGCAATGAAAGGCAAACTGTGGACAACATGCAAGAAAAAAAAAGAAGACAGCATTGATGCACAGATATATGGAATCTGGGGCTTTTCTGGCGGCGTGATGGTAAAGAATCCATCCGCTAATTCAACAGATACAAGAGACTCAAGTTTCACCCCTGGGTTGGAAGATCCCCTGCAGTAGGAAATGGCAACCCATTCTAATATTCCTGCCCGGAAAATTCCATGGACAGAGGAGCCTGGCGGGCTACAGTTCATGGGGTCACAAAGACTCGGACAAGACTGAACACAAGGATGATATGGAATCTAGAAAAATTGGACTGATGAACCTATTTGCTGGGGCAGGAATAGGGACACAGACACAGAGAAAGGACTTGTGGACACAGTGGGGAAAGGGGAGGATAGGATGAATTGAGAGAGTAGGCGTTTGGGAGGGAGTGAGTCTGTGACTTTAAAACACATACTTGCAACTATGGGGAAGTGCCCCCACCAAGGATTTCCCCTCTCCTGCAGGCTTCTCCTCAGCTTCATCTCCACACTCTTTCCCAACAAGCCTAGACAAGGCACAGACTCCCCCAAGTGGGGCTCCAGGCGGTCTTCACCAATCAATCAAAATTGGCACAAGAACTAGAAGCTCTTTGCCAGCACTATGGTAGGGGAATATGCATAGATGAAATAGACAGCAAACTGAAATTTCATCTCAGGCTTCTTAACTAACTCCTTGCATCGTGGACTTTGGACAAATCACCATAGCCTTTCCAGAAATGCACAACAAAGGGGATGGCCACGATGATTTCATAGGCCCCTTCTAGCCGGCGATGTTGTCCCTTTGAATATAACCAGTGACTTGACATTCGAAGCAGAAAGACAGGAACTCCTTTTCCCTTTTGGACCCTATCTCCTCCTGTTTTTTTGTAGTTGACACCTGCTGTGTACCCATGGGTCAAGATTTAGAATGTGCTCACAGACTATGTCTGGATCCTGCAGGCGGCACCCCAGCATTTTATTTATAAAACTGGGATCCAGTGTCACTGCCAACATGCAGTGGCTTGAATCCTGAGGGCTGGAAACCCTTGAGTCATTATCAACTTTTGAAACAGGCACACATTTACTCGGCTCAACAGAAAGATGTTTCAAGCTTCAAAATAATTTCAGATTTACACAAACATACTGGAGTCATGAAAAGGCAGAGAAAGTTTCAAGGGTGGTCTGGTGAGAAAACGAACTCAGCTACCTTCTGGCCACCCCACCCCCCATTCTGTCTTTTGTACAAAATCGAAGATGTTCCATGAGTCATCTCTCCTGAGAAGACCACCACGCCAGCGCCTTGGGTATGAGTTGATTAGTATTTAGTAAAAGCCAAACAGTTCAAGGCTGTTATCTGATTCCAAACAGGCATCGCACATTTGTCAGGCGACCTTGAACATACTTTACCTTCTCCGGGGGCAAACACAAGCCTCCATCTATCTAGACGAGAAGACATCCAAAAAGCAAAGTGCTGTGAGGACTCCTGACTCTGTCTGGCATCTTCCCTGTGTCTTCAGGTGTGTCTTCAGAGGGGGCCAGGGATGCAGGAAGGAACTGGAACCACTGATGCATCAGATGGGTCCCAAGCATGAAGTGGTCCTCAACAGCAGTCCCTCGTGCAGAAGAGCCAAATCAGGCTGTCCTGGTTCTAAAGTCCTGATGGGGGCATGAGCTCTGTACCATATGCCTGAAGGGTGACCTCATGCTGAGTTCTGCTGGGGCAGCTGGAATGGGCCAGGATTGCTTGCCACAGTGATCTGAGTCACTGCTCAGCAACATCTCGGGGTTAACAAGATCACATGTTCAGCTGCTACTTAAAGCCTTGGAGGCACTTCAACCTCTTAACTTGGGTAAGCGTTAGAAGCCTGGTAGGTAGTGTCCAACTCCTCAAAATAACTTTGAAGAGACTCTCTTCCATTCTTGGAGCTTCTAAGCATGCCAAGGACATGACCATGAGTTCTGAGGCCATGACCACTGTTCTCGGTTCCTAACAAATGACCGTCAAGAAGAGACATTCAACTTTCTTCTTTCTACTCAACTGTTTCTTCTCTGTTGCTTCTAAAACAACCTGCTTCAAGTGTGAAACAGATCGCCAGTCCAGGTTGGATGCATGAGACAAGTGCTCGGGGCTGGTGCACTGGGATGACCCAGAGGGATGGGATGGGGGTTCAGGATGGGGAAAACATGTAAATCCATGGCTGATTAATGTCAATGTGTGGCAAAAACCACTACAGTATTGTAATTAGCCTCCAACTAATAAAAATAATTGGGGAAGAAATAAAATAAAACAACCTGCTTCTCACTCCCTATGAGAAGACCTTCAAAGTGCAGAGGAAGAATGGAGAAAGAACATCAAACACCTTTAAAATATTTGTTCTGTAGCCACTCTTTTATGTGTAGGGGGCTTTTCTGCCATAGTGGTGATGGTTATTTTGGGGACAAACACCATAAAGAAAAAAAATAATTTTCCTGAACAATAAAGTTCCTACTATTTAGCACAGGGAACTATATTCAACAGCTTGTTCTAAATCATGATGAAAAAGAATATGTGTATATGTATAATTTAATCACTTTGCTGTACACTAGAAATTAACACAACATTGTAAATCAACTACTCTCCAATAAAATTTTGAAAAAGAAAAATAATTGCCTTGCTTTTTCTCAGGAAGCCAAAGTGTCCGATTGGTCAAATTCTGCAACAGGAGCATCTTCCTTTTTGTTGACATTAATGCAGAAACAGTCTGAAAAGATTATGTTGACCAAACACATTGCTTTGAAGCAGAATCTTCTCTCCAACCTACCTCTTCTCTGTCTGGGACAATGTTTACTTAACTGGTTCATTCATTCATTCGTCCACCAACCAAGCACTGAAGATCTATCACTTATCAGGCACATTACTAGACCCCAGATCAGGGTGATCCTGCAGTCAAGGTCATTCTGATTCACAAATGGGTCAGTGAGCTGTGGCCCAATATCAGAGGGAACAGGACAGGCAGACAGTCACACAGAGCAAATCCCTGGCCAACAGGTGCATCTTTTTTGTTAACAGAAAACACACACACAGAGCTAATTGGATGGCTCAGCAGCAATCTCTTTGTATACAGAAATCAGCACAATGTAACTTCCGTTTGTTTCTGCCAAAGGCACTAATATGAAAAAAAAAACTGCATCCAATTTAATTGATGAATGACAGATATTCTGCTAACATGGCCTCCATGGCGGGAGGGAGGGGAAGGGGGATGGGGGATGATAGTGGTGGTGAAGCATAGTAAGTAGCCTGCCACTAAGATGACATTTCCCCAAACCTAAAGCACTTGGTATACTGTACCCTTAAGGTGCCCTGGAGGTACTGAAATCCTGGGGAAGGAAAGACGAAAGCCTATTCCATAGCTCAAATTATCAGCAGCTACAGATACCAAGTTCTGACAGCATCTCTTTTCCTTTTCCTACCTCCTGCATGTGAGACAGTAAAGCACCAGCGGCTGCTTCTCCTCCGCGCCAACCTAATGATACTGAATTTCCGACACCAGTGGTTCCTAAACCCGACTTCAAAGAACACACATTCTGGGGTGCCCCCCCAGACCTACTAAATCCCTCTCCGATGGTAGAAACTGAAAACCTATTTTTAATAATCTTCTTTTTTGTTTCCAAGTTCTCCAAATGATTCTGAAGATCAGCCCAGTTTTTAGGAATCACCGCTCTATACAGTTAATGGTGATTCAAAAACCAAAAAACAAATTTAAAAGGACCTGTGCACCCCCTCCCACCTGACTGCCCACGTTTGTGGTTCCTCAAACATTTGCTTTCTGAGCAACGAAGAACAGCAGTCGCCTCCACCACCACCCAAATATCCAGCACTCAGCACATGAGACCCACAGATTCTTCACATTCTGAAGCTGTTAAAACAAACACTGTGTCTGGTGCAAAGTTTGCTCAGCAGCCCCCGGGGTTGTGTGGGCTCCCTTATCCATCTAAATGAACCAACTAAGGCTGCTGAGTCCAGGTAAAATGAAAAAAAAAAAAAAAAAAAAAAGGAGTCTCAGAGTTAGACTGGATTTCAACCAAACTTCAGACCAAAAGATGGACTAATCCCTTGCTGGCCATACAGAAACAGAAATAAGAATACAAGAATAAAATCAACTGTCCTTAGCCACATCAAATCACATCTTCCCTTGAAGTAACAACTTTTCTCAGGGTACTTCAATGTCAAACTTAGCCTCGCATGCATGGGAAATAACTAAGGACACGATGCAGGGCTTCTGTACGAGGTACCCTGGGAAAATGCTACTCCTGAGAATAGACCGGGATGCAATAGGAGGATTGAAATCAGAACCAGAAAATAAGACCATGAAGAGAAGTCTTTTCATTTTCTGTTCATACACTCTTCTGCCTTCACTGGGCCAACATTCACATGGTCTCTGCTTCAGAAAGGCTTTGACTTTCCTGCTATTATCCTAGTCTTGCTTTAACACATACTTTATATTAGAATGCGTTCCAGGAAGCATATGGCAATAGAACTAGGTCAACCATTAACCAAATAACAGGAAACTGCTCTGCAGTGCACACCCTTCAAAAGCTTGCTTAATGAGCTGGCTCTTCAGAGTATGTCCTTCAGTGAGGTTGGAACTAACAGGATCCATGGGTTTCTCTAATGGTGCAAGGTCACCTCATACCTAGAAGGCTTCTGCACACCCTAGACTTTCAGTGGTTTAAATATTCAGGAACCAAAGACCAAGGTGAGGAAACATGTTTTCTGAAGCTACTTGACCATCTTCAAAGGGCATGACTACTATCCTGGTTCCCCTGCTTTATTCTTCCAATTCTGTTAAACAAAAGGAAACACTGCATACTCATCTTTTCTCTCTATAACTTTTCTATATTCCCTGAGCTTCCATGAAATACATGCCACGATCCACTTAGGCTTGATAAGCCAAATAAAGTCTTGGGAAAATATCTGTCTTCTTTTTGCATATAAAACTACAAATGAATTTCCTGTAGGACCATCGGCCTTGAATTGTTGAGTACTCCCAAGTTTGAACGTTTCCTCTCCAATGTTTCAGACTCAGTTCTATGAAATCTAACTTTACAGTGGCCTGAAGAGTCATTTAGGATCCTACCAGTAAACCATCATGCTCAAATTAGTAGCCTTCAGAAACTACCAACAAACAAACTCTCTTTGGCTTCTTTGACCTAAACTGCAATCTACACATTCTTACTTCCAAAACATATTTAATATAGATCATAGAGTTGGGCAGTTTCCCTTGATTAAGCATTTATATTAATTCTCATTTTTCAATTAAAATGTCAGTGCCAAATCTCCATTTAAAAAAACTCCACTTACTAAAATTGAATGCTGGATGTCTAGGAGGTTTTCAGTAGCCACCACAGCTTAAAAGCAACTAAGAGAAAATGATTATTTTCAGAAAGCTAGATGTGTTTGGGGAACGAGACATTTAGGAGCAATACAACCTTTTGAGAAGTGCTAGACTTGGTTAACAAACTCAACCCATACTTACTGATTACATACATCTGCCCAGGCACTCTGCAAGGCACTGACATAGAGATGAAACCCTGCACCTGCCCTTCTGCAGCTTCTAGCTGGTTCCATTCAGTAACTGACCATGAGACAAACCAGTGGTTGGCCTTCCGAGTTGATACGGCTAAATTTTAACTAAGTAAGGTCTTTTCCCTGGGAAACAGTCAACAAGGCTTCCTTGAGCACCAACCTAAGGAACACTCTAGGCTGCAGATCAAAGAAAAGAAGCCCATTAAGAGTCACCCGTGTTGGGCCATCTTTTGAATTCTGGATACCCAAATCTCTTCCATCAGTGCTCTTCTTAGGAAACATCAGGTTTCTCTTTTCAGGAAGTTAGTCAAAATGAAAACACCAGAACCTCATTGAAGGAATTTAATAAATAATCTATTACATAGAATGCTCAAGATAGTTAGTGCAAACAGAGGTTAAGGTTACTTTTCTTCCCTTTTACCAGATTTTGGAGTCCTGTTTTACTGAGGAGCACACTGGCTCTTAAAAGTCATCATGTCATCAAAGATGCTGCTCAGCTCCTAAAGGCAAGAAGCTAAATGTTTATCAGTCCCACCAGGACAAGCTTCAAGGAGCCCCTTCACAGGAATCTAATGTGGATTCAAGTGTGTTCTGACTCCTAATCAAATAGTCACTGTTTAACAGTGCCCTACCTACAATGAGTGTTCTATAAAAACTTACGGGTAAGAGAAGAGGGAATTTGTATTTTTCATGTGCCCACAATGTATCAGGCTGTGCACCAGAGGCTGACATTTATGATCTTATTTATTCCCCACAAAAAGCTTACAAAGTGAGTTTTTCTTTCTAGATCAGGAAGCTGAGGATCAGAGATTAAATCATTCACTCAAGGTCACACAGCTAGCTACTCACTGGCTCTGTGACCTAAGTTCTTCCCACTACATATCATGGCCCTCACTGCCAAGGTCTTCAGGGGCTTCCAAACACTGATAGCAAAGGGTTCCCTTCTGCTGGATCTCTGTATTAGAGTCAGACGTTCCTTCCCAGTATGAGGGCACAGTGCTCCCAACACAATCTCCAGGACTCTTCAAAGAGGCTCCAGTGTTTCTCAAAGTGCCCAAACACTGATGATGGAGCAAGGTCAGGCCAGTTCCTGAGATATGAAGCAAGATGAACTCAGCAGGTCCTCCTGCCAATTGCCCTCGTCCTTACTCATCTGCTGGAGCATGCCAAGGCCTGCCTGGAATGACGCAGACGAGGGTCACCATGGGTGATCCTATACCCTTCCAGACTGCTACAAAATAAAAGCTCAGTGCTGCAACAGGCTGGCTCCTTGAAAACCCACCAGCATCGTTTCACAGGGTTCAAACCTCTGAGAGAAACTCTTTGCATCCGTCAACCTCAGCATTCAACCCGGGGGGTAGAGAGTCAAGCAGCAGTCTAAAGGTAAAAGGTCTAGGAATCTATGGACCTAAACCATGTTGGGAGTGCAAGTCCTCATACTGCTTGCTGGCTATTCTTCTTTAATTCACAAAGGAGTCACAATGTACAATTTTCCCTTATGCTGAAGTTCTAACTATAAACACACTGAAATAGAACACTATAGATGAGTATCATAGTTATGAAAGGCCTAGCTTCTGCCATTAATAAAAATGTGCCCCAACAACTACTCTTTCTACTCTACCAGCCCCACAAAACTGACCCCAGAAAGGTGGGTTTGGTGAAATTTAGAGCTACTTAACATAAATAAACATGAAACCCACACTTGGGTTAGGAGGTGTGGCTAATTTTAGGTGACTGCTCCATGTATCTGATGAAATCTGGAGCCTGAGCTTCTGACTGGTTTAATGCAACCCTCAAGCCTACATCTAAGCAACTCCACCTCAGTATTTTCTCCACAGGGGAAAACAAGTGGTAAGGTGGCTGAAAGAAGGAATTCATTTCTGACTGTGAGGTCTTCCCAGGCAAACTCTCGGGTCTGCTCCAGCCCCCGGGGCTGCCGAGCGCTGTCCCAGGAGTTGACACCCAAGAGGGCTGCAGTATTTAGGAACAGCTGATGAGAGGCAGGTCTCACAGGGCTTCTGCTGATCTGCATCTGGGAGTATTCATTCAAGAGAGGCTGTGAGATCCTTCCGAGGAGCAGGCAGCAGAAATTGAGAGGGCTCTTGGTGATCAAGTGCAACTCTGCTGGTCCCATGCCTAGGAACGGGAGCTTGGAATACTCTATACTTCAAATGCATACAGAAGGAAGTCCCAGGTATGAGAAGCAAGTTCCGCTGATAAGAATCCACTTTTCAAAGCGTCAGTGACTTCACCCCCTCTCTCTCCCCCTTAACACAGCTGCGAAGTCCACCGAGTGTCCAGCCAAGTGTACTTGTGCATTTCGTGCCCTCTCATCCCATGAGAGGACCCCGTTCCAGCCTGGTGGCTTGCTGCACTTGCTCATCAGCTTTCAGGTTTCACAAGGGAAAACAATCTCCCCCTCAAACTGTAGAAGCTTTCTTTTCCAGAAGAACTAGACAACCCTGATGGCTCTCTCCAGTTACACAGCAATTATGTAATTGCCGAGCTTCTGCAGAATCATTCTGGAACCATTCTGCAGCCTTCTTCTGACTACAGCTGCAGCACGATGCTCCGAGAAGACTGCAGCCTTTGAATGGATGGCAGGTCCCAAAGCTGAACACAAAGGAACATACAATGGGATTCCATCTCAAGCGCAAAGATGCTCCGGCCTCATGAAGTCCTTTCTCCTTCTCCCGGGCTCTGTGGCGAACTCCTGCCTCTGCCCGGCCTACATGTGTGTGGAATGTGCTTCACTCCATTTATGCTGACAGATTCCAAAAGAGGCAGAAAATCAGCTGAAGTTGTGCCATGGACCATACACAAGGTAGTCATTTAACACATCATAGGAAAGCTCCAGAAGAGGACAAGATGCAAAGGGGAGGTGGGGGGGCGGGAAGCATCTCTCTAGGCTTCCTGCACTGGCATGAAATGAGTGCTTCCCTTCCTTCTGCCAGCTCCAATCCTTCATGTTGACATTACACATCCTGTACTGTAGATCCACCCCCAGGCTGCCGCTTGCCCAGCTGAATTATCTCCTGCGTCACAGCGGTGGTAACAGAACTGCTGGCTCGGCAGACTTGAAAGCACCATTTCAATGCTTTATGCGTTCAGCAACTGGACATATTACCAGTGCGTCGGTCAGGGCTGCTCTGTGGCCCTCTCAGCAGCCATGCAATACTCAACCTAACCCTTCTGCTAACCAGATGGTCTGTTTGCCTCTTGGGACCAAACCATTCAACTTTACTTTATTAAATTCGACCAAAATGTGGGGACAGTTTACAGCAGTGTGTCTGGTTCATCTCCAACAGGGTTGCTAAGATGAAAATGACCTAAAAATAACTGGAAACTCGACTTCACACCAACAGAGAACAAGATATTTTGGAGTAAATATTTAAATGATCTGCCAGATTCCACACCCCAGCAGCATTAACGACAAGGTTAGCAAATTATATTGTAAATACATACACACAAAGATTCAGAAATACACACATCTAAATAGGAATCCAGCTTCCAGCCAAAGGTTCACCACCCTCTGGCGCAGTTAAATGTGGTTAAGGACAGCCATCTCCACCATAATCACTCCAATTACCGAAACAAAGAAGCTAACACAACTGGTAAAGAGATCCCACCTCCCCTGGGTTCGACCACCTAGGCACTCTTGCAGGCGAGCCAGGTACTCCCAGGGCCCTCAGTAAATGGTTGATGAATGAATAGAGATGAATGGGCACATAGTTCTTAAATATAACAGCATCAATAAAACACATTTTATGAGAGTGAAGACACTAAATTCTTTCCAGCTCTATCATCATCCCACAACTACTAACTAGGAGCGCAAAGCCAGGCAGTGGATAAATGGCAAGAAGCAAGCCATCTGTGCCAGAAGCAGTGGATGGCCAGTAATTGATCACTGCAAATGAACTGCAGAGGTGGCTGGCCGTCCGTTGAGTACCTGGCAGGGTGCTGGGTATTTTACATACATAATGCCTCAGAGCCCTCACCAGAGAGGGAATTCCACTCTAAAGATAAACTAGAGGCTGGGAGCGAATGAGGAATCTGACCTAAGTGAAGTCAATCACTTTTCTACAACTTGGTTGTCACAGGTGAGTAAGGATCTTACAACTTGGAAAGAACTGGACACAGATGAAGGTGGCAAACTGCAACCCCCCTTCCCTGCCCCCACCACCCCTCCAAACTATCCCTGCCTGAAGTCTTCAGGAAAATGGAAAGATCTTTTCAGTCCCAGAGCTTTTCTGCCAGCCCAGGAAGGCCCAGTTACAACCCCTCCTGTGTCTCCCCACATTTCTTACTTTCCTGAGGGCACTCCACATTATTACAACCAAAGATTACACCCAGAGAGTCACCGCTATTTCTTTAATTTGGGGGTCCACCCTTTGAGACCAAAAAGCTCTCATTTGAGATCATCCTAAAGATCTGAACACCAGCAAATAAAATAATGAATGGTCACTTTTCTTTCCCTCCTCCTCAAAAGTCTCTGCACACAATTTTAAAGCAGCAACTACATTTTTTTAAAGAATTAAACATTTCTTTATGTCTCTGTAAATGCTCAAAATGTAAAACATAGGGCTCCATGGGTAATCCACTTTGAAAGGTGAAGAATCACAACTGACCTACCCAAGAAGCACTCACATGTTCTCCATCTCTGCCACCATCACCACCACGCTGCCACCAAGGAGCCACCAATGAATGTTCTTGTGACCTGGAGCGGACCACGTTAGGTGACTCTTGTTAGGCCCTACCAACACCCTTCCACATTTTGAAATATCATCTACCCCGAAGGCACTCTAAAATTAGCCTCCTTACCCCTGGGATCTCTAAGCATCTGATATTACAGGACATAAGTAAGTGGACATGGACTATTAAAATAAACATTTGCACAGAGAGAGGACCAAAGCAATTCAGAGCAAGGCCACAGGACAGCCCTGCAGCTGACTCAGAGCTACCTACCTGAGTGAAGCCATGTAGAAGCAATCAACATTTATAAAAGATGGCACAGCCCACTATTCTCACCGAACAAATATGGTATTCTTTGATCATTTTTGCCAGCATGATGCCAAACAAGAGCAACAATGATGACACCTTTCTCCTAAAAAGCTCGAAGAAGTTCACATTTATTAAAACTTGTTCCCACAACTCTGAAAAGATGGCACAGCCCAGTATTCTCACTGAACAAATAAGGTATTCTTAGATCATTTTTGCCAGAATGATGCCAAACAAGAGCAACAATAATGACACCTTTCTCCTAAAAAGCTTGAAGAAGTCCATATTGATTAAAAACTGTTCCCACAACTCTGCAGGGAATATTTCTGTAAGGTGAGACAGTAAGTACACTTTTCCAAGAGGACGTGGCATCATCCTCGGGTGGTTTACAAAATCCCTACTGAGTACACGGGCACGTATGGCATGTGGCGGGGTCCACAGCCAGCCAGACCAGAGGTTCACAGTCTGGAAAAGTCTACCTGTGAATGGACCACAGCAATAAGGACCACTCATCACATAAGACAGAAATGGTGCAAAATTAATTCAAACATGGAGCCTAAGACCAAGGACAAAACAATTCACACCTGAAAAATCCCTGAGAGCAGACCCCTACACCTCAGTTTCTCTATCCATGAGGAAGACACTATCATTTTCCTAGGGCCCATTATAAACCCAAATCCTTACACACAGAATACTTTTTAGCCCTTATGTCAGTTCTACAGATTCATAATATTATCCCCATTTTATTGGATAGGCAATCATGGGAACAGAGAGGTTAACTGATTATTCAAGGCTACACAGCTAGGAAGGAACACAGACAAATTTTATCCCGCGATTGTGCAAGATTCAAAGAGTATGCTCCACCCGCTACACACCACTTTTCATAACGAAAGACGCCAGCACAAAGAACTGCATGTTCACACAGAAAACCTGAGAAATTTGCATTCCTGATGCTTCAGCAAAAAATAAGCACTTTATCCCAAAAAGAATATCCTATCTATGTAAAATATATTTACATACTTACACATATTTACATATTAATACACACACACACACCCCATATACCCATAGACATGGTAGCCAAGTTCCTAGTTGTTCTTCACACAGTTCAATGCAATGAAGTCCAGCCATAGTGTGCAAATTTTAATTGCATGACTTCCCCATAAAACTGCATGTCAGAAAGGGAAGGCTGCCAAGTGACAATCTGGCCCAGTGATTCAGAGTGTCACACTGACATACCCACTTCAGATACAGGTTGTTGTTTGTATTTCCTAGAAATCATTGACTTCATATAAGAGGTAACAGTAAAGAATGTCCCCTAGCAATGACATGTTCTTTTTCTCCTGGAATATACTGGCAGCAAATAGCATGAATTTGCAAAAAAGGAGGCGGAAGATCCTGTAAAGTTAAAAGCCCTTGCTCTATACTCCTCAGACCTTCGTGATCATGTGAATAAGGCAGCAACTTAAACACAGATAACTCTCTTTTTCACTTTAAGACTATGCCCTATAAAATAAAAGATCTATTCAAATGAATCACTTTAAATCTACTGAAAAGGTATCATGGCCTGAGGGAAAAATCTAGCCAGTTTTTTATTTTTTTATGCTTCAAGATTCCCATGTGCTGATTTATTAATTTTTTCAGCCATATTTGATTCTTAAAAATTGAAGAATTTATTTTTCTGTAGACATCAGTTCAAGCCATATAATATATGCGTGGGCACACAGACAAGATGATGTTGCCACCAACTTCTTTACTAAAGTAGGGGAAAAGATGATGGGAAGTTGGCAAGAAGGAGAAAAGGACCAGGAGGAAAATACTGGAAACATCCGAAATTCACCCTTCAGAGGCTGCTTCAGAGAAGACTGCTAACACTTACCTGAGCTGGGGTCAATTTTGCTAATTGTAGCTGACGTCTAGAAACGGGGTTATGAATATAATTATCATGAAGCAGCAATTGGGCAATCACAACCTAATTAAGCCCACTGACTAGATTATCTTGTTTTTCCCCTAATAATCACATAACATTTAACACTTGCTCATTTTAGGACCTGTGGGTTATGTTCATTCACTATTAACAAGCAACAGCCACTGGTCAGAGACTAGATGAGGGATTCAAACATGAGACGCTACCAAGGGGTGGGGACGAAATTCAGGGACAGCTGAAATCTGTTCTTCAATTCCATTTCGCCGCTCAGCACACCCAAAATTACCAATGAGAGGCAAGACCACGGGAGAAGATGGAAAATATGATGGGAACTTCACACCAGTGGAAGGATACAGGTCTGTTGTCTTAAGCATGTGCTATTTTATGTGATCTATACAATGTGCTTTTTTCACATTATAATGCAATCTGTCTTGAGATGAGTGATTTTTGTCTTTTTTTTTTTTTTTTCAGGATAATGGAAGATTTCTCCACCAGCCCTAGATACATATACTTTATTCATTTACCTCCTCAAACACACTCTAAAGCTCCCTTTCCTCCTAGCTCTTGGGTATTCTCAAATTCAATGTCCTGTTCCCAAGTGAATGTCACTGCACCCATAAAGAGACCTTGACTCAATTTACCTATATTTTCTGCAATGCTCCTGAGGGTAGCCTACGGAGATGACTCTTCAAAGAATTAAGAGGAAGACTGAAGAAATATTTGAAGGTCTGGCTGGTGTGAGGGAGCATCTTAGATGTCTAGGCACTGTGGTGAAGGCTGAAGAGAGTCTTTGTGGTTCTTAACGTTAGAAATTCCACCCAAAGAACCCCATCCTTTGATACAGGTCAATTTTACTCTCCTCAACATGTAATCTGTTGGGTTTTTGTTTGGGGTTTTTTGTTGTTGTTGTTTTTGAGCCTTATTCCCATTACAAGCTTTTATCTAAGAAAACAATGGTACTGAAAAGTTTGGTAGATAATGATACGGATGACAGGTTACAGTCCCAGAGTGGCTCTGTGACTCCTCTAGGACACTTTATAAACAGGACACATACTTCTCCTCCTAGCCAGGTTTTGGGTCGGAGTCTGTCTAAGGACAGACGATCACCTGAAAAGATCCATGGCAAAGTTAAAAAGGTTTTAGAAAACCACCACGAGTTGCCTGGAGGTTAAAGAGTCTACTCGGCAATTAACGCCCAACTGTCTGTCCTACAGAAAAGCTACTGTCCTAGATATCTGAGGGATTTTTGGACCTGCTCCATGCCCCTTAGAACAGCTTGTTACTCTATTAAGGGCATTTGTGGTCATCCCTGAACAACAGCTTCCTTACTGTACTGTGATGTTTCAGGGAGAGGCAAAGAAAACCAAAACATCCATCATGTCTCCAGGATCTAAATGGAGCACATGGTGATCACTAAAGGCTTGGAGGATACCAGCACCCATGCTTTGAAGAGTATTGGCACTATTTTCAAAAAATCACTCTTAGACAGTGGAACTAATTTTCAAATATGTCTGTGTGGCTTTTGAAAAACACTTCTTGTGCTTCCAGTAACCAGAGCCAACACAGGGCACTGAGACTGTCAAAAGGGGCCCTCACAAGGAAAATAACCATCATCTCTTCCTAAAAGAAAAAAAACAAAAAAAAAGTCACACAGCATTATCTTTCTGCTTATAACAGGGAGGGGCACCTTCTAAACAGCCAGGTGTATAATTATGTTATAATACTGAGTTCAATACAGTACAATTTTAAAATATTTATTCTCTAAATTTCCACCCACATGGTCTCTTGGGTTTTTTTTTTCACCATCTCCTCTGTAACTCAGAAGAACAAAGAGAGGGCACTCCAGTTAAACACACTTTGTCAAGCTATTACAATAAGTTATATCTCTCATATCAACTAATATATTACAATTAATTTTCCATTAAGCTCAGATTTCCTTCCAGAACACCAGGATATACTCCTGGCATAAGCAACTGGAAGAGATAAACCATCAGGAACATAAGCTATTAGCATACTAAGTAATAACCAAGGCCAGTTCCCAGCAGCTGAGAGTCAGGAGGTGGTCCCCCTACGTGTGCATCCTGGCTCCCCCATCAGACATCTCCATGAAACTTTCGTAAATTACTTTACTTCCCCAAATCTCAGCCTTCTCTAACATTCAAACAGCCCCTGGTTCATATTCAATGTTAAACAAATGTTACCTCGTATTAAATATTAACTGTGAGCATTTTGTTAACAGTGTATGCGATATTCCCACTCTACAGAGAAGTTGGCAGAAATTTTTGATGAAGCAATCATATTTAATCTCCTTTTGGAAGGTCTTCTTGCCCAACATCAGAAGGAACAATACTCAGTCGACAGCAGAAGGGGAGAATTTTTTTTCCCCCCAATGGAAGTATAGTATTGTATTAATTTCTGCTTTAGAGCAAAGTGACTCAGTTATACACACATTTGCTTTCTTTTTTTATATTCTTTTCCATTATGGTTTATCCCAGGAGATTGGGTATAGTTCCCCATGCTATACAGTAGGACCTTGTTGTTTATCCATTCTAAATAGAATAGTTTGCATCTGCTAACCAACTGCATGTCCACCTCTGCCCACACCCCCGCCCAGAAGTTGAACTCTGACATTAAAATGAAAATGGTCTCTTCCATCCAGACCCCTTTCCCCCCACCCCAGAAGCTGAACTCTGACATTAAAATGAAAATGGTCTCTTCCATCCAGACCCCTTCCCCAGTTATCATTATGAAATACTAATAGTCTTCAAAGAAGACCATTTAAGATAGAAACCACTGAAGAGCAAAATTTCTGGGTGATAAGTACTTTATTATAGAAATCTTTACATAATCTCTAGCTGGTATCTACATTTTAGCCATCTTCAGCCTATAACTCAGTGTTCACTTTTTACCCCACAGGTAGGACCCCCAGATCGGGTACAGTCTGGGTTGGGTGATCTGATGCTCGGCTGCAGACTTACTGGTCACGACACAGAAGATGATGTAATTAAGGATTAGAATAGCTGAACATTCTGGACCATGGTGGCCTTATTTTGGACGTTAAAATACCAGGATTGGATTGACAGACCAGCCTGTGATGCCTGGCTCCAGCAAACAGCTTAATCCCAAGCTGGACACAGGTAGTCATCATGCTCCATGCCTTTCCCCTCTGAAATAAGCACTTCTTTGTTCCTCACTTCTTCTAACACCCAGAATGCAGGTAGAGAAGCTCTATGGATAACCTTAGCAAGGACTATCACATGTTCTGCCCATTAATAATGCAGCTACTTTCTGCTGTGCTCTATTCTTTACTTCGCTCCTTTTCCAGGAAAATCTCCACCAACATCTACTTAATCAGCTCCATCAACCTTCCATCTGTCCTTTACCAGCAATGCCGTATTTTTAACACAGAAGTCACATAAATTGTCTCCCAAGATCAATCCTACTTTTTAACAATAAGGACTGACCGAAGAATGTGGATCTGAGCCCTGGTCTTCATATTTCACGTGCAATAGGTACCAAATTACAAGGTCTTTTTCCACTTGCGTTATTGTGTTCTTAAAAGCCATGCCTTTCTTCCTGTAAGCTCTTCCCCATGGACAGCCCTCTCTCCTCTGACTTGTCAATCATTCTCCCACCCCTCTTCTCCTTCTTCCCCTCCTCTTATCCAAGCAGTCTCTCCTCCCCAGCAAATTTCCACCACGTAATTATGGCAATGCTTTAGCCTACTTTTCTGTTAGCTTAACAACCCTGTCTATTTTCTACTTGTGCTGATGCCACTGTTTGCTTTTCTGACGGGCTAATCCGTGTATCCTTTCAAGGCCTAACTTCCCCCACCATGAAAGCAGCTGGAGTTCTGATTCACAGGTGCTTTCCAAAGCTTTTCATTAGCAAGAGAAATGAGATGGTTTAGAAACCCATTTCTTAATCTGCAGGTGAGTATGGGAACCTTTGTGCAGCAAACATCTTTCAAGTATCCCACATTGTGCCACCACACAATTATTGTCTGACTAATAAGTACAACGTTAGAGGCACATTTGTCACGTTAAAAAGGGAGAATGTTCCCTCAGAGAAGATCGCCACCACCCCCTCCCCCTCCCAGCCTCTGGTATTTCCCCGTTCAAGAGAAAAGCACTCAGCTGACGGGGAGCAAAACTGAAGACTTTCCCAGTCTTAAATCTGAACGGGGAAGAGAAGAATTCCAAAATACGAAGGCTTTAGCTCGTGTTCTGGTTCAACTGGCCAGACGAGGGCTTAGGGAGTGAGTTTGGCCTTCCCCAGCGGGGCTCTGTGGCAGCTAAGCCTCTCCACAGATCCTGGGCTTAATTACTTCTGACACAGTTGTCTCGCCTGGGCTTCCAGCTCCTTTTGTGTTCAAACCAATCTCAATCCAAAGTTAAGTCTTGGGCTCCTCATCTTAGACAAATGCTTCATTTCCCACTAAGTGATCCTGCAACATTTTCATCAGGACCCATGGGTTTGCTAGTGGAATGTTCCTCATCTTTCCTTGCACCGTCTTGGTGAAAAACCTACTTAGAAGCCTTCAAGGATTTTTTTTTTTTTTTGGACAAATAAGTACCCTCCCTCCCCCCATCTTCCTGTTACCCTCTGGAGCAGGCTCTGCTCTCTGAATGAAGTTGGGGGTTAAGTTGTGGTCAGACCCGACAGAAGTGCTTTCTTAATATTCAGAAGCAACATGCAGTGAACCACACAAGCAAATACATGAAAGCAAGGAAATCAATACCAAAATACCCATGACCTGGCACAAAAAGAAACCTTCTCTCCAAGAATAACCCAAGAAGAAAAAAGCTGTCTCCAGCTAGGAATTAGGCAAAAATGCTTTGAAGACACCAAGTCATCTGCTCACCAGAATTAAAAAACACAATGCTTTTTGCAGGTGAACCATACGGGGAACCTCTCACCCCAAACTACTCTACCTCTTATCATTCCAAGCCCTGAAAAATCCAACCTGGTGTTGGAGCCACACATCCCAAGGCTACAAATCCTAGGCGTGGGTCAACCGATAGGGACAGGATCCCTTAGAAAGCAGATACATTTGACAACAGCATTTCAGAGCAGAAAACGTAAATCCAGATTCCCAGTGTGTGCAGTTCTCCTGATACAAAGTTCAAGGGGACAAAAGATTCCAAAGAGCTTCCTAATCAACTGTCAATGCAACCTAAATTCATAAAAATGCCTTTTCCCCTCACTTGGAAACTTCTCATCCTTTTATAAATCCCAGAGACAGTTCCACTTAGAATTATCTACTCTCCAATCCACCCCCTCCCCAACCCAACCCCACTTTTTTTCTTCCTTCAGTACTGGCATGCAAACCATGCTGTTTTAACTTCTTTCCTGTTCTCCCAGTTCTTCTGGAACATTTTATTTTCGACAGTCAACTCATCTGGAGGAGTGCCACAGTGAGGTCCAACTGTTTATAGCGTTAACTGTGTTTCTGCCAGAAGTCCACATACAGCCCTACCTTCTCCAGACTGCCTCCTGGATTAAGAATTTATGCTTTCGTTTGGAAGAAGCTTAGAAAACGTGGAAACTTCCAAACATCCCTCTTCTTCTTTACAAAGTTACTCTCACTTGTCCAAGTGGAATGGGGAATGGAAACCCACGGTCACCCTTCAAGTACTATCCCATCCCTCTCTCGTGGTTAAACGTGGCACGTGCCTTCCAAACAGCATTTTAAAAGGAAGACATCGTGTCTATTGGGCACGGGAAATAGCTAGTCACAGGTCTGCAGGAGAGAACTGGGTCTCAACAAGATACATGGAGGACACATCTTTAGATGAGCCTGGAACACTGGGAAGCCACCAGTCATCGCTAAAGACCGGATTTCACTCTCTTGGCCATTCATCAGTATTACAAAATGGCATCTCTGCCAGAAGCCAGTTGAAATCTGTACCAGGTTGCAAAACAGATCCTCAGAGTCCAATTGTGGGCACTATGGGAAGTTGCAATAGACCCAGACAAACTTCCAAAGAAGGGCGTTTGAAAGAACTCCCCATCCCTGGATGACATCCCTGGATGTCCTGGGGGGAGGACAATCAGAAGAAAAGCACAGCTTCAAACCCAAGAGCTACAAGTCCCACGAACAAAACGGGCCTCTGGAGCATATTACTCCTGTGAATGACCACACTTGGCGCCAGGCTCCCCAATATGCTAGACCAACTAAAAAAAAAAATCAATACTCCTGCCCCACTAGCGTATGGTTTCAGGGTTTCTGAGACAGCCTTGCACTCTGGAGAGGACAGCTGGTGTTTCACAAACTGCTACACTCACAGGCAGGAGAAAGGGCACTGGGGTGGGAGTTAGACCTGAGTTCTAGGCCTGGCTTTGTTACAAATGAACTTTCTGACCTGAGCAAGGCCTCTGCGCCAGTTTCCTCCTCCTTCCAATGCAGGGGGAGGGGCAGAGGTGAAGGAGAAGATCTAAGGCACAAAGCAACTCAATGAGACGTTCTGCCTTCATATTCATTGTTTAGGGTGTTATCAAGCAGTCAGCTTTGACATGATTTTTAGTGTTAATGTCTACTTGGGAAATAATGCATTTGTCCACCACCCCCAAAATCTCAGTTTAATCCCCATGTTCCCCAGCCTTCTTTTATCTTACAATAAATGCCTCTTTTCCTTTCTTTTTTTAAGCAACCTTCCCCAAACTAAGACTTGTGCTATTAAAAGAGCTTAGAACTTCCCATTTCCTTGCTAGCGCTAAAATTAAACTGTCCGCTCCTTAGGGTCCAACATAACATCTGCCAGATGTCTTGGCATATCACACAAAAAGAGGAATTTTCTTCTAACATTATCTACTTTCCTCTCTGTTTTCTCATAATCAATGAACAGGTCACCAACACCCACCTAATGTTTCTCTCAAAGACACCAACTTCCTAAGTATGTGACCTTCACAAGATACTTGCTTTCACACTCACACACACATGGATTATGACTTTTTTTTTCAGTTGACTAGATTTTAGTAATAGACACTGGAAATATTTCCCCCCATTTCCTCTGAATTTCCTTAGTTTCCATATACCAACCATCCAATCATCCACCCATGTCAGATCCTTTGCAATCTGAATTCATTATTATTTCCTACCTTATGAGTATGGCATTGAGAAATAGCTTGTTTCCTAGCCATCAACTCGAAACACTCAATGCAGCTTTGTCAATGTTCTGTCCCAAGAGGCAGTGAACTATAAGACTGATGAAGGAACATACCAAAGAAGATAAGTAAGGTTACCTTAACCAAGAAATCTCAACACTAGGAAGGAATCCAAGACAGACTAGACCTTATTAAACTCCATCACACAGAAAAGGGGACTCTTTCCCAAGGCAACTTTACCGTTCTTTCCTTTCAGGAAAACTACCACAAGTACTTTAAAGTCCACTAGTAGAGTTGGATTTCTTTTTCCCCTATTGTCTTACAGAAGACTCACTAGAAAAAAAGAATATATATACACATATATATGTATATAATGTTTTCATCTAAAAGTTATAAACCAAGTCCTGGGAGAATGTAATCAATGAATTAGGCGGACATAAATTGAATATGAGAAAGATTATGGAAACTAAAGACCCAGCAAGAATATTTTTTATGGCAGGGTACATCACATTTCACAGTCTCCAGAATGATTTCTCTCTGTGATTATATCAGAGCAAATTAGGTAAAAGCTTGCCTACCAAGCCTCATCAACTTGGTGTTTCAAAAACAAAAAGGATCTCTGAGTTTTGACATCAAATGAGAAGGTTCCATTGGATACTTTTTTTATTTCTCTCACGGTGGTTTATCCAAAGTAACTGTCCCATTTCAAATGCACATATCTAGAAAAAAGCAAGAAACCATGTCTTGAATATAATGGTGCTTCTCTTGGTGATGAACACCCGAGATGGATGAGTCTCAGGTTGGAACACATTCGCAAACTCCAAAATGCCTGTTAGATACCTAATTTTTTTCCCTCCTGAAAAGCTCAGCTCTGAGGCTGTCTACATACAAAAACACCAAAAGTAAAAAATAAGAGTCAAACTGCTAGACTGGCAACCAGTTTGTCAGATTCTTCCCCCCACTGAGAGAAGTAATTAACCAGTTGTCCTGGTATCAACAACAACAACAAAGATATCATAGAAGTTTGCTTTAAGATCAACAAATAATTTATTTATGTTTACATAAACATATATGCTTAATTAGGTGCAAAATTATCTGGTAATTACTTCCCCAAATAACTCTTTTTATCCCATCGCATTTGAACTTCTGAGTTTGAACATGTAGCACGCATATATATACATATATACTTTAGCAAATTTAAATATAACATTGATGACATTCTACTTAAGAGCAAAAGTTATGATATCAAAAATAACATTTAAAAATGAGTAATTAAAGATATGATTGCAAGTAAGATTTTTTTTAAGTGCTCTTGGAGAGCCCTAGGTTATTAATAAAGAAGCAGAGCTCTGAAGAGAAGTATTTTTAAATGAGTATACACATCAACTGAGAATCCTGAAAACCATACATCTATGTCTACAAAAGCAGGGTTTTACTTCATTGACCATGGACAATTATCACCTAAAGAACCATGTATTTCTCCTCTCCTTTCACACCTCTCAGAAGAACAATAACCCTCAATTAATGACACAACAGTTTGGTTCAAAAAATGTGATGTTGTCATACACAGCACGGTGCATTTACTGAATGACACTGCTCCCAGTTACTCAACAGAATATAATTACATCTGGAATCTAAAACCACCTCAATCTGTACAAAAATACTGCAGGCATAAAGAACTTTATACACACACAAATCTGACATATAATGAGAAAGCAAAGCCAGAAAAAAGCTGGTATAAGTCGCTCACCCAATATGTTCCTTATTTCTGTTGAAGCTGGTACCTTTCTATATTCCTCCTTAGTTGAAAACAAGGTCCAATCAGCCTCCTTACAATAAATTAACTGGTTCTGAATCTCCTCCATTCCACTGTGGAGCATTCCTCACCTATCTTCAAGAGTCCATCTAATATTCTTCCAACATCTTCCCTCATCCTCAAGATGGCTACCTTATCTAATGGAAAAGAAACGTCTTCATGGTTGGCTTTTATAAATTCCTCAAGCATTTCAGGCTTTAGTTCTTTACTGGGATTGATTACATACATTCTCTAGAACTAATCTGTGAAGAACTCCAATCAGTGTGTGTGTGGACTGGGTAGATTTGGGTCCTTTCTTCAAATCATCCTCACAAAATGTCTTCCTCTAAGACTAATAAATTCCTCCCAATTAGAAAGGTGAAGCTACCTGGACAGAAGGTTTTCTCAACTGACATAATATTTTAAAATTTTGTTTCCATAGTGACATTGTTAAGAAGACATCTGATATTCCTGAAGACTTACAGTACTTGAGAACACAGAAAAGGGAAAAAAAAAAAACCCAGCAGAATGGAAGGGAAAAGGGAAAACAAAGGAACTAAAAGAAGGCCTAATACACAAATGAAGCATCCTGAAAAGAAATGTAGACCTTCCAGAAACTGGTGTCAGCCAGTCTTAAAGAGTTCCTCTGAGATCTTGCCAGATTTGCTGCTGCTGCTGTTGTTTTGCAGAAATCAACCCCAACCAGACAATAAAGTCTTGCAGTGCATCAAAACATGATGATAATCAAGCCCCAGAACTCCAAAAATCTCAGCTCAGGGCCACCACCATCTTCACAATGAGGAAATCACATTTCCTGGTGACTTGCAGGAGACCTGGAGCAGCTTAAAAGTTCTGTGAAGGACCTCAGTGGAAAAATGTTTAAGGTTTTGCCTTGCCTTTCCCAAAGGAGGTCAAAACCCTACAGGTCCACTCAAAAGGAGAGAAAAAAATTCCAAAAGTTTACTTTAAAATGGAAACAAAAGCCTCCATAACTTGTGAAAGTACTCCTTGGGTGGGAGAAATATCTGAGAAGCCCTTCCAAGCCCCTCATTTCTTTGCATAATGAACAGATAGTGAGGAACCACCACAAGATTCGCCCCCTAGAAAGGGAGAAGGAGAAGGCAGGCAAGCCTCCTCTTCCAGCCATCACCAACAGAGCTTCAAAATGGAGACATCCATAATTTTATAAACACTTCTCAGCTTTGTCTCCTGGAAACCCGCTCTCCTCCATTTTCTGGTGGAGTTACAACATGACATGGGCTTACCTGACTCAGTTCCCAGCTCTCAACCAAACTAGTTACTTCCTCAAAAATCCTGCCAGCCACCTCCAGAAACAAAACCAAAGCAAACCAAACAGCCAACACAGAGACTCAGACACAGCCCCCGGGAGCCCTGGGAGAAAGCCCCAACTGGTTGGTCTTTTCCCATCCCAGACGCGTGCTTAAAAATGAAACTTTTTTTTTTTTTTTTTAAAGTAGGGGAGGAATATAAAAGGAACTCCAGGCAGCCTCCCTCCCTCTCTGTAGGTTAGAAGCTACAATGAAAAGAAAATGAGGGTTCCTCCAGGAATGGTGAAAAGCCTGGAGAATGAACGTGAGAAGAAGCTTTGTGTTTTGGAGTCTGGACTGGAACCAAAGCAGACAGCTTGCAAATGGAGGACAGGGAGATAAAGAAAGGGAAAGAGAGGGGCTGCTCCAATGGGGGGCGGCTGCGGCTTCCCCTCGCGCCTGGAAGGAGGGCAGACCCCTGGGAACTGCACCAGGAGTCAGGCGACCCCCGGGCCTCTGCCTGGGGGTCCTTTCTCCCTTCCTCAGAGGAGAGCCAAGCGTGTGTAATGGCTTCTCCTCTCCAGAAACCGTTGTCTCCTCCACCAGACGCTTCTGAACCCCCAGCCTGGAGACAGCTCCTCAGCGGCTCCTGAACCTGCGCCCCCCCCCTCCCCCGCCGCCAACTCCCACCGCCCCGCCACCCGGCCGGCGCCCCCCGCTCCTCGCCTCTCTGCTCACCACCGCCGCCGCCGCCACCCCCCGACACATCCCGACCCCGCATCCCAACTTCGGGGAGAGAGAGAGAGAGAGCGAGCGAGCGAGCGAGCCAAATACCTGAGGAAGAGGGGGGGTGCCAATCCGCACGGCTTTGCCATCGGGCTGGGGACAGGCAGACAGAGAGGGGGAAAGAAGGAGAGGGACAGAAAGAAAGAGGTCAACCCGCTCAGGTCGGGGCGGCCGGGAGCGCTCCCTCCTCTGCCCCTCGCTTGCTCCCTCCGGCTCTCTCTCGGCTCAGGTCTCCTCGACTCCCGCCCTCCGCCCCCCTCTCTGTCCCTACTCCTGTCCCCACACCCGGAGCATCCGTCCTAAGCCTCCGGCCCTCTTCTCACTCATCTTTCATTTTCTCTTCTCTCCCTAGAACTACACGAAATTAATTAAGCCACGGCGCTCCGCTCCCCCCCGCCCCCCAGCAGAAGGAGCAGCCAGCAGGAAAAGCACAGCCGCCTCCACCACCTTCTCCCCTTCCTCCCTCGCTTCTCCTCCTCCTCCTCTTCCTCCTCCCCCTCCAGCTCGCTCTCCCTCCTCCTCCTCCCCCCCCTTCTCTCTCGCTTCTTCTCCTCTTCCAACAGCCAGTCCATGCAGGGGACTTCCTCTCCTCCCGGCTCCACCAACCCTCCTCGGCCGAATGAATGAGCGCGTTTGTGCCTCCACCACCCCGCGCTCTCCTCCCCGCGGCACTCGGACCACCCCGAGGTGCTGGTTAATTGCAGTAACTTACAGAAGAAGCGTCCCGGCGCCGGGAGGTGTTTCGGGTTCTCCAGCCCCACCGCCTCCTTATCCTCTTTCTCTTTCTCCTCTTCCTGCTCGGGTTATTGTTGTGGAAGTTGTTTGGGAGTCTCATGTGCTTCTGCCGGGTCTCAGCAATGGAGGATCGCCATCTTCCCTGCCTTCCTCGGCTCCTCAGACTCGCTGCAGCTGCAGATGACCTGAGATATCCGTCTCTCTCTCTCCCTCTCTCTCCCTCCCTCCCTCTCCCTCTCACTCTCTCCCTCTCTCTCTCTCCTCTTCTCTCTCCTCTCCCTTTCCCTCGCGCGCTCTCTCTCTCTCTCCCTCCCTCTGTGTCTCTCTCTGAATAATGAGCAACCAGAGGGAGAGAGAAAGCAAGACAGAAAGAGAGAAGGCAGACAATCTTCTGCCACACAAAACGCCGGAGCACCAGGGGGTGCGCGAAGCCTTTCTAATAACAACAACAACGTGCGGGAGAGAAGAAGAAGAAAAAAAAAGAAAGAAAATGAGGAAAGGGCTGGAGGTGGGGGAGAACGGTAAGAATTCTCCAAGAGCTGGAGAAGAGCAGAAGGTGGAGGAGATGCTGAGGCTGCGACTGCTGTCCCCCCTCCCCCTCGCTGAACCCCAGAAGGAGGCAAGGTGGTTGCAAAGTTAAGGCTGGGACATTGTCTTTGTCACTCCGAGCAACACAGAGCCAGGCCAGTGAGATGTAAGAGGAGGCGGTGGCGGCGGCGGAGGAGGAGGTGGTGGAGGAGGAGGAGGAAGAGGAGGAGAAGGAGGCAGAGGAGGAGGAGAAGGGGAAGAGGCAGATGAGATGAATAAAGACCTGCGGAGAAGGCGGTGCGAGGAGCGCGGCGGCCGGACTGAGGCGTGCGCGCTCGCGTCCCGGAGGCACCCGGCCGCCCGGGCCGGCAGAGGAAGCCCCCAGTGAGGACCCTGCCCGGCCGCTCATAGCGCTCCCACCATCAGCCCTGCCCGAGGCGCCGAGCCTTGGCCCCAGAGAGTCCCTCACACGCATCCATCTAGAGGCCAATCTTTGCAAAAGAACATACATGGGGAACTAGAGGTTGCAAGTCTAAACCCAGATCAACCACGTGGGGCTTTTTAATCCCTTTCCAGCTTGCGGTGTGAGTATCTCCAGTGAAAAGCTCAAATTGTCCATTACTGGCACGTATTTTGAAGTCTTCTCCTCCGAAATAAAGCCTCATTGTGCATTTTATTTCTTTTCTGATATGAGGGGGAGGGGGGCTGGGGGAGCGAAAGAACCCATCATTCTGAGCCTCGGAACCACCACTTTCTTTTCCTAACTTGTGAAGTGTTTTGACGGCGCACCAAAAGGGGGAAAAAAAGCCTACTTAAATAACTTTACACCCTCCAGCCCGGCGTTGTTTGCACTTTCTGGCTGATCATCTAAAGGCTCAGAAAGTAACAATCAGAGCTCCTAATGATAAGGTGTCATGGTGTTGAAGACAAGAAAACCAAGATGAGGCTTTCACACCTTGAATTTTTATTTGGTGTAATTTCCCACAAATCGTTCTGAACTATTTATTTTGCAAAGGAGTGCGTTTACCTCCTCTCTAAGTCCAGTGTCTCCTAAGGCTTTAATTTGATGGGGGGAGGGGGCGGGAGGTGGTGCCTACAGTATAAAAAAATCAATACAGCAAGTCAGAAGCAATTGAAGTTCAAGGGCATGGGCTGCTTGTACCATTTCTATTTCTCGCATCCTCGAGTTGGACATCAACAGTCTCGAGAGAGAGAGAAACACGCAGCGCGCGGGGCAGAGACCTTAATTAAAGTTTCTTTTGTCCGCGTCTGAATTGGGGGATGTTGCTGGATTCCTTTGCATTGGGGAGCGCGCATCCGGTGGAGAAGGCGCGGTGTAGAGGATGCCAGGCAAGATTGTCCTCTAATACTCACTACCTCCCCCCACCCCACCCACCCCCAGCAACAGTCCGGGCAGACATCCCCATAAGCCCATACAATAAAGGGGAGGAGGAGGCGCGCGCGGAGTTGGTTCCCACCAGATAGCGGGGTTTCCTAAACAGATCGGACTCCTTTTCCCAGCTTTTCCCCAATCGTTTATTCCGGGGCAGAATCTCTCACCCAGAGGCACGACTTCAACCCCTTCCAGTCAACACTTCCTGCCCTTTTCTCCTCCCACTCACATTGAAAAGCTTGGGAGCCCTAAAAGGGTGTTGATGGCGGGGGTGATAAATAAATAAATAAATGACACTCTACGCGTGCGGTGGAGAAGAAAGGAGGGGGGAGGGAGAGAGAAGAGAAAAAGTAGGCAGAGGAAAACCTGGAGGAGAAAGCTCTGAGGCGAAAGGGAAACGGGAATCCGAGAAAGAAGAAAGGAGAGAGGAGGACGGTAAGACTCGGCAGGACTGAAATGACCCTGGCTTTGTACAGACTTGGGAGGACTCCCCCTTCCAGCTGCCTGGAGGGACCTGGGAAAGTCCTTCTGCCCCGAGCTCCTCCCCCACAGGACCCCAGGGATGTCTGAGCGCTGGCCGCCGCTCCCCCATAAATTCCTCGTGGCACCGAGAGGAAGCGCGCCAGGTCTCCATCGTCCCTCCACTGCCCCGGCTGATAATTTACCTCTTTGTCTTTAATAAAAAGCTGACTTTTTCTGTCAAGCTCTGCACCGGGAAAATAACACTCGTATTTCAGGTTGAAAGCTCCTATCACTGTCGGGTTTTGGAGGCTGTGATAAAATCTTCATCGACGTGAAGGTACCTTCTGGGATGGCTTGGGTCGGAAGTCCTAAGATGGGGACCGCCCTTCCCTGGGGGCAGGGGGGCAGGGGCGCGGGGAGCCCGGCGGTGCGGAGAGAGGAGGAAGCGCCGAGGTCAGAGGAAACGCAGGGCTCCTGGGGCACCAAAGGGCTTCCCGCAGTCGGGGAATGAGCCCCGGGGAGGAGCCTTTCGCGAGAACGTGAGCGCGCCCCAACACGCCTCAGACCTCATAAACCCACTTGGCAAAGACCGGGCAATCGCCTGGCGGACCGACTGCGGTGAACTCAAGAAATTAACCTGCGCTGCAATTAAACGGGCTGCCGCCCTTTCAGACTCACCTCGAGCGACCGAGATAGCTCCCGAACCGGCCGCGGGGGGACCTGGCTCCTCCCTCCCGTCCCAGGAGAAGAGGACAAAAAGGGGAGATGGACTTGGAGATGGCCCCGCCCTTCAAACGCTCCAATCCTTGGAAACTAAACCTCCTCTCCAAGCCTCCACGTCTAGAAGGGACAAAGGCAGCGAGGAGATCCAGAGACCGATGGAGAGATAGGTGGCTTTCGGGCTTCTCAAATGGGCGCTTTGGGCGGAAGGGACAATGGCTCAGTTTCCATTCCAAATACAGGATACTCTTGAGAAGACCATCTTCTGGTTTAGAGGCAAATTGACTTCCCAAAGCCGTGAAGCAAGCTACTGGAAAACTCCCGCATAGCCCTGGTTTTTGAATGTGAGAAGGCTAAAAATTCAATTCATGACACCATGCACAAATTTTTCGACATTTTTTGAAGTCACGAGTGCCTGAACTATCCATCTAAAAATAATCGACAGAAATTAACATGAAAGAAATAAACATGGTGGGGGAATGTGCTTTTTGTTGCTTGCTTGCTTTTATTGGGGGTGGTTTTCTTTCAAATGATAAGAAAGTTATTTGAATAAATAAAAGCTAGGTCACTCAAGTAAAGTGTTGAAGCTGAAGGTTTTAGTGAAAACCTTGACAGACTTGGCGCTTAAGTAACTGTAATTATGCTTTGCCATTAGCGGACCATTAAGATAAACAGGAGAAAGTTCACACCTCCTGCTATTTCATTCCCTAAGAATATTCACAAAGATAATACAAGCCTCATTGGTGGGTTCTCTCCTCCACCAGGAGGGTTAATTTCTAAAATTCTTAATTAAAATGGAAAAGCTTAGATTTTGTACACAGGCAGCAATGTGAAGCAAGTCTCCTGAGGACATGTTGACTCCGTGAAATTTGCCTTTTGTTAATGTACCCTATGCCATTATTCCCCTGGAGTCATATGGTATTTCAGGACTCTGTTTATGTTCCAGGAAATAGGAATATGTGGGAAGCCCGGACCTTCTTCTCCCTTATCAAGGGTGACTAGCATACACACTCCTCATAAAGGGAAATTATGGCTCATCAGAAGAGTGCCTTTATGAGTATTAATAGTATAATAAATCTTACAATTTTAGTTCAAAATATAGTGGAGTCCTATAATCAGAGTGACCCATGCAAATATGATCCACTTACTTGCCCAACCCTAGCAGGATAGGGATAATCTATAAATCATTTTGGTTTTTAAAGGTTAGAAAAGGAAAGCACCCAAACCTCTCAAAGAAAAGTGTTTATGAAGGGAAAGGGGATGTTTATCCCCTGTAGAAGGGAATCATGGAAAGAAGGAAGAGTTGGTCCAGAAGCTCCATTAAAAAGATAGAATTTCCACCGAAACAAGAGTGAATAAATGTCTTAATGTCATTGGTTCAATACTGACATTATATCATGTAAAAAAAAAAGTCCTGCTTCCTGAAAACTATGCAAAAAAAAATTCCAGTTTATAAATCCCACTTTCTAAATTTCAGCTGGAAAACTGTTCAAGCTGATGATTTTAGCAAAACAATATTTCATCTTTAAACGTTTGACCACACACCTCTTGAACTTGGAGGTATTTTCCTTCCTGCCCTATGTAAAACTACTTTTCCATTCAGTTCAATATAGTCATTTTACTATTTGCATTTATTATTTTCAATGGGCTATTTATTTTGAATTTTCAAGATCTTTTACTCTTGTTGAAAATTAGTCTTTAACAAGTTTTTTTTAAGACTTCAAATTGGATAACTATGGACTTCAGATATCAAATAAGTGAAGTCACTAACACATCTTTCTGATCCCTTACAGAAAAATCAGTATTTTCTCATAAACCCAAATCTAAACACATGGAACTAGTTGACTGGTGTCCATACCTAGCAAGAAGTGACTGGAAGAAGACAAACACAGATAATTCATGATTCTAAATATCTCCCAAAGGAAGAGAAATTGCAATAACTAGTATTAAACTTACCCTACACGAATCTTTGCCTATATACCTGTGAATAAAAAAGATGTTTCAATACCAATGTTCTAATTTTTCTTTTTTTTAAAGTCTTTTCCCCAAATGGTAGAAGTTAAATTTATGGTTCTACCAAACTAGGTTCTGTAGTATGGAACGTTCAGTGGAATACCCATCAACAATTGAATATTTGTTAAGCATCTACGACATGCCATACTCAGCTGAATACTAGTGGTACAAGATGAATAAGAGACAATAAGACAAAGTCTAAATGCATGATGTTCTTCAGAAGCCATTGGCTTTAAAATCCCATTATGTGGACTTATACAGAACTTTAGATTTTTTACTCACTCGAAAACAATACAGGACATCAGCCAGTAAGGAAACATTAAACATTTTTGTTTACACTACAGAGTTATTAGGCAGTAATATTCTGTTAAAATGTTGGGATTTTATTTTAAACCCAATGTCTTGCCTTAACTTATAATTTAACATGAAATTCTAACTAGAGAAGATCTTTTTAGGAAGAAGGAGCTGTGTTAAACCATCTATGTTAATCGAAATTCATAAGAAAAAAAACACAGCTGAAAGACTGGCCATTTTTTGAGGCATCCCATCCAACAGACACACTAGTATTTCCAGATTCCTACCACTCACACTCAGACTGAAACTCAGAGAAGGGATGTAATCTGGTCAGGAATACAGCTTCCTAAAAGTTATTCTGATTTCTTTCTTTCTTTTGTTTTGACATGTTTCCATACTACTTGTACTGTTATTTACTTAACATATATTATTTTTAAATAAACTTTAAAAAAATCTTATCTCCATCAAAAATAATAATACTCTTGAAATCACAGATATGGTGGGCTATTTATCTATAAATTTTCAATACACACCAAAGGAAATTTATTATTAAAACTAGAATAAAGAAAAAAAGATTTTGGATTAAAAAATTAGTCTGAAAGTATACCTGCCGCACTCTTAATGATGAGGAGTGAGAAAGGTGTAAAGGAAAGTGTTTGAATTACTTTTTGGTGTACAAACAGGAATCATTTTTATAATTTAAAAAATAAGAAAAAGGTTGTATGGTCTAGTGGTGGCTAGTATAACCCCAAAGTAAGTCTTTACATTATACATTCTCAGAGGAGTTAAACATTAGCACAAGGCTTTTTAGTGCAATTTAACAATACATATTTAAAGTCATAAAATGTTCACACTTTTTGTTCCCTTAATTCCACCTCTTAGAACCTACCCTAAGGAAACAGTCAAAAATGTAGAAAATATTTATATTAAAAAAATGATAGAGATAAAATAAACAATTGAGAATAACTTGTGATTAAGAGAAGAGGAATCGTTAGTCAATAAATCCTCACTATGACATATCAAGCAGCTTAAAATTACTTATGAAGATTTTGTAATTAAACAGAAAAATGACCTCATACTATGTTAAAAACCTAGATATAAAATTAAGATCACTGAATATTTTTTCATAAGGCATACACTAAGAAATCACCTTGAAAGGATGTCAATAGTAAATTGACTTATAAAAATTTTAGAAAAGGTAGAACTTCTAAATGATCTCTATAAGTTCTATAAATATACAAATAATATATACATATATATGTGTATATATACATGTACATACTATGGTATTGACTGCTTTGTTCAAACTGAATTGTCAATTATCTGTTCAAGTATTTCAAAACATTTTAAAGTTAAATGGTGGAACCCAGTTTCTTATATCTAGTAATTATTAATTAATGTGTCTTATTAATACTGCTAATAGAACAGTGTCACCATATCTGGTTTTCACAAAGATAGTGTTTTTTTTGTTTGTTTGTTTGTTGTTGTTTTTTTTTCCATTTATTTTTATTAGCTGGAGGCTAATTACTTTACAACATTGCAGTGGTTTTTGTCATACATTGAAATGAATTAGCCATGGATTTACATGTATTCCCCATCCCGGTCCCCCCTCCCACTTCCCTCTCCACCCGATCCCTCTGGGTCTTCCCAGTGCACCAGGCCCAAGCACTTGTCTCATGCATCCAACCTGGGCTGGTGATCTGTTTCACCCTAGATAATATACATGTTTCGATGCTGTTCTCTTGAAACATCCCACCCTCGCCTTCTCCCACAGAGTCCACAAGTCTGTTCTATACATCTGAGTCTCTTTTTCTGTTTTGCATATAGGGTTATCGTTACCATCTTTCTAAATTCCATATATATGTGTTAGTATACTGTAATGGTCTTTATCTTTCTGGCTTACTTTGCTCTGTATAATGGGCTCCAGTTTCATCCATCTCATTAGAACTGATTCAAATGAATTCTTTTTAATGGCTGAGTAATATTCCATGGTGTATATGTACCACAGCTTCCTCATCCATTCGTCTGCTGATGGGCATCTAGGTTGCTTCCATGTCCTGGCTATTATAAACAGTGCTGCGATGAACATTGGGGTGCACGTGTCTCTTTCAGATCTGCTTTCCTCGGTGTCACAAAGATAGTTTAATTTGCTTTTTACAGGGACAACAGGAGTATTTGAGTGAGTATTATGAATACATTGTATATATAAAAGGAAATTTAGGACCAGTGATTTAACTTAAGATCTTCCAACCCTAATAATGTAAAGAAGACTAAAATCCAGTTCTCCCAATTTCTACTCTTATATTTTGAAATCTAGACTTCCATATAATCTCAAAAACATTACCAAATATTATCAAAGGAAATTTTCTAATGACCTATATGAAAAAAGGTTATCTTTATCTGTTGTGTGAATGAAAGCTCTGATGCTCCTTTATACCTAAAATTAGAATATATACTGTATAAATATATATGTGTGTGTATATATATATATGTATATTTACATTTTCCATTTGTTAAGCATATATATAATTCCCAGTTCTTGAAGATATGGAAAAATAGATCCTCTAGTTCTCTGTTAGTGGGAATATGAAAAATTTCAATCTTTCTCAATGTATTAGAGGTCTTTAACCCAGGAATTTAACTTTTAAAAATCGACTTAGGAAAACTCATAACTATCATCAAAATTTTTTATACAAAGGAGTTAATTATGGCATTAATACCCAACGACAAGTGATTGTTAAATTATGTTCATCTATGTAACAGGAATATTTATTTATTTAATGGCTGTACCCCGAAGCATCTGGGATCTTAGTTCCCTGTTTAGGGGTCAAACCTATGCCCCCTGCATCAGAAGTGCTGAGTCCCAACCACTGGACTACCAGGAAGTCCCAGTAAGAAGTTATATATCTATAAATTCTGTAAGAAAAATTAAATGATAGTGAAATAGTTACATGATTTTTGATAAGGAGAAAAATAGATTTTGAAACAATATAATAACACTGTCCCATATTTGTAAATATGTGTGTATATCTAGGCATTGAAGAATTATTAGAAAAGTGTAATCAAAATGTTAACTAGTTTTTTCCAGGTGATGTAATTGTTTCTAGGTGATGTAATTTTTTCCAGGTGATATAATTATGGGTACATTATATATCATTTTCTGCTGTGGCTTCTTAGATTTTTAAACATTTGTACAATGACTCTCTTTTTCAATTAGAAAGATAAAACTTTAGAACTTCCAAATAAAGTTTGCTAGCACAAGATTTCTCTCCCTCTCTCTCTTTTTTAAAATATTTATTTATTTGGCTGAGTCAGGTCTTAGTTGCAGCACTTGGTATCTTTAGTTTTCATATGTGAGATCTAATTCCCCAGCCAGGGATTATACCTGAGCCCCCTGCAGTGGGAGCGCAGAGTCTGCACTGGGAGCACAGAGTCTTAGCTACTGGATCACCAGGGAAGTCCCACAAGATTTCTCTTCTATCATAAAGACTGACAAAACCAAATGTTTGTCTAATTTGTAAATATACATATATATGATTTTATTAATCATTAATTAAAATGCACACACCTAGAAAATTTTGCATCCATTTATTTAGCTTCCCAAACAGCCTTTACCCAGAGTTCCATGCTTCTAGAACAGATTTTGGGTAATAACTGTCAGCACCAAGGTAACTTGACCTTGCATCGACCACCCACCACCTGGTGACTGACCCTTGTAGATTTCATACGCGTTGCTGTTTCAGGATAAAATGGAATCTACACATATTCTCTCCTGTCTACTATGTTGAGGTTTAATTTCCCAGCAAGCGCTAAAAACAGTATTTCACAAAAGTTAGTCATTGGATACATGTTCTTTTAAGTGTCTGGAATGCAGAACAAGTTTATTTTTTAGTATCTTTCTGATGTTTTTCAAGGTGCAGATTTTACGTGAGTGTTTATTGATTTAATGTTTATACTAAAGACAGATCCAGCTCTAACAATGAATATCTACTCACTAGTTTCCAACTCCTGCTCTTACAAGCGATAACCCTGGGCTCTGTGTGTCAGTTTCCACATCTGTAAAAGAAGTCTAATTAAATACTTATAGAATTGCTATGAGGATTTTTAAAAATTAATTTTCATTGGCATGTAGTTGATTTACAATGTCGTAGTTATGAGGATTTTTTTTAATGCATGTAAAGAATATGAAGATCTAACTGTAACTGCAAGCTAATATGAACTGTGTTCTCAAAGTTTTAATGTGAGATGGCATAGGTAAAGAGCCTTAAATTTGGAGTCAAGAGTTAGGTATCTAGCCCAGGAAATCAAGAGCAGAATATGCACACATAACGAAAGCAATTCATTACTATGTAAATAAATCTTAAAAATCAACAGCAATCATTTGAAATAAAAAGCTTAAGTATGATTAACTGTATCTAAGTTCTTCTATTACTATTTATTTCTCTTTGTTAGTTTACTTTGTCATTTGCTAAAGCTCAGCCACCAGACATGTGGCAGTAGGACCACAGGTATTTTGAAAGTGAAAAAGAAAAATCTTAAAATCAAGAAAAGTATTTTTTATTGATATCTCAAATCCAAGAAATGGTTGTGTATGCTCAGAAAAGTCCACACAATGCAGGAATTGTTATAATAAATGTAAATAAGTAAACTATAGCAGATGGGGAGTATGGTCTTTTACTTCATTTTTCTGTGAGTTGTATAGAGATCACCATCGTTCATTAGTCTAGCTTCTGGATCAGCACTGTTCTGTGGGAGCACAATTTGAAAACCACTGATCTACTGCAGATGAGAAAATGGTCTCAAGGAAAAGTGATTTGCCCATGATTACAGACCAAGTTATTAAAGATCCAGACCTACCCAGATCCTCTTTATGGCAATTTCCATCACATCTAATTTATCTCTTCTAGCAAAAGAGACTCCCTTGAGCTGGTATTGAACTTTTCCATCCCTCCTTCCCACCCTCCTCCTTCTCTCGCTTTCTTTCTAAGGTTTCCCAGACATGAGAAACTATACTTTACATAACCAGCAGTAATTAACAGCTTAGTCAACCAGTAAATAATTTTTATACTTTCTCTAAATTATTTTGATGACTTTCAATTCATTTCATCCTTTTTTTCTAACCTCACAGGATTAGCAGAAGAGCTAATTGTGTTCTCCACAGATCCACGTCTGCTGTTCCTTGGGGATGTTTAGGGATTTCCCTTCACCTTTTTCTTTTCATCTTTCACTCTAAAAGGGTGCTTATAGGCTTCGGACCAAGAGGGGGAAAAAAAGACAAAGGGGATGTAAGGTTTTTCACTGGGACAATTATAATTCTGCTTTTATTTCTCGTAGAGATATAAATGTAGAAACAGCACTATTCTGCTTATCGGGGATCATGTGAAAGAAGAAAAGTTGATTGTTCTGGCCGTTTTGTGCTCACTCGGTATCACGCAGCATTCACAAAGGAATTATTTCTACCTTTGGAAAAGGAGATCGGCCGGTGGTCTCATTTGACTTACAACACTGCCCTGAATTTGAAATTAGTATGGACTTTTTAAAGGTCATGAACTTGGAATTATAGTATCAACTTGGTTGTCAGATTAATTCTGTGGATACTAGAACTGAATGGTAAAGCATATAACATGGAAGAAGAAAAGCAACAGTGATTGTTATTACAGCTTCATTTGACTATAGTGAAGATCTAGGGGATGTTCCTGTCCCATCCACTGAGATGACCACAGAATCCAAGACATCTCAGGTGAACTGTTACCTGAACAACGCAGGAACATAAACCCTCATCCAGCAAAGGAACATTTGTGAGAAGATGCACAGATTTTGCCCAAAGCTGGGAAAAGCCCCAATGCTCTAGATCAGAAATAGAAATCATTGACATCTCTAAATGATCTCACAAAACATTCCCCACATACATTTTAAAAATCTATTCTTCACAACAATTCATGACATGAAGATTATTTCTTCTATTTTCTGTTTGGAGAAACCAAGGCTCAAATCAGTCCAGTGACTTTATCCAAGCTCATTCAACGAACACTTGGACTTGAACTCAGGACTTCTGATTCCAGATAGCATCATCTTTCCACACTGTCAAGTGTTAAACTCCCAACTTGACATAGTAATATTTTTTTCTATCTATTTATAGATGTATTTCCTGATTATAAAAGTAACATGTATTTTAGCAAATGTAGGAAACACAGAAAAAATTTTAAAATCTAGTTCCAAAACCTAGAGAGAATTATTATTATTTTCTGATGTGAAATATTATAATATTATAATATTTCTCATCTATATTTCTCCCATTGCTATTAGATAGTTTCTGTTCTTGTTTTTTTTTTATGTGTATTTTTTTTGTTTACATATATTTTGTGTATGTATCGTTCATTGACTTGTGATGTTCACTTTATATATTAAGAATGCTAACTTGTTCTAATATGTAGTAAAATATTTTTCTTAGTTTTTATTTACTTTTAACTTTAATAATGCTTTTAGATACCTAAAAGTTTAAAATTGCATGTTTAAATTTATTGATCACTTTCTTTATGCTGTTTCTTGTTGGTATAGTATAAGAAAGGCTTTCACTCCCCATAATAGAACAACAATTCATTTACATGATTTGTTGTGTTTTCATTAATTCCAAGATTTTAATTTTCCCATTTAATTCTACAATTGATATAGAATTTAATTTTTAATATGTTATATGAGGTAGATATTAAATATAATTGTTTTACAAATCATTAACTAAATTGTCTCAGAATTATTTCAAAAAACATTCTTTACCCAATTAATTGGAAGGTCACCTTTGTTGCACACTATAATTTTGTATGCAGTGACATTAGGTTTTAGATTATGCATCTGTTTCCATTTATCCATCTACTTTAGGAGATGTGTGTCAGTTTTATTCTTGGCTTTTATTTACTCTTTTATTATCAGATTTATCCCTTTAAACTGAAAAAGATCACAGTATTCTTTAGATATTATTAATTCTTTGAGCAAAATTTCCCTCTGTATAACTCAGGCCGAATTCCCTCAAGAAGAACATAGGTTATTATTTAGCTCATGTCCCTAAATGGTGGCTTTATCATTTCACAAAATTATAAGCACATTAGTGGATTAAAAATTCTTTCAAACTTTACATCAGTTTTTTTTTTCTTTTTCTTTTTTTTGGCTGTGTCCCGAAGCATATGGAATCTTAGTTTCCCAAACAGGAATCGAACCTGTGTTTGTTGCACTTAAAAATCACAGAGTCCCAACTACTGGACCACCAGAGAATTTTCAGCTTTTTTCTTAATACAGTTAGGTTCAGGACTCTGAATCTAATACCTTACACTACCCTTCACTGTTCAACTTTACTTCATCTCAATACTAAGTCAGTTAAAGTAATAGAGAATCAAAATTCATAAAGGAAAAAGGAATAAGAAAATTCAATCAAAGCAGTAAAAGAAAAAACATGTAAACAAACAAGAGGAAATTAAAAGAGAAAACACAAATACAATGTCAGAATAAGAATAAGATGTCAGAAATAAAACTGATTGGTTAATATGCTCATATCAATTTTCAGAATAAATCTTAATGGATGAAATTTCTATATTAAGATATAGAAACTCTCATACCAATAAATCAAAGTAGCCATGAACTTTAATCAAATTTATTAAATGGGTTGTATAATTTTTCTATATTCTTTTTTAAATCTGAAGTTCACATAATCTGTCAGTTTCTAGAAGATGTTAAACAACATGATAGTCCTAGAAATAGAAAGGGTAAACAGCTATTTAAATAGGTCATAAATAAAAGTAAATGACCAGAAATTTTTTAAGATAAAAGGTAGTAATGAGAAATCAGGTAAGTATTACCATAAAGAAAGCAGGAGAAAATATGATAACAGACAAAATTCAAAACCAAAAACATCAGACTAAGAAAACATTTTAGTTGATAAAAGGAATAATTATCATTTTTGCATCTAATAATATAACTTTAAAATATATGCAGTCTGTTATGTCCACCAAAAAGTTTACAAAACAATAACAATAATTGTGGATCTTTGACATGCCTCAACAAGTGGCCCCCAAATATGAAAAGGTATAGAAGAATTGAATAACAAAATCATTAAAATTCATTATAGATATATGTATAGAACAATGTGCCTGATACTTTTTCTAATACTCATGGAACCTTTACAAAAATTGGCTATTCATTCAGCTGCAAAAATAAAAGCTCTAAAAACTCAATAAATATTGAAATCGGGAATTGCCTGGTTTCCCAGTTGTTAGGACTCTACACTTCCAGTGCCAGAGGCCTGAGTTCCATCCTTGGTTGGGGAACTAAAATCTCACAAGCTGAGTGGTGTAACAAAAAAAAAAAAAAAAAAAAACCTATTGAAAGAAGAATACACATCAGAGTGCAACAAAACTATAAATAACTGCCAAAGGATGGAAACATAACATACACAAACTGTATAGTAGGAAACTTTCATAATAACCTTTAGTCAAAGAGAAAACCAAACTGAACATACACTATTTAAATATGAAAAATAGAGAGAATACTAAATATTGAAGCTTATGTGATACTACCTGCTGCTGCTGCTAAGTCGCATCAGCCACCAGGCTCTGCCGTCCCTGGGATTCTCCAGGCAAGAACACTGGAGTGGGTTGCCATTTCCTTCTCCAGTGATACTACCTAGTTGTAGTCAAATAAAAGTTAATATCATTAACTATATTAGCTGGAAAGCAAAGTATTTGAAATATACCCCTTTCAACTGAAGGAGTTAAAAATAATTTTGATAAGTAGAAAACCTTGATGTTAAAGCAGAATTCTATGAAAATTAACAAGTAACCTCAATTAAACTATCAACAAAAATCAGATGAGTCAAAAAAAGAAAACACAAATATATAATATTAAGAGAAGTAAGGAGACGTAACTACTGATATAGAGGAGATTTTAAAGCTATAAAAATATTGTATCAATAAAATCAAAATTCTCAAGTGAAAGGATAATTTTCCAAATACCTGCAAAATAATGAAAATTGACTCAAGAGGAAGAAGAAAAGAAAAATGAACCAATTACTAAAGGAAAAGAGAAAACATAAATAAATCCCCAAACCCCACACCAGAGCTGCTGCCTTCTGCTAAGTCACTTCAGTCGTGTCTGACCCTGTTCGAACCCATAGACGGCAGCCCACCAGGCTTCCCCATCCCTGGGATTCTCCAGGCAAGAACACGAGTGGGTTGCCATTTCCTTCTCCAATGTATGAAAGTGAAAAGTGCAAGTGAAGTCGCTCAGTCGTGTCTGAATCTTAGCGACCCCATGGACTGCAGCCCGCCAGGCTCCTCTGTCCGTGGGATTTTCCAGACAAGAGTGTGGGAGTGGCGTGCCATTGCCTTCTCCACCACACCAGAGGGTACTAGGTAAATTCTAGTGTACATTATAGAAACTCATAATTCCTCTTTATAAATATATGCATATATTTATGTATCTATTTTTAAACTATTATTATAAAGTAATAGATATTCACAGAAATGTTTTTAAAATATAGACTTTTAAATATAACTCCTATGCTATTGAAAGAGTTTATGCTCATTCTTTATGTTGTTATTCTGTCATCCCACCATCCAACAAAGAAAATCAAATACGTCAAACTTTATAAGAATGTGACTTGTAAATATAGATACAAAAGTCACTATGAAATATTTTATTTAAAAATCCAACAGTGTATGAATGAAAATAAATAAGGTTATTCCTAGAAAGCAAGGATGTTCAAAACCAGGATATCTGTAGTTCATCACATTAACTAAACACAGTAGAATTGCTATGTGATAAACTTGATAGACATCGAACAAGTAGTTGATAAAATTTAATGCTTATTTTTGATTTTAAAAAAGCAAAATTGAATTTTTAGCGCTCTATGACTTGAAGGATACTTTTTAAAATTATTATCAGAATATTTAAAAAAAATAACAGCAATATCTTATTACTGAAGTATGAGAAACATTCCCATTAAGGTTAGGAACTGAAAAGGAAAATATCTGTTATCCATAGATACAATCAACATTTCAGTAAGTTCTCAACCTTTGAAATAATTCAAGAAATGTAAGAATAATTATCAGAAATATTGGGGCCAAACTGTCATTATTTGCAAAAGCAAATTAGAAACTCTCAAACAAACCTCTTAAAAATTAGTAGAACTCAGAATTTTGAAAGGACTCTGAAGACAAAGGAAACTCACAAAAATTAATAATTTCCCCAAGTTCCAGTAATATTTAAATAGGTTTGAATGCATTCAGCTTCATTTATACGATGCTGAATTACTTGAGGTTTAACCTTTGTTTCCAAAAGAGTCAGACATGACTTAGCAACTAAACAACCACTAGAACTGAAAAGGGAAATGTGGAAGAAGGCGGTTGACTGGTATGTTCAGTGACCCCATAACATCTCGAAGAGCCTAGGCAGTTTGCATCTTTCTGCCCATCATCTCAAGTTGTTGCCTTTCTTTCTTTGTATTTGTGGCCTCATGGTCACATTATGGCTATCCCAGTCAGGTGTCATGCCTGTTCATTGGCAGTGAGAGTAGGAAGACAGGAGGGCAGGGGCAAAGGGATTTTACTTAGGTCAAGGAGGAATAAGTATCATAATTTGCATAATCCTATATAATATGGCCAGCTTCGGTAGCAAGTGTGCCGGGAAATGTGAGCAAGTAGCCAAAGTCACAATCATTTGGATTGCCATGACTGGCTTAGACCAAAGATGGATGATTCATCCTCTGGGAATGGGCGCATTGCTGACCTCAAATAAAATTAGATTTTGTTAGCAACGGACAAGTAATCAGAGAACTACTTGGTAGATGACTCCCACATTATGTCACTATACCAAGTAGAGAATATGACAAGAATAGACGATCCCAATCACTTATATGAAAATCTTAACAGGGGACAGACTGGGAGTTTAGGATTAGCAAATAAAAACTATTGTATATAGAATGGATAAACAACAAGGTCCTACTGTATAGCACAGGGGAAAATATTCAATATCCTGTGATAAACCATAATAAAAAAGAGTATGAGAAAAGGACATATATATATGTATAACTGACTCACTTTGCTGCATAGTAGAAATTAACACAACATCATAAAGCAACAGTACTTCAATAAAGTTTTAAAACTCATAACATTTCTAGAATAAATAAGCAATGAAATATGTAAAACCTATGTGATGATATAAAGAAATTTTACTGAAATACTTTATAAGACTTGGAAAAAATGGAGACACATCTCATTCTCTTATGAAAATCCTCAATATGGTAAAATTTTATTCTCTATATAATAATATACAAATTAGTAGTGGTCCAAATCAAAATGGCCTTTTCTTTTTTAACTGGATAACTGATTCTACAGTTTATTTATAAGAAGAAATTTTTTAAAAATAAGAATAGTATGAAGCCTAACTCCTCATCATATATCAAAAACAATTATACAGATACAGTGACAAATACAGTGTGGTCCTGGCACAAGAATAGAATATAAATAGCAGAGTAAGAATGGAGCACAATGAAGAATGCAAACTCAAAACCACCTATGTACACACAAGGATTAGTGTATAATGAATTCAGTATTTCAAATCAGTTGGAAATAATTGATTATTTTAGATTTAATTTTGGAAAAATGTCTCCATTTGGGAAGAAATAATTATATTCCTTTCTCACACCATGTACAAAAATAAATTCCAGATGGATTAAAATTATAAGAACAGAAAAACAAAACTGTAGCATACTGGAGCCATTGAGAAATATTTTTATAATGTTTGGTGTGAAAAGATTTTCTAAAATGACATAGATTGACCAATTAATCTACATAATAAATTTTATAGGTGAAGAAATTTAAAAGCCAGATGATAGACCTGGAGAAGATATTTACCACACATTTAACAAAGGGTAAATATTATTCTTATTCAATAAGAAAAAGACAATCTACAATTTTTAAATGAACATAGGGTATCATCAAGCCTAGGAGGCCTTCATATGCCCAAGAGGGCAAAATATGTATTAGGAAGAAATTTTATCTATAATAATTATGAAAGTGAAAGTTATAATAATGGTAAAATATGATGATAAAATAATATAAATAAAATAATGTAATAAAATATAATGAAATAATATAAAGTTAATAAAATCATTCATCAGATCATCAATATTTTTTGAAAATTGATACTATTTAGTGTTGATGTGGATATACAAGTTTTAGGTTTGTGGAAATGTAAAGCTGTGTAGTGTTTTGGTGGACAATAGGATGGTATCTATCAAAATTAAAAATATTCAGGGACTTCCCTGATGGTCTGGTGGTCAGGACTCCACAGGGGTATGATCTTTGGTTAGGGAGCTAGAATTGCGCTTGTTGCATGGCTAATAAGCAAGTCAAAAAATACTTTTAAAAATTTAAAATATTAATTGCTTTCTGACCCAAAAACTATACTTCTAAAAATCCAACTTATAGAAATATTTACATTTGTGCAAAAAGTTATTTATTGTAGTTTTGTTTCTAATAGAAGAAAATCTGAAGCAACTTAAATACCCAACAATAGTAGAACTATTTCATAAATTATAGCATGTAAACTTATGCTATTAACAAATTTTTATGTTTCCATTACAATTTAGATGGATCTATTTGTATTGACATGGCAAGATCTTCAAGATATATCATGAAATGAAAAAAATTGCCATATATATTTTTAAAGCTACATTTTAATATTATATTATACTATACTTATTATTATATTATAAATTTAATATTAGGTTTATCTTACAAGTTTTATGTTTATATATTATATCATATAAGTATTCAAATGCATACAATAGCACCTAATAGGATGCCTTCACAAATGATTTCTTATAGATAGGAGGATATTAATATTAATGCATACGGTTGGGGAAAATTATCTATAAGGGGGCTTTAATATTGTAGCCTGTATTTCTAATTGCTCCAATTTTTCAAAATAAGCATGTATCATGTTGCCTTTGCAATTAAAAATATTTAAAAAGGAACAGCTGATTATTTGGATGAAACAGACTGCGGTTCAAATCCCATATTTATCTCCTCATAGTTGTGTGACTTGAATATTTTTAAGTTCTCAGAGACTCACCTTCTTTATCTACAAATTAGGTAAAATAATATTCCCTTCATAAGTGCATGAACAGATTAAATGAGACTACATATGAAAAACACCTGGTTCATCGTGGGTGCTCAACAAGTACGTGTTGGTTTCTTAAATGGCTGAGGTTAGAGTTGGAAAAGTCCCGGATGCTGAGAAAGATTGAAGGCAGGAGGAGAAGGGGATGACAGAGGATAAGATGGTTGGATGAAGATGAACAAGAGAGAGCCTTTTCTATTGAGGAGCTTGAGGTTAGCTTTAATTTAGTGCTTTCAGTTTAGTGAGACGAGTGCAATTCTAGAGACATTTGTAAAATGCTAAGGATATAATAAATAGTGGGATTTCCCTGGCAGTTCAGTTGCTAAGACTGCGCTCCCAAAGCAGGGGTCTCAAGATCTATCCTTGTTCAGAGAACTAAGTTCCCATATGCCACAGCTAAGTGTTCACATGCTGCAACTAAAAATCCCACATCCTGAGTGCTGTAACTAAGACCTGGTACAGCCAAATAAATAAATATTAAAAGAAAAAGAATAGTGCTGAGAAATCACAGAACTAGAGAATCTCTGAATTGAGCAAGACCAAGATGTTATTTATTCAACTTCCCATCCAATGCAAGAATCCCTTCCACAACATTCTTGGAAGACTATAAAATAGTTTCTGCCAGCATAATAATTATGATTTATTAAATGTTTACTACTGTTGCTGACACTGCCTGACTTTTCACATAGATTTTCTCAACTTAAGCATCACCACAAAACTGAAAGCTAGTTACCACTATTTATGATTTATGGGCAGAAACCAAGACTCTGAGAGGTTAAGTAATTTGTCTGAGGTCACACAACTAATTCACAGGGCTAAAATTCAAACTCACTTCGGCCTCATCCCAGAGCCTACATTCTTAATTTGAACTCACCTTTCTGACGATATGAAACTCAATATATTGAAAGACTGTTGCTTCACGTCTTGCACAGGTGTTTCCCATAGAGTGCAGGCATCTGTCTTTTTGGAGCATCAGTTCCATACCTCAGTGAGCATCAGAAATCACCTCCGATGTAACTGTTCTTACCACAAATACAACAATGTTGAAGACCTGGCTTCTACTCTCAAATAGTTTATACTCTTGCTTTTTCTCTTCGGAGGAGTGAAGAATTTCACCTGCTTTTCTACCAGAGAGCTCTCCAATAATCTGAAAAAAAAAAAAAAAAAAATCTATCCTCCACTCTTTTCAAAAAACCCTCCAACTCTGGCTGAAATTTTTGTTGTTTCACATTGGCTATCCTCAGTTCTTTCATCTGGTGCTGTATTTCCAGAGGTCCACAACCTCAGTTTTCTTTTTCCAGATGTGTACCTGATACTGTCCTTAAAAGACAGGGTTTTGAACTAAAACAATGAAGTTAATGCTATAGTAGTACAAGAGAGGTTTAACTGACTTTCATTTAAATGTCAGCTTCAATTAATATTTGCACTAGTGGCTCTAGCTTTTGATTGCAGTCATGTTATTTACTTATATTAAGTCACCATAATACCACTCAGAGCCCCCTCATTTTTTTTTTTCAGTTCCCCAACCAGGAATCCATCCCATATCCCCTGCAATTGAAGCACAGTATCCTAACCACTGGACCACCAGGGAGTCCCCCCTCACTTTTTCTTTTTTTTTTTTTAACAAATATTAGTCTATTTCATATGTCTTGATTTTCTCCTTCACTTTACTTGGGAGACCAAGTTTTTAATTCTTAAATTGAGACTATATTATTATCTTTATTAAATACAATCTTTTAAATTGGCTTAGCATTTCAGACTGCCCAACATTTTATCAGTCTTGATATTATTTTCCATTTTATTAAGTATCTCTCCCAGCTTTACAGAAGCCTCAATCCACAAAGCCCAGTGTTTTTGTGACTCTTCAAAAGACCAAGGCAAAGGAGGAGTTTTGAACTGTGCTAACAGTGACCTCTTCCACATTGGAATAGATTCATTAATCAATCCTCCTTTGTTACTATTGTTGAATCAGAGATGCAGTCACGTAGCTAAGTTAGTATCTGACCTACATAGTAGGAAAAACAGACGGTTATATATGCTCAGGTAGCATACAGACATGCCTGGTATAGGCTCCTACGTCTGGGAAAGGTCCATACTGGTAAGACACATGATTAGTGACATGGTGTTCAGCAGATAAAGGTAAAACAAGCTTTTGTTTGTTTTTATTTTCAAAACACTTAAGTGAACCATTACATCTGTGAATTCATCTGCAGCCTCTGAATAGGCTGGTGGGACAACGCCAAATCCAGATTAGTTGACAGTAGTTCTAGAAAAGCAAAAGTAATGTCCCCTATGTGGACAGGATGTTTCTCACCATCTGACCTCCTCCAGGACGACCCAGGGAACAGGATATACTGCTGTGCTTCAGTTAATCCCTTACTAAAATTATTGCTTGCCACTATGGGATTTTTTTTTTTTTTTCGGCTGTGCCTTGTGGTTTGTGGGCTCTTAGTTCCCCAACCAAGGATTGAACCCAGGGCCACAGCACTGAGGATTCCAAGCCCTAATCACTGGACTGGCAGGGAATTCTGCCACCATGCTTTTTGTTTGTCTGGAATAGCTGAGCTCTTGAATGAGAACCTGAACTTTAGATGGTCTGTGTTGCCAACTACAGGAATATCTGTGGGGATCAGCTCCCTGTAGAAAGTAAAGAAACATTACTAAGACTTGTATCTAGTACGTATTTAATAAAGACACATTGGTTATCAGGGGGGAAAGAGCTCCTTGAGATAACGGTCATAGTTCCCTGGACAAACATTTCACTTTAGTGACACTCACATAGACATGCGCACCATAAAAACATTAAGAGTCCCTTGCAATGCAAGATCAAACCAATCAACCCTAAAGGAAATCAACCCTGAATAGTCATTGGAAGGACTGATGCTGAAGCTGAAGCTCCAATGATTTGGCCACCTCATGCAAAGAGCCGATTCATTGAAAAAGACCCCGATGCTAGGAAAGATTGAAGGCGAAAGGAGAAGGGGACAGCAGAGAATGAGATGGTTAGATAGCATCACCAACTCGATAGACATGAATTTGAGCAAACTCAGGGAGATGGTGGAGCCCAGGGAAGTCTGGCATACTGCAGTCCATGGGGTTGCAAAGAGTTGGACACAACTGAGCGACTGAACGACAACATTTATTTTAGCTGGATGAAATCTTTTTTGGTACTAGGTGGAATGAAATAATAAATTTTAAAATGAAAAGAAGAAAATAATGCTATTTATAGTATTTATATTTTAGCAATTTTCTGTCATTTTCTACACAGCAGAAACCTGAAGATTTTCCAGATATTTCTAGATACAAAAATGTGAGCAGAATGTTATACCTTCTTATATTAATCAAGCCATATTTTATTACTCAAAAGATGTGTTACATTTTGTTGAAGAATAATTTCCCACTCAGTGTATATTTGTGGGATCTTCGTTCAGTGACAAGGGCTGGAATCTCTGCCCCCTGCAGTGAAAGCATGGAGTCCTAACCACAGGACGACCAGAGAATTCCCTTGAGTGGCTCTTTTAAAACATTGTCCGATCTAGTGACTGATAAACTAAGGAATCCCAGCTCATACAAAATAAAATCCAAAGTACATTGGATTATCTTGAACTCTAGGGTCTGACCCGACCTTGTCTCCACTACCCTTTCAGCTATATTTTTACTACCCTCTTTCTTGCTCAGGCTGCTTCAACCACATTGGCCTACTTTCTCTTACTTGATTCTTGGTACTTGCTATTGCCTCTCCCTGGAATTTTCTGCAATCATGTATCCTCAGGGACACTCTCTTCACTACAACCTCTACTGAAATGTCCCCTTATTGAGATGCTTTCTGTCCCCTCACGATCACATCTACGTCACACACAAATACACACCTGCAATCACACACAGACACACACACTGTCCATCTCCAATAGTGCCGTCTGAACTATTACACATCTCTTTATTTGTACGTTACCCTCCTCTCCCAACTAGAACATGAGTTCTTTGAGATCAGGGATTCCGATTGGCTCCCTGTTGAATCCCCAGCACCCAACACAGTTTTGGGGGCACAAACTAGGAACCCAAACCATGCACTGTGAATGATTTAACAGGCCAGCTAGAAATCAGGGAATTTCGTCTACAAGATCTCCTGTCTCCCTGTCAGTCAAATACTACATGATCTTAGCCGACGATGAAGTATAGAATATGTGCTATAACTTATTTAATCAGTCAAAAGACTTGGTTTTCATTCTCATTATTAATCTCTAAAAGTTGCTTGTTACATTTTTCCATTCATTGGGGAATGTAGAATATTTAAATGAAGTTGATTTTATAAGTTTATATATGTATCTTTTTAAAAAAATATTTATTTATTTGGCTCTTCTCAGTCTTAGTTTTGGTTTATGGGATCTAGTTCACTGACCAGGGATTAAACCTGGGCCCCATGCGTTGGGAACTTGGATTCTTAGCCACTGGACCACCAGGGAAGTCCCAATATATACCTATCTAAAAGGACTTTAGGCCAACATAGTGGGGTTTTTTCCTTCCCACTTTTATTATATTTTCTATAAGCATCCCAATTTCCCCCAGGAGTATTGTATTTCCAATAAGATTTGGATTTCAAAGCAAAAAGGACTAAGAATTCCCCTTCTAATCGTGAACTGGCCCTCTTCCTAAACACTTTCACTCACCCATATGCTATGTTTAGAAAATCAAGAGAAAAAGAAGAAAGGACAATAATACCAAATTTTGCACTTATACAATTATTCCAAGACATGGAATCTTCTTTTCTATCTAAATTGATATGGTTCATTGCCTTGTATTTTCACCACCTATTTTAACTAATAATTGCATCATTTCTGAGAAACTGTTTAGAAAATTACAGAACATCTATCTAAAGATTATAGACATGTAGTTGTTGTCTTTTAATTCTTTGCCTAAAGCTGAAATCCAGTTGTTGTTTTTTGCATATTTATCAAATCAGTGAACTCTGATATTTCTTTGCAATCTGCCAGGATTAAGACTGGATTTCAGGGAATTCCCTAGCAGTCCAGTTTTAGGGGACACGGGTTTGTGCAGGGGACACGGGTTTGATCCCTGGTCAGGGAACTAAGATCCTGCATGTTTTGAGGCCAAAAAAAAGGGGTAGGGGGACTGGATTTGAGCCTTCTACAAACCCTAGTCAATCATAAGTACAACTGGTGACTGGTAAATCTTACTTTTTAGGTTCTTCCCTTCCTCAGTGTGATTTTGACCTAGTCATTTCTCTTGTAAATCGTCCTCATCCCTTTTTTGTTAGTTCAGAAATGCTTTAAAATTATTTGCCAAACTAGACTGAAAATGTCATCTTTTTTTTTCTTTTTTTTTTTGGCCATGCTTTGGGGCATGAAGGATCTTAGTTCCCCACCCAGGGGTTGAACCCATGCCCCTGTAGTGGAAGCATGGAATCCTAACCACTGGACCACCAGGGAAATTCATCCTTATATTTTCTAAATATTTCTCTCTCTGTTGACCATTTAAAATGCAGATAGGTGAAGGACAGGTAAGCCTGGCATGCTGCAGTCCATGGGGTCACAGAGAGTTGGACCCTACTGAGCAACTGAACAAAAACAACGCAAATTAAATATTTGTTAAAAATGATGAAACACTGAATAATGATAATGCATGTGCTGGATCTCTCGTGGAAATGGTGGTTTGCTTTGTTTTGTGTGTGTGTGTGTGTGTGTGTGTGTGTGTTTTGAGGATCTTAAGTGATTCCTATTCCTAGTGTAATTTTGATGTAAAAAGTCACTTTTGGAGCCTTCTTGGTAGGTTTAAGTGGTCTTTGTGTGTGGACTATCAGCAGGGGAAAGGGTGAGAGAATAATAACAATGACAAAAAGGAAGATTAGATTCCTTCATTGATTTGTAAATACCTATTGAGTGGTTGTTCTGGGCTCTGCACTGTGCCAGACAATGCGAATACAATGGTAAGCAAATCCAGACAAGGTCACTGACTTTCTGGAACTTACAGATTCTAGTGAGTAGACTAGGAGAGGCTGGGCCAGTACAAGGAAAAGTGATTTTTACTGGGCCAGTAAAAATGAAAATTGTTAAACGAGGACAGAACTGCCACAGCTGTTCAGGTTGGGCCTCACCTGGAAGCTGCAGACCAATGAGTGGGTGATGCCTGAGCATCAGCCAGAGCTCTCTCTGCTATTTCCAGCTGTCATCTGGAAGAGGGACAAATTTCTGAATTCCCACAAAGGTGGGACAGCAGGGGCCCTGACAGAAAGGTTAGGAGAGCCTGAAATATTTGGAGCTGTCATGGAAGGTTTCTTTGAGGAGAAAACAACAGCGAAGTGAGATTTGAAATGAAAGATTAAAAAAAATGTAAGGAGGAGGGAGATGATGGTGGGTGGGGAGGACAGTGAGAAGTCCATTCACTGCTCTGGGAGCAGCTTCTGGAAACAGCATGTGCCTCGTGAGCTGGAGAAGCTGAAAAGGGTGCCAGACTGGAGCTAGTGATGGGCAAACTCACAGAGGTGTTGAGCGACCAACCTTGTACACTTGAACATGGAGGCTGTATTAAGGACTGAGTATTTAAGAGTGCTGAGTCTGGTGCTGCCCTTGGAGGGGCAAGGGAAGCGGGACAATTAGAAGGCTACTGAAGTGATGGACAAGAGATAAAATAGCACAATCTGGGATCATAGCAATATCTATAGAAACTTTGAACAAAGACACATTAAAAGGGTGACGAACTTCTTATTGGAAATGTACAAGGAAAGACTGTATATGGTGTGAAGAAATAGAATTCAGAACCAAAGAGCATGATTTGAGGCCTGAGTAAACAGAGCAACACTATTATAACTTGCTTTGTTTTTGATAATGAAGGCTGTTAGTTCTATGGTCATGCCACTCAAGACGACTGTTCTTGGGGACTTCCGTGGTGGTCCAGTGGCTAAGAATCTGCCTTGCAATGCAGGGGATGCAGGTTTGATCCTTCGTTGGGGAACCAAGATCCCACCTGCCACAGAGCAACTAAGCCAGAGCACCGCTACGACTGAACGCGAGTGACTGCTCCGGAGCCCCAGAGCTCTGCGCCGCAAGGAAAGAGCTCCCCAACGGCAACTAAGATCCAACACAGCCAAATAAATAAATATTTAAAACCACCAACAACAAAAAAAGAATGACTGTTCTCTTGCTGTCTGGGCATCCCCTGCCAGACCAGTGTCGGCTCCACCTACATCCTACTCACTTCACAGACCTGTTAATGATTGTCCTTCTCGAGTGGGGCTGTGAGGGGCATGCCCCTCAGCTGGTTTCCCTGGTAACTGAGTCCACCTAATATTAATTACCCTACAGCTGGCGACCCCTCCCCCCACACCCCCCAGGGAAGACTAGCCGGCGCCATATTCTGCCCTGCCTGCCGCTGACCCTGGAGTGTCGCTCTAGGACATTGCTTCAGACCTGTAAGCACCCCCAAACCCCTGACGTCTCTTTTGCTGCCTCTGAGCTCTTTCTTTGGTTTTAAAACTGGGCAAGAACAGGCCTTGTAGGCTTTCGGGGTGCAGCCCAATGACAGTTAAGATGCATAATATTACTTTTTAGCTGTATGAGGATTTCAGCCGTGCCCCTAACTTTGTTCCCTAAAAGTCTTGCCATCAGACTTATTACTTGACCTTTACCTTGTTTGGTTAAATGTGAAATCCTGTATGAAACCTCCAATGCAACGTAGCTGTTTTAACAGAAAATTAATAATCTAATTTACTTTAGCAATCTAATCCTGTTGAATAATTAGTTTTTTTCAAAACTCTGGTTATTCTCTTAGGATAAAGTACTGGAGAGAGAATTTCTGAGGGTTTCGATACAGTGCTAATTTCTCCAGAAAATTTTCAGTTCTCACTAGCAGTGTAGGAATGTTTGTTTCTCTGTACTTGCACCAACACTGGATGTTTTTATTAAGCAATTAAGCTTTGCCAATCTTATAGATAAAAGAAATCTTAGTTTTTAAAATATTTGCCTATCATGACATGTACATTTTTTTCAAAATTAGTATCTATTTGTATTACTTTATGAAGTTTTCTTACTGATTTTCAAGGATTCTTTACATTGTAAATCTCCTTTAAACTTTCTTTTTTAAGTTAAAATTTAAAAACAATTTATTTTGTTGGCTGCACCTGGTCTTAGTTTGCATCAGGAGAGGTCTTTGTTGCTGCGTGTGGGATCTTTAGCTGCAGCATGGGAACTCTTAGAGCTGAGTCATGCGAGATCTAGTTTCCTGACAAGAGGTCGAACCCAGGCCCCTGCACTGGGAGTGTGGGGTTTTAGCCATTGGACCGCCAGCCATGTACCACCTTTAATCTTTTCAATAGCATTTAAACATTGTCCTTTCAGCATGTAGAATTGTTTTGCTCACATTTAGTGAGAAACTTGTTTTCAAATTTTAGAAAATGGTTATTAATGATAATTAGTGGGGCTACCCAGGCAGCTCAGTGGTCAAGAATCCGCTTGCCAATGCAGGAAACGCAGGAGACTCAGGTTCCATCCCTAGGTCAAGAAGATCCCCTGGAGGAGGAAATGATAACCTACTCCAGTACTGTTGCCTGGAAAATTTCATGGACAGGGGAGCTTGGCGGATTGCTGTCCAGGGGGTCTCAGAGTCAGACAAGACTGAATGAGCATGTAATGATAACTAAAATCAAGCTACCTTTTTGCAACTTTCAGCATGAGCAAAACTTGCAGACTTTGGTTATTTATTTAGTCTCTATTTATTCTATTTTTTTGCAGCACAGTTGAAGGTATAGATTTTGAATCAGAATTTTGTAAGTATTTGGTCATTATATTTGTTACAGTGACCAAGAAGCCCAATGGTACACTACTAAATATTTAACAACTGGGTCTTTCTGTACAATTTACTGCTTACTGTGATGTAAATACTCCCATCAAGATTGATTTCAGGTTACAAACATAAAGTTACATAATGGGCTCTCAAAAACTGTTTTTGAAGTAATTTAGAATTTGTAAATACCATACGAATCGTCAGAGTGGTTAAATTCTGTTGTACATAATTTTAATATTAGGTATATTTCAACATTTTTGAATATTGATATATGGAGAATATTTGATTAATCAAAAAAACCCATTCACAAATTAGTCCACCAAATTAAATTTACTTGTCATTTCTCCATTTAAACCAACATATCATGGGAAATTCTGGGAGTCTTTGAATTAACTAAGAAGTAATAAAATATTTTAGTTCAAAGTTATTTCCTAACATATCAAGCAAGATAGGGGGGAGGGTGAAGTTATCAGAATTTGGAGTAAATCATCTAGAAAAGAAGAAGTGAAGGATTGTATGAATAGTTGTCTTCAGATGCCTGAATGATGATGGCTGAAATAAAACTGCCACACACACACACACACACACACACCCACCCACCCCTCTAGAGGTTAAGGGTTGTATGAATAGTTGTCTTCAAATGCCTGAGTGATGATGATTAAAATAAAACTGCCACACACACACACACCTCTGCACATGTACACACATGTCCTTTCTCTCTCTCTCTTCCCTATTTCCATTGAGTTAAGAACAAGAGAATTTAAACTCCCAAAGAAGAAGGATTTAGCTTCAGGAAAGAAGACTTACCTCATTGCAAAGATTATCAAGAATGACCTAGTTTTGTATTCTCTTTTTCTATATATCTATTGAAATAATGTTTTTTTTTTGGTCTCTCAAATCATTTTAGTGTGATTTTAGAAAAGCTCTAATGAGTTTTCTACACTGATTATACTAGTTTTGTTTTTTTCAGTAAGATAAGGGGAAAATATTAAGCAGAAGCAACTTAGACTCTTGAGCAACATGGAGCTCAAGACATCCAGAAGTTTCCAGTGATTCTGAGCCATGATCACCCTTGTAAGGGGGAGAACTCTGATTCAGGGAAGAAAGCCTCCAGATTGGGAGGTGGGGCAGATAGTAACTGGAAAATTCACTCGGTTGCTTTAAAAGATCAGCTTTACTCTGGCTCAAGATTCACATTTCCCACTTGTGTCTTGTCTTCAAAAATAAAAAAGAGGAAACCACCAATGAGAACATGTGGTGTTATAAATCATCCTGGCTGTTGTTAGAAAAATGAGTAAGGGTTCTCAACAGTTTCAAAAGGTCCTGGCTAGCCCTTTTCACTCACCTTGAGAAGAACCATAAAAGTAAGGAAACAAAAGTAATTCTTTTTCTTTCCATACACCAGTCACCAGCAGTGTTCTCTTTGGGCTCCTGGCATCTGGGTCCAGTTGCCGGGTTACAGGCAAATAGAATCAAAACAAACACTAAAAGGTACTCTTTTGGCTCTTCATATGTTGGAAAGGTCTTCTGCCTTCCATCCTCGAGGCTGGCCAGTTCTCAATGCAAAAGTGACTTTCCTCTGTGCTGTTTGTCCTTTCCTTTTCTTCCTGTGGGACAATTCCTGATTATAAACTTGTTGTGGACTAGAAGTCCTTAATTAGGAGGCCATTAGACCCTTAGACCTTTTCTCCAACTTCCTGTTCAATAGCCCCAGGAATTCCAGTCCCTGCCACCGTTCCCTGCCCTCTGAGAGCCAGTAGGCTGGAGAGATTCTTCCAATGGTAGCGTTAACCCTTTGCTCCCCAATTGGCTAGTTACCAAGGATAGATTTTCAAGGAAACAAATGGTATTTTCCACTCAGGACTACAGTGCCAGATCCAGTGATGGGCTTCCTGCTTCTCAGCACTTGTGATGTGTTATACTATATTTGAACTTGGACAGGAAAGCTACAGTCATGTTTAGAAGTTTGGGAAATGAGATCTATGGCAAAAGTCAACCTGTTAGCCAGTTTGTCCCGAGTGATTTTATTAAGGTTCATGGGGTGCCACGCACTTGAATAGAATCAGGGCATTCCAGCAAGCACTGCAGAGGTTAAAGACACTCAGATGACTCATCCTGGAGAAGAGTGAGAGGAAGCTATTATAAATCCTCCAATATTTAAAGAGATATTCTTGAGAAGGTGGCAACCAATTGTACATGAAGTCTGCTAAGGCTTGAACCTTATGAAATACATTTGAGACATAGACATTTTGTTCATGTTCAAGGAAAATTTTCCCAATAGTGTAAATTGATAAATATCTTAATGGGTTCCCTAGGAAGGAAATAATAGCCATGTTTCCCTTCTGAAAACCTAGACCCGAAAGGCTTATCTGTCTGAAATGGTTTCATTTTGTATACCTGATGATGAATGTGAATGTGTTTATCTTAACACAAGAGCTGGACTGACTTCTGTTAGAGGAAACTTCTAACCCTGTCTGATCTTTCAAAAGCAAATATTCACTATGTTTCTGGAAAGGTCAGAAGTAAGTGGTTTTATCCTGGTGTTTTGCAAAATCAGCCAAAGAAGACAAGGTGTCTTTTTCATGCTTACCCAAAGTATGAGTGTTAGAACCAAACATATATTCACAAGTATTGGTTGTGTTTTGTTAAAAGATTGAAACTTCTAGCAAGAATTTTGTTGTAGTGACCTAAAAATTACTACTTTTTTTTTTTTTTAAAGCTGGTGTATACGGTTGTTTTTTTCTTCATTCTTTTTCATCATCATAGTGACTGTTCCTTGAACTTCTGGTATGTCAGGCATTGGACTCAGGGCTTTATATACATTTATATCACTTTTAATCCTTACATCCATATGTAAGGTGGGTACTGTTATTTTTATTTGCCAGATGATGAAACTGAGGCCCAGATAAATTCTGCTACAACTTGTCCAACTGCAGTCAGCAAACTAGTAGGTGGTAGAACCAGAATTAAAATCCTAGCTTCCCTGAATCCAAAGTTCTTCTTTCTCCGCAGCACTGGTTACCAGGAAAGTCTGACTCAGCTGTTTTTACATCAAAAGGATTAAGCAAATAGTTAATAGAAACATCATTCATACATATTAACCTTTCTGAAATGGCTAAAACATATATGGCTTAGATCAATTAGCATGCTTCCAAAATGGTTGAAAACTTTTTTCTACCTAAGAAAATACAAGAGTATTCAAAGCAAAAAAAAAAAAAAATTAATTCCCTTTCTAGTCTGTTTCTGAAATGATTTGTCTGAGTGATTATAAAGCTGTAAGGTGGATTTCATTGGGTCTGAATTTCATAACATAACTAGCATCAAATTATGAAGATGTTTTCTAATGGCCTAGATTTTATGTTCAACAATTTTATCTTTCAATCTGAGTAAGGCATGTCTTTTAATCCTGACTTCTGGAATATTCCAAATTCCTTTTAGAGATGACTTTTGCACTTGGACCTCTTCAGCTGGTACTCCCCCCTCTCTTCTCATGGTCAAATTTACATACTCCCTGTTTAATAAAAGGGGACTGCAGGGTAGAACAGGCAGTGGTAAAAAGTGCCAGAACTAAATGTGATTTCAGGCAAGCCTCTTAAAATCTTTGTGTCTAGGCTTTTCATCTACAAATTGCAAGTAATAACCCCTGAATTTCCCAGTTGTTGGGAGCTTTCTGAGTGAACAGATTAACAAGAAAACTTGGTTAAGTGTCAAAGTTTTGCTGTTTGCATCTGACATGTGCAGTAGGTGATATCTTAGCTCACTCTAAGTCCAGAAATGTGTAATAATAATAAATTGATTTGTTATCTGCCTCCGTCCATAAAAAATAGGGATACTTCAAGAGAGAACATAATACCTTTGTCCCTTTGCTTTGAATTTTCCTTGACATGAAACTCTACCAAAAACAACTTATTACTTTCTCCATAAAGCCTCCTCCTCTTCCCATATTTCTATCCTTGTTAATGTTAGAATACACCCAGTTTCCATCCCAGTCTCCCAAACTGAAAACCTTGGAGCTAATCCCTGCCAAGTCTATCCCCTCACCACCACTTTCTGTTCCCTCTCTTCTGTCATTTCCCCTCCCTTGATCCAACTGGCCTTGCAATCTAGCCGATTCTTTTACAGAGTTTTGATTTTCCTTCTACTTGCCATTCCCACAAACTCTGTTCCTGGGTAAGGCCTGAATCACCTTTCACTAAGACAATTGAATCCTCTGTCAGGATAGATGAAAACACAACTTCTATCCATAGTCACTGCCTATGAACTTGTGTCCAAAGGAAAGGGATACCAACAGCAGCCTACCGATTTGCCATATTTTTCTGGTGGCTTGGGCTTTTGTTCCAAATTCCTATGTTAGAAATTGGGTTGGATGACAGGCCAGCTGGAAGGATTGCTTGTGTCTGTGTTCGATGCTCATTTGCCAGGCTCCTTTCCTCTGGGCTGAGTTTGCTAATGGACTTCTGTGGTTGGAGTAGGTTGGCAGAGGGTGAAGACAAGGACCAAGTCTTCTTAACCTCACTGGCTATAGGGGAAATGATTTACAGACCAAAGCAGCATTTCAAAGAAGAAGGGGAGGCCAAAGAGCAAGATCCCTTTGAGTATTTCTCAACATGGGGTCAAAAACTCTTTCTCCCTTGGCTCTTTCTCTGGAAAACTCCAGCTCTTGTATCATGGCCCGACAGTGGGATCTTGTCTTAACCCATGATTGGAGCTTGCTCTGCTCCCCAGGAGAAGGGAGAAGGGAGGGGGACTTGGGTTTTTCCCACAGTAGTATTGTCACATTGTAAGTCATGAAATCATTTTTGGGTGTTATGACCAGCATTTTAAAAAAATAAAATGCAGTGGTATAGAGTAGAAAGGAATAGTGCACAACAGAAGAGAAAGCAGTAGAATAGATTTCACAAGATAAGGGTATGACTTTTTCATAAAATTTCTGTTTTAGTCATATTTAAGGATAATTTTGTGTGTGTGGGTGTGTGTGTGTATGAATGTACTGGTCTCAGGATGAAACATAATGCTTACTGTGTGGGTTATGGACTAAAATGTTTGGAAGCCACTGCTAGGTTAGAATAGAAACAATCTCTTTGACTCTAGTTTCCCCCCATTGATCCATCCTGTATCCCCCAATTTATCATTTAAATAACCTCCCTACAAACTAACATGGTCACACAATCGCTCTGTTTAAGTATCTTCACTACATATAGGCCTAATTCATGAGCACAGCAGTCAAGGTTTCAGTAATCCAGTTCTGACTGTTTTTCCAGTGTCACTTTACCGCTGTATTCCTTTTTGGTCTATTTTTTAAATAGCGTTATTTTTCTGATTAAAACTTTGGATTATTATGGAAGTTACTAAGTATAAAATCAAATCACATAATTTCATAATCCAGAAGTAGAATTATATCTTTGTATATACCTTCTAGTCTTTAGTTAAAAGCATACATATATTTTATTTATACATATATACTTATTTAGAACTCTTCTTTTTTACTTACTGTATATGGAAAAGTTTCTAATGTCATTTAATGTACTTCTAAAATATACTTAATGGATGCATCATATTATACAAATGTTATTGAACATTTAAGTGTTTTCTAATATTTTCTTTTTATAAATAATGCCTTGATACATGTCTTTACGTGTCTCACTGATTTCTTTTGCCCCTCTGAATATTAGACTTGGATTTACTGGGTTAAATTGTATTTATACATTTAAGGACTTTGATGTATATTGCTTGATGTCTCATAAAAATTACACATGTCAAAAAAAAAATTACACACATCATATCCCTATTTGTGCCAATACTGAGTATTATCATTTACGAAATGTTTACCAATTTGACAGATGAAACATAATTTGGCATTATTTTCATGTGCATTTTTGAGCGTAAGTGAGATTAGTCTTTTTTCTTTTTCATGTTTATTGGTCATTTACATTGCATTTTGGAGAAAATTGCTTGTCCCTGGCTTTTGTCCTTTTTTTTTTTTTTAATTAGGGAGGTTATTTTTGTGTTTTTCTTCCGTATTATAAATCCTGCTTATTCTTCAAAACTTAAAACAAACTCACTTTCTCCATGGAACTGTGTTCTAGTTTCTTAGTTTGGACCTTCGTTTTCCCATAGCATGTTATTTGTACCTCTGTTTAGTGATCAGTTTACTCTGACATGCTGGTTGCTATCTTCCTCCACTTGGTTACAAAATATTTGGGGGTAGAAACCTTTTCTTATTTGTTTTCCTATCTCTCTAGGAAAAGACACAGATCAGAGATTCAGTATGCTGCTAATGTTCTTTGCCAGGCTAAAGAGCAGAGCCTTCTCTTTTTTGATGTGAAATTTGATAGATTATTTTTTCCTGTATGCTTTTAGTCTATCTGAGGCTGTACTCACATGTATTTAGGGACACTCAGTGAGCTCAGAAAGCCTTCTTGGGGTGCTGGGGAGAGGGAGAGCACAGTGCCCCTTTCTGAAGTCGGTTTGGCTGTGATTCCTAGTTCCATTCAAAAGAACTTAATCAGCTTTAGAGCTTCTGCACTCTGGGTGATGTAAATTTTCTCTTTCTGTCTTATTCCCTCAACACCAGGGTCTTCTGCCTTGATACAGTTATAAGCCATTTGAGATCACTTAAATTACTTTTGCTAATTGGTCAGAAGTTAGAGTATGTGACTACGGGATTGAATCTCAAAGCTGACCAGTCCCATGGTACCCTCTACCAGCTTCTGCTCCAAAGACTTCCCCTACCAGAGATGACACTGACCTCTGACCACAGGCCTCAGGCTCTGTGTCAGGGGGCAATTCTCCCTTTCCACGCTTCATACTGAAGGACCATCCCTCTGAGCATCTTTCCTGGAGAAAGTATACATTCGTGCTTATTGTCCAGTCATTCAGTCATGTCTAACTCTGAGACCCCATGGGCTGCAGCACACCAGGCTTCCCTGTCCTTCACTATTTCCTGGAGCTTGCTCAGACTCATGTCATTGAGTGTCAGTGGTGCCATCCAACCATTTCATCCTCTGTCACCCCCTTCTCCTCCCACCTTCAGTCTTTCCCAGCATCAGGGTCTTTTCATTTGACTATCAGTAAACCAGGGCCTGCAACTGAGTTGCCCAGGCTAACAACTCTCCTGCCTGCCTCCTTGGTGGTGTTCTCCAGAAGGGTGTAACCACTACACACCAGTGTTTTCTACCTGCTCCTGGTTGTTCCAATAGTTTGTATCCTTTTAACGTGTTCTCTGAAGGAATCTAATATTTATTGAGCGTCTCATATGTCATACTGTACTAGGAACTTGGCAGATACTCTATCACTATTTCCTCTAATTGTTTCCATTTTAGGTTTGAAGAGTTGCGCCTTGCATAGTCAAACTAAGAAGGTCACGCAGCTGGTAAAGTAATGGGGTGAGGACTTGAGCCCAGGTTGGTCTTACTGGGTGCTTGAGTTACTTTTACTACATCAGATTTCAATACACAGAGGAGTGATCTGAGTTACTGAAAACATATGTGCATCCCTGTGGGGCTGTCTGCTTTTGGGGGATGCAAATGTTGAATTTGGGGGTGGAAGGGAGAAGACTTGTTTTAAGACACATTTGTTTTGAAAGTTAATTATAGGTGCTCTGAATGAAGTCTGAATTAGTGTTTATAGAGGGATGGGATGAAAAAAGTGAGAACCATAGTAGGTAATCAAATCGATTTATCAAATGAAAGAGAATTGTATGCTTATTTTAATTTAGAGTATGTTTAAATTTCCTTGGAAGGAAAACCATGACAAACCTAGACAGCGTATTAAAAAGCAGAGACATCACTTTGCCAACAAAGGTCCATATAGTCAAAACTATGGTTTTTTCTAGTAGTCATGTATGGATGTGAGAGTTGGACTATAAATAAGGTTGAACATTGAAGAATTGATGCTTCAGAATTGTGCTGGAGAAGACTCTTGAGAGTCCCTTGGACTGCAAGGAGATCAAACCAGTCAATCCTAAAGGAAATCAATACTGAATATTCACTGGAAGCACTAACGCTGAAGCTCCATTACTTTGGCCAGCTGATGCAAAAAGCCAACTCATTGGAAAAGACCCTGATGCTGGGAAAGATTGAAGGCAAAAGGAGAAGGGGGTGACAGGGGATGAGATGGTTAGATAGCACCACTTACTCAATGGACAAGAATTTGAGCAAACTCCAGGAGATAGTAAGGATAGGAAAACCTGGAGTTTTATAGTCCATAGGGTTGCAAAGAGTCATACAGAACTTAGTGACTGAACAATAACAAAATATTTAATTCAATGAAAAAGTGAGAATTAGGACCCATAATGCCAGGAGACATTCTGCATAGTAGTTGTGATCATAGACCTTGGAGTCCCTCAGAAGTGGAGTTAAGGGATTTCCCTGGCAGTCCAGTGGTTAAGACTCTGGGCTTTCAATTCAGGGGGCATGGGTTCAATCCCTGGGCAGGGAACCAAGATCCCACATGCTGTGCAGCACTGCCAAAACAAAACACCTGAAGAACTGGAGTTAAATTCTGATTTTGCCGTGCATACTTCATCTCTGTCATGTGTACCTAAGTTTACTCATCTGTAAAGATAGGTAATAATACCTATCGTTCAGGCATTTAATGAAGTAATAGATTCATTCATTCATCTATTCACTCTTTTGACAAAAGTACTTTTTGAATATTTACAATTTGCCTGACAGTGGAGATGTAGCCGTGAACAAAACACATATTTCCTGCCCTAAGAGAACTGACTGTCTAGTGGTTAAACGTAAAGTGTTTGTCATGGTGTCAAGCACGTGTGAAGCACTAATAAGTGGTAGATGTTACTATTATTATCATATTATTCCTATCATTATTATTAGGAGTGTGCATTTCTACAACTACTTGTGATTTTGACATATCTTACATTTGATAATAGGTGCGAGACCTAGTTAACATTTTCCTGTATTGGCATTTCTAATTAAAGGATAGCGTTGTAAGGTAACAAGCAATTATTGTTAACAAAGGAGGTACTGTATAATCAGTGCCTTGCTTCGAGAATGAAGGATTTCTTCTGTGTTCCTTACTTGACTGTTATTCTGTCTTTAGCCACATGAAACACTCAGAACAGTGTCTGGCACAATGAATACCTATTAGCTGAAAAGAGAATATATGAATGAATGAGGGTTGTACAAGCTCTGAACACGGCATCTGACTGGTACCTTACAGAAAAGGATGCTATCTGTTTATAAACTGTACGATGAGAGTCTCCATGTCATAGGACCCTAGGACTTTCTTTTTGTAAATGTAAGAACCTAGGGGGAAAAATCCAAGGTGGGAGACTTTAAGCAAGAAAATTATTTTTTATGTCCCTAGACTACAAAGGGAGAAGGAAAAACAAAACAACTGAATAGGCAATACTCATCTTCTGCAACTGAAGGATTCTAAGCTACATTTGAGTGAAATGCAGAAATGGTCGTTCAGAGATTTTTCCATGCACCCGAATATTTCATAATGACTGTCTATAAACATAATAGTTTGAGTTAGTACTTTATGATTTATCACCTTTTGAGATTCATATAGTATTTAATGCTTTATTTAATGGAAATAACTTTTACATGCACTTAGAATATATCCTTAAAGGTCCTTAACAATGGAAAGAACATGTGACATGGAACTCTGAAAAGGTTTATGCCGTATTGGATTCACATCCACAAAGATAAGTTTGTTCATGTGGGTCACATTCCATTTCAACAAATACCTGTTTGCAGAAGATAAAGCCTCAGGTAATAATCTATTCATTTTATATCATAAAATCTGTTCATTTAATAGTATATTTAATCTATTCATGTAATAAAAGAAATAGCATAACAAAAAATACACTTTTACTGAATTTAAGATCATGGAATTTGACCCATATGTTATTTAACTTTGATTTAACGGGCATAATTTCTAGACCATCTGGAGAAATCTTCTATTCTTAATAACCTTGCAAGAGTATTAGTGGTTATTTAGTTTCAGTATTTTTACCTTGTCATTCAAACTGATTACCACCATAAGAAAATTAATGTGATCAGCATAAGCCTACTTTTACCTTTAAAAGACATAATCATCATAATTTTAATAGGTAGGCCAAGTGATGTTGATAATAAAATCTCAAGAAAGTTACGACTTTCTCTTCCTGCTGGCCTCTTTTCCCCAACAGACACTATCATTTTTGATAAACATTGCACATTACAAGTATAATACTCATTTACTGAAATATTCAGGGAATTAATATTTGACCCATAAATTCTGAACTACATCAGCTACCTTTTTTTTATTTCCATTCTAAAAGAAATATGCTTTCATTCTGTATATATTGAATGTAAAAGCAGAGAACCAAGGCATCAGGGATGAACATTACCTTTCAAAATCTATCTGTACACAAATGATCATGTGTCCAAAGCTATAATTGTATGCATGTGTGCATGGGGATTGCACACAGTGTGTGAAAACATGGTTATGGTGGGTGAGCACTTATGAAAATAGCAATCAGTCAGCACTAGTTAAAGCCAGACATGGTGTGGGTTGGTAATATAAAAGTTTCTTTCTGCAGACCTGAGTTGGCTATAGCATTCCAATTTTGAGCTAACACCTTCATTGCTATTCTAGTCACTGAATTCAAAGATGGAAAACACCTATTAGGTTACTTAGTTTATCCTCCCAGGGCCAGTGCCGAAGATGACTTTGATTGCATATTTTATTTTTGATTCTCCTTCTTTAGTGTTTGGTCCATTCTCTTTTTCAAATGTCTGTATTAAGAGACATTCAGTTTGTTTCCTTGGGTAAGTATATTCTCTTGGCTTTCCTTATATTTCTTCAACATTTAGAACACATTTTCTAGTTTGCAAATACTCTTGTGTGCTGATAACCGGATCTAAGCAAATGCTTTTTCCCTTTTCAGAGCATCAATCATCTGCTCACGGATCATAGCCTCCAAAGCCATGTGGGGATAATAATAATAATAGTTGTGATGCATTTTTTACTTCTATGCATATATGTATGTATGTACCTCATTGGTTACCAATTTCTTTCTCAGATTGCTCATCAATAGAGGTTGAAGAAAAGACAAGCAGATCATCTGAGTTATGTAAAACTCTGCAGGCTGAATGAACCACAAAATAGAATCACTCCAAATCTCATTGTTGGAGCAAATAGGGTTTGCAAGGAGTCCTTGATTCAGTTCAACTGAAGATATCTGGACCTTGAGAGCTTTCTAAGTTGCTAGTACTTCTCAAACCTAGGAATCCCAATGGAATATACCAAGACAATGGTGCAGCATTTAAGTTGTATTAGGGATTTTTCTAAGCACTTTACATATTTAAACTCACTTAATCCTTCTAACTCTTTAGAGATAGTTAGATAGCATCACTGTCTCAAGGATGAATTTGAGCAAATGCTGGGAGATAGTAAAGGATGGGGAAGCCTGGCATGCTGCAGTCCATGGGGTCTCAAAGATTTGGGCATGACTTAGCCACCGAACAACAATGACAGAATCCTTTTAACAGCCTTTGGAATAGGTTCTAAATAACTCATTTTACTGAGGTATCTGAAGCACAGGTTCACTTGCCTCCATCATAGGACCCACCAAGGATGGATGGAGGTGGGTAGGAATTGAGCAGTTTAGTTTCAGAGTTCATGTCCATTACCACTATGCTGATTCAAGTGAGGGAGGGAAATGAATGAGCATGTCCTTTGAAGTCAGATGGATCCCAATTTGAGTACTGGCTCTCCAAAGCTTTTGGACTTCCTGTGATTTGGTTTTCCTCTCTGAGTCTCAGTTCCTTTGTCTGGATAGTGGGGTTGATAATACCCTCCTCTTAGGATTTTTTGTGATTAAATAAGAAAATGCCTGTCCAGCCCTTGGTACAGTTCCTGGTATATGATTAACAGCAAACAAAGGTTAGTTTCCATCTTTTGAAGTTCTCACTAATGTCTTGGAGGAAGCATGGCCATCTTACCTTCTCAGCACTCATCTACTATTCAAAAGTAATTTTTTTTTAAGTAAATTCTTTTCTAAGTGATTAGTAGTTTTTGTTCTCCACATAAAGGCAGAGGTGTCTGCTCCAGAGTGTTAAAGATTTTGTGGTATGAAGGAATGTCTTTGTTGAATCAAGCTGAAAACAGTCTGACCAATGCCTTCATTTCATATGCCATGACATTTTATAGAAATGGCCCCCAAATTAAAAATATATTTCCCCAAAACACTGTTGCAATTTGGAACTTGAGCATATTTTCTTTAAAACATTATGTTATAGATGATAAGTAATTAGGTTAGTCCGCGTAATCTTCTTTAGCACATAAGATGTCTAAGTTATAGTAAGAGCTGGTAGCAAAGATAGTAATTGATTTGCTTGTCATAGCTAAATTTTTCTTCTGGCTTAACTTATTCCGCTCATAGCCATGGAAGAGCCAGAATTGGATATTCCGTGTTTTATTGACCTCTGATAATTAGAGGAGAACTTATGAATTGATCAGCTGGCCAGTGGTCAATCAGAGGCTCTCCTTAAAATTTGAAATGAGTCTTCAAAGCTGTATCCTAAGTGTTGGACACTGAGATGCTACACTGATCAGCTAGAGACAGCCCATGTTACGGTCCTGGGGTGAATGGGACAAGAATGACCAAAGTGGTCATTGAAGAAAGAGGAGAGTGAAGTTGATGCACAGCAGAGAAGGAAACCTTATGTCTCAGAGAGTGAGAAGGAATAAGCAAATGCCTGCCGACATTCTAGATCATGTAACACCTGATTATTAAGTTCTACAGTTAGATCCCATAGCATCCTTCTCTATTATTTCAATAAATCCTTCCCTACTTAAACTAGTTTGAACTAGTTTCTGTCATAAGCAACAGAATGGTTCTGACAAAGCTAAAGTCCTCAGAACGGAGCCCTTCTGCACTCCACCTTTTGCCTGTCTAGATGGCTGTCTAGGTATGGCTGGGTTCTTATTTCTAGGTCTGCTAGTATTAAGGGGCTTCCTTGGTGGCTCAGTTGGTAAAGAATCTGCGTGCAATGCAGGAGACTTAGGTTTGATCCCTGGATCAGGAAGACACCCCTGGAGAGGGAATGGTTACCCACTCCAGTATTCTTGCCTGGAGAATCCCAAGGACAGAGGAGCCTGGCGGGCTACAGTTCATGGGGTCACAAAGAGTTGGACCTGGCTGAGAGACGAACACGCTGGCTTGGGAGAGGAGAGCAAATGGGAGGCCTGGCCTGACAATAGTCTATTTTTGTTTACTCTCAATCCAGAAGGCACCGCTGTCATTGCCGTAGGGTCCTCCCTGCTGTAGAGAATCCATCACTCTCTCGGATTACATTGTTCCCATCCTGAATGCCCTTTTGTTTCTCTCTACTTAATACAATGTTTATTTCACCTTCATTGTAACTCAAGATGAGTCATGGAGAGTTATAGAGTTTTATGGCAGGAAAAGGACAAAGCCATCTAGTTCAAAAGCTCAGCCAGGTTGCCCAAGGTCACTCAACTAGAAAGAAGTGCTGCCAGGACTTGAACTTAGGTTCTGACTTCAGTATGTTTTCCATTAGATGGCTCTGCCTATAGCCCTCAGGGTCTTATCTTCCTCTAGTATATCAATGCAACCACCTCACCACACAGTGTTTAGTTGTATATTCCTCTGACATATATCTGGCTCTTGTGTTAATTATATCTGTCTTAACAGGCTGCAAGCTTGTCGAGAGCAGAAAGAATAAACTTTAAGTTTGTTGTTCCTCCTAGCACTTCACATGAATCTTGGTGTATATGGGATCGATACATTTCTGCATATTCCTTAAGTAATTGAAAATACCACACAGGGATAGATGACAATCCTCAGAGGTTTCCAAAGCTGACATCTACAAAAGATGAACACTTCCCAACACAGAAAAATCCCATGAAAAATAGTTTTTTGATTTTATAACCACTGGTGAGAGAGAAGTTTAGTGGTGAAGTGTAGAGATTGGATCCTTTACTCATTATGAATGGGAACAAGATCCTGGAGCTGAAAGCTTCATTAACTGCAAAAGTGATGCCTAGTGGTAGCGAAAGTACAGAGATGGGGCATGTGTAATAATCCTTTCCATCCAGGCATAATGGGGGGCATTGTATTTCCAGCTGGGATGGCTGAGATGATTCATGGTTAACTTGTTTATTTCAAGTGGTAATCATGTTCTTTTCAGAACGTTATTTTGGGTGATCCTTGCTTAAGGTTTTGTCTTTTACAGGAAGCATGGATGAGGAGGCAAGTTAGCTTTTCTCTTTTCTGATCCTAAGAATGTTCTTCTGGCTTCTGACTTCCCTACTGGCCACTATCTTAGGGCTGAGAACCAGCTTCACAGTTCTAGAGCTCATTGTTCACGTTTGTATCTTAACATGTTTTGACCCTCTGTTTTTGACAATGTAGGTTAGCATTCAGATTAGTACATGGGGACCAGCAAGTAGGAGCAATGCCTTTTGAGTCTTAGATTCATGAAGTAAGTCCATCCTTTCTGGACCCACAGAGCTGTGATTTCCTATTAGAACATATCTCAAAGTGATATCCTTTCTATTCACTCTGGTATGTCCAATTGGGATTTCTGGGTTTGAACAATATAATTATGTTCTCAAGGTTCAGATATCTTCTGTTGAACTAGGTCAACACTTTCTTGCTATATTCTTGTATTTGCTCCAATAGTGAGACTTAGAGAAATCCTGGCAATCCTATTTTGGGACTTGTTCAGCATGAAGTGTTTTCCATAATTCAGATAGTCTGCTTGTCTTCTCTTCCACCTCTATGGATTAGCAATCTGAGAAATAAACTGATGGCCCATGAGCAAACATCAATACATAGAAACAAAAAATGCTTCAAAATATTAACAGATGATTAAAGTGAGATATTCTTCCTCAGATTTTATAAAATGAATATAAATTACTTTGTAGTCAAGAAAACAATACTCCTAAATATAAAATGAGCAATTTGAAATTTAGAGAAATGTTATCATTTCCATTTAAGGTGTACTCACAATGTTTCTATTTTTTTCTTGGAAAAGTGTAATTTTGGAGAATATAAGCTAGAAAAAAGAAAAAATTATATTGTCCCAATTTCTTGATTTACTCAGTAATTGTCTTTTTTTCATTGGCATCATCATAAACATGCATGTTAATTTCCCCATGAAGGTTAGTTTATGAGATGCTCAAGGGGAGATCGGAGAAGGCAATGGCACCCCATTCCAGTACTCTTGCCTGGAAAATCCCATGGATGGAGGAGCCTGGTAGGCTGCAGTCCATGGGGTCACTAAGAGTCAGACACGACTGAGCGACTTCACTTTCACTTTTCACTTCCACGCACTGGAGAAGGAAATGGCAACCCACTCCAGTGTTCTTGCCTGGAGAATCCCAGGGACGGGAGAGCCTGGTGGGCGCCCATGTATGGGGTCACACAGTTGGACACGACTGAAGTGACTTAGCAGCAGAAGCAGCAAGGGGAGATGTTCTGCTTTTGCTAAAGGAGAGATGGAAAGAGCATTTTATGTAAAGTTTAAGCTGAGTATTTGCTGTGTGGTTATCAGCAAGACATCTAACCTTTCTGAAGTATAAAATAAATAATGAGTTATTGTAAATGCCAACTTAGATAATATATGCAAAATTTCTTTTGAAGTATGGCATGTATTATGTATCTCAGGATAATAATTATTATTTCTATCTTAAAGTTCATAGATAGTCTTACAAGGCTCTCTTCTCCGTGTTGGGCATGGTCTGGCTGACACTCCCTCTTAGTACAAGCAGTGCTCATGTTCACAGGTCTGTCCCCTCTTCTATGACTGCAAGAGGAAATGTCATGCCACCATTACAGCCCAGTTTATTCCCTTCACTTCTGCTCCACATTCCTCCAAACTTGCCTTCTCAGGTAGGCATAACTCTACTCATCTTTCAAGGTCCAGCTGAAAATTTCACATCTCTGTGAAGCCTTCCCTGGTAACCCCTTAAGAAGACTGAATGTTCCATCCTCTGCATGGACCTCTCTTTCTGGAATTCCTTAGACTATGTTGTAATTAGCTGTTTACAAATCTGTCTCTTGAAACAGGTCAGTGATTCTTGGCTGTTGTGTTAAGATTGACAGCTAGATCCTGAATCTTCCCCTGGTGTACTACTCACATTGGGTACAAGTGTGAGGCTAATTTTTGCTACAACTGAGTAAGCACATTTATTATAGTGACTTTTGTCAGAAGGTATGGTGAGCTGAGCAAGCTGTGCAATGTAGTATAAAACAGGGTGTTGTTTGCTGCAGGGAAAGGTAAGAATTGTGAATGGAAGGCCAGGAATGAATAGAGATCATAAATTTATATGAAGCCAGTCCACAGTTCTACTCCAACCATGAAACAGAGCTTCATAATTGATGAGGGAAAGTTAAACCCTTCAAATTCACACCCAAATTCTAGTATTTAAAAGTGGATTACAGAGAATTCCCTGATGGTCTAGTGGTTAGGACCCCATGGTTCCAGTGCTACGGGTTCGGGTTCAATCACTGATTGGGGAACTAAGATCCCACAAGCCATGCAATGTGGCTTACAAATACAAAAAGACTCAGGCACCTCTGTACTCAATATTGAGTTCCTTGAGGATGTGAATCTGTATTTGAATGAAAAAAAAAAAAAAAGAGTAATAATAAGAAACAGAGCCGGTATTTCTAAAAAATAACTTGGTCAAGTAATTTACTGATAACTGTTAGGTAAGTCACTTTTCTAATGTGAAGTAAAGAGATTTTTGGTAAAGTGATTGTCAGTGCCCAAGTCACTTGAGCAAATAAGTCCAGTTTGTTTTGTGGCTAAGGTCTTAAGCTTTGACATCAGATGGTTATGTGTTCAAACCCCAAGTTTGCTACTTATTATCTGTGTGATTTCATTGCTTAACATCTCCAAGCCCCAGTCTTCTTGCTTTTAAACGAGGCTAATACATTACATCAGTTGGGATAATTTTGGCTACAAGTAATAGACATTTTAATAGTAAGATAATTGACTATTTCACATTTCCAGAAGTTCAAAGGCACAGTGGATTCCATTGTGAGGTTCAATGACTCAGTAATGTTCTTCCATCTTTCAGCATCATCATCTTCAGGTGCACTACCTTCTGAGGAGAACTAGAGGCTACATATTCCAATGTCTGTGGCTTAAGAGCAAGGGAAATTTTATCTGAAGATGACTATGTTAGCAGCTTATTCCCAAAGTAATGACTGGTAGCAAGGATGGAATTATCATGACTGGCACAGCCCAATCATCTCAGGACAAATAATACTGGAGAGTCAATTGCAGTCACTACAAAATGGACTTTTTTTTTTTTTTTTAAAAGCAAGCTGTTTGCAAAATTCTTAGCTCATTGTTTGGATTATGGTAATAGGGTAGCACTACTTACCAACCAGCCACAAATTCAGACCTAAAATGATTAACTCAAATTTTAGATTTGTAACAACATTTCTTGCCCCTTTATTCTTCCTATTACTTAAAAGTCTTTTTTTTTTTTTTTGCCTAAATCTCTCTCCTTAACACTCATCAAAATTTGCCAGGGATGTGTCCCACATACAATGGACTCAACAGTATCTTAATATCTTGGTGCTTCTTTGCTCACCTGCCAGTTAGATGGAGTCTGAAAATTCTCTTCTGGCTTGATGAGTTTGGATTTTCTTGTGTGTATGTGTTCTCAAGGAAGTGGGATGCAGTTCCTAAGACCAAGAGTCAGACCTTGGGTTAGGTGCTTTCATATAGGTTATGGCTGAAGGAAACCTGGGCTACTCTTTCTCTTCTACTCACAAGCTGAATAACCTTGTGCAGACCACCCTCTGTTGCAAATCTCAGTTGTCTTCTCTGCAAAATGAGGATGATCTAGTGATTAAGGTGGAGAAGGCAATGGTACTCCACTCCAGTACTCTTGCCTGGAAAATCCCATGGACGGAGGAGCCTGGTAGGAGGCAGTCCATGGGGTCGCTAGGAGTCGGACACGACTGAGCGACTTCACTTTCACTTTTCACTTTCATGCACTGGAGAAGGAAATGGCAACCCACTCCAGTGTTCTTGCCTAGAGAATCCCGGGGAAGGGGGAGCCTGGTGGGCTGCCGTCTATGGGGTCGCACAGAGTCAGACACGACTGAAGCGACTTAGCAGCAGCAGCAGTGATTAAGGAAATAAAGGTTTAGAAAGCTTTCCTAAATAAATTTACTCTATGAAGATATTAGTTATTTTTCCTCCACTTGGTAACTTTTTTGTGTAACACATAACTGTAATAGTCAATGGGGATAGCCTCCTCAAGGGGAAGGTAGAAAACAAACAATGCAAATGACTTGATCTGGGAGCAGCTTCCTATGTTTAAAGAAAAAAAGAAAACATGTTTCTTCTTGTTCTTCTGCAGGAACTTCCCCACCCTGGATATTTTTAGTGACCTCTATAGACTCTATGGGGAGACTCTTTCTGTGTTCAGAAAATGTCTATGACAGAACCGGAACAAGGTAGGCTGGTTTGTTTCCTCTCAGTTTGAACCTATAGTCTAGATGGGGAGTTCCTCATCTCACCAATGAGAAGCAAAGTCATCTGCTTTTCTAGATGGATGGACAAAGTGCTACAAACATTTACATATTTGGTAAATCAGTGAAATACACTCAAGGATAAGTGTCGTCTTCTGACGTGTTCTTTTCTAGGATTTAAGATTGAATTCGTCAGAGTTTTCCTTCAGATAATGAAAGCTATCATTTCTTGGGAAGTAGTATCAAATAAAGTGACTTTTAGGGATATTCCTTGGCCTAATCTAAACTGAAGCAGACACGGCACATGGCTTTATTTAGGAGCCTGGAAGTTGGACATGGAAGAAGATCTTAGCTCAACACTCTTCCAGATTGTAGAAACTAGTTGATATTTCCTGACAAGGCCTTTTGCCAATCTAACCTCTCCTAGCTAAGCTATTTTAACTCTGGTCTTAGGCCGATATATCTCCTAGCAACACATCTTCTCCTAAATAAAAACAGATCTCCCAGATGGTCTCATTCACTCTTTCTTTCTGTTGACCAACGTTGTTATTCATTCACATCACTTTCTCAACCTTCATCATTATCTTTCTCTTCTTTTTTTCCCCACCTCATTCTTTTATTGCTTTCTCTTCATCCTTCTAAGATGATGATCTAGATTAGCACTGTCCAATGTGGGAGCCATTAGTCACATGTATCTATTTTAATTTAAGTTAGTTAGAGTTAAAGAAAATTTTAAAAATTCAGTTTCTCTTCAGTTGCATTAGCCACATTGCAAGTCCATAGTAACCAGGTATGGCTTGTGGCCACCATATTGATCGGACAGTGCAGATACAGAAGATTTCCATCCTCATGGAAGATCTGTAGATAGTACTGATCTAGGTTTTCAATCTTTCTACTTCCTTTAGTGCTCTTCCCCCCTACTTTTGGCTAATTTTTACTGATTTTTACCCTAATTCCTACAAAACAGTCAAAGATACTCATTTGAAGCAAAAGAAATACTTTTTTTTTTTTTTGCCATGAGACATGTGGGATCTTAGTTCCTCCACCAGCTATCAAACTTGCATCCCTTACATTAGAAGACAGATTCTTGATCACTGGTCCACCAGGGAAGCCCCTTGCCCTTTGCTTTTTATCAGTCTTTTGATTAGGGTTATCTTTTTCACTGGAGTCAGATTCTGATCTGAGACTATTCTCTTTCTTTTTTTTTTTTTTCTAATCTTGCTAAATTTGATGACCCATCTGCACTGTTGCCATATGTAATCTCCCCGCACCCAGATTTTGCCTTGCCCTTTAAAATTTGAGGGCTCACTTGAAGCCTGAGGACACTCTACGTAATTCTTCATTAACAAGCCTGAGTTTTGACTTCTATTTGCCTTGCACTTAGCTTGGAGATACTGAAAAGAAGAGTAAGAATTGTTTAGCTTCAAGGAGTGCACATACTTGCTGGGAATGAGACAAGGAATAAGAGCAGATGATTAGCAGAGCTCATGAGTGGTGTAGACCCAAGAGCTGTTAGAATTAAGCTTAGATCATTTTATTAATTAAGCTTAGATCATTTTATTAAAGAGGTAGAACCTAGCTGTCCAAGGAGGTCTGGGCAAGATTTGGATTGGCCAAAGGATGACATCACAGTTGGTGGACTAGGGCAGATGACGTGGGGTGAGAATCACTAAGGACTTGACTTTCTTCTACCTCATTTGCTTTCCTTCTTCATTTTCTGTTGACATCCACGTCCACATCTGGGCACTTGGTGTTACCATCCTTCGTTCTGATGCTTTCTTTTATGTGGCTTCCTCTGACGGCCTGTGGGAGCGACTATCCCAGGGAGCTTAAAATTCATTTACTTTTCATTCTTACTTGTGGGCCACGTATTAAGACAGTTTAGATATTTCACTGGGGATAATAGTCACTCATTTAAGAGCTAAGAGTTAGTCTGTGGTGACTGTGCCTGCATCTTCCACCAAGATGAGAAAAAGAAAAATTGTTTGTTTGTTTCTTTTCTTTTCTGGGGGTTTCTGAGATCTTAATTATTTGAAGCCCTTCTACTGAACTCATATTTTCATGCATCTTTTTGGGCATAGGTAGATATCAAGGGTTTATAAACCTTCTTTTTCAGATGGGAAATCTGAATAACCATGATAGGAAATGATGAACTCAGGGTGTGAGCTCCTCTAGGGGCTCGGGCTGTTCCTTTTGAGTCTCCAGTGCCTGTTGTTGTTTCTGGAACATATCAAGTTCTCAGTAAGTGTTTTCTGGGTGAATATTTAATGAATGTCTCAAAAAAAAAAATCAACAACAATAATGCAGGGTGTGAGCAGAGCCCAGCTAAGCTGAGTGTACAGAGCTTCATCCTTTTGCAATGATTTCAAGTTCTTCTACTTTTTAAAAACTTCCTCTTGTTTGTGTTTTTCAGTTTTATTTATTTTTGGCCGCTCTGGGTCTTTGTTGCTCTGTGTGGGCTTTTTCAAGTTGCGGCAAGTGGGAGCTTCTCTTTGCTGTGGGCCGTGGCCTTCTCATTGCAGTGCCTTCTCTTGTCGCAGAGCACAGGTTCTAGGTATGTGGCGCCCAGGCTCAGCAGTTGGCGGCTCACAGGCCCTAGAGGGCTTCAGCAGTTGCAGCACACGGCCTCATTAGTTGCGACACGTAGGCCCAAGAGCGTGGGTTCAGTAGCTGTTCATGCGCTTAGTTGCTCCTTGGCGTGTGAAATCTTCCCAGACCAGGAATTGAACCCATATCTCCTGTGATGGCAGGTGGATTCTTATCCACTGGGTCACCAGGGAGGTCCTCAAATTCTTCTACTTGTTTGAAATGTTTAAAATTACTTCCTCCTTGAAGTTTTGCAGTGAGATCACCCTTGACTGTTAGGCACTGATTATGGTTTCATAGCACTTTTATCCTTGAAAGCTCCAAGCACATGATGCTTTGTGACCTCTTCCCCTGCCCATTCCTCTTGCTGTTGAACTTTCTCAGGAGATCACTTCTTCTTTATGTTTCTAAGTCCAGTACCTAGCATGCTGAGGGCACTCAGTGATTGCTTTGAGAATAAATAAATGGTGCCTTTGGATACCATCCTTGAGCTACTGTATGTTTTGCTCCTTCCAGTTCCACACCATCAACCTCCTTGAGCAGACTAGCCTTGGGCCATTGGACACTGTGTGCTCTGACCTCCTGAGATCCACAAGTGATTGGCAGTTTACATTCCTCAGGGGCATCTTGGAGCTAATGGTTTACTGGCTCAAGAGTCTGAAATTCCAATTGCCTTGCCTCAAAGTGGAAAAACCTCTGTAGCATTACTTATCCTCCAGAGCTCCCCTTAGGTTCAGATCAATGTTGGAACTTCACTGGAGCCCATACCACGCCTGGCTTCTTTCCTTGTATTGTCCTGATTTCCCTGCCCTTCCCAATTTCTCCTGAGCGCACGTCTTCAGTAAGCCTTCCCTGCAAGAATCCTCGTCTCAGGTTTTCGCTTTGGAGAACCTCAAACTAAGACCTATGCTGATTTTTGAATGTTGGGATTATGCATGCAAATTTCTCTGCAACTGATCCCAAAATAATAAACACATTTCAAACACTCCAGTAACTTCAAGGAATATTTGAGATAGACTTCATGTAATAATTTCCAATATAATTTTTATGATGTAAAATACCTTTCACAGGGAAGCAGGGCCATAGATGAACCTATTGCTAAAGAGGATTGACTTTCTTCCTCACAGATTATGCGTTTCTAAGAAGAAAAGATAACCAGGAAGCCAGCACTGATGTTAATTGGACCACTCACGTATTAGAGAGGGAGAGATGAGACCCTATTGTATGAGTCACAGAGAAAACACAGCTGGAATGAAGCAAGGCGTACCAGCACATTCAAGAATGTCACTAATTCATTGCTGAATATTGTGGGGGAGGGTGGTGAGGGGGCGGTGAGAAATGTAGTCAACTGTGTAACACATACCTTTCTGTTTGCTATTCCCCACTGAACCTCTTCGTGTCTCCTTTTCTACAGCTTTCCAGGTCTGTTTCACTCACTGTGCCCACATAGCTGGTCAAATTTCCTTCCATCATCTGGTGAGTTGCTGCTGTAGGACCCCAGGTGCCAATGGAAAGAGTAATGTGTCTGAAAACTCTGGCTTTCTTAATGGTTGTGTGTATATTTCCAAGAAGAGTAGATCACTGGGATTTTAAAGGGATCATAAATATACCATTAATGAAACTGGAAGCCATCACTTCAGCAGGCAGATTGGTGTCAGGAGTTGACACTGTTCCTAGGAGGGGAATGCACTAAAATGAAATTCCCGGAGTCCAAATGCCTCCGCACTGCACGAGTGTTGGGTGAATGACACTTGGAGAAACATGTGCATCAGTATCTTTTAAGTGCAAACTGCCCCTCCTTAAACCCTTGGGCTGGTGACAACTTGACATACAGGATGTGTCACTCTGCATAGGCTATTTACCCAAGGAAAGATGACTGTCAGTTTTCTCCAGTGTTCTTTTGTTAATAGTCTATAAACAGGGATGCTCCTATTAGGTACAGCTCCTTTTCTTTATTTGAAATCGCCATTAAATTACTCTCCCAAAATACTGTAGCACAGCCACAGACCTCACTGAACATAAACTTTATAAGCTCGTCCTCTCTCTCTTGAGATTTTCCCTGCTTAGCTGCCCGTCCTCCGGCTCCAATTGTGTCATCAGCCCCGTTTTCCTGCTGAGCATCGTCAGTAAAACGGCAGCTCCCACGGAGAGACAGCAAAGCCATCCACAGTCATGGCGCTATTGAAACATTGACAGATATGACAGACATTTCCAAAGCTGTGCGAAGCATTAATTTTAATGTATGCTGTGTGCCCTTACTTGGTAAATATTTATTTGGCTGTGAAAGATAGGAGGGTAATCACTGCTTTCCTTCAAATGCCATTCCTGGAGGAGTGCCGTCCCCCTTTTCTTGAGGGAGCTCAGAACTCAGTGGTGGAGTCTGGAAACAGAACATGGCTAAAGGAAAGTTCTCCAGAGTCAGGCTTGAACAGTCTTCTGTGTTTTGTCCTGAGTGTTTCTTTTGGCCACATGGACAAAGCCTAACCATGTTGTTTTCCAACCAACCAGAATCTTGTTTAGCTAGAAAATAATTTCTAGGAGGTCTCAGTTGCCAATGAGATTGTACCTGAAGACACTCAGAGCTACCTAACACTTTCACTCCACTTTCCCTGCCTGAATCTCTATTACAGACTTTTCAGTTAACCTCTATAGTCAATGGTTGTCAAATCTACACAGATGTCTGTCTGGGGTCCATCTCTTCAGAGGCGCAGTGGAACATTTAAACTAAATGGATGGAGAAGCTGGAAGGCAGTAGATTGGGTTATAATGATAATCACTGAGCACCTGCAAAGGCATATTTACTTTCACATGTTAATGCAAACAACTTCCCACCATGAGGCATTTCATAGTAGAGGAAACAGACACAGAGAAGACAGAAAGCTTCTCCCAATGTCACCTCGTGGCCGAATTGTAGTTTAGACTTGGGGCTTCCAAATCCAAGGTCTAGTGCTCTGTCAGCTCTATTGCCACAGAGAACACTGCATACATAAAAGCATTTTGTAAACCATGAATCTTTATGGAAATGCTAGATACTGCTACTGTGGATGGTTAGCAAAATGTGCTTGTTAGTTTTGTCTGACTGGTCAGCCATCTAGGGCTTTTCTAATGAGGCAATGAAGGCAACAGGGGTGAGGGGATGAGCTGCCAAGCCTTTCACATCAACTTTGAGTGCTTTAATTAAACATCATGCCTGGATAAATGGCCCAGGATGACAAAGTCCACAGCTTCTCAAAGATAGTTCCAGGAAGTTGCATGGTTGGCTGGAGAGAATTTGGTCATGAATAAGATGCAACTTCAAACCTCCTCCACTGGCCCTATATGAACAAAAACATAAATCTTCCTTTGTATCAGTAGCAAGCTATGGGGTGAATGGCAGGTGAGTTCCAGAAGTCAATTTCCTGTTGATGAGTATCTGCTAAGTATATGCTGATTTTGATTATAATATATAAGGAGAGTGACAAATACTGGACTTTGAGATTGAGCTCTAAAATACTAATTCATTATAAGTGCTTTGTTTTCTTTGAGCCCATGTTGTTTATCTTGGCAACTTTCCTTAAATGTCCTTTCACCTTTTACAGGCTGGTTTATTTGTCAAGTTTGCTGTCTTCATTTCTTTGGATTCAGTAGAACTTCTTTGGAATTTTCCTCCAACAAAAATTTACATAGGAGAGGGAAATACAGATAGTCTAATTCCCTAGGGAACAGACACAAATTTACAACTTATGCAAGATACTAGTTATGCATGCCATATTTTAAAAAACATATTAAGACAACTCTACTTTGGAGTCTCAGAGGCAGCTAGCTATCTGAAACTTTACTGAATCTGGGGTATGCTCTGCCTTTTCTGTTTCAAGCTCTATAAGCAGAGAAAAAAGCTTTTCTTCACTTCAGTAGTTGTGTGACCAGTTGATTATAGCTTTTGTGTGTGTGTGTTGTGGAAAAGATAGGTTTTCTTGTGGAGTACCCGAAAGATCAGTTAGAGAAACTACTTAAGAGTCTTAAATCTTTTTGTCATAAATTTGATGGGCATAAATTTGCTGATGGTTAAAATAAAGATGGGTCATCTACACCCTCCATCTAATGTTATCCAAGATCTGTGACTTCAATAGTTCCACCCCACTGAGTCACTGAAGCAGAGATTCAATGCTTGATAGAAGCAGACCATAATCTTATTTAGACCCCAAGTCTCTTACCTAGATCCAGTATTGATATTTGGAGCAAGTTTGACACCATGCTGTTTTTTTTTTTTTTAATATTTATTTATTTATTGGCTGAATCAGTTATTAGTTGTGGCATGCAAGCTTAGTTGCTCCATAGCATGTGGGATCTTCAGTTTCCTGACTGGGGATCAAATCTATCATCCCAACATTGAAGGTGGATTCTTAATCACTGGTCCACCACTAGGGAAGTCCCTGGTTTTTAAAAAATACTTATTATTATGCTTAAAAAATACTCCAAAGATGGTTCATTTGTTTTCCAAATAGCAACACTGACCTGCTAGAAAATTTAATTGATTTGTTTGAGATGAGAGTTGGGATGTGAATCCATCATTTCTAAATTTTATTTCTGTGTTCTTTCATTGGCGATTTGGTATAACAGCCTCTTATTGCTAACAAGATATGGTCTATTGAGCAATGAGGAAACCACCAAGCCATTCTGGTTGATCTTACCCATCAGTCAACTTGCAGGCATCCTTGGTAGTCTGCACCCTGTTTTTTGCCCAACAGTTAGCTTGAGGGTGATGAGGCATGATGGTTCTCTAATAATTCTCCTGCCCATAAATTCTCTACGCTCAACCAAGGTTAATGGTGAACTATTTTACAAAATGATAGTGTTTGGTCATTGATTTGCTTCAAATAACTGGCCTAGGGCTGTTGCCTGAGGTGGAACTAGGCGCCACTCCAGTTTGTAAGCCCTTTAGAGACATGTATAATCAAAATTTCTTGTCTTAGAGGAGTCATACAAAGTCATATGGGACTAGAACACAACAAAGGATTTAGATTTATCCTTAGAGAAGAATCTCCCCCAAAGCCTTTAGAAGAAGACGAAGGTAAAGGGGTGGTAACCTTGATTTCTGTAATAAAAAGATGAGCTTTCTGGTCAATGTATATTCAGTTAATTTCTGAAGATTAGTTTTTTCTTGCCTTGTAAAAAAAAATGAGCAATTTACTTTTCCTGACATTTTGTAGCTGAGCAAAGTTGAGGTGAATTATTCATGGTAAGAAGCCAGTTTCTGTCCATCATCAAGAGGTAAGAAAGCCTCAAAAATCCAAGATGTGTGATTTTTTGGTTAATTCAGTGCCATCTGACACTTCCTCTGCATTAGAAAGGGAGGTGTTCTTACCATGGTTGCATTTTGGGAATAAAAATGTGGTAAAAGTTGAATAGCTCTAGGATGGCTTGAAGACCTTGCTTTTGGAGACCATGTGGCCTAGATTATGCTTCACTTCATTTCAGAAGAGTGAATACCAGGGAAGGTAACACAATAGACTAGGAAGATAGCATGTTGAGCTCCTCTTCCTGGAATCATTCCCAGAGCTTTCACTGCTTACTATTTTCTGATGATTCCCAAATTTATATCTTTAGCTCAAGTCTCTGCAATGAACTCCAGATCCAGTTTTCAACTGCCTGTTCAGCAGTCTACTAGCACATCTTGCATACACATATTAATTTCTCTGACCAACACAATCACTGTGCCTCTGTCTTCTTGTCTTCCTTAATTCTAGCAAGAGTCATCATAGACTTTTTCTTTTCTCTTGTTCCCCACATTTGATGAATCACTATGTTATGTTAATCCTACATTAATAATAGCCCTCAAATTCAATTCTACTTCACTTACCATTCATTCCCACCATCCTGAATTTTTCTTGCCAGGATTATTGCAGACATTTCCTACCCATATCCCTGCCTCCATCTCTCCTCTTTCCAATCTCTTACATGCTTTGCTGTCAGTTTTCATCCTTAAAAAAAAAAAGCCATCGTGTTGCTTCCTTGCTTAAAGCTCTCCATTGTCTTCTCCTTGGCAGCAGGGTAAAGTTCAAACTCGTTCATATGGTTTACAAGGTCTTTCACAATCTGGACCTAACTTATCTTTCCAATCTCATCACTTGACACTCCCCTCAATCACACCCGCTTCATAATCACCAAACTGAACTGTCTTGTTCCCTTAACACATCGTGTGCTTTCTTCATTGTGTTTGTTTGCATAAGTTTTTCCTTTGGCTTCAAATCCCCTCTACTTTTTCCCAGAGAGCCCCTAGTCATCTTTAAAAACAGCACAGTCACTGATAACAGGCATATTTATGGACCATGTATTCTGATCTAGGGCCTATGTTAAGGACTTTTCATGTATCATCTCAATTAACTTTTAAGAAAAGATCCCAAGATATGGGGACTATTCACATTTTAAAGAGGAGGTAATGAGACTTAGAGAACTTGGGTAATTGCCAAATCTGTACATAGTATCCAGGCTGAGAGACTTCAAAACCAGCCTTCTAATTTCTGCAGCATAGTGCTTGAAAATTTAAGTGATTAAATATATGAACAGATGAACTAATAGTAGGGAGATTGCAAACTTTGTTTTGGGAGAAAACATGGCATGAATAATATATTCTTTTATCTTTAGAGTAGGAGTTACAAACCCCACTTTTTGCATTGAGAATTGTAAATTTATCATCAATGAGCCTCTTTTCTGAAGCTCCTATGATATCATAACTCATTCCAGGCAAAGTTCCTAAGGCTTCCCACTACACTCCTTAAATTCATACTGCTGTTTTATTATCAGAAGTGGTAAATGGTCAGTTTTGATAAAAACTGATCAGTTATCAATATCAGCTCAAGTGTCTGTCTCTCACCAGACAATGAGCTCCTAGAGAATCAAGAAAATGTGTCACTGCTTTGGTACCCAACATGATAATTGGTACAGAGTAGGCATATGGTATGTGTTTCAGGAATAAATGAATGAATGAATATTTTAGAACTTAATACTGAAGACTTATACCTAAGTCTAGGAGTAGATATAACCACTCTGATGCATAGATATTTCTGTTCATATTTCCACTCAGTGATCTTATATCTCAGAATGACTGTGAATTGGAAGCTATAATTCTGGTGTTCCTAAGTGTGTCTCTAAGTTGCCACGTGCTTCTTCTGGTGGGAGCATCTTGCCGTGTTGATTCTATGTCTAGAATTTAAGACATGTTTATGGTTTTTCTGTAAGCTGGCCTCTAAACACATGCTAACAATTTTCTTTGGTGCTCAACTGAAACATCGGTGATCCATTCTTATCCTAGAACAAAAAGTGGGTATTTTTGGCTTCTACAATTGGCTTCTACAATAAAGCCCATACTAGGAAGAATTATATGAAACAATGAAAAAAAAAAAAAACCTTAACAGATGATTTAAGGAGTTTTCAAGAGTAGTATTTATTTTTTTCTATATTGAATTTTTACCTAAACTGAACATTAGAACCTAACCCTCAAATAAGATGTGACTTTACTCCTATTGAGTGGTAGGTATAATATTAATGTAAAACTTAAGAAGATGATATTGAGGTTCCAACTTGACTTCTAGATTTCTGCCTCTGATGTGTAATTTGTCAAAATGATATATGACAACTGGAAGTCTTTTCATGAATTTATCTTCCCTTGTTTGTGTGGTTGGTTAGCTATTCTTGCTGTGTAGGCTATTGATAGCTGCCTAGGCCAAGTGAAACTATGGAGTTAAATACTAGCAATCAGACCAGGGGGGAAATGCCATGGGAATGCGTGTAGGGTAGATAGGATGGTAAAGCTCATACTAGGAAGAAACATGAAAATGGGAGTGAAAGTTGGGAGCTGTGGTCAAGGCTGAAATCAACAGCAGGAGAGTGAAAGAGAGATGATAAGTTTCACAAGTGAAATTCATAACCTAGGGTTAATGATGGGAAGAGAGAGGTGCCTGTTGACAGGACCATATCAGCTTATAAAGTATTAACATGTGCACTTTGGTGAAGGCCCAGCTCATACAGAGTGGTTTTCTTGAGAAACAGCCATTTAACTTAAATACAGGTGAGTCACCAGGAGACTTGCTCTTGCCAGGTAACACATAAAAACAGCCCAATAAATTCAACTCACTGCCAACACCCAAGTTCAGTCCAGTTCAGTCACTCAGTCATGTTTGACTCTTTGTGATCCCATGGACTGCAGCACACCAGGCCTCCTGTCCATCACCAACTCCCAGAGTTTACTCAAACTCATGTCCATTGAGTCAGTAATGCCATCCAACCATCTCATCCTCTGTCATCCCCTTCTCCCAATTTCAGTCTTTCCAAACTTCAGGGTCTTTTCAGATAAGTCAGTTTTTCGCATCAGGTGGCCAAAGGATTGGAGTTTCAGCTTCAACATCAGTTCTTCCAATGAACACCCAGGACTGATCTTTAGGATGGACTGGTTGAATTTCCCTGCAGTCCATGGGACTCTCAAGAGTCTTCTCCAACACCACAATTCAAAAGCATCAATTCTTCGGTGCTCAGCTTTCTTTATAGTCCAACTCTAACATCCATGCCTGACTACTGGAAAAACCATAGCCTTGACTAGACAGACCTTTGTTGGCAAGGTAATGTCTTTGCTTTTTGATATGCTGTCTAGGTTAGTCATAACTTTCCTTCCAAGGAGTAAGCATCTTTTAATTTCATGGCTGCAATCACCATCTGCAGTGATTTTGGAGCCTAGAAAAATAAAGTCAGCCACTGTTTCCACTGTTTTCCCATCTGTTTGCCATGAAGTAATGGGACCAGATGCCATGATCTCAGTTTTCTGAATGTTGAGCTTTAAGCCAACTTTTTCACTCTCCTCTTTTACTTTCATCAAGAGGCTCTTTAGTTCCTCTTCACTTTCTGCCATAAGAGTGGTATCATCTGCATATCTGAGGTTACTGATATTTCTCCTGGCAATCTTGATTCCAGCTTGTGCTTCCTCTGGCCCAGCGTTTCTCATGATGTACTCTGCATATAAGTTAAATAAGCAGGGTGACAATATACAGCCTTGACGTACTCCTTTTCCGATTTGGAACCAGTCTGTTGTTCCATGTCCAGTTCTAACTGTTGCTTCCTGACCTGCATACAGGTTTCTCAAGAGGCAGGTCAGGTGGTCTGGTATGCCCATCTCGTTCAGAATTTTCCAGTTTATTGTTTACAATAGTCAAAACATGGGAGAAAATTAAATATCCATGAACAGAAGCATGGATTAAAAAAAAGATATGGTACATGTATAGACAACGGAATATTACTCAGCCATGAAAAAGAATGAAATAATACCACTTAGAGCATCATGGATAGAACTAGAGCTTATCATATTTAGTGAGGTAAATCAGAAAGAGAAAGGCAACTATTACATCACATTTTGTTTATACATGGAATAGTAAAAAAATACAAATGGACTTATTTACAAAACAGAAACAGACTCATAGAGAGTGAATTTAAGGTTGCCAGAGGAGAGAGGTTGGGAAGAAGGATATATCACAAGTTTGGGATTAACATACACACAGTGTTGTTGTTGTTGCTTAGTAGCTAAGTCACGTCTGACTCTCTTGCGACCCCGTGAACTGAAGCCCGCCAGGCTTCTCTGTCCATGGAATTTCCCAGAGAGGAATTCTGGAGTCGATTGCCATTTCCTTCTCCAGTGAATCTTCCCGACCCAGGGATCGAACCCACATCTCCTACACAAGAGGCATCTCCTGCATTGCAAGCGTATTCTTATTGCTGAGATACTGGGGAAGCCTGACATATATACACTACTATATATATAAATAGATAACCAACAAGGACTCACTGTATAGCACAGAGAACTCTACTCAACACGCTATAATAACCTAAATATGAAAAGAATCTGAAGACAATAGATACAAGTACAACTGAATCACTGTGCTGTACACCTGAACTAACACAACATTGTAAATCAACTATTCTCCAACATAAAATTTAATTTTTTTTCTGAAAAAGAGCTTATTGTAGATTTTCCAAACCTTTTTTCCTTTCTCATGATGGCCAATGATCATAACTGTTTCATCAGCCTGGTTCTGGAATGGAATATCCAGAAGCAAATCTTGAGCCACTTTGTGACATATGTACACAGCAAGTGAGAAATAAACTTCATTGTTCAAAACCAACAAAAATTGGGGATTGTTTGTTACTAGGTATAATCTAGCCTTGTCTACCTTTAACCTAGGTGGGTGTCTTTTGTAAATGATGAAATCGAGGCTCCAAACAGTAAGTCACAGAGTCACAATACAAACTCTGTCTTCCTATTCCAAGTTTGATCTCCCTTTCAGTATACTTAAGGCTTCCCTGGTAGCTCAGACGGTAATGAATCTGTCTGCAATGCAGAAGACCCACTAACCAGAGATCAGGAAGATCCCAAGAGAAGGGACCCAAGACTCCAGGGATCAGGAAGATCCCTTGCAGAAGGGAATGGCTACCCACTCTAGTATTCTTGCTTGGAGAATCCCATGGACAGAGGAGTCTGGTGGTCTCCTCTGGGGTCGAAAAGAGTTGGACACAACTGAGCAACTAACACTTTCACTATCACCTCTATTATTTATTTCCAGGGTAAGATGTTTTCCTGCCAAGTGTACTCAACCTGAGGCTTGGACCTCAAGATCTAGATGCTTGATTTGAATCCCATTTCAATGCTTTATAGAAAGTCAAATCCTTCTCTGAGAGTTTTACAAATTCTCAGAGGTACTCTGAGCCCAAACCTGGGTCAGCTTCCTACAATCCTGACTCCTTATTCCACATTTACAAAATGTGAAACCAAGCCCCTTTGCCAATTTCTAAAAAGAAAAAATCTACCAACAACACACACATTCTCTCTCTCTCTCTCTCTCACACACACACACACACACACACACAAAGACCAGGTAAAGAGGCCTGACAGCATACTCAGATCAGACAATTGAATATCTCATATTAGATGTTTCTGGTCTTTAAGAGTCCTTCCAGGCCACCCCACCTCCAGGAGAGTTCCTTTTGTGGCCTGTGCCCCCACCTGCTCCTGGCTCCTTTTTCCTCCCTCTCCTCCCACCTTCCTCTCCCTCTGCCCTTCAGAACAAGTCAGCTTCCCCTTGTTTTCATTTCCCAACTTGGATGGTCAAAATCAGCAAGACTTTCAGGATTCCGTTTGACAGAAACTCCCCTCTCCAACAGTCCACTGTGGCTATTTTTAAAAGTACTTTTTCTATTATACGAACTTTAAAAGTCCTTGTTTTCTATCTTTCTTGATGTTATGGATAGCCCTTTCAGATACCAATGTAGAACAGCTTTAAGGCGATGCTATTCAATTCCCTCACTCAACACCATCCACCAGCAGACATGTCTTGAGATCTATCCCAGGGAAGGTAAGACATGAAAAACACCCAGCCCCTGACTTCAAGATGTGTACTTTCAAGTTGAAGATCTATGGTAATTATCACACAGAACATCTTAAAAACCTCCCATGTTGTTACTGAAAGGTAGCATTTCTGAAAGCCAGGCGAGTTCATTGAGGAGCTGATATGGTCAAGCAAGGTCTCAAGATCTGAAGTTGGGACTTGAGGAAGGACTCAGTGGATGTACAAGGGTTGAAAGATACACAAGATGGAAGCTTCCATCAGGCAGTGGGGAGCATGTGAGCGATAGCGCATCTAAGTCAAGACAAGCTGCTGGAAGAAATACTGCTGTGCACTGGTGACACTTCACCTCATTCTCCAACGTCTTTCTGGTGCACCATGCTGAGAACCCTAGAAAATCTCAGAAAACATGGATCATACCCCATGTTTCTACCTCAAGTTCAAGAGTCTTTATCATACCCCAGTAATTCTCAAATGGTGATCCCACAAAATGATAATCTATCATGAGTGGGACTAATGAGTTCTGCATCTAAAGCCTGGTCTTTTTCTAATTGTTGAGAAAAAATATTAATGAATAAACTTCCTTTCCATTCTGAGTTTTTCTTCTCTACATTTTAGTCCTTTTACTCAAGTATCCACTCAAATATTAACAACAAAATGATAAGTTGCAGGTAAATGTTAATAGAGAAAATAAGCAATAGTCTGCACCTAGCTTTTCTTTGTTTGCATTTGTTCTTTCATGAACAAGTAGTCATGGAGGTAGGAATTCAGGCTTTGGAGCCATTTTGCTTGGGTTCACACTTCTGCTTCATCACCCATAAACTGTGTTCTTCCTTAGGAAAGTTATTTAACCTCTTAGTACCTGAGTTTTCCCACCTGTAAAACTGGGATGCTTATAACACAATTTCACAGGGTTGGATTTGAGAATTAAACGAATACATATACACACACAAATAAATGTATTATAGAAGTATTAGGAATAGCTCTACCATCAGGAACATTTATGACAATGAAATAATACTAATACTAATAATAGCTGACATGCTTCCCTAGTAGCTCAGACAGTAAAAGAATCTGCCTGCAGTGCAGGAGGCCCAGGTTCAATCCCTTGGTTGGGAAGATCCCTTGGAGAAGGGAATGGCTACCCACTGCAGTATTCATGCCTGGAGAACTCCACTGACAGAGAAGCCTGGCGGGCTACAGTCCATGGGGGTCAAAGAGCTGGACAGGATTGAGCGACTAACGCTTTCCTTCACTTCTACTTTCAGTATATATCAGGCATTGTTGTTGTTGTTGCTTAGTCACTACATCTCATCCGACTCTTGTAACTCCATGGACGATAGCCCACCAGACTCCTCTGTTCACAGGATTTCCCAGGCAGGAGTACAAGAGTAGGTTGCCATTTTCTTCTCCAGGGGATCCTCCCAACCCAAGGATCAAATCCACATCTCCTGCACTGGCAGGCAGTTTCTTTATCACTGAGCTGCGAGGGAAGTCCACATCAGGCATTGTCAGGCACTAACTAATTTATTAATAAATGTTAGCTATTATTATTATTGGGCTTCCTTGGTAACTCAGTGATAAAGAATCCACCCACAATGCAGAAGACTTGGGTTCAATCCCTGGGTCGCGAAGATCTCCTGGAGCAGGAAATGGCAACCCACTCCGGTATTCTTGCCTGAAAAAAATTCCATGGATAGAAGAACCTGGCTGGCTACAGTCCATAGGTTTGCAAAGAGCTGGACACAAATTAGCGACTAAACGACAATAACAATTACTATTATCATCATCATTAGTGTTGTTGTTGTTTTATTATAGAGTTGTTCCTTATGCGTATAATGGAAAGAAAGGCAGCATTATTCTATAGTGTTCTGAAACGATCTCCATGACTGTCATGTTCTCTGCCACCTTAAAAACATTCAGAAGCCTTGCATTGCTCATCAAGGAGGCTGATGTCATTCTTCCTTTCCGTACACTTTCATACAAGCAACTTTTCATCCACATTTCAAAATAGAACATTTGCTTCTAGTTGGATGAAAATCCCTGTTTTGAAGCCAGCAAGGCATCCAGAACTCATGGACTGTTCCAGTGTATGCTAGATAAGGAGGAGAAACCTTAGAGGAAAATGCTTAAGATTTTCTACTATTGCTGCTATTTGGGGGCCCTTTATGCATTTGTTTCAGACAAGGGTGCAATTATGTATAGTTATGTAGTTCTCCAAAGTAATATATTTTAATGTTGGAATCATGGTCAGAGCTTCTTTCTATGGCTTTGAATCCTGTCACTCCTCATGAGTTCTTATTAAAATGGAGAAAATGGAACAAGATGCATTGCGATTCCATTTAAAGATTCTCTCAGTAAGTAAATTAATCCTGACATCACTCTGAAACTGAGTACATTCTGTGCTTAAATGATTACTCTGGACGATACTTAAAAGTCCTTAACCATCACGCTTCTTCGGAGAACTCATGTGCTAGGAGGCTTTCAGTCAATCCCCCACCAACCAGATGGTAAGGATTCTCACAGATTCTCTTTTACCTAAGGCAAGGGTATGAAATTAAATGGCCAAATTATTAAAGCAGCACTTACCTTCTGATTATGAGTCCTTGTTTAGAGACTGACATATTACAAATCCAGTTGATACCCTGCTGAGGGCATAGCTATTTGCACTGCAGAGGTGTATCTCTTTTGCCTCATGACTGCGGATTTGGGGATTTACTGATGTATATATTTTGGGCTTCTGTGGTGGCATTAGTGGTAAAGAACCTGCCTGTCAATGCAAGAGACATGAGACATTGGTTTGATCCCTGGGTCGGGAAGATCTTCTGGAGGAGGGAATGGCAACCCACTCCAGTATTCTTGCCTGGAGAATCCCATGGACAGAGGAGCCTAGCAGGCTAAGGTCTACAGGGTCTCAAAGAGTCGGACACGAATGAAGCAACTTAGCACACACATGATGTTTACATTTCAAGATTCTCCTGTTGCAAAAGATTGCAGTGAACCAACTTCTGTGAGGTCTCACTGAATTGAAACAGTGGGGTCATTTTTGATGGCCCAAGGCAAAAATCTCTACATCATCAATATGGCTGCATAATTAAGTATCCCAGAAAACAAGGGCATAGCCTTCACAAGCAGTACTTCCTACAATGCACAGACAAAAACTTTTAAATAACTGACTTACCAGATCAAGAAAAGTACTGGGACGAGGATGTCCATAATTAATTTCAGATATAGCAAACCCAAGCAAACTGCAGAGACTCACATTAAAACTGTGCTCACAAATCTAGCAACGTGAAGTGCAAGTTCTCCAAAAGAAAGGACATTACTAGCCAAGCATGCTTTTCAGAATCCATTAGACTGGAATCCAGTGCCCATAACCTGTCATCAAGAGTTCTTGATTATCAGAAACAGTGAATGTGTTAGGTTGGAAGATACTCAGGGAATATAGGTCAAGTTGCTTTCGATAAATACTTAAAAATAGTGGTTACTAATTCTAAAGGCTTCATATCAGGCATTTTAAAAAACAGATATTATATCCAACCTCATGATAACTTTGCAAAGTGAGTGCTATTATCCCCAAGTGGAACAAGTAAAGGTTAGGGCTGTTGGGTCATCCTCTGAAGGCCTAAGATATAGCAACTGGCAGAACCAGGAAAACTCAGGTGAGTTCCATGCCAAACTGTGCTTACTTTTCTACCTATTGAACTGCTTCCCCAATGCTTGCATGGTGTTTGTCTGTATAGTAATCGCCTCCTTGACTTCAGTCAACAGTTCCCTGATATAAATACTCATGTCTTTGCTTCAGAGAGAGGGAAGCTAAGATTCAGGAAGATGAAGGACAGCTAAATGTCACACAGATAGTAAGTGGCAATTCTCTTCCAATGGTACCAAAGTGTACCTATGCTAGAATTACCATCAAAACTCCATCACCAACCAAGAGAGTAATATTCAAATAGAGTTGAGTTGTGGTAGATCCTTAATCAGACACATTCCATTTAACTTTTTTCAAAGTCTGTTGCCATGGTTGTTAAGACCAGCATGCATTCCTTGAGATTACAATCTCACAGCTGACGATGCTAGAAATTGCATTGTGAGGTGTCATTACACGGGGAGTGAAACCAAAAAAAAAAGAAAAAGAAAATTTAGTTTACAGCAATAAGCTTTAGCACCCAAGGCCACTGTTCCATTTGGAATTGTATTTAAATGTTTTTACCTTTTATAATAACCTATATGGGAAAAGAATTTGAAAAAGATGATATAAATAGAAAGATAGACACACACATATATATATGTATAACTGAATCACTTTACTGTACACCTGAAACACAGCATTGTGTTATATTATAATAAATAAGTTGTACATCAATAAAAATAAATTTAAAAAACAAATATTTTTACCAACCTTTACTATTATTATTATTATTTTAAAAGTGCATGGTCTTTATACAAATATCAAATATAAAAGAGTAGAAAAAATACAGGAAGCTCATAGTTCCAGCATCCCAAGTCAACTATAATATCAATTCAGGGTTGGGTTTCCTTTTTTTAGGCTCTTTTTAATATGTATATATAGTTTTATATATCTTATAAACTTGTGATTATACTGGACTTATAACTTGACAGCTTACATTATAACATGGGCATAAACAATGCCAGGTTAATGGGTGCTTAATTATCCATTGAGCATGGTTACCATGATTTGTGTAATATTTTTCTCAACAGAATAGTCTTCAGCTTTTACCAACTGATCTCTGTTATAAAGAACATTTTGGACAACTCCTATTGCTGCCATTAGCTATGACTCTGGAGTGGTTTTAAAACATATCAGAGCTTAATCAAACTTACAAGTTTTGCACAGCGAAGGAAACCATAATCGAAATGAAATGACAACCTCTAGAACAGGAGAAAATTTTTGCAAACAATTCCACTGACAAGGGCTTAATCTCCAAAATATACAAATAGCTTATACAAACTCAACAACAAAAAACAAAGCACTCAGTCAAAAACTGGGCAGAAGACCTAAGTAGACGTTTCTCCAAAGAAGAAATATAAATTGCCAATAGGCACATGAAAAGATGCTCAACGGTGCTAACTTTTAGAGAAATGCAAAGCAAAACTACACGGAGGTACCACCTCACACTGGTCAGAATGTCCGTCATTAAAAACTACAAATAACAAATGCTGTAGCGAGTGTGGAGAAAAGGGAACCCTCCTGTACTGTTTATGGGAATTTAAGTAGGTGCAATCACTGTGGAAAGCTACATGGAGGTTCCTCAGAAAACTAAAAACAGAATTACCATATGATATGGCAAGCCTGCTCCTGGGCATGTATCCAGACAAATGTGTGTGTGTGTGTGTGTGTGTGTGTGTGTGTGTGTGTGTGTGTGTGTGTGTGTGAGTGTGTGTGTGTGTGTTAGTTGCTCAATCATGTCCAACTTTTTACGACCCCACGGACTGTAGCCCACCAGGCTTCTTTGTCCATGGAATTCTCCAGGCAAAAATACTGGAGTGGATTGCCATTCCCTTCTCTAATCCAGATAAAAATGTAATTAAAAAAGATACATGTATCCCTCTGTTCTAGCAGCACTACCCAAAATAACAAAGACATGGAAATAACATAAATGTCCATCAACAGATGAATGGATAAGAAAGACGTGGTACACATATACAATCAGCCATAAAAAAGAACAGAACAATGCCATTTGCAGCAAAATGGATGCAGCTAGAGATTATCATACTAAAGGAAGTAAGTCTGAAAAATAAATACTATATATAAGTTATATGTGGAATCTACAAGGTGACACAAATGAATCTATGAAACGGAAACAAAATCATGAACTCAGAGGACAGGTGACTGGTGACTGCCAAAGGGAAGGAGTTTGGCGGGGGGGACTCTAAGTGGAAGGTTGAGGTTAACAGATGTAAGCTTTTATATATAGAAGGAATAAACTACAAGGTCCCACTGTAAAGCACAGAGAACTATATTCAATACCCTGTGATAAAACTTAACAGAAAAGAATATTTAAAAGATAAGTATATATATGTATAAATGAATCACTTTGCTGTACAGTATAAATTAACAAAACACTGTAAATCAACTATTCTTCAACAAAAATATTAAAACTGAAAAATAAAAAAAGTACATTGCAATGGGCATCTTTATGCACAGAGTTTTATTTTTTCAATATTTAGGCGTATTTCATTGCAAACTCAGAAAAATGGAATTAACGATCAGTTTTAAGACTCTTAGTAGACACTGTCAAATCATTTTTCTAAATGAACACTTTGTATGATTTCAGTACCTTTAGACCAGGAAATCTTTACACTTGGTCTTATGTCCGTGGATATGTTTCCTAGTTTATAGTTTATGGGAACTTGAATAGAATTTGTATCCTACTGGTGTGTGAAAATTGCATAAATCTTAATTATGTTGAATCAGTTCATAGAGCTTTTCAAGTCTACTATATCCTTCTACTTCTCTGTGTATTCATTCTATTAATTTTCGAGTGTTTGATATTGAAACTCCAACTAAAAATCTTAATTTATCTACTTAGAAAATAAGTATAATATATAATAGAACAACATGTAACTTTGTTCTGTATTTTCCAAGCCTCCCATTAATGTATTATCATATTTTTATAATTTAAAAAATAAAAAAGAGAAAAAAATTATTTCTCTAAATGTATTTCCCACTTGCAATAACCCAATTTAAACAGGTTGGCAGAAAATTTCCCAATATATTCTCTGCAAAACTATGAGCTTATCTCACTCATTATGAATTTAGCCATTGTACCAATTAATTCTTATACTAGAAATCATCTATGGCCCCAAAGAAAAAAACTGAAGACTTTCCAACAGATAATGTGTCCTCAAAGCAGTGCTACCCTTTTGGCCACGCCCGTCCCTTCATTATTGCCCAACAGTTGGGCACTGTGGAGAATGCAGCTATATCCACAAACTCTTAAGCAGAAACCCAGATATAATATTTTTTGACATTCTGGTTCTGGATGTTCTTGCTGGTGGTGGGGACATTGCAAAGCCTTGCCTTGTCCAAGTGGGTCAACACATGATCTTCCATGAAGCACCTGTCACTCAGAAAGGGTCATCTCAGGTTACAAGCCTTCACTTTGGAAATTCTTTTCCCCATAAAATTTTCCAATGTCAGAATATCTTGGAAGAATTATACCTTAAAAGAAATGAGTCAGGGCTTCAGTGAGTCTTCAAAAAGGAGGACTGATCTCTGAAAGGATAGAGAACTTTATTCACCAGAATCCTGCTCTGGGCTGGGGAGTTGGAGGAATAACCCCAGGACAGAGAAACAGGAATGGAAAGATGAAGGGGCAAGGAATACAGAGTGAGGGTCAGAGACTGAGAATCATAGATTGAATTGGAAATGGAAAGAAGGGAAACTTTTTATATTATTGGATGATGAATGAAGGAAAAATATAACATATTTTGCTAAATGATATACAGTGTAAACCCCTGGGGTAGTTCTTCAAGAAAAGATATTAAAGATCCAGATCGCTTTCCAGTCTTTAGAGTTAAATTGATAGTGGTTTGGGGTGGTGAAAAAGAAATGCAAAAAGGCAAAATGGTTGTCTGAGGAAGCCTTACAAATAACTGTGAAAAGAAGAGAAGGGAAAGGCAAAGGAGAAAGGAAAGATATACCCATTTGAATGCAGAGTTTCAAATAGCAAGGAGAGTTAAGAAAGCATTCCTCAGTGATCTGTGCAAAGAAATAGAGGAAAACAACAGAAGGGGAAAGACTAGAGATCTCTTCAAGAAAATTAGAGATACCAAGGGAATATTTCATGCAAAGATAGGCTCAATAAAGGACAGAAGTGGTATGGACTTAACAGAAGCAGAAGATATTAAGAAGAGATGGCAAGAATATACAGGAGAAATATACAAAAGAGATCTTCATGACCCATGATAATCATGATCACTTTAGGTGAGTGATCACACCCTGGAATGCGAAGTCAAGTGGTCCTTAGGAAGCATCACTATAAACAAAGCTAGTGGAGGTGATAGAATTCCAGTTGAGCTGTTCCAAATCCTAAAGATGATGCTATGAAACTGCTGCACTCCATATGCCATCAAACTTGGAAAACTCAGCAGTGGCCACAGGACTGGAAAAGGTCAGTTTTCATTCCAGTCCCTAAGAAAGGCAATCCCAAAGAATGCTCAAACTCCTGCAAATTGCACTCATCTCACACGCTAGCAAAGTAATGCTCAAAATTCTCCAAGCCAGGCTTCAATAGTACATGAACCGTGAACTTCCAGATGTTCAAACTGGATTTAGAAAAGGCAGAGGAACCAGAGATCAAATTGCCAACATCCACTGGATCATAGAAAAAGCAAGAGAGTTCCAGAAAAACATCTACTTCTGCTTTATTGACTATGCCAAAGCCTTTGTGTGGATCACAACGAACTGTGGAAAATTCTGAAAGAGATGGGAATACCAGAGCACCTGACCTGCCTCTTGAGAAATCTGTATGCAGGTCAAGAAGCAACAGTTAGAACTGGACATGGAAAAACAGACTGGTTCCAAATAGGGAAAGGAGTATGTCAAGGCTGTATGTTGTCACCCTGCTTATTTAACTTATATGCAGAGTAGTACATCATGAGAAATGCTGGACTGGATGAAGCATAGACTAGAATCAAGATTGCTGGCAGATGACACCACCCTTATGGCAGAAAATGAAGAACTAAAGAGTCTCTTGATGAAAGTGAAAGAGAAGAGTAAAAAAGTTGGCTTAAAACTCAACATTCAGAAAACTAAGATCATAGCAACTGGTCCCATTACTTCACAGCAAATAGATGGGGAAACAGTGGGAACAGTGACAGAATTTATTTTGGGGGGCTCCAAAATCACTAAAGATGGTGAGTGCAGCCATGAAATTAAAAGATGCTTGCTCCTTGGAAGGAAAGTTATGACCAACCTAGACAGCATATCAAAAAGCAGAGACATTACCTTGCCAACAAAGGTCTGTCTAGTCAAGGCTATGGTTTTTCCAGTAGTCAGGCATGGATGTTAGAGTTGGACTATAAAGAAAGCTGAGCACAGAAGCTGAAACAGTGCTGCAGTGAACAGTGGGGTACACGTATCTTTTCAAAGTATGGTCCTCTCCAGATAGATGCCCAGGAATGGGATTGCAGTGTCATAAAGTAGCTCTATTTTTAGTTTTTTAAGGAATACAGTAAACTCATGAAGAAAATATAACATTCCCATGCCTGGAAAGTAGAAAGTTGCAATTCTGTAACAAATAGCACTAAGGCTGACACAACAATATGTTTATGCTTTACTGTTTCTACAATATCTTCATGAAGGCTGGGTCATAGTGCTGTTGGGCAGCAGTTTTCTGAGGGAGTGGCAGGAAGTCTCCTTACAGAACTGTTCCCTCTTAGAGTCCATTACCCTCTGGCTAACGGCAGAGGATTGCTTTTAATCTATTGTAATGATTTTGAAGCAGTGGATTTTAAACATCATTTAGTTGAGTCAAAGATTTTGACAGTGCATGTCCAAGATTTCCTGATGTAAGTTCTGATATCCTCAATTTTATGCCGTTGGAGGCTAATTCTTCTGTCTCGATAGGTGGTATAGATACTTTATATTCCAAGTCAAATTTGAATAATTATTGGTAACATCATATCATCCAAATGTTGAGTGTGAAGCATCTCAGTACTGTTATATCTCATTGTGATATATTTATAGGCTAATATATACTAAATCACTTCAGTCGTGTCTGATTCTGTGTGATCCCATAGACAGCAGCCCACCAGGCTCCCCCGTCCCTGGGATTCTCTTGGCAAGAACACTGGAGTGGGTTGCCATTTCCCTCTCCAATGTGTGAAAGTGAAAAGTGAAAGTGAAGTCGCTCAGTTGTGTCCGACTCTTAGCGACCCCATGGACTACACTCTACAAGGCTCCTCCATCCGTGGAATTTTCCAGGCAAGAGTACTGGAGTGGGGTGCCATTGCCTTCTCTGGCTTATATATATATATATATATATATATATATATATATATATATATATATAAAATATGTATCAGTATACGTGTCTGCCTGCACATATAGTCTGAGAATAGAAGCATTTATAGAGGTAGATTTTATGTGTTGTTCTCCAGTTGTGCCACTAAATATGAGGATGTGGGAACTGTTAGAGTTGGGTTTCTAAAATAATCACAGAAATGGAGACAAATCTCTGGCTAATTTGTGTTCTTGATACTTTGTCCCACCTGCCTAAAATCATTGTCAGCTATGCTGATTTTTTGCCCAATTTTCCCCAAGTGCTGTGTACTTTTATGCACCTTGAAAAATAGACCCACCTCACTTTCTTTACCTAGAAGATTCTTGCTCCTTAATTACTTAGCTCAAATATTTAATTTCTTCTGTGAAGTGGTCTATATTTTACTCTGAGATCAAACTGCTCCCGCCTCTATAATTCCAAAGCACTTTGACGGTGATTCTTTTATAGCACTTAGCACATTGCATTGTAATGGTCTGTCTCTCCCCCCTGGTCATTTCTATATCGTTTGCACCAAGCATAATTCCTGGTACATAGTGGATGTTACATGAATAAATAAAAGACATGAAGCTAGGGCTTGAAACCAGGTCTTCTAATCATGACTGCAAATCATGTTTGATTTTTTTCACACTGATCGTGACAGGCTTAGCAGTGGCAATGTTCTCCTTAAGATAAAGGTTAAGAACCTCATCATAGTATAAATTCCCTACTAGGAACGTGTGTGCTTTGAGGACAGGGATCTTTTCTGTCTTATTCTATCTTATAATTCTGGTGCCTAGGGTATTATCTGATCTATGATAGGGAGGCAACAAACATCTGTTGAATGAATCAGTGAAACACAAATAGAAGACATTTTAGCCATTATGACCACTGGGCATTTAAAAAATTATTTCCCCATAGCATACAAGGTAGAGGGAAGTGGATGCCAGACGAATACATTGAGATGTCAGGGGAAAAGAGGAAAGGTTGAGAGCATGGGGTTAGGGGACTTTGTGATTCCCATAGCTTATTTGATATTTCTCTGTGTTGAAAGAAATGATGATTTTGGACCACAGGCTCCCCGCTTTGCCACTAGAAATGCCAAACTCTTAGTGACTCCAGAGTCTAGACTATAATATTTCTTCTTTACTGGAAGTATGTAGGTGAAATTGTCATCTTGTATTAAATCTCAGACCTAGAACCTCCACGTTTGGCAGTGGAGGGTGAAGCCCTGCTGGGGAGAGTGGGCAGAACCTGCTTGCCATGAATGAATCCACTCTCCATAAGATTTCCCTTCTCCTGTGAATTTCTCTGCCACCACCCAGGCTGCTCCCACAGACATATGCTGGCCAAAGTGTCCACACTAATTAATTAAGTGTCCACACACATTAATTCACTACAGTGGGATAGATGAAGGGGGTACAGGTGTGTTTCTTCCATTGAATATCTTGGGTTCAGGACTTGGCTTTTTGACTCTGACAGAGCTACTTTCTTCCTCTAAGCCTCAGCATTCTCAAGTGCAAAATAGGGAAAATAATAGTGGGATGAACTGAATTGTATCTCTCCTAAATTCCTATGTTGAAGTTCTAACCCTAACTCTATTTGGAGAAGCCTTTAAGGATGTTGCTGTTTAGTTGCTAAGTTGTGTCCGACTCTTTTGTGTCCCCACGGACTATAGCCCATCAGGCTCTTCTGTCCACGGGGATTCTACTGGCAAGAATACTGGAGTGGGTTGCCACTTCCTTCACCAGGGGATCTCCCCAACCCAGGGACTGAACCTGTGTCTCCTGCATTGGCAGGCAGATTCTTTCCCACTGAGCCACCTGGGAAGCCCCACTTTAGGGATGTAATTAAGGTTAAATGAAGTCATAAGTACAGGGCCTTAATTTGATAGGATTGGTGTCCTTATAAGAAAAGGAAGAGACATCAGATGTCTCTGTCTCTCTCTCCCCCTCTGCATAGGCACAGAGGGGAGACCACGTGAGGACATGTGAAAAGGCAGTGGTCTGTAAATCAGGAAGAGAACCTTCATCAGAAACTGAATCTACCTAAGCCTTGATCATGGACTTCTGGTCTCTAGAAGTGTAGACCAATAAGTGTCTGTTGTTGAAGCCACTCAGTCTGTGGTATCTTGTGAAGGTGGCTCAAGCAGACTGATACAGACCGTACTTCATAAAGTTCTCTTGTGGAGAATGGGGGGGTACTCAACAAATGTAACTTAAATTTGTCATGGTGATTCAGCCAGCTGAGAGGAGGATGATTCACTAATAAGACTTCAGTGGAGGTTCGGGATAACCCAGGGGGCACAGTCACATACAAATGGGCATCGGGAACCTTCTGCTGTTCTTCTCTTCTTTGCAAGTAGGTAGGACAGACTGGCACAAATGACTCTAGACACAGAATGGGTGGGACTTTTGGGTGGAAATTATGATGCTGCTACTTATAAGCTGAGTGGTTTGGAAAAACAAACCTTTCTGAGGCTTGTTTTCTTGCTAACACAATGGGAGTGATAACAGCTATGAGACAGGGTGATTGTGAGCTTTAAGTTCATGTAAATGGAGTTAGAAGCCTGACCGTCCAGCACTGTCCAACAAAGCCCGGGTCCTTTTGTAAAGGTCTGTGTTATAGCCTTACATGGACTGAATAGTAGAAGGCGGGGTTTTGTTTTTAAGAGAAGTTTATAGCAGTTGAATATTTATTCCCAAGAGTCAAAAATAAACGGTGTCAACATTATCCCCTGTCCTCTTGTCTAGGGCTTAGTGGGGGAAGACGTCTGAAGGGAAGGTCTTGGTTTTGGTGAGAAGTTTTGTCACTGTGGTGGTTTTTTTAATTTCATGACATAACCATGAGATGCCATATCATCCATTTTCACCTGGGAGTGGTGGACTGGGACATCTTGTAGTGAAAAAACCTTTAGCTCCAGTCCTTGGGCTGCCCCACACCTCCCTGACCATGCTGACCACTGTTGTACTTGATTGCTGTGCTTAGAACATCCTCTGCGGTTGTCCGGCCAGGCATCAGTTTGTCTCTGAGGTCCTCTCTGGCCGCCTTGTATCAAGTCGTGGCTCTTCCTCTCCTGACACTCCTGTCTCATGTGCTCTGTTAGATATTTACTTCCTTATATTGTCTCCCTGCATTCTTGAGGGTGAGGACTTGGACTACTGTATTTCCTGCTATGTCCTTAACACTCAGAACACTGTCAGGAACATTGTGGAGACTCAAGACAGGAGCATGAGAAGGGTGAGTGAATATTGTTCTTAGTATTAGCATCGTCAGTATTATGAAAGTGAGTGCATTTCTGGAAAAGGTTGGATTATTTCTACCCCTTTGACGCTCACCCTGAACTTGGTCATCTCTGGTTTACCTAACCAACACTGCCCCCATGAAAGACTTGGCCTGGTCACATTTCTCATTTCTCCATGGCCACCACCTCCCCAAGCCTTCTCCAGTAGGAGTCAGTTTTATAACCCCATGAACTGCTTGGTGACTGCATGCTCCTTGTTGTAAACAGAGGTCAGGAATGCACTGAGAAAGATGAAGCTCAGAGTTTAAGGCAGTAATTCATTCTTATTTAACACATTTATATAGTGCTCAGTGCAGACCAGGCTATGTTAGCATCTGTTAAGTGGAGCAGATTAGCAGACAGTCTCAATACAGGGTGTGTGACCCACTACGGGGGTAGGGTGAATTCAGGGATCTCAGAGAGGACAGAGGACATGACCCCACTTCACCTGGGTCCCACTCTGTTTGTTAGAACTGGGCTCACCGTGCGACTTGTGGTTATAGAGGTGAGTCACCCACGCAGCTGAAATAAACAGGCAACACCAAACTGCTGAAGTCAGTTAAATGTCATGGATTTTTCATCAGACGTATTGGAGGTACACCACTGTTGTGGCTTCCAGTGGCTTCCAGAGGTTATTCAAGGTTTCTTCATGTCTTGTAGAAGCAACAGAAGTTGTTTTTTTCCTTTTCTTCATGGTCACGTGGCCCTTTAAAACCCACATTGGACATGGGGGTGAGACTTCTCTTTTGCACATCATATCCAGCGTTATATTCAAGAACAGGATGGCCTCCCTGAATCTGGGTGTGATCTTCACACAACCTATATGAGACCACATGCTGTATCTAGAGAGACCAGGTCATGTGAGTGTCTTCAGAAGGCCAAGGACTGAAATACTAACCCTGATTTTAGTGCCAAAGCCTAAAAATAATCTAAGCCCAGGGTACAGCATATTGCAGAGGTCTCCTCCTCAGCTGCAAAACTGACTTCTTTTCCTTCACTCTCCAGTGTTTTTCCACCAGCCTCCTTTATTTCAGCTCCTTGGTTTGTACTTCATGCAGGCAAGATCAGATGGGAAATTTCTTAGTTTTTAAACTGGAGAAATTACTTGACTAAACCGCTCCTCCTCATTCATGTAAGGACAGCATTTGTTCTTGGAGAACTTTAACTTCAGGTGTTACGAAAACTTTGGAAGTTAATAGATAGGTTTTGATGTCATGCCTGAGACAAGTTTGGGGTTGAGGTTGTACCTCATCATATTTCAGAGGCTGTTTGGTACTGAGAGATTGAAGGTGACAGCCAGGAGTTTCCTTAAAAACATTCAGCCCTACATATGGTTCTAACTGTAGTCAGGTCTTCTAGGGCCTAGGAGACAGAGCTCTCCAAGAACGCTTCTTATGTCCAGGTTGGAAATTGGCTGTGGCTAGCTTGGCTTGAGGACAAACTCAATACTTTGAAACTTTTCCCCCAAAACCTCTCTGCTTCTCCTCCCTGCTCTCCTGACTTTGTCTTCCAGCCCGGGATTCTGAGCTGGGTGTGAATTCATCTGAGGGAGGTGTCTTGATGCATTATCTCTGCCAGTGGCATTCGAGGGAAAGACGCACGGTATTATGCGGTGCCTACCTGTTGTTCAGTCACTCACTTGTGTCTGACTTTGTGATCCCGTGAACTGCAGCATGCCATGCTTCCCTGTCCTTCACCATCTCCCAGAGTTTGCTCAAACTCATGTGCATTGAGTTGGTGATGCTGTCCAACCATCTTATCTTCTGTCGCCTACTTCTCCTCCTGCCCGCAGTCTTTCCAAGCATCAGGGTCATTTCCATTGAGTCAGTTTTTCATATCAGATGGCCAGTGTATTGGACCAGCTTCAGCCTCAGTCCTTCCAATGAATATTCAGGATTGATTTTCTTTAGGATTGACTAGTCGGACTTCCTTTCTGTCCAAGGGACTCTTAAGAGTCTTCTCCAGCACTACATTTGGAAAACATCAATTCTTTGATGCTCAGCCTTCTTCATGGTCCAACTCTCACATCCGTATATGACTATTGGAAAAACCATAGCTTTGACTATACAGACTTTTGTTGGCAAAGTGATGTCTCTGCTTTTTAATATGCTGCCTAAGTTTGTCATAGCTTTCTTCCAAGGACCAAGTGTCTTTTAATTTTGTGGCTGCAGTCACCGTCTGTAGTGATTTTGGAGTGCAATAAAAGAAAGTCTGTTACTCTTTCCATTTTCCCCCCATCTATTTGCCATGAAGTGATGGCCCTGTCTGTTACCAGATTTATGAACAATCCCAAATATGATAACTCTCTGCCCAGTGCAGGTCGTGAAGCTCATGGCTTCGTCTCACTCAGGCACAGAGCCAGCCCTGTGCAGAGTTGGCCCTTTGACAGAGGCTTCTTCCCCATCAGGAGATGGGTCTGATACATGTCTTACTGTCATCATCATCATCTCTTTTAACAGTGGAGCTGGGCCTTGGCTGTGTGCTGGCTCATACCCTGCCTACCTTGGTTTCCCAATGATGCTCCATTTCCCCTAATACTGGAGTTGGATCCCTGAGTCCAACCCATTGGCTGGAACACTTGCTCAATAGAAAGCTAATGTGAGCTCTGCACGCAAGTCACATTGGAAAAAGTAAAAAGGTGGGAATTTCCTGGTGGTCCAGTGGTCCACACTTCCACAGCAGAGGGCATGGGTTCAATCCCTGGTTGGGGAACTAGGATCCTTCATGCCATGTGGTGTAACCAAAAGGAAAAAAAGCAAAACAAAGGAAAAAAGCCCAACAACAACAAAAAGAAAAAGGTAAGAAAGAAATAGATGAAATTAATCTTAATGATATATTTTATTTAACTCAATATAACCAAAGTATTATCATGTCAACATGAAGGCAATATAATAAAGAGTATTAATGAGCTATTCAACTAATTTTTTTCATACTAAACCTTTCAAATCCCAAGCAAATTGGACACTTACGGCACACCTATGACTTGTATGATCATGACTTATCTTGACAGTCCAGTCACACTTCACTTGTTCAATAGCTGCATGTAGCTGTGGCCACCATGTTGGACGATACACAGTCTGACCCCACACTGGTTAATTTGGACGTTGTTGCAGCCTAGAAAGAGAACCTGGAGTTGGGGAGAGTCTAGTCTCTGGGCATTTCTGATGGGTGGTCACTGTTCACCAGCCCAGTATCCACCTTCCCCTGGAGACTGGAATCAACCTGCAAAGAGCATTAATTATAGTTTATCCTGGGCCAGACTGCTGTGTGCTAAGAGCTTTGCAAGCATTATCTCATTCTCTCCTCAGGACAATCTGGAGGTTCTTTTTATTACCTCTGGGGAATAAGAGGTTATGTAAGTTGCCTAAGGTCAGAGAGTTGCTAAGTGGCAGTGCCAGGATTCAAAACCAGTTCCGTCTGACTCTGGAGTTTGCGCTCTTACTTGATGTACTGTATCCCCTTCCTTCCTCGGCACCCCCGCCCCCGCCCTGTGGGCCTCAGGATTGGATGGCTGCGCCCCCCCTTCTCAGAACCCGTCCAGCAGCCCAGTCTGTGCCTTTCCTCCATGCCCTTTCCTGCTTATTCACCTGGCCCGACTGACTCAGCATGATTATCCAGGCATGTTCTGTAGACAAGCTTCTCTGTCATGGGGTCCCGGGAAAAACAGACCTATAGGGCAATCCGTGTGACACATTTCTCTCTCTCCTCCGTTTGGAAAGCTGGTGAGCCCTGAGTTCCTGGCAGGCTTGCTTGCAGCTAATGAACTCAGGAATATGGAATTAGAAAACACCCTGAGCTGGTTGCTCAGCTAATGGAGACATATTGCACGTCTCAGGAGCTTGTCTCAGGTCCCTGGGGACCCGGAGCCTCTCGTGTTAAACAGCTGCTTTAGCACATTGTCTGCCCTGGGAGCGGGTGCAGTGAAGAGCTCTTATGAGGAATCCTTGGGGACTGGAGGAATGTTTGCTATGAGATGGATTTTTCTGGGTGCAAACGCTCCCTACTGGTCTGGTTTTCTCCTGGGAGGAAAGAGGGATTGGACTGAGTGTGCTGAGGATGCAGACAGCAATGAGTGGCTTACTGACCCTCATGACCTCTGTGGGCATTCAGCCTGATGGGACATGCAGCTGTGTCCTAAGGGTGTTTTGTCCACACCAGGGGCATAAAATATAATCTCCATTCTGAGCTAGCTCACTCTGTCCTGGGGGAGCAGAAGGGGCCTAGGACTGTACTAAGTCCCTGAATACAGGAAACACATGCATCAAAACATCACGCTTGACCTTTGGGGCCAGACTGACAAGATGCTGTGTGTTCTGAGTCGGCTTATCTACTTCTAACATCAGGATTCCACTTTTGAGGAATTTCTGGGTACGTGAAGGTAACTAGCACATTCTTGGTTCATAGAAGACCCTCGATGTATGCTAGTGTTCATTCTCTTAATAAGGTGAAGCCAGAGAAATGCAGAGAAAGGCATGATTAATCCCAAGAAAGAGAAATCAGAAAAAGTTTTCATGGAGGAGGTAGGTTTGGGGCTTGACTTTGATGAATGAGGAGTTAGAGATATGGAAAGAGGAATTTTAGGTGGGTGTTTTTGGAGAGAAGCCTCCAGGTTGTCCCACTTGACGTGAACTCTCGGTTTACACATTCACCATCTCACCATCTTCCTGGTTTCTGATATTCTCTTGATTTGCTTGAGTCTGAATTAGATCTTAATCCATGTGCTTCCATAACCACAATGTGCTTCTCTATCTGGCACTTGCTGAGTTTTATTGATTGTGGGTGTCCTGGATTGAATAATGTTCCTTCCAAATTTGTGTCCACTCAGATTCTCAGAATATGACTTTATTAGAAAATAGGGTTTGGTAGATCTAATTAAGGTCATACTGGATTAGGATGGGCCTGAAATCCATTGACTGGTGTCCTTTTAAGAAAGGCATAGGAAGACCCAGAGAGAAGAAGGAAAGAAGCCAGGTGAGGCGAGAGGCAGAGTTTGGAGTGATAGAGCAACAAAGAACACCAAAGATTGCTTGTAGCCACTGAAAGCTAGGAAAAAGCAAGGAAGGAGTCTTTCTTTAGCACCTTCAGAGAGAGCATGACTCCATCAGCACCTTGATTTTGGATGTCTAGCACCCAGAACTACAAGAGATTACATTTCTGTTGTCTTAAGTCATCTAGTATGTGGAAATTTCTTGTGGCAGCTCTCGGAAATTAAGAATACAGCGGCAAAAATTCTTTCTCTATTAGGCTGTGAGTTTCCTTATATGGTTGTGATTTCAGTGTCCAGTACAGTTCCTCTCCTGGAGGAGATGTTCAATTTCTGCTTGTTGAGTAAATGAATGAATAGCTCTTGGCCATTTAAAGCCTGACCACTTTGTGTGGCATAATTTTCACTCTCCCTTACCCCCAGCATATCTACAGTACTCTGTGTATCTATTATGTGACATTTTAATAGTTTGATTTGTATCTAGGTTCCATTTCTCTCTCTACGATTGCACTTTCTTGAGGGTACATTTGGATCCTGCCATATGGTCTAATGTGTCCAGCACTGGGTTGGGATAGACCCAGCAGTCTAGGCCTCCACAGCCTCAGAGAAGAGCTCCAGAGATGATCAGGAATGGACAAGCTTCAGCTGTCACCTTCAAAGTGGACAAAATAATATTCTACTCCCAGGACTATTGTATTAAATGAAGGAACTCGCACAAGTACGTGAAGGTGCTTGTTAAGCGGCGTGTATTGTAATGACAGTTTGAGTCAAATCTGATTCCCCCTAAGATCCAGACATGGCTGGTTTGTTTGGAAGTTTGATGGGATAGACTCATCTTTGTTTTATGAACCAGCATAAGCGCCTTCATTCTACAGTTACACATGGTTATTTCTGTACCAAAGCTTTGAATTTATAGATAATGACGGGTCCACCCACCTTCACCCATGGTGTCTGCCATTCAGAATTCTCCCCTGGTCTAGCCCTTTGTAGATTCCGATTTGAACTCCAGAGAGACAGGGAGCTGCAAATAAGCATAAGTGCATCACTACACTTGTCACAATACCTTTCCTTACAATGGAACTTATAAGAATTTCCCTCCACTTCTGCACAAAGATAGGTTGACTTAAGCACAATAAAGACAGAAGGAAACACAGTGATGCTTTGGCATCTTCAGAACTGTAGCACATTAGTTGTATTTTTGGAGGGTCCATGGGAAACTCTTTCAAAGGTGTGCCTTAGCAACTGTGTTGGGGTGCCTTTACACAGCACTGAAGGTGATGGACATTGAGAATGAGTTCTGGACCAGGAAGGGAAGACAAATTAGGTGATGAGAGCAGGCAGAGGGAGGAAGTGAACACATGTGAGACAGCCCTTAGAGGCCTCCTGGGAATCAATGGGGGAATGATGAGGATGATGCTAGAGTCCAAATAAAATCAGACCTGCTGAAATACTGTTTTAATGAGAATCCGTATCTATCTCCCAGGCTAGTTTGTCCTGGAAACGCATAGGCTACATTGAAAACAGGAGCCTGGCAATCCCACCGAGCCTGAATTTATTTGTAGGAATGAATGGAATGAAGAAAAGGATACATATGAGGAGGAAGTTTTGAGTAGATGGTTCAAAATAAAGTAAGAGAGATCACATTGGGTCTTGTCATTAGTACATCCATATGCATGGGGTCTGGACTCTATGAGAGAGGCCTGTTCTTCCCATTTGTGCATAGAATTCAGCAGGGTCTTAATGCATTAAAGACTAAAGGAGAACTTTTGGCACCTCTCAGGATGACAGCTTTGGATGTCATCCCTTGGTGTCACCACCCTGGAATGACCATTATTCACCCAGAGAACAGCAGAAAAGTATTAGAAGGACCTGATGCCCAGTGACAGCTCCAGAGTTTCCATCTTTTATATGTAATCTCCAGCATGGCTTAGTCACATCAGCACCTTGGTACTGTGACCCAGTGAAATGTCATAGTACTTGGACAATGCTTCTTGAGACAAGAATGGAGGTGGGTACATGCGTCCTCAGTCATGTCCAACTCCTTGCAACCCCATGGACTGCAGCTTGCTAGGCTCCTCTGTCCATGAGATATCCTAGACAAGACTAGAGTGGGTTGCCCTTTCCTCCTCCAGGGGATCTTGCTGACCCAGGGATCGAACCTGCATCTCCCACATCCCCTGCATTGGAAGTGGATTCTTTACCACTTGAGCCAGTGGGGAAGTCTGAAGTGGGTTCAGGGAGAGACAGTTTCAACATCTTTCATTTAGAGTTAACATTTGACAGATGAGATAGTTTTGTTATCATAGATCAGGAGTGGATTTAAGAGACAGTTGCTTCTAAGAGAAAGAACAACTGCCAATCAATCCTTCCAAAACCAATGTCACTGTTTAGAAAGATAAGTCAATTTTAAACTTATTTATGGTGAATAATCCTGTTTAAAAACTGGCGTCAGTCATTAGGTTGTGGACATTTTGTGGTTAGTTTCTCTTGGTGAGTGTGCCAGGAAGTTGTTTAAAACTCTTTATAGATTTCATGTATACCGGTGTGTGTGTGTGTGCGCCTATGTATACATGGCTAGTGGGAGCATTCCATGTGCTTTGGATTTTTCCTTGTATGTAGGTCTCATTGTTTTGATGCTCCTCCTCCTGTTTCTGTTAATTTGTTTTTATTCAAATTGGTTTTGGGGTGATAGAATTGATCTTCATTGAAGGGCAGAGATTCTACTCATTGCTGACCTGTTACATTTTAAGAATAGTCCTGAGGATAATTTTAAGAGTAGTCATAATGTAAACTACTCATTATATTATGTAGTTTCTTCTTTATGTAGATTAGAGTGTGAAAGTCTTCCCTGGTTTCAGCAGCAGGAATAGATGAGGTTCCTTACTTATTTTGGGGGTGTATCTGATTTGATTCTGCTTTGTGAACAAAGCGAATCTTCTAACTTGCTAATCTTGTTTCCTCTTTAGCGTTGGTTGCTAGGAAGCTCAGAGTCAAAATTTGTTTTTATTTCTATTGTGTTATATAGGATTTACTGTCTTGCCTTTGATAAACTAGCTTTACCCTTGAGTCTACTAGCCTTATTTCTTTGATGTCTTCTCAAATGATTTATCTTTAGTTCAGTTTATCTGACAATCTTATATTCATCTTTATGTTACCATAGGTACCTTTTTGGAGTCAGGCAGAGCTATAAATAGACACATATTATAATATTGTTTTTTAACTTATGGATGGAGGAAAAGGTAAGGATTTAGAATCTTGGCATAACTCACCTCATTTCTCTGATTCTCAGCTTCCTTATCTATAATATAGGGTGAACAGTAAATTCTAGACTAGTGGACTATTGTGAAAATCAAATGAGACAGTGGGCGCAAAAGTCCTTTGTAACATTACTTGTAATAGCAAAAGTATAAGACTTCTTTTCCTTTCTATTAAAAATTATGGGTGTAGTACACATAGTTTGAACATAAAGTAGTACCAAAAGCTGAATCAGTCAGTTCAGTCGCTCAGTCGTGTCTGACTCTTTGCAACCCCATGGACTGTAGCATGCCATGCTTCACTGTCCAATGCAAACTCCCAGAGCTTGCTCAAACTCATGTCTATTGAGTTGGTGATGTCATCCAACCATCTCATCCTCTGTCGTCCCCTTCTCCTCTTGCCCTCAATCTTTCCCAGAATCAGGGTCTTTTCTAATGAGTCAGTTCTTCCCAGCAGGTGGTCAAAGTATTGAAGCTTCAGCTTCAGCATTAGTCCTTCCAGTGATATTCAGGACTGATTTCCTTTAGAATTGACTGGTTTGATTTCCTTGCAGTCTTCTCCAACACCACAGTTCGAAAGCATCAATTTTTCAGTGCTCAGCTCTCTTTATGGTCCAGCTATCCTATCCTTACATGATTGCTGGAAAAACCATACTTTGACTAGATGGACCTTGGTCGGCCAAGGAATGTCTCTGCTTTTTAATATGCTGTCTAGGTTGGTCATAGCTTTTCTTCCAAGGAGCAAGCTTCTTTTAATTTCATGGCTGCAGTCACCATCTGTAATGATTTTGGAACCCAAGAAAATAAAGTCGGTCACTATTCCCATTGTTTCCCTGCCTATTTGCCATGAAGTGATGGGGCCAGATGCCATGATCTTCATTTTTTAAATGTTGAATTTTAAGCCAGCTTTTTCACTCTCCTCTTTCATCAAGAGGCTCTTTAGTTCTTTGCTTTCTGCCATAAGGGTGGTGTCACCTACATATCTAAGGTTATTGATATTTCTCCCAGCTATCTTGATTCCAGCTTGTGCTTCTTCCAGCCCGGTATTTCACATGATGTACTCTGCATGTAAGTTAAATAAGCAGGGTGACAATATATAGCCTTGATGTACTCCTTTTCCAATCTGGAACCAGTCCATTGTTCCATGTCCAGTTCTAACTGTTGCTTCTTGACATACATACAAATTTCTCAGGAGGCAGGTAAGGTGGTCTGGTATTCCCATCTCTTTCAGAATTTTCTGGTTTGTTGTGATCCACATAGTCAAAGGCTTTGGTGTAGTCAATAAAGCAGAAGTAGATGTTTTTCTGGAACTCTCTTGCTTTTTTGATGATCCAACGGATGTTGGCAATTTGATCTCTGGTTCAATAATTCCTTGTGCCAACTTTTTTTCATCTTTGGTCTATATTTCAGAGGATGCTACTTTAAACTCTTCTGTTTCTTTGCTATTTATCTTCAAATGTCTAAATAATATACTTTAAATGTTTTTTTTTTAATATTATGTATTGGATTCCTATTATGTTTCTTGAGGATTTATCTCCCTTATAAACCCATTTATTCCCTTCCAATTCTCCAGATTCCCAGTGTAATTATATATATATTTTTTACCTATTTATAGATAGGGTATTACTGTCACAACTACTTAAATAGTTCACTACCTGGCTAAGTAGTATGGATTCTTTATTATATAATTTTTGGATTTTTGTGTGTTTCATAATCACCTCAATTTTTTTCTTTTTATTTAATTTTCCATTTACATATGACACTAATTTTTTCCCTAAATATAGCAATAGACATATTGAACACAAAGCAGTAATTTTTCCAAATGCTTAAATACATAAGATAAAATCTATCAATTCTATGTTTTTTTCCTGGGAAATTCTTTCCTGTAGTTCTCAGTACCCCTTACCTGAACTGGGTTGGGTTTTCTTTAGGCTTGACACACATCGTAAATTCTGTTAGCTACTTTCCTTTATTCCTAGATCTTTTAACTTCCATTTTCTCAACCCAGCCCTCCTTTGCTGAATTAAATCCTTTAGTAGTTTCTAAGGAGAGGTGTAAGAGGTGAACATTTTTGAGGCTTGGTATATAAAACGTTGCTGTAATTTTCCTTCTTACCTGAATGGTAGTTTAGCTTGATATAAAATTCTAAGTTAAAAAATGTCTCACAAACTTAAAGGCGATGCTTCACTGTCTAAAAATCAGTGTTGACACTGAGAAGACTAATACCTTCTTATATGTATTCCATGTCTGTAACTTGCATTTCATTTCCAGAAGCTTTTTGCATTTTCTATTTATCTCTGGTATCTTAAAATTTCACAATGATTTGCATTTATATGAGTATGTTTGTTTTTGTGTATGTACACATAAGCCCCTTGAATTAAAGTTTGTGTAAAGCAACTATATGCCAATAAAAAAATTAAAATGATTTGTATCCTTCATTTTTTGATAATTTCTTTTCATTTTTTCTTCATTCTGGTTTTCTTTAATTTTTTATTGAGATGTAATTACTCCTGGTTGATTCTCTTATTCATCTCTGTGTCTTTTTGTTCCTGCTGTATATTAAGATTTTTTCTACTTTAGTATTTCTGATGAATTTTACTTAGATTAACATACTTTAATATCTGAGAGCTCTCTCTTGTTCTCTAATTATTTCCTTTTTATAGTACCCATTTCTTGTTTTATGGATGCAGTAATATCTCTTATTACTTTAAAGACATGTTTCTTTTTTCAAAAGCTTTCTTATGCTCCCTATGTTGTTTCTATTTCTTCCAAATTTCTTTTTAAAAAATATTTATTTCAATTCTTTAAAAAAATCATGTTGATGATATTTCTTAAATGACAAATTATGCTCCACACTCTGTTCTCATTTAAAACTTAGTCATTATATGGAAGCTGTGTTTGTGTGTGTGTGTGTGTGCGTGTGTGTGTGTGTGTGTGTGTGTGAGTATATTTGTGTGTGTTTATTGAATGTTTATGAACTGGTAGGCCTCAGTCTAGACAGATCATGAACTGAGAATATCTCACCATTGGTAAAGTCCTGGAAGGTCTGTGCATGGTCTTTTCTCTCGAACTGTTTGATTTTTCTAGAGACATATCTTCAAAATATCTGCTTTGAACTTTTTAGATTACTACAGCCTCTCGGAACTGCAGTTCATAGGTTAACTTACTTGTAAAAGTCTTGTTTCAGTCTTGCCCACACCCACCCCACCCCACATTGGGCCCAATGCTTTCCACTGGGCCTGGTGCCTCTGAGCCTATCTAGATTCTGTCTGAAATATATCTCTGTCATACCACCATGGAGGCTGAGAAAGGGGTAATGATCTGGCTGCCTATAGTGAAGGAGGAGTTGGGGACGGGCCATTCCTCTCCATGCAGACCTTCAGCTAATAGCTCTTTTATTTTTATATTTCAACCCCCTCCCTCTGGTTCTAAGAGTCCCTCTCTTTTTCCTCCAGGGCTCCCGCATGGAAAATTGCCCATTAAATTCTCATGATTTTATTCATCCATCTGTAGGCACTGAGTTTGTAACTTACTCTGCTCAGCTAAGTTCTGAAATCTGTTGAATTTTCACCTTCGGAAGACAATTTCTCTGTTCTCCATGTCCTTGGATGTCTTGAATCTCTTCCTTTACTATCATTTTAGTGAGGTTATGAGAAGGGGAAAAGTAAAATAAATCTAGTGTATTTAACCTGGAGCCTTATTTGAATTTCATAATGACTATATCATTATTTAAACTTTATTGAAGTATAATTTATATACAATAAAATGTACTCAGTTTGAATATACTGGATAATGACTTTTGACAAATGAATATAGCCATGTAACCACCACAGTCAAGATATAATTTTTTTTGAAAGAAATACTTCCATTTGCAAAATCATGGATGAAACTTGAGGGCATTATACTAAGTGAAATAAGTCAGACAGGGATACATAAATATACTAGGATCTTACTTATATGTAGAATCTAAAAATGCCCTCAAATTTGTAGAAAGAGTAGATTGGTGGTTCTAGGGGTGAGAGGGTGGGGGAAACAGATGAAAGTGGTCAAAGGGTGTAAGATGAATAAATTCTGGGGATCTAATGTATAACACATGTGCTATGCTCAGTCACTTTGGTTGTGTCCGACTCTTTGCGACCCCATGGACTGTAGCCCGCCAGGCTCCTCTGTCCATGGGATTTTCCAGGCAAGAATGTTGGAGTGGGTTGCCTTTTCTTTCTCCAGGGGATCTTTGTGCCCAGGGATTAACCCACGTCTCCTGTATCTCCTGCACTGGCAGGCAGATTCTTTACCACTAGTGCCACCTGGAAAGTCCATGTATAACATGGTGACTAAGTCAAAACTTTGTATTGCATACTTAAAAGTTCTCACCCCATACACAAAATGGTAACTATGTTAGTGATAGCTATGTCAACTTACTGTAGTAATCATTTCACTATATATATATATATATATATACACACACACACACACACACACACACACACATCAAAACATCACATTGTATACATTAAACTCACACTATGTTATATGACAATTATATTTCAAAAGAGCCAGAAAAAATATGCTGTTTTTACCCTGAAAAATTCTTTATTGCCCCTTACAGTTAGTCCCCCTACTCCTGTCCCCAGACAATTGTTGTCAGTTTCCGTCGCTGTGGATTATAAATGTATTATTTTGTTTAAGAAATGATAAGAGGGGTTATGTAGTTTGTGAGATTGTGAAAAATTTTGAAAAATTGTCTTTGTATTGAAGAACTAATACATTTTAGAAAAACACAAAACACAAATCTAATTTAAGAAAGTGTACTATCAACTGTAAAGTGCTTGCCAAACATTAACATATTTTTAAATCAACATACACCTTACTGGAAGCTGTTGGGAGGAGAGGGATTTTGCTAGGGGAAGGTGGCTTGAGGCTGGGCTGGGGAGTAGGAGCTGAGAGTGACAATGGGACCAGCTGGAATCCCAAGTAGAAATTTACCCCATGTTTCCCTTTGGAGAAACCAGTAATTGGAGAAAAATTATTATTAGATTCTGTGAAGTGAGTGGTCAGTTAAATGTCTGTGAACTCCTTTGTCTTTGGAGCTGAAAAGAAGAATTGTGCTCTCAAAGAATATAGGAGATGGAGCCTGCAGAGTAACTTGTTCAGATGGTGTTTCTCTTATTTGTGAGCATCGAAAACCCAGGAACATAGTCATTCAACAGGAAGACAGAAGGAAGAAAATACAGATCCAAATAAGAACTTAAGAGCCAGTGTTTCTCTCAGATATAAACAGAGTAGAGGGTTGAAATGGCCCTGGAGTCAGGAAGAATTTTCTTCCTTTTTTAAAAAAGTTATTGGAATATAGTTGATTTATAATGATGTATTATTTTCAAGTGATATATATACATATTGTTGTTGCTCAGTTGTGTCTGACTCTATGCCCCACGGACTGCAGCACGCCAGGCTTCCCTGTCCTTTACCATCTCCTGGAGTTCGCTCAAACTCATGTTGGATGGTGATGCCATCCAGCCATCTCATCCTCTGTCATCCCCTTCTCCTCCTGCCTTCAATCTTTCCCAGAATCAGGGTCTTTTCCAATGAGTCAGCTTTTCGCATCAGGTGGCCAAATTATTGGAGCTTCAGCTTCAGCATCAGTTCTTCCAGTGAATATTCAGGACTGATTTTCTTTAGGATTGACTGGTTGGATCTCCTTGCAGTCCAAGGGACTCTCAAGAGTCTTCTCCAACATCACAGTTCAAGAGCATCAATTCTTCTCCACTCAGCCTTCTTTATGGTCCAACTCTCACATCCATACATGACTACTGGAAAAACCATAGCTTTGACTAGACGGACCTTTGTTGGCAAAGTAATGTTTCTGCTTTTTAATATGCTATCTATGTTTGTCATAGATTTTCTTCCAAGGGGCAAGCATCTTTTAATTTCATGGCTGTAGTCACCATCTGCACTAATTTTGGAACCCAAGAAAATAAAGTCTGTCATTGTTTCCATTGTTTCCCCATCTATTTGCCCTGAATTGATGGGGCCAGATGCCATGATCTTTGTTTTTTGAATGTTGAGTTTTAAGCCAGCTTTTTCATGCTCTTCTTTTACCTTCATCAAGATATTTTCATTCTTTTTCAGATTCTTTTCTCATACAGGTTATTACATAGTATTGAGTAGAGTTCCTTGTGTTATACAGTAGGTCCTGTTGGTTATCTATCTTATATATAGTAGTGTGTATATATTAATCCCAAGATCCTGATTTATCTCCCCCTGCCTCTGATGTTTCTTTTTGGTAGTCGTAAGTTTGTTTTCAATATCTGTAAGTCTGCTTCTGTTTTGTAATTATGTTCATTTGCATCATTCTAAAAAAAATTAGATTCCCTATATGAGTGATACCGGAAGATATTCGTCTTTATCTAACTTACTTCATACTTAGTATGATTATCTCTAGGTCAAAGGAGGAATTTTCAAGTCCTTGAACTTCAATGTTTTAAAAGGGCAGAAAAGCACACATCTTTAGGATGAAGCTGATTAATAGCTGGTTGGAACTGTATGATATATAGAAGTTTCTTTTTCTTTTCAGTTCCAATCAAAAAGCCTTGAACTTAAAAAAATCAAGGTGGTTTTTAAAAATATTTGAACTTCGATATCATAAATGTTCTTCATAGTTAACATGGGTTCTTAATGGGCAAAAAGAATTAAAAGACTGAAGTGGAAAGGGGAGGGGAGGAACAATTCTGTCACTTGGAACACTTAACCCCAGTTGAAGAAAAATCAATAACCACATTCACGTTGTTGTGGAAAAATGGCATAATTAAAATTCCCTTTAGTCATGAGGCTATGTCTGAGTTCTTTGTTGTTGTTTTAGGGTGAAAGGGAAATGTAGCTGGGAATTTAGTATATAAATTTATTGAAAGTATGTCTGTCAGAGCTGGGATTTCTATTAACTCTGGGCATTAATATGGAGATAAATCCATTGTAACAGCAAGGGTTTTGCTGAAAGCACTACTTGATGGCATAGGGCAAAAGAATATATGTTCTTTTAAAATTATCTGATTGGAGTTAGTGATCTAATTTTTGCTGTCATCCTACTCAACAAACCTTAGCATTTTTCTTGCTCTTTTCTCTTTCCTAACCCTTGAGTAAGAGAAGTAAGTCTTGGCTGAGTGGTCAAAGAGCTGTGACAAATTACATCCAGAAGAGTCTTATTGGCCTTGGAAGGACAGATTCTAGTGTGACATCAACAGTTTCTTCAATTGCCTAAGAAAAGTCAACCTGACTGTAGGGAGAAAAAAAAGAAGAGAAGAAAAAGGAGGCCAACTCAGCTTCAGCTCAGAAATTTTAAATGTTTTCAGGTAGTTTTTTGACCTCACTGTGTTATACAGAGACCTTAAGAGTAAAACCACGATTAACTGGGAGATTAGTGAGTTTCTGATTCACTCAGTTTCTGCAGTGTCCTTTCTTACTAAGGTGAAAATAATGCCCAAGTTTGTTGAGGAAGGGACTTGGAATGTTTTCATAGTTAGAGTATAGGATTCAGGGAGTTGGAGTTAAATGCACATTGCCCAGGACTCAGGGCATGGAGGATTTGTTTGAATCACCATCCCCACCAGTTACATGTTCTTGTTCTCAGTTTCATCTTTTGTTTGGAGAATCTGGGGAAAATAATATGTGAGGAGTTTGGTTCATTTTGTTCAAGTTATTTGATGTTTAACTGTTTGCAAATGCTCTGTAATCGTAAGTCCTATTTTTGTTTAAAGCAAAGATAAGAATAGCACAGGACTTCCCTGGTAGTCCAGTGGTTCAAAATCCACCTGCTAATGCAGGGGACCTGGGTGTGATCCCTGGTCCAGGGATCAAATCCCTGGTCCAGGCATCCACATGCCATGGGGTCACTAAACCCTTGCACCACAACTATGAGCCCTCACTCTGGAGTCTGCAAGCCACAACTACTGAGATCACATGCTGAGAGCCCATGCTCTTCAGTAAGAGAAGCCACTGCAATGAGAAGCCTTCTCACCAGAACTGGAAAGTAGCCCCCACTGGTCACAACTAGAGAAAACCCATGTGCAGTAACCAAGACCCAGTACAGCCAAGAAAAAAGAATAGAGCAACTTGGGCTTTGGGAAACTGGGAATTCTAGTGTATTCTGTGCTCACTGTATGATCTTGGCAAGTCTTCTCATCTTGGTTTCATATTTTTCTACGTGGTAAGATATATACAACATAAAACTGACCAATTGGGCCCTTTTTTTAAGTGTAAATTTCAGTGACACTAAATATATTCCCTGTGTTGTGCCACCATCACCATTATCCATATCCACAACTTTTTCATCATCCCAAACTAAAACTCTGCATCCTTCAAGCAATAACTTCCCCTTCTCTCCCCTCAATCCCTGACAATAGCATTATACTTTCTGTCTTTATGAACTTGACTATACTAGGTACCTCATATAAGTAAAATCATACGAGATTTATCTTTTGTGTCTGGGGTATTTCATTTAGTATACTGTCTTCAAGTTTCATCCATATTGTAGTATGTATCAAAATTCCATTGCATTTGAAATCTGAATAATCTTCCATTGTAGTTAGTCTACATATTGTCTATCCATTCATCTGCTGATGGACATTTGGGTTTAACTATTTAAATAATGCTGCTATGAATATAGGTATACAAATATCTGTTTGAGTCCCTGCCTTCAGTTCTTTGGGGTTTATATCAAGAAGTGGAATTGCTGGATTGTATGATAATTCTGGGTTGAGTGTTTGACTAACCACCGTATTGTTTTTCATGGCTACTTTGCCCGTCTAGAGTCTTTCACCATTGAGTGTAATGTTAGCTGTGGGCTCTTCATATGTGGCCTTTAGTATATTGAGATAGTTGCTTTATATGCCTAGTTTCTTGAGTGTTTTTATTGGTTTCAGTTTTTTAGTTATAAAAGTAGCAGGTTGAATGAGGTGACTCACTCAGCATGATAAACATGGAAGTGTATCATTAGGTGACCTTTGATACTCGACTCCAACTTTTTGAATCTTGATTTTTTCATTCATAAAATAGAGATAATAGTTTTTAGTACACATGGTTATCAGAAAGATTACATGAAATGATGTATGTCAATGGCATAGAACACATAGCAGTTGCTTAATAATTGTTCATTTACCTGTCCATTCTGTTTTGTTATTCAACAAGCATTCATTTAACACCTACCTCTGGGCAAGTGGCTGGGAATATACAACTGACCAACATACAGAACTAGTTCTCAATATACTTACAGTTTATGGGTCTCTGTATTCTTTTTCCAGTTCCAATAATCTTTTCTTATTCACTGACAGTAAATAGTTTGTATGTCTACTATAGTCCAGATGCAGAGCTAAGCACAAATCTAGGTGCTAATAGTCAGTGGCGATCCCCTCCTCTTTCCCCAACACACACACACAAAACAGAGGAGGTCTTTTGTCTTCACAAGCTTACAACCTTGTGGGGGAAGATAGAGCATAAATAAAAAAGGAAATACATAATTTTGAATTGTGCCTGGTAAGAGCTATGAAAGTAATAAAATTCTATGAGAGAGAGTGAGCAATGGAAAATGGAGAAATTGACGGAAAGATCAGAGGAAAAAACCTTGGTCAGGAAGTGATATACAGTTGAGGCCAGAAAAAGGAAGAAGGAACCAGGGAATGGGAGGAGCTGGGGGAGGAGAACCCAGCCAGAGAAGACTGTAGGCACAAGGTCCTAGGCAGGGGAGGACAGAGTTCGTTAGACGCTAAGTAGTGAGGAAGTGGTTCAAAATGGTGGTAGTGGAAAGAAGAGGCCAAAGTGAGAAGCTTGTATTTCACTCAAATTTCAATGGGGAGCCAGGGAAGTTTTTCCAGTAGGGCATATGGCATGATCTGATTTCTAGTTCAGGAGGCATGCCTTCATTGTTGGATGAAGGATGTGTTATAGAAGTCAAAATTAGAAGCAAGGAGTTAAGATGGGAAGAACTGGTATTGTTTCAGGGGACAGATGACAGTAACTTGGTTAAGGTGTGGGAATAGGGTTTCAGGTTTTGGTTTGAGCAACTGGAAAGATGGTAGCCCATTGAGTTCTGTTCTTGTAAATAAACATTTAGGTCAGATGGACACGTCTGTGGTACTTATGATTGGAAAAGCTACTTCTTATTACTTTGGATTAGTTGTTGCCTGCTATTGGATTTGTTCTTAGAAGTGTCATAAATCTCTCCTCCTGCAAACTACTCAAGCTTGCTAACATGTTTCATTCACGACCTAAAGTAAATTCAGCTGTTCATTCATTCAACAAATATCTACCAAGATTGTTCTAGGTGTTGGGGATACAGGAGAGGATGAAAAGCCAAAAATCCCTATTCACAGGGACTTGATGTTCTACAGATGTGTGGCAAAGATGTTGTTACATGTGACTTTCTCTAGGGCACCGAAAAGATTTCAGATATTAACATATCACTTTCTTTTTCTCCTTTTTTCTTTCTTTTTTTTGCTTTAAGAGAAAAGGACAATCAATGAGCACTTGTACTTAAGAACCAGAACAACTTCGGCTTACACTTAAATGCTGTTGACTTTGGTCAAGTCACTTCATTTCTCTGAGCCTCAGTTTTCCTTTTAGATTCATAGGGAAAATGAAGAAAAGTCTGACTCACAGGGGTTTGTGAGGATTAAATTCATGTCTAAGGGAGGGGTTCTCAAATGCAAGTGCTTAGTAAATGGTAACTGTTAATAATAATCTTATTGTTATTGACTCATTTGTTATTGGCACTCTGAGCTAGAGCCCCACTGAGAAAGCATAGCCCAGATCACAATGAAGGATCAGGCTGTGGTAAAAAGTGGGTTAATCTACTCACATTTCTTATCCTAGTGACCTTGAACATATTACTTCATACCTTTCAGCTACAGCTGGCCCATGTGAAAATTGGGGACAATAATGTCCAATTCATAGCATTTCCATATGGATCAGGATAAAAGTGTGTTGTGACCAAATCCAGCACAGTGAGGCAATTATTACCATAGGTTGTGATGAAGATCAGGGACCCTGCAGCTAGACTTGCCAGGCTTAAACCTTGACTCTTGAACTTACCCACTGGTGGATTCGGGCAAGTTACTTATCTCCAATGTACTTCAATTTCTCCATCTGTATAGAGGAGATTATAGTACTGTCTACCTTGCAGTGTTGTTTGAGAATTAAATGGTATAAGGGCTCAGGGCTGGCATATAGAAGTATTACCCAATGGCCATTGTTATGATCATTATAACGACTATAATCATCTTGGCTGCCCTCTTTCAGAGTCTATAGAATGCCTTATAAAACATTTATAATCTCTCTCCCCATCCTGTCCTCACATTAAGTGAATGAGGTCTTAAAGAAAAAATCAGCCTCCACCCACAAACTGAAATTCCCCTGTTGGGAGTGCGTCCCTATCTCCTGCTTGCTGCGACGCCACCTGGAGGGGACCCCTTCCCACCCCCGTGGATTCAGCAGTAGGCCTGCCGGAGATCTGAGCAGATGTTTCTGCTTTCCAGACCCAGGCATTTCCTCTCTTTTAGGAGCACATGCCAGCACAGTCAATATCTGGAAACCCGCTGCTTCACAGTAGGGCTGAGAACTAAACTGGTACTTTGCTAGAAAATGGTAATAAAGCAATTTAAATTGCTTTTCATCCTCCTTGCTCTTAACGGCTTTTAGGTTCATACGAGACCAATCAATTAATCCTGCTTCAGAGCTGCAGGAATGGGGTGTTTTCCAGCCCCTGAATAAAAGATGGGCCCATAACAGAGATTTCCTAGAGCTGTCCCATGGATCCTGAGACTGGTGTCCAGAGCAGTGGGTGGGTGGAGGTGCCCAGCTGGGTGATGCCATGTTCCTACAACCTGGCCAGCTCTCCAGGTCCTCATGAATCGCCTCTGCCCCAAAGGCAAACCATGACTGTGATTCTGCTTTGCACACTCTGCTCCTCACCCCGCTCACCTCCTTCAATCCCCAGTTTCTGTCTGGGAGGATGAAGAAGATAGGATAATTTACCTGGATGGAAAGAGATGCACAAATACAAAAAGGAGTTGCCTTTTCTTTCCTGACCAAGTACAAGATAGTTTGTTTGAAAGCTTCTTCCCTTACCTTGAGGAAATTCTCATGATTCCCAGCATCCCCAGGGCTGTGTCAGGCATACCGTAACTCTCCGAGAATAATGGATGACGTGAATTAAAACAGAAACGAAGTGAAAATTTTGAAAGAAGGGAGGTTAGGGGAGGAATTTTTCCCTTCTCTTCATGACCAAGTGTTGACTAGTCTACTTTTAGGAATTTAATTTCTTTAAAAAATTCCTTAGTCCCAAAAGATAAATGATTAATCCGTAAGTGGAAGGTAACAGATTGAAAGTGGTCAATGCAAGGAGACCATCTCATTGGTTCTCCTGCAGACAATTTGGTGATGGGATGAACTGATGCTTTTCCCTTGATGAGGAATCAGTGTGGGGTATTGCTCCATCACAGCACAGATTTTGCCAGAAGTTATCTTAAGACCTCAAGCACAACTTGTTTAGACACTTTCCAGTGGTACTTTTTTTCTAGGCTGTTAAAAATATTGACTTTGACAGCTTTAAAATGATGGCCTCAAAATTGGAATAATTTACATTCTGGAATTAAGATAATTCAGGCATTTCTGCTGGCAATGACAGAGGGTAGGTAGGAGCCAGTTATATAAATCCCAGATTGGAGGGAGACTGAGCCATTAGCATAGATTGGTCTGCCTTGGGTATTCGGAGCAGTCACCTTCCCATGTAAATGGATCTTTCTGTCTCTCCCAGGCAGGCCCAGATTCTGAGCTATTTTCGGAGCTCCTTTTGGATCAGGTGATGTAGACAAGGGTGGGAGAAGGCCGCCGACTCAGGCCGCACGCCTGTTGCAGGCCTCTTGGTGTTCTGCAAGAGACTCGGAAAGCCTGAGGAAAAATTCTAGCCACTGTCTGGCCGTTGTGTGTTTACCCTAGACGTTCTCCCCTTTAAACCCTGGGTCTCAGTCCCAGGGAGTCAACATAGAAAGCATTCAGAGCAGCTCAGTGGTCCTGGCCCAGGCCCAGAGCTCTCTGCCAGATTCCAGACACACCTGCTAAACAGATTCCTCTCTCCCAGCACTCTGCTGACATTTTCAGTGGGAACCCAAGTCCCTCTCCTGGTCCATAGCATTCTTCTGACTGCTGACTGGATCATCCGCCTTCTCCTTCCCCCAGAAGCTGCTCCTCCATTCTGGCTGAAAACACCTACATCAAAAGTAAACCTGGTTCCAACCCTGGGGCTATGGCTGGGAAATGGTCAAGTGGTGATTAGTTTCTGTAGGAAAAAATGAAAGCAAAATCTTCCCATTTGGAGTTCTTCCTTCTCTTTTGTACCAGATACATCTGCTCCAAATTCCTCTGAGATGTCATCCACATTTGACATATGAAGAAAAAAAAGAAAAGCTAAATTGGCTCAGGGACACTTGACTAGTGACTGGGTCAGATGGACCCCAAGCCTGTGGTTGGGATATTGTAGCTGCCATCTCTAGCAAAGATGCTGGGAACTGAATCAGTCTTCTCCACGGCATTCACCTGGTGAAAGAGACACTAGAGATGACAAGGACGTCTTTCAAATATGTGGTTTGTAGGAGGGTTTAAGTTCAAACCAGTCACAGCATCATTGGCCTGTGGAATTTTATGATTGGAAGGGATATTCAAAGGCACTTTAACACTCGATGCCTGAAACCCCTAAGTATACAGTAGGGAGTTCTCAATCAGACAGGATGATTTTGACCTTTAGTGGGTGTTCGGCAATGTCTAAAGATATTTATAGTTCTCCCAACTTGGGTGGGGGTGCCACCTGGTAGTAGAGGCCAAGGGAACCTCTAAACATCCGTCAGTGCTCAGGCCAGTCACCCCTCCTCAGCAAAACAAAAAAATTACCTGGCTCGAAGTATCAGTAGTGTCATGGTTGACAGATCCTGATGTATGAGAAGGCAAGATGATAGAATCATAGCTATTGGAGATAATCTGGACTAAGGTCCTTATTGTCACAAATAGGAAAAAGAGGCCCAGAATGGTGAAGTCACTTACCCTTGTTGTTATTTTTCAGCCGTTCAGGCGTATCTGACTCTGTGACCCCATGGACTGCAGCATGCCAGGCTTCCCTGTCCACCTCCCGGAGTTGCTCAAACTCATGTCCATTGAGTTGGTGATGCCATCAAACCATCTTGTCCTCTTTCATCCACTTCTCCTCCTGCCTTCAATTTTCCCCAGCATCAGGGTCTTTTCTAATGAGTCGGCTCTTTGCATCAGGTGGCCAAAGTATTGGAGCTTCAGCTTCATCATCAGTCCTTCCAATGAATATTCAGGGTTGATTTCCTTTGGAATGGACTGGTTTGATCTCCTTTCAGCCCAAGGAACTCTCAAGAGTCTTCACCAACAGCACAGCTCAAAAGCATCAATTCTTCAGCACTCAGCTTTCTTTATGGTCCAGTTCTCACATCTGTACATGACTACTGATTTCACAACAAATTTTGGTAGAGCTGGGTCTACACTCCATTTGATACTGGCACACACAATATCTAAATTAAAAAAGTGAAAAATTTGGCACACACAATATCTATATAATATTAAAGTGAAAAATTATTTGTAAATATGAGTCACTTATAGAAAAAAGTACAAAAAATTATTACTATTATCACCAGGCATATTACTCTGCATATGAAATTACAACAAATGTGAGTGAAATATACTACTTGGGTATAATTTCTATTTAAAAAAAAACAAAAACTGTTGAAAAGCTAAGGCACTGAAAAGGAAATAAACTAGCTTAAAATCTAACAGCCAGTCAGTGGCAGAGCTTGGAATTTAGCCCATTTTCTCTGACTCTTAAATCAAAGGCCTTTGGGATGATCAGTCTGGGCCTTGGTTATTCCCACGGTTATAGAGGATTGAAAAAAAGAGAAAGTTTATGTCCTTATATGTGAGAACTGAAGGATGTTCAGACATCTTTTATTGTATCACAGTCATCTGCATTTGATATATCTTTTGAGTCCACTGCTATGAAGGATGCTGCATTTACTTCTGTTGGGTGTATAAATTACCCTGAAACTTCTGGAAGATAATTAAGCACTATGTATGAAGAGCCACCCTTTGATATAGTGATTTTACTCATTGGAACCAGTCCTAAGAAAACAATCAGAGTGCAGATAGATTTATGCACCAAGATATTATGATAATAATAATGGCTGGGATTTATCCAGCTCACGCCATATGCCAGACTCTGTGTTAAGTGCTTTACATGCTTCATCTTATTTACTCCGTGTAACAATGTAGTGAGGTGAGTATTATTCTCATCCCCATTTAAACACAGGAAGCTGAAGCTTAGAGGACTTCAGTCATTTGGCCAAAGTTACTTGGCTATGACGTGATAAAAGGGATTCAAAGCCAGGCATCCTGATACACAGGTTTCTTTATTTTCATGACACTGTGATACTGATAGCAGTAAATCACAACTTTATTGGGAAAAATTGGAAAGAACCTGAACGTCTAACATTGGAGCTCTTGGTTAGGTGAATTATGATCTGTTTACCTCTTTTTGTACCTTGGCCTGAAGTAACCTTTACTGTGTCTTCCTTGGTAACAAAGACACCAGGTGTAGACACCCGTTACACTAGGGTGTAATGTTATTTAGAGCTGAACTCTGGCCACAGGAAGGAGAACGGAGTTGACTGGAAATCAGACCAACCTCAGGTTGAATCCCAGTTTGGCACCTCCTAGAAATTCAGTGTGTGATGAGTCACCTTTCCTTTCCCAAACCTCACATGAAAATAGAGTTGTTGGGTCCACCTTGTGGGGTTGTTACGTGGAGTCCTTGACTTGGGGAAGTGCCTGGGGGCAATCTAAAGGGCGCTCCTTGAGACTCAGGCAGCTGGCAACAGGCAGAGGTGGCGCCCTCTACTGGTATGGGCGCTGAGAAGCCGTGTCTGCTCTTGTCCAGAGAAGCGGATTCCTGACTGTGCTGCCGGAACAGGAAGTGAGGAAGGCCACCTGAGAAACCCGCATTCTTGTGGCAAAGTGCTGGGAGCAGATTTAGAACAATGTAAACAGGATAATTGGCTGTGGGAACTGACCCAAGCAGAAAAAACCGATTAGGAGAAATCCAGACACCTGAAACAGAGGGCTCTTTCTTCTGTGGAAGCCCTAGCAGGTTTCTCGGATCATTGGAAGGGGGGAAGCTGGGACAGGCTTGGGTGATTAGGGAGTTGCCTCTGACATCTGCCTTGGACCTGACCTGCTGGGCCTCGACTCCTAAGAATTGACCTTGAGGAGTTACTGCAGTGACTGAACCCACATTTCCTGGTTAAGCCCAGAACAGTCTTTGTCTTAGAGATGACTAAACTTGGAAAGGCCAGGACTGGGGTGGCCCTTATCACAAGGGTTTGACTCACAGAGTGTGATGGCAAGAGAAGGCCTGGGAGAGAAATCCTCACAGTAACCTCCTTCACTTGGGACACAAGAGTGGCTCGGAGAGACAAAGGGACATGTCTACCATCTAACCAGTGACGGGGCCAGAATACCATCCCAAGCACTACCAACTCAGACCTCAGAGAAGCTGTTTTCCTCTAGCACCTTTTTCTTTTATTAAAAAGTGAGACATTGTTTTTGTAATTTTTATTTACTTATTTTTGGCTGTGCTGGGTCTTCATTGCTGTGCAGATTTCCTCTAGTTACGGCGCGCGGGGGCTCTAGGGCATACAGGCTTCGGTAGTTGCAGCCTGTGAACACAGCAGCTGCAGTTCCCAGACTCTAGAGCACAGGCCCAATAGTCATGGAGCACAGGCTTAGTTACTCCGCGGCATGTGGGAACTTCCAGGATCAGGTATCAAACCTGTTATCTCCTGCGTTGGCAGGCAGATCCTTTACCACTGAGCCACCAGAGAAGCCCTCCCCTAGCGCCTTAACTTTGTTTATTTGTGATCTTGGAGGGTCTATTTATTGGATTATGGATCTTCCCTCAAGCATTAAAGGAACTCACAGACTTTTGTAAACTCAAAATATATATGGTGAACACGAAGAAGTAAATATCTCTCCTGTCCACAAGTGCTTGCAATTTTAACCCAAAAATCTCTCTTGACTCTCTTTCCATCTCTCTAGTGCAGACCTCTTTTCCAGAATTTTGTAAGTATCTAACTTGTCCTAATTTTATTAATTGCTTCTCTCCTTGAGCCTTTTTACCAATCTAGCCACAAGAATCATTTTGCAAGGAAATCTTTCCATAGTTTTGTTGTTTACTGGACAAACTAAACATCTTTTGGAGGGTGTATTCAAGGCCTTTTGTAATCTGAGCACAACCTCCATCATCAGGTTCTTACCTAACACTGCTGCCCACGCAGACATAATATACTCCTGCCACAGTGAACAGTTCGCAGAAGCTGCTTCATGTCTTCCTGGCTTCTTCTTCCTGGCTGCTTCATGTATTTGCTCTGCCTAGAAGGCCCATCTTCTGTGCCCTAGCTCAGAAAGCTTTTTCTCTTCCTTTTAGCAGAGACCAGACATCATCATATTCATAAAGCCCCCCCATCCTAGTTCTCTAGGCCAAACCCATTGCCCCTTCTGCTCTCTTTCTCCAGGCCTCTGCACACACTTGCATTACAGCTCTTGTATCATATTGAGAGGGGTTAATTATTTGTCTGATTCTTCAAGGAGGCTGTGAGTGAGCATTTTCATTCTACCTCATCCACTTCCAGGTTCTAGTATATAAGGCCTAACAGAATGTGTTCAATAGTGTTTTCTGATTTAATGAATAAATTATTGAATTCACTTAAATAATTGTTTGTTGCTTATTTGTTATCTTGTTAGGCAAAATATCTAGATAGACAGCCACCAAACTTGAGGGTCAGTTTGAGATGGTATGAGTTAAATTATAGCCTATGTAGGACAGAGAGATTTACTGGGATAGAGAAAACAACATTGATTTTAAATGTATACCCCAGGTAAAAATGATAAGGAAAGATGCTTTGAAATTGTAGAGAGTTGGAGGTGCTTCATCTCTGGGCAACTCTATGTTGCATACATGGGGTGCTGACATGCATTTACGTAGATAATGAAGATGTGATGTATCCTAAATGCAGTACCAGGGAGGCCAGCTGAAATGCGGTGAAGTGTTTGAGTCTGATGAATGCCAAAGTCCTGGTTGCAACATCAAGTGCTTTAGGCAGTCACCATGGGAGAGTTTGTCCCATATTAAGAACAGCTCCTTGGAGAAGATAAGTGAGAAAGGCTCCTCTTCCCCCCTACCCCCACCAAACATGGACCTACTATTTTAATCCCTCATGGTTTCAGATACAATCTTCTGAGTTATGTGTGGTGGATCTGACTGCCTGTGTTTTGAGCTTTTATGTTTAAGACAGTACCTTATAGAGGGATTTGAAGTTCTCGAGTCGGACTATATTCAGAGAAGAACTGAAAAGCTAGAAAGCTTTAACCAGCATTTTCTTAGACCTTAACTGACCCTCAGGTAACTTAATTGATAATGACGTCTTTCAACTTTTTATCCTTGTCATCTACTAATATTTTATATTTACCCATAAGATATGTAGAAATGCATTTAGAAGACATAGATGAGAAATGACTCCTTCAAATTAAAAAATCTATAATTTAAAAAATTACAATACTGTGTTGTGAGAGTGACATCCTTTGCTAAAAAGATTTGGATTAATCATGATTTTTATCTGACCAGTTAACTTATTTTTTATTTGCATGCATAAGGAAAAGCTTATTGTTGTGTTGAAAGATACTTCCTCATAGTAGTAGGAAATTTCTGCATTTGCCATCTTCCTGTACCTTCCCAGCAGTCTGGGATGGGGGACTTAATATACCTATTTTACAGATGAGGACTCTGAACTGCTGAGATGTTCAGCAGTTTTCTAAAAGAAGCAAGTGGCCCGAATGAAACTTAAACCTAGATTTTGTGACTCCTATTTTAATGCCCTTGAGTGGCATCAGTTCAGCTAAGTTGTCAAGTTGTGTCCAACTCTGAGATACCATGGACTGCAGCACACCATGCTTCCCTGTCCATCATCAACTCCCAGAGCGTGCTCAAACGCATATCCATAGCTCCTGGATTTTCATCCAGCCTCTATCATATCTACTTACAAATATGATTTGGAGTAGTAAGTTGCTACCCTCTGAGCTTCAGTGTTTTTAGCAGTAAGATGGGCATGATGGTATCTCTCTCTCTGGATGCTCTTCATTCAGGAAACACAGAATGTAAGGAAGTAAGTAAAACTAGCAAATATAAATAAATGTAATCAATTCCCTTTATGCGGCTGGAATGTAGGGTGGGGAGCTAGAATGCTGGAACTTGACAAACCTACTTGAGATCTCATGGAATTTTCATTTAATCCCAAGGGCAATGGAGACCACTGAAGATTTAAAATTATTTAAGAAAATGAAAAGTTGTGTATTTCTATTTTCTTTTATATTTTCTTGATCTTACCACACAGCATGTGGGATCCTAGTTCCCCTACCAGGGTTTGAACCTGTGCCCCTTGCATTGGAAGCATGGAGTCTTAACCATTGGACTGCCAGGGAAGTCCCAAGAGTTATGTATTTTCTAGCAATGTCTCTTTGGCATGGGCTCCTACAGGAGTGTCAAAACTAGTCTACTCCCTATACTCTTTCCCTCTCCAGTCCACTTCCCAATGATACTTCTGTACCATATCTCAGCATCTCAGTTGCCTACAAACCATCACCAGCTCTGCATATCTTGTTGGATGAAAGTACACAGCGTGTATGGTGGCATTCAAGGCTCTTCACCCTTTGCCTTTGCCAGCCCTTCCGACTTCATGTTGCTCCTTGTGCTCCCAACAGTAGCTCATCTTCATGGAAACCCACCAGCTGTCACAGCTGTTTCTTGCTTTTGAACATACCTCTCCTGGAGGGGCAATGCTATATTCTGGCATCCAGCAAGGGATACAATCCTAATGAGTATCAAAACCCAGCTTAGCTAGCACTGTCCTGCCTTGCTGGAATTAGGTGTCTGCCTCTACCATCAGACTGTGACCTCCCCAAGAGCAGAGTCCTCATTCAGTGGCTTAGTCATCTCAGAGGCTTTGACAGGCAGCACAGCGCTCAGCCCAGTCTGGGCACAGCAGATGTGCCATGAGTCAGCATGGGCTCTCCAGTCAGACTGCCTGAGTCCTAATTTGAGCTTTGCTACTCACTAGCTGTTCAGGCAACACAACCTCACTGTGCCTTGCTTTTCTCATTTGGAAAGTGTACAACCTCGTAAGACTGACTGACTATATGTATGTATTGGATTGGCCAAAAAGTTTGTTGAGGTTTTCCCAAAAAGTCTTCTGGAAAAACCCAAATGGATATTTGACCAACCCAATACATGCGTGCATGTGTGATGAGTTGCTCAGTCGTGTCCAACTCTGTAACCCCATGGGCTGTAGTCTACCAGGCTCCTCTGCCCATGAGATTTCCCAGGCAAGAATACTGTAGTGAGTTGTCATTTCCTACTCCAGGGGATCTTCCTGACTCAGGTATGGAACCTGTCTCTCTTGCATCTCTTCCATTGGCAGGTGGGTTCTTTGCCACCATGCCACCTGGGAAGCCCCCATGGCATATATAGTGATAATAAAAGGGCTTGACACATAGTAAGTCCTCATCAAACATCATAGTAGGTGTTGTTAGCATCTTGATTTCAGCCTATGCATTGGTAGTCATAAAATCTTAAATGATTTTCCTCTCCTTTGGATTTACTGTTAGTGATGGAGATACAACAGGATTTCAGATAGAGCAATCTGTAAAGTCAGAGGTTAAGTTTGCCATAAATTCCTACTTTGACTGGACAGATACCAGTATTTCTCCAGTCTACAAAAAAGGAATCCCATCTAGACAGGTCAGTGGAAGCTGAAACAGAACCTTGGAATGGGACATGGGCTCTATTTCCCCTGAGTTACTATTGATGAAGGCCCTGAAGGTGGGGCATGCTGATGGCACATGGGAGTAGAATCCGAGACAGAGTGGGCCCAATAGTGAAGAGGTGGAAGTTTGTCTTTGCAAACCCTTTTTCTTATCCTTTGCTTACTTACAGGTCTCAGAGCTCTAGCTTCAGATGATGCTTGGCCCTGCTTACTTGTCTCAATCAAAGCTGACTGTGTACTCAATCTTTCAAGATCCTGCTTAATTTCTGCAGCGGTGTGATTGTTTGTGGCAAATGGATTTTCAGATAAATATGTTCTACTACTAATTCAGAGCCTTCCCAGGTGAAAATAACCCTTTAGAAAGACATAGCAGACAGTTGGGACCATAACATGTCCAAACATTTAGCCTCTCAGCTGCAGGTAGTTTATGGGGATAACTGTGTCCAGCCCTATGTTGATTGTTTTTTTCTGTTTTAAAATTTTTATTTATTTTTAATTGAAGGATAATTGGTTTACAATATTGTGTTGGTTTGTGCCGTACATCAGCATGGCATACATCAGCCAGAGGTATTCATATGTCCCCTCCCTCTTGAACCTTCCTCCCACCTCCCAGCCCTGATGTTTTTGATGATACAGAGATTGGTCCTTTTGCAGTGATACCACATCCCATAAATGACCATGCAGTTCAGGAATATGTGAGAATATCTTTATCCCTAGGACTAGACTCATTCCATATTTCTGAAGGTCCAGATAATCAACAGATATTATAGGTGGGCTCAGGATTGTGTGGGAAAAAAGCTCATTCATGATGACAGTGGTAGTGGGTAGCGGTAAGGAATGGGCAAAAATAAGAAAGGAAACCTAGCAGAACCTTCAAGAAAGATGCTCATACTCCATTTGGCTGACTTCCATTTCAGAAAGAGCTCTAGATAGGAAATACGGGAGAGAATGTATTATATTGTGAAACTAATGGTCCGGTCTTTAATAAAGTGAATGATTGCCTTATAAATAATATATAACATATAAAGGCAGAAATGCTTGTTCTTTACATTTGTTTATTCAGCTGCTAAGATATATATCCTGGGCCACTTTCTCTTTTCCCCATTAAAAAATCTATTTCATTGAAAAAGTGCAACATCCTTATGACATAAGTTCTGATACAATTTTTCAGAAATATGAAATGATGAAAATAGCACCCTTCTCTTCCAAGGCCTTGCAAACCAGATGTTTAATATTTATCTGAAGGAACAAACAAGGATGCGTTGCGAGACTGTATATTTGGGGTGGGATGGAATCAGCAGGTGTGGATTCCAGTTCTCCATCTTTCACAAACTGGCTGTTGTTGCCTTGGATAATTACGACCAAACTCCTCTGACCTAGACTCACCCCATCTGAAAACTGTGCTGACTTCAAGGATCATTGATTTCCCTTCTTGATCTCTGGTGAAAACATGTAGTAGCGCCCAAGGGTTGTAATCTCTTCAGAATTCGTCTTTTATGACCGTTCGTCCAAAATGAGCACCAAATGCCCATTGTGCTGCCTAGAGGTTTCTTTGGTGCTTTTCTTAAATGATTGCCAAAGAAAGAGATTCTACAAGTTGCCTTCATAACTCAGTCCACTGTTTAGCAAACCCTCTCATCTATCGGAGTTCTTCCTTTTACATTGAATGTTGTAGAATGCTTTAAAGAACGCACACCACACACACACACACACACACGCATGCACACACACACACACACACACACACACACACACTCCTAACTGAAGAGGACTATTCAGATGCAACAGGTGCAGTGCGTTATAGATCTTACAAAGGACACAAAGAAGCACCCAGTCGGCAGGAACAGCGGTTGCCAAGAATTTAATTCATCAGTACAAATCCAAAATTACAAAGGACTAATCCCACATAATGGATAAAGGGCAAAAAAGAAGGATTAATGGGGAAAAGGGAGTTTCTGAAAATTCACATCTCAAGTCTGCTAAACTCCTAATTTGGCCTGCTTCATTTTCCTTCTTTTCCCAGCAGACCTTAATTTATTTTTCTTAAGGAAAATGAAGCTGACTGATGAATAGTGGTACCCTAAGAACATGGATGCGCCCAGTTGCTCTGATGTTGGTTTGAATGTGTCTGGGTGTGGAAGGACGCCTGTGTTGGGAACGTGGGAAGATCTCAGTGGGAAATAATGAATCCCTTCGTCTGAACTGGCATGGCTCTTGCAGAATCAGAGCAAAAAGCTATTTCTTCTCAAATGAAAAGAAACATTCTTTCTTCCAGCTGTGGAAAGAATATTCTCCTGGTGACAATCCAAGATGAGATGTTGGCCACCCAACAGTATTCTTCGCAAGAGTCACTATCAGCTCTTTTGGGGAGCAATTCCTGCCCAGGTTGGACATCACCTCTGTCCTGTTGGTTTAGATTTCATAGTCCCCGTGCCCCACTGCTTTTTTTTCAAGCATGTACCTTGGGGAAGATCTAACTTGAGAGGCATGAAAAGAAAATGACTTCTCCACCAGTGCCCCTGCCTTAGCCTTGGACTTGGGTTTTTCTTTCCTTTCCCAATGTTCATTTTTAATTTGTTTCTATTTGTTTGGCTGCGCTGGGTATTAGTTGCAGCATGCACACTCTGAGTTGCAGATGTGAAATCTAGTTCCCTGACTAGGGATCAAACCTGGGCCCCTTGCACTGGGAACATGGAGTCTTAGCCACAGGACCCCCAGGGAAGTCCTAGCTCCTAATACTCTTTTTCGTTCCTTTTGCTGGGCTTTCTTATTCTCCCCCTGTTCCTAAATGCTTCTCTCCCAGGATATGAGCCCTGTTCTGTACTCTTGATCTCATTCACTTGCTTGACTTAAAATATATATATATATATTTTTTAATTGGAGGAAAATTGTTTCACAATATTGTGCTAGTTTCTGCCATACATCAACTTGAATCAGCCATAGGTATACATACGTCTCCTCGCTCTTGAACCTCCTTCCCACCTCCCACCCTGTCCCACCCCTCTAGGATGTCACAGAGCGCTGGATTTGAGATCCCTGTGTCATGCAGCAAATTCCCTCTGGCTATCTGTTTTACATACAGTAATGTATACACTTTACACATGCGTGATTTTAAACAATATGCCTCTGTAGCTGACCCCCAAGCCCTCATCTCTCATTTTTACTTTTGTTCTAAACTTCCACCTCTGTATATGAAATTGGGTAATTCAGCATTGTTTTCTAGATGTTTCATGGTCACATCAAATGAAACTTATTCCAAACTGAGTACACTATATTTCTCCTGAATCAAAAACTGCTCTCCTGTCCAACTACCCAAGGGAAGGGACTTAGGTCTGTGTTCACTCCTACTGGAAGGTCATTTTACTTCTTGTTTTTCTTTCTTGAACCCCTTACTAAATTTTCCCTATCTTCCCTAAATACTGACTGCATGTTTTTACATTAATTCCTTCTCTCTCTTTGCCACCAGACACCTTTCATTTATTTTTGAGCAAAAAAACTGAAATTTACTCCATGTGCATTGTTGCACTTATCTGTTAAAATACCTGTCACATCCATTAAAGGGTGGAGTTTCTCAAGTTCATGTTTATCCTGTCATACCAAGCATCTAGTATACTAGTTAATACTGGGTCTCAAAATGATATCCAAAGGCAAACTCCAATTCTTGGATACATTTGGTTGGGCCTGCACTGTGTTTTTTTGTTTTGCACTGTGTTTTTTGTTTTTTTGTAAAAGGAATTGTTGATAAACTTAATAAAAGAAGACATTTTATGCAAAATTAGTTTCAAATTTCCCTTGAATAATTAGAACAGCTAATAATGCTGAATCCCCATTCCTACTCAACCACAATGGGTGGGGGCTGAGTAGTGAGTCCTAGCTTTAAACAGAGCATGTCTGCTCTCCAGAATCTTTAACTCCAGAATCTCTGAGTGATACAGGATCTCAAAGACTTCCCAGTACCACATGCCTGATAGGTCTTACAGTTTTTCTAGCAGGATTGGGGATTCATCTCAATTCCTGACAATGACTGCGATCACATTCAAACTTTAGTGAGAACCGGTTCCTGTCTTCACAGGCAGCTCACCTCTTCACATGCAGTCCGAGAACTCTAATTGTTGAAAAGATCCTCCTCATATTCAGTTGAAATTGATTAAAGATCACTATTGGGTACTTACCTAAGTGCTGTGTAGTACAGTGCAGACTTTTGGTTGGAGGAGCTAGAGATCACATCACTTTGGGAAGGTCAAGGGATCACAAATGGTTCTTTAAAATCAGAGACACTTATAATGAGCACTGAAAAAATGTGAGGATTTTGCCAGGGGTTGGGGGAGGGGAGATACAAAGAACACTATTCTCAAGGAAGTCAATGGTAAGAAAAACACGTAGGTGTGGCAAGTCTGGGATGCACGGGTAACACCTTGGTGACCCAGTTGGGCTGATGCGTGGTTAGGAACAGGGGACAGGAGAGGGAATAGAGCCTCGAGGGCAATGGGTTGGACAGTTCTAAGGAGGGGTTCAACTTCATCAGGCCCTTCTTCCAACTCCTGTTAACTGCTTGTTTCTGTTTCCAACATTTCTCCTAACTCAGCTCTCCACTGCTCGGTTTCTAGTTTCAGGTGGCCTCCCGTGTAAGATACCAGTGAAGTTGCTATGGTTCATCCTGATCGCATATTGTATTGGCCAGAATCTTACAGGAAAACCCAAGTGAACTTTCTGGCCAACCCAGTATTTTCTTTTTCCCAAATAAAGCATCTAGCTCATAAAGACCAGTTGTTGTTGTTCAGTTGCTAAATAGTGTCCAACTCTTTGCGCCCCCATGGGCTGTAGCATGCCAAAATTCTCTGTCCTCCACTATCTCCCAGAGTTTGCTCAAATTCATGTCTATTGAGTCAGTGATGCTATCTAACCAGTTCATCCTCTGCCGCCTCCTTCTCCTTTTGCCTTCAATCTTTCTCAGCATCAGGGTCTTTTCCAATAAGTCAGCTCTTCATATCAGGTGGCCAAAGTATTGGAGCTTCAGCATCAGTGCTTCCAGTGAATATTTAGGATTGATTTCCTTTAGGGTTGACTAGTTTCGTCTCTTTGTAGTCCAAGTGACTCTGAAGAGTCTTCTCCGGCACCACAATTTGAAAGACTGGTACAATCTTCCTAAGATAAAATTCAGATTAGGTATTAGGTAATTCTACTGTCAAAGGCACTTGATTTTTTGTTTTGTCTAATTTTCAACCCCTTTCCCTGACTTTCAGTGATGGAAACCTGTGGTATCTGCATGAACTTATTTTCTGCTAGTCCCTAAACCTGCATGACTGTCACTAAGTCAGAACCCTGGTTATTGGATACATGTGCACACACAGTGAAGCTTAGGCATTCCAGTCAGAAGACCTGGGTGTAAAATTTGCTTTCATCTCTCATTAGCTGAATGGCCTTGTGTAAGTTCCTTAACTGAGCTTCAGTTTTCAAATATTTTTAAAAAATGAGCTTAATGCAGCCAGTCTGAGATTTTTGAGACAGTTGAGGCCAGTTGGTTTCTATTCTGATCTCCCAACACCTGAGCATTCCTCCTCTCCATCTCTGCCCTGTCCAGAACTTCTACCTATCTCTGATCAGACTGTGTCCCAATTATTTAATAATAACAACTGACCTTTCTGAACATTAATTTTCATGTGTCTGCCATGGTGATAAACACTTTATGTATATCTTTTCCTGTATAAAAAGTGAAACTGTTAGTCGCTCAGTTGTGTCCAACTCTTTGTGACCCCATGGACTGTTGCCTGCCAGGCTCCTCTGGTCATGGAATTCTCCAGGCAAGAATACTGGAGTGGGTAGTCATTCCCTTCTCCAGGGGATCTTCCCAAACCAGGGATCGAACCCTGTTCTTCCATATTGCCAGCGGATTCTTTACCATCTGAGTCACCAGGGAAGCCCCTTTTCCCAAATAATCCGATCTGTCTAGCCCTATGAGGTAGGGATGATTAGCATCCAATTTAAAACTCTTTGAAGGTAAAGAACACATCAAATTTTCTTTTGTATCCCATTTGAAAAGCAATGAGAGGATGCTCGTGATAGGCAGAATTCTACGATGGACCCCAAGAACCCTGCCCCCTGGTGTCCATGCCTATATAATCTCCTCCCCTTGAGTGTTGGGTAGGAACTGCTTATATGATGGATGTCACTTCTATGATTAAGTTACGTTATAGGGTAAAAGTGAAGGGATTTGAATGGTCTTAAGACTCCCTAGCTTGCAGGGTATATTTGTGAACCATTTGTCTACAGCTGATAGTGGAAATAATGGTGGAGCTGAGCTTGACAAGAGGAATAGAGACAGAGCTCTGACCATCACATTTACCCTGGTACAGAAGAGGAAGGATTCCTAGATAAAAAGAAATAGAGAAACAGCCTGGAATAATGCATTAACCAAAAATTAATAAAGTAGCATTTTATAAGTGGCAAATTACCTATCACCCAGTTGGCCCTAAATTCATATTAATTTTCTATCTTCTTTCTCTACTGTCATTCCTGGTAATGAGAGTATTTTTTGAAGAATGTCATATTTTGCAAAGTATTTTCATGTGATCTTATCACAAGTTATGGAGACAGGTATTATTATTATTACCATTTTATAAATGTGTACGCCAAGGTGTGGCGATATAAAATGGTATAATAATACCTATCTCCTACATTTAAAAAAAAAAAAACTCTTTCCTAAAATAATCAAGTAGGATTGTAGATGTCTGGATAAAACACTGCACACAGCAGTGGAAATGAGATAAGGTGATTAAATGTCCCAAGGCTGGTAAAAGAGAATTTAGAGGAGAATATGCTGTGTCTCCCCTGATTCTTCAACTTGCCCATCAGTGAACTTCTCCCCAGAAGGCTGGAGATGCCATTCTTGCCCCTTGGGGTTTCTATGTCCTATAGAAGACAGGACAGAGCTAACATTTACTCATCTATTATTGTAGAAAATCGAGTAAAAGCTTTTCCATTTCCAAATCAAGCATGGGTTATCGGCAAATTGCCTTCTCTGCTGTTGACGATTCTGTTTAACCCGAGAGGCTTTTGCTTTTCTTGTTAGGGACATGTAATAATAGTAATAGTAATGCTCAAGATGATGGTGATAGTGATTGAATGCTAAGTGCCAGGCTTTGTCCTATGTGGTTTACAGATTCAATTTCATTAAATCATCATAGTAGTCCTGAGAGATTTTAAATTTTTCAATCTCCATTTTGCAAAGGAGGAAACTGAGGCTTGGGAAGGTTCGATGATAGCCTACAGGACACATGTCTCGAGAGAGTAAAGCAGAGTTTTGGCTAAAGACCTGACCCCACAGCCCTCTGACTCTTACCCACTGAGTTATACGACTCCTGATGTGTATGCCAACATGCTGCTCCACGCAGGTAGTTTGGGGTATAAGAGTAAACATATTCCTAACCTAGCTGTTTCACTTTGCATCTTTTTTTCTTTCCTTCTGCGAGCTGTCAGTCACAGTAGGCAAAAAACAAACAAACAAAAACCCCACTATTAGGGCTTTCAAAGAACGTGTGATGCAGAGTCTGACATCTTGTTGCTGTGTCCTACTAGCTGTGGGAACATGATCAGTTTTATTTGAGTGATGGTTATCGAGCTCACACTGTGTGCCAGAGATGGTCCTAGGTCCCTGCTTCCATGAAGCTTAGAGGGGAAGACAGGTGTTGAGTAATCAGGCATGTTGTTTTTGTTTTAGTCGCTAAGTCATGTCTGACTCGTTGCGGCCCCTTGGATTGTAGCCCACCAAGCTCCTCTGTCCATGGGATTTTCAGGCAAGAATACTGAAGTAGGTTGCCATTTTCTTCTCCAATCAGACATGAGTGGGTCTTAAAGATTGGTACTCTGGAAACATCCAGCAAGGAGACTGCCTTTCATCACTTAATGGTTTGAACAACTTCAGTTTACATATCTAAAAAAATGGAGATGGCAGTAATAACCATTCTCCTTGTTTCATAAAAAACATGCAAGTATTGTGTATGACTGTATCATGTAAAATGTAAATGTTAATTATCCTATTATCTGGAATTGCTATCATGAGCTTGATAATGTCCTATGTCAGTTATTAATGTCCACATTTCATATGACTCGTCTATAGGTAACATACTTCTTCTTTGTGATTTTGCCAAGTAGGTTCTTAGAAGGTGTGTATTCAGTGCTACCCCATTAGCCAGAATGTGGACATTAGACAGCCTAAGGGCTCTGAAACTTCCTTGTGCTTGAAATGCAACTTATTTGTGCTTGAAATACATGAACAACAGAAATAATTAGCATTTGGTACCTTGAATTCATGTAAGTGCTGAATAATTGGTAAGGTGGGAAAGATAGGGATTCATACCAGGACACAGAGTCAAGGAAAAGATTACCAAAATAATGTAGCTATGACCTGGTATTGATACATTTGGTGGGAGATTTTACTTTTTTCTCCCCTCTTCTATTTTCTTCTGTCCTTTTAAGTGTTTGCCTCCAGGAAAGGAAGTAGTTTCATTGACTCAAACTCATGTGCATTTCCCATAAATGTAGTCAAAATCTGTAGTCATGATCTTGAAGTGAAATTTCAAAGCTGAATTTCAAAGAGGATCAGTTGGAAACTGATGCTTGATGTAGGGATGGAAAGGCTTTTACTCAATTATCTACAATAACAGCAGGGGAAATGCTGAAAATTACTGACACAGTAAATGGATTTTTTGCATAAATGCTCTCTATTTTCAAGTTTACCTTAGTGTGAAAGACCTTTATTATGAAGGGGTCCTTCTAGCTTATCTGTTATTTTTCAAAGAATAGAAGATCAATTTTTTTGGGGGGGGGTCAGGGATAATGAATAGATCACCCTGGTAGATTGTTTAGTCTTAAACATCTGAAAGCTCCCAAGATTTGAATTTTCACAGATAGGTAGACAATATTTGGGGGTCACAGGATAATGTGATCTTAAATGTAGTGGTTGTCTCTATTTTTTCCTTTTTTAAAAAGCAGCTTTATTGAGATATAATTTATATACCACAAAGTTCAGCTGTTGAAAGTGTTGTGCAGCCATTGTCATAGTCTAAATTTAGGACATTTTCATCACCTCAAAATAATAGTAGTCAATCCATTTCCGCCAACTCTGGCAGCCCCTTTAAACCACTGAACTTCTTTCTGTCTCTATAGATTTGCCCATAGTGGCCAATACATATGAATTGTATCATACACTATATATGGTCTTTTGTGATTGGTTTCTTTTACTTAGCCTACTGTTTTTGAGGTTCATCTATGTTGAAACATGTATCAATACTTGATTCTTTTCCATTGCTGAATAATGTTTGATTGTATAGATGTGGCACATTTTGTTTATCTAAGTCCTACTTTTTAAAAACTTGAAGTATAGTTGATTTACAGTGTTGTTAGTTTCAGGTGTAGGGCAAAGTGATTGAGTTATATATGTTCTTTCAGAATATATATTCAAAAATATTTCACAATTTCAGACTTTTTCATTATAGGTTATTGCAAGACATTGAATATACTTCCTTGTGCTGTACAGTAGGTTCTTTTTGGTTATTTATGCTGTATATAGTAAGTGTGTATATGTTAATTGCAAATTCCTAATTTATCCCTTCCCCCGCCTCATTTCCTCTTTGGTAACCATACGTTTGTTTTCTGTGCCTGTGAGTGTATTTCTGTTTTGTAAAGAAGTTCATCTGTATCACATTTTTTAAGATTCCACATAGAAGTGATACCATGATATTAGTGTTTTTCTGTTAAGTCCTATAGTTTTTCCCCCTCACTTCTTTGCAACCCTGTCTGTGTTCCCAATTCCTTGGAAATCCTTTTTCCCTCGATTTCTGCAATAGCACTTATTTTTTTAATTGGAGAGTAAATGCTTTACAAAACAATTCTTAAATAAATGCAATACATTCTTAAATGTTGGTTTCTGCCATACATCAACATGAATCAGCCACAGGTCTATATATATGTCCCCTCCCTCCTGCAATACCACTTTTGATTTTCTTCTTATTCTTCTGGCCATCTCACCTCAAACTCCTTCATGGGATTCTCTCCTACACTTTTCAGCTCTTGATTCTCCTCAGATGCTTCCACCCTTCAAACTCAGCAGTAGCGAGCCCGGGCCTTGACAGCACTCTTTAGAAGGTCCCCCATATCACAGCCTCCCAGTACATTTAGTGAGGGATTCAAGGACCCCTCTGTGGTTCGGTCTCCACTGCTCAGCAGGGCATGATGTGCCTCGTGGAAGTGAAAGTGGTACTTGCTCAGGCATGTCCTACGCTTTGCAACTCCATGGACTGTAGCCCGCCAGGCTCCTCTGTCCATGGGATTCTCCAGGCAAGAATACTGGAGTGGGTTGCCATTCCTTTCTCTCGGGGATCTTCCCGACCCAGGGATTGAACCTGGGTCTCCCACATTGCAGGCAGATTCTTTACCGTCTGGGCCACCAGGGAAACCCCAGTGTGCCTCGTAACCTTAACCAATTACTTTCACCACTAACATTGTTCAAGCCCCAGGGAAGCCCTCTACATCTTTCACCCGGGACTTCAAAGCAAAAGACCTTTAAGTTCAAGTCCCATAAGGGTGTGTAGGCCATGCTGCTGAGGAAGCTAGAGGTGGACACTGCTTTGGAGCACAAGGAGGATTTGACTGGCAAAAGTGCTTAGATAAGAGAAAACTCAAATTAATGAATGTGCCAAATCTTTCCTCTTAGATCACATAAATGCAATACATTCTTAAAGAATGAAGTATTATTTCTCCCGAGCGCCAAGTGTCCATTTTCTTGCTTCTCTTCACTTTCTGATTCAGAGTTCTAGAAATATTCTTGAATTAATGTGAAATTTACAGTAGTGTCGCGTAGAAGCAGAGAAACATTTTGTATTGTTAGCTCATATTTCTCTTAAACTTGTATGCATGCAAGTGTAGATGTAATGAATGTAAAGTATGACACTGAATTTTTATATTGCTCTATAGATCTAAACACTAAGAGATAATAAAGTTAAAATATTCTGTAATATTTTTTATATATTCTATATATTATACTGTTTGAACATAATATGTAAAATTAATGATTCATTTCTGAACTGAAACATTACTTTAACAATATTTTGGACATTCCCAATTGCTACTTTTCTATTTTGGCACTACTGGGAAAAGAACCTGAATTATTTGAGACTCTTGGTCATAACAAGGTAATCAATGATTTTGTTGAAATGAAGATAAGAAAATAAATTTCAAAGAATAAATTGATAATTCATGAAGTATATATGACTTTTTTTATCTCTAATTTGCACATTTTTGGCCTACCAATAGAACATGCAGACCTTTTAAATAATAGCTAAACTCAGTCATCTTATTAGTATTTTGCCAAATTTTAGCCACCTAAAATCATTATTTTACACTTTTAAAATTGTATTGTTTCAAAGATATAATTTTAAAAGTAAGAGGATTAAACATTTTTACAGCCTGTTAATTTGATGTTTCACTTTCAAATATTTAACCATATGCATGAGGACTTCTATTGGTACACTTGCCCAAGGCCTCACAAATATGGACTGTCTTCACAAGGGTAGATGGTTCTCGGGGATCCTTTCTCTGATATTCATTTCCACTTTTTGGTAACACCTATTTGCTATGGAACTCAGTTTTCCTTTTCCCATGGTATTTTTCCCTTGATCCTCAGACTTGTATATCTTAATGTCTACCTTGGATCCTCCTCCTTGGACACAATATATCCCTAGCGAAAAATGCACTCTAATTCCGCTCCTACTCAAATTGACTCCCCCTGAAACCTGGGAATCACCTCTGCCTCCTCATTCTTCTTCCGAACCTCTTCCTCTAATAGCATTGGGCTGTTACCTTCTGTGATCCCACGTCTCTGTTCTCCATTCCCATTGCCTTGACCTTTGCTAAGTCATCCCTCACTTTATGTTTGTTTTTCTGCTGGTCTTCCTCATTCCAAGTTTCGCCTTTTCAGCAAAAGTCTGGTCAGTTTACTATTCTGCTTAGAAATTTCCAGTGTCATATCTGGACCTTTAGGAAAAGGTCCAAACTCCTTAATATGGTCTAAAGGGCACTTTGTGACCTAGCCTTTTCTCCTGCCTCTCCAGTCACATCCTTTTCTCCCCCAGTTTTTAAGTTATTTTAGTTTAATGTTTATTTTAGATTGGAGTATAGTTGATTTACAGTGTTGCATCAATTTCAGGTATATAGTAAAGTGATTCAGTTATACACGTATGCACTCCTATCCTTTTTCAGATTCTTTGCCCATGTAGTTTGTTACAGTGTAATGAGTAGAGTTCCCTGTACTATATAGTAGGTCCTTGTTGATTATCTGTACTATATGTAGTAGTGTGATAGGTTAATCGAACCATCCTAATTTATCCCTCTGCCCCAACCTTTCCCCTTTAGAAGCAATACGTTTGAAGTCTGTGAGCCTGTTCCTGTTTTGTAAGTAAGTTTATTGGTATCATTTTTTTAGATTCTATGTATAAGTGATATCATATGATATTCCATCTCCGTCTAACTTACTTCACCTAGTATGATAATCTCTAGGTCCATCCATGTTGCTGCCAAGACATTATTTCATTGCTTTTTTAAGGCTGAGTAATGTGTCATTGTGACCAACCTAGATAGCATATTAAAAAGCAGAGACATTACTTTGCCAACAAATGTCCGTCTGGTCAAGGCTATGGTTTTTCCAGTGGTCATGTATGGATGTGAGAGTTGGACTGTGAAGAAAGCTGAGTGCCGAAAAATTGATGCTTTTGAACTGTGGAGTTGGATAAGACTCTTGAGAGTCCCTTGGACTTCAAGGAGATCTAACCAGTCCATCCTAAAGGGATCAGTCCTGGGTGTTCATTGGAAGGACTGATGCTGAAGCTGAAACTCTAATATTTTGGCCACCTCATGTGAAGAGTTGACTCGTTGGAAAAGACCCTGATGCTGGGAGGGATTGGGGGCAGGAGGAGAACGGGGCGACAGAGGATGAGATGGCTGGATGGCATCACCGACTCGATGGGCATGAGTTTGAGTAAATTCTGGGAGCTGGTGATGAACAGGGAGGCCTGGCATGCTGCGATTCATGGGGTCTCAAAGAGTCGGACACGACTGAGCGACTGAACTGAACTGAACTGAATGTGTTGTTGTACATATGTGTACTGTATCATCTTCATTCATTCTTCTGTTGGTGGACATTTAGGTTGCTCCTATGTCTTGGCTGCTGTTTAGTGTCTGGTCACATCGTGAAACAGTTTGCCCCTTGCTCACTCTGCCCCAGTGACATTGGCTTTGATCTTCCGAATTACCCCTTCAGCCTCAGTGTCTTTGTGCCTGCCATTCCCTCTGCCTAGAATATTCTCTATTGCTGTTTCCTTCCTCTTTGCACAGTATTTGCATGAATATATGATAAATGTCTATCTCTACCATAGACAATACTTTTGGAAAAATGTCACATATTCTTTTCATCACAATATCATTGTGATGGCTGGCTGTTACAAAGTAAACACTCAAATTTGTTGAATGAATCAAAGACTCATTAATGTATCCCCAGGGCCTAGCATACACTAGGTTAACTGCTCATGAAATGTTGAATAAATGAAATAGATAAATGGATGCATTCTATAGGAACACCTAGGTAATTGTCTGAAAAATAGCTTTTCAGAACTTGAAGTCACCTGGAGGCCAGGTAACTTTGTCCCTTTAATTCATTAAGAGCTTAACCAAGTGTTGGCTGTGTCCAGGAACTTAATAAATGGAATAGGTGGACATGGAAATGATCCTGTATTTATTCTGCCTCTACCTGCGTATGGTCTAGATTCCCTTTTCTCTAAGAGATGTCAGAAGGCTGGTTTAGCAAGAGAGTGTTCTGTAAATCTAAGGGAGAAGGGAAGGAGTGGTGTGCAATTTGGGCATAGAGTTAAGGGGCATATAGACTTGATATGGGGTTTCCTAGGTAGTGCTAGTGGTAAAGAACCCACCTGCCAAGGCAGGAGACATAAGAAACATGGGTTTGATTCCTGGGTCAGGAAGATCCCCTGGAAGAGGGCATGGCAATCCACTCCAGTATTCATGCCTGGAGAACCCCATGGATAGAGGGGCCTGGCAGGCTACAGTCCATGGGGTCACAAGGAGTCAGACATGGCTGAAGTGACAGCATACATAGACTCAATAGTTGAGTGTAGGCCATTTAATCAATGGGTCACCTAGCTGAGCATGCAGGCCAGCGACACTGCCCACAGCAGGGCTATGGAACCAGGGATATGAGGGGGAATTGGCCGAAGCAGGTATAAGGCTCACCTGTTAGTTAAGATGAAGCATGTACAAGAGCTATGCTTTAAAAACAATCTTCAGAAGTTTCAACTGATTCAATAAGCCAAAAGTATTCAAGTGTTTTGGCTTCAAGTAACAAAGAAAACTAATTCTGAGTGGCTTACCCTATGAAGAAATTTATTATGTCATATTATAAGAAAGTTAGTTGTATGGCAGGAAGCAACGCAACATGGTAAGGCACTTTTCTCCAATTAAAAAATAAATTAAAAAAAAGAAGGTTAGAGATAAGGCTGCACCAGTGTTGGTTTAGTCAGCAGCACAGTATCCGGAATTCGGGGTTTTGTTTCCTTCACCTCTTCTGTCTTTGTCCTTGTCTTTGTTGGCTTCTCTCTTGGTTGCAAGACAGCTGCTACAGTTGTAGATATCATAGCTAGGAATGGCAATATCCAGAGGGAAAAGAGATATTAGGTTTTCCTCTGTATCTTTTTTTTTTTTTAAAGAAAGCTTTTCCCAAAAATCCTCCTGCAGATTTTCTCTCACACTTCATTGGCTTGAATTACATCTATGCCATCACCTAAACCCATTGCTGTCAAGGGGAATAGGTTCATGACCCATCCCTGGGGCTGGAACTAAGGGCATGCATAGGCAACCAACAGTATCTGCTTTCCTCAGGCAGACTCTGTCCTGAACTCCCGACTCCAAAGTTTTGCCAAAGAAAATACATCCTCTTCCCTCCAAGCTCCTACTCCATTGGAGAAGAAGGGCTGAATTTAAAAAGAATGAATGAATTTTTGTGTGTAGTCTCCATTCCACATTGGACGCTTAGTCAATGGGCCCATCTCTGTGGGTTGGGTGTAAGTTACAGAGTCTGGAGAACAGTCCTGGGTTGCTGGGGATTAATTGTACAGTGCAGAAGAGTGATTAAGTTTAATCGCTGCGTTTTTCTCCCCCTTCCTACAGAGAGAAGCCTAGGTGGGGTTTGCCAATCGTATCAATCTGTTCCAGCGTCTAGGCCAGTAGTATTTGCAGTTATGTGGCCCTAGAGTCACATTTTCTGTCACCATTAACCAAAGGAGCCACATGAGCCTAATAGAATATTCTAATACAGAAATGAAAGGTCTTGCAGGTTGCAGCAGGACCCACACTCGGTCTATTAGCTTTTGCCTGAGACTGAATTTCCTCAGACAAACTTCCAAGCTTGGCTTTGTATCCAGAGGGAAAGAAACTGGTCAAACCAGTTTAATTTTAATCCTTTGTTTTCCCTCCACCATCTTTTCACTTTGAAAACATTTTTAGATTACCATGCAGACAAAGTTAAATCAAAAAATAAAAAAATTCAATCAAGATGAATGTTCCAAAGATACTTAATTCAATTCCAAGTATACTTTTGGAACACCTACTATGAACAAAACACAGCACCAGATATTGTGGGAAGATACAAGCTAGCAAACATGTCATCAGAGGCACATTTTTTGAGCTTTCTCAAATGATGTACCTTTGGCCAAGTACTTGGATAAATTTGGGGGTGTAAGATGAATGAGAGATTTCTCTATTTTCAAGATATACATGTATTTGGAAGGAGAGAAAATGGAAAACCTACTGATGTAGATTGAATGTTTGTGTACCCTTCAAATTCACATACTGAAACCTAATCCCCAATGTATAACTACCCCTCAAATGCGTTCAGATTTTTGGTATTTGGAGGTGAGGCCTTTGGAAGATGCTTAGGTCATGAGGGTGAAGCCCTTATGGCCACGGTTCATGGCCAAGGTTGCTGCTGCTGCTGCTAAGTCACTTCAGTTGTGTCCGACTCTGTGCGACCCCATAGACATCAGCCCACCAGGCTCCCCCGTCCCTGGGATTCTCCAGGCAAGAACACTGGAGTGGGTTGCCATTTCCTTCTCCAGTGAGTTAAAGTGAAAAGTGAAAGAAGTTGCTTAGTCGTGTCTGACTCTTAGCAACCCCATGGACTGCAGCCTACCAGGCTCCTCCATCCACATTTGCCAGGCAAGAGTACTGGAGTGGGGTGCCATTGCCTTCTCCATGGCCAAGGTTAGTGCCCTTATAAAAGAGACCTGCAGAGAGCTTGCTTACTCTTACCAAGTGGACACACAGCAAGAAGATAACTATTAATATCTATGAACCAGGTAAGAGAGCTCCCACCAGACCCTGAAGTTTCCAGAGCCTTGGTATTGGACTTCCCACACTCTAGAACTGTGAAAAATAGCTTTCTGTTGCTTATAAGCTCTCTAGACCATAGTAATGTGTTATAGCAGCCTGAATAGATGAAGATAATCCACTGACATCCATTGTGATTTGTCAAGTTATTACTGGTTTCTGTGGCATCAAAGAAATGGTCAGGGATTTCCCTGGTGGTCCAGTGGTTAAGAATCCACCTTCTAAAGCAGGGGATGCAGATTCGATCCCTGGTCAGGGAACTAAGATCCCATGTGTCACAGGGCATCTAAGGCTGCACACCACAACTAGAGACCCTGTGTACAGCCCCCATTGAGCCCGTATGCTCTAGAGCCCACTCTCCATAAGAAGAGCAGCCTGCCCACTGCAACTAGAGAAAGTCTGATTCGCAACAAAGAGCCTGAGTGCTACAAGAAAGACCCAGCACAGCCAAAACGAAAACAAAATGAAGCAAAACCCCCCAACCAACCAAACACACACAGAGATGGTCAAACCAAGGATGGAAAGAAAGTGAGGAAACTCATCTCCCAGGAAGTGATACTTAGGTAGGTACTGAAAGGCAAATAGTCATAGTTTTCAAAAGCAGAAATAAGCTATTTACACCAAAAGCTAACAGTCAGAACATTGTGTGCAAAGTTCTCTAAGAGGACATCATCAAATCTTCAAGGAGGAAGGACCTTTTGTTCTAGAGTGTGGGAGTTGAGTTGGGTAGTAACAACTAGAAATGGGCGTAGAGCATTCCCGGCAGAGTGTGCATTGTCAGTGTGACAGAAAGAAGACAAAGCATAAGAAAAAAATGTTCAGTCTTTTCTTCTTACCTTCTAATGAGAAAGAATCCGTGCATGTTGGATTAGCTCTGGGGCTTTCGCTGGAAATTTCAAAGAAGCCAAGGAGGCAGACATGCTATGGATATGAAGAGCTTAGTCAAGCCAGGAGACAAAGGAACCTGAGGCAGCTTGAAGGCAGCCTTGGAGTAGGAGCTGAGTGCTGGCGAGGAGAGAGAATTTGAGTCAGCCTTGGAGCATGAGGGTGAAAATGAGAGAAAGGAAAAGGAAAGATAGGTTTTGGGACGTTTTTCTATGTGTTCTGAGCATGTTCTTCCTTTTGGTGTGTTTATGAAAGACTGCCATAGAGATTTAAATAATTGTATGTTTTTGTGTCTGGGTTTAGGCTGCTTCGACACAGCGCTGTATCAAGATGATGTGATGTGGCATCTGGGCTTTCTATTGAGTGAATAAGCTAAGGTATAAAGCTGAAAGAGCCCAAGCAGACTTGGGAAGGGAAGGTCACACTGGATGATGAAAGACATCATCCCGGCTGATGAAAGGCTGTGGGAAGTAGAACCCTGGGACAGAACTGGTTACTGCAGACAGTGAAGAGCTTACCCCCGAAGGCTAGGATGTTAGTGTTGCTCCTGGGCAAGGCAGAGCTTCTGAGCTTTCTAATAGGGTGGCTCAGTATCAGAGACAGGTCTTAGAACCATTACACTGATGGTAGAAACAGTGCAAAAAGGACAATGGAGTGAGAGATACCAATTAAAGAGTGATTAGAAAACCCGATGCGAAACTATGAAATAATAGATTCAGAAGATTTTTCCTGGAATTGATTTGTTTCTTTGACTCAGCCAAGGGTTTGTGTTCATTCACACACGATCTTCACCAGGGCCACAAGACAAAAACGTTGCCTACCAAACTCACTACTATTTTTTACGTCTATCATTTAGGAGTGACGGAAGGCTTACAGATGCTCAGGGTGTCTCTGGAGCACATACAATAGAGCAAGGTTTTTATTGATCCCCCACCAGGTGGCTGGTACAAGGGCCTTGAGCACCAGGCTTACCATATAATTAGAGTTACCAGATCAACACACAAACCAGCCCCCCGATGCAGAGGGAGACTGGGGGCCGTAATCTAATGAGAGGCAGATGTCAACAGGGAGCAGATGTTTGCAGCTCTTCAGTTATATCAAATTAATCATCTCCTGACTTCAAGGTGCTTCTTGGAGTCCAGGAAATTTCCCTGTAATAAATTGCTCCTGGGATTGATTTTTAGAGTGAGAATGTATATGCCGCTGTCTTGAATGCTTTCGAAGAGTTTTACCCAGAAGCAGAGCAGGCTTTTTTTTTTTTTTTTTAATATGGACAAGTTTTGGTGGAGGTCAAAAGACCAAATCCAAACTCCCAGATCTATTTCCAAAAGACAAAGAGGCTGACTTTTTATTAATAAAATTAGCTGCTGCCCAACCAGTCTGCCCAGCATCCCATTTGTTTAGCAAATAATTTTTGTAAATACACTGTGTACTCAGACCACAATGGTGTGTGAAAACACAGATGCTGACCTCATGGAGCCTGCAACATTGTAGTAAATAATCCTGCAAATATATCTAAAATTACCAAAGTGGTGAGTGCTCTGAAAGAGTTATGTGACTCTTAAAAAGTGTTAATGCAGGGGTTGGGTCTTAAATTTGCAAGATCAGAGCAATCTTTTGTGAGCAAGGAGCAAGAGCACATCTTTCCCGTCTCCCTTTACTTTTCCTTTCTTTTCTCCTTCTCTCCATCCACTCCCATCTCCTCCTTTCCCCTTCCCAGCTTTCCACTCGCCTTAATGCTCTTTTTTCCCCTCCCTTCTCTTGCCCTCCTTCCTTCCCTCCCTGTTACCTTCCTTTCATCTTCCGCTCTTCTTTCTTTTCTTCCCCTTGTCACCTTTCTTCTCTACTTGCCCTCTATTCTTTTCCCAAATAGTTCTTGCAAGCTTGTTAGGGACCCAAGCCCTGCCCTGAGTCTGAGAGGCAGTTGAGGGGTTGAAAAGGAAACTGTGTTCAAAGTGCTCAGAGACAATGCGAAGCTAGTTGACATTCAGGATGAGAGGGGCAGGTGTTACACTGTCAGTGGGTACTGGGGCTTCTCCGAGTCCACAGGAGGGGCACCAGACTCAGGCTGAGGGCTGCACAAAGGGTGAGAAAGTGGTGGATGTTTGAGATGAGTCCTGGAGAATGCTGGGGGTTAAATGAGAAGCACGGTGGAGGAACTTGCAGGCAGAAGAAAGCTCCTGTTAAAGAAATGAGAGGAAACACGAGAAGAGAGTTATATCCTGGGGAAGACAAAAATGCAGTACAACTGGGGTAAAATCCAGGAGAGGATACAATTGGAGAGATGGGTAGGAGGCAGGTTGAGGACAGCGGCACAGTATTTTTTCTCCCCAAACTTCTTTATTTTTAATTGAAGGAAAATTGCGGTACAGTATCATGTTGGCCTATATAAACATGAGTCAGCATAGACATACATGTGTCCCCTTCCTCTTGAATCTCCCTCCCCCTCCCACCCGCTCCGCCTTCCCACCCCTCTAGGCTTTACAGAGCCCTGTTCTGACTTCCCTGAGTGATACAGCAAATTCCCATTGGTTACCTATTTTTATACATGGTAGTATATATGCTTCCCTGTTCCTCTCTCCGTTCATCCTACCCTCTCCTTCCTCCCCTTTGCCTGTGTTCATAAGTTTGTTCTCTATGTCTGCATTCTCTATTGTTGCCCTGCAAATAGGTCCATCAGTACCATCTTTCTAGATTCCGTATATGCGTTCATATATAATATTTGTTTTTCTCTTTCTTATTTACTTCACTCTGTATAATAGGGTCTAGGTTCGTCCACCTCATTGGGACTGACTCAAATGCATTCCTTTTTATGGCTAAGTAATATTCTATTGTATACATGTACCACAGGTTCTTTATCCTTTCATCAGATGATGGACATCTAGGTTGCTTCCATGTCCTAGCTATTGTCAATAATGCTGCAATGAACATTAGGGTACGTGTGGCACAGTATTTTGTCGTGTGTGCAGTGGGGAGCTGTTGAAGGTTGCAAGAAGAGAATCACATAACCCCATCTACCAAGATCTTTTAAGGCCGTGGTGTGGCCCTGCCCACTGTCAGCAAACAGGATATTACACATCCTTACATATGGCTTTTCCAAAGCATTTTTTTCAGGCTATGAAGCCTTGGAAATATCTGGTAAGTCCTTGGGTGGCCTCAAATTCAGGAACAAAATGAAATTTCAAACTACTTGACTTTGACTGTGTTGCAGTAGCGCCTTTTGCACCTCCAAGCTCTTCATTCTTTAAGGCCTCTTAATTCTTTAAGGCCCCTTAATTGCTGGGACTTTTTCATTACTGTAATGATGATAAAGTAAACCATTTCCTTTTATTTTAAATGGGTGTTGCCTTTTAAGGTATAAACATAAAAGAAATTAGATAAAATAAGTCTATAAAGGATGAAAGATCAGAAAACATCCATTATTCAAAATTGGGACTATTGATATTTGGGCTAAATAATTCTTCTTTTGTGTCTTGCATTATGGCATGTTGAGCAGCCTCCCTCTGCCCATTGGATGCAGCCCTGACAGGCAAAAATGTGTCCAGACAAGAAAATCAAGAGCCCAGAAATAAACCTGTGCATATATGGACAGTTTTGTTACCACAGAGGAGCAAAGAACATACAGTGGAGAAAGGACAGTTTCTTAAATAAATGGTATTGGGAAAACTCGATAGCTACATGCCAAAGCTTCACACCTTCACAAAAATTAACTGAAAATGGATTAAAGACTTGAGTATAAGACATTAAGCCATAAAACTTCTAGAAGAAAACACAGGCAATATCTTATGTGACATTCTCGGTAATATCTTTCTAGCTATGTCTCTTCAAGCTAGGGAAACAAAAATGACAATAAATGAATGGGACTACAACAAGCTCTAAATCTTCTGCACAGCAAAGGAAGTCATCATTAAAACAAAAAGACAACCTATAAATGGGAGAAGACATTTACAAATGATACATCCAATAAGAGGTTAATATCCAAAATATATAAAGAACTCGTACAACTTAACAACAATGACAAAATCCAAACAACCATATTCAAAAAAGGGCAGAGAAGCTGAATAGACATTTTTCCAAGGAAGACATACAGGCACATGAAAATATGTTCAATATCACTAATTATTAGGAAAATGCAAATCAAAACCACAATGAGATATCACCTCACACTTGTCAGAATGGCTATTATCAAAATGACAAGAAATAAGTGTTGGCCAGGGTGTGGAGAAAATTCTTATACACTGTTGCTAGAAATGTAAATTGGTGCAGCCACCTTGGAAATTAGCATGAAGATTCCTCAGGAAATTAAGAATAGAATTAGCATATGATCCAGCAATCCCATGTTTGGGTATTTATCCCAAGAACATGAAAACAGTAAGTTGAAAAGATATTTGTACTCCTATGTTCATTGCAGCATTGTTTACAATAGCCACAATACGAAAACAACCCAGGTGCCATGGATGGATGAATGGTTACAGAAGATGTGATATACATACATATATATATATATATACACGCATATAACGGCATACAACTTAGCCATAAAAAAGAAGAAAACTTGTCGTTTGTGATCTGGATAGACCATGAAGGTATTATGCTAAGTGCAATAAATCAGATGAAGAAAGACAAATTCTGTATGGTTTCACTCATATGTGGAGTATAAAAATTAATAAACAAAAATAAATAAAACAAATGACAAAACCAAACCAAACACCTAGACACAGAGAACAGAACAGTCATTGCCGGAGGGATAGAGGTGACAAGGAAGGTAAAATGGGTGAAGAGGACCAATGGTACGGTGACAGGGAGAAACTAAATTTTTGGCAGTGAACATGCTCTAGGGGATAGAGAAGTAGAAATAGGATATTGTACACATGAAACTTACTTTATATAAATCAACATTATTTCAATTAAAAACTCCACTGGATGCCTTATCACTTTTTTTTTCATTTATTTTTATTAGTTGAAGGCTAATTACTTTAGAATATTGTAGTGGCTTTTGTCTTACATTGACATGAATCAGCTATGGATTGACATGTATTCCCCATCCCTATCCCCCCTCCCACCTCCCTCTCTACCCGATCCCTCTGGGTCTTCCCAGTGCACCAGGCCCGAGCACTTGCCTCATGCATCCAACCTGGGCTGGTGATCTGTTTCACCCTAGATAATATACATGTTTCGATGCTGTTCTCTCAAAACATCCCACTCTCGCCTTCTCCCACAGAGTCCAAAATTCTGTTCTGTACACCTGTGGCCTTATCACTTTTTCATTGTCCATTTTTCCATCGATGGACTCTTAAATAAAAAAGAATGTCTCTAGACATTGCCAAATGTCCCCTGGGGGCAAAAGTGCCACCTGCTGAGAATCATTCTTCTAAACAGTACAGTAGGGAATTTTGTAGCTATGATGTAATTCAGATGAGATTTAGCCAAGGCATGTTTGGCGAATTCTTCCTATGTTTAAAGTCACATGAGGAAAGACCTTGGTGGCATCTGATGCTAAATGAATTCCGGCATTACCTCTCGAAGCACATCTCCCCGCTCTCAGGCCCCTGCTAATTATTAGACCACCTCTTCCTTTCATCTCCAAATGCCTCTAATGTGTTATCATGGCACGGATCCTACTTTCTCTCCAATTACATGATCAGATGGACCTTTTTCAATTTGGCTTTCAAAGCTGGTTACTCCTAGGAGACAGCTTTGCTAAAAGCATTTAATGATCCGAGAGGTAGCCAAGCCATAGAGGTGCATATCTGTGGGGATGGGCAGAGTGGGGACTGTCTGGGGTTCTGTCCACCTTCGAGGGTGGCCACAACTTCCATGCCTCTGTCCTCCCTGATGGGGGTCTGCTGGCTTTCTTTAGGTTTTGCATTTCAGATTCCTGTTTGATATGATGCCAGCAGTGACATTTCAGACATTCCCCGGTACTGTGCGAGGCTGTGTTTCTCCAGCTAGGTTCTGCATGCTGCAGTCTGGCCTCACATATAAAAATGATGATGTTTCAGAGCCACCACTGGGCTGATGACTCTGTCCTTTTTCTCTTTGTTTTCCCAGTGCTTCTATCTGTTCTCACACCTTAAGGATGCTAAGAGGCACCCTGCTGGGTGCTTAACATGGATGTCTTCCAGAACACGCATGAGCCTTGAACTCCTTTGAACATATTTGGCAGCCGTGTGGGGTGTCTCAGTATTTTGAGCCTACATTATGGATGTGAACCCATATTTTACCTAGAATCTTCAGCTGGGAGATTGTATGCTATTTTTAACAGTGTCCTTTTTTTTTTTTTCCCCCCAACATGGTTCTTTAACAAGGTCGTGTCATTATCAGTTATTTAATATTTCTAAAATTAGAAGCAGTTTCACCGCTGTGGCAGCTCAAGCTTTAGGCCAGAGTCTTTGAGCCTCCTCACACTGGGGCTATTGATACAAGCTCATGGTGAGGCTTCCTGTGACTTCTTTTTCTAGCATACAGTGGGTTCGAAATTCAGCCAGGCTAAACTTTTTGCTCTCCTTTGGACAGGCTTCTCACTTGTCTAAGGAATTGCAATCATCACACTTAAGCCAGAGGACTGGGGTTTGGCTGTCGGGTGGGTAGTCAACGCTCTGTACTTAGTGGTCTCATCTGAATAGCTCAAGATAGCCTGCTGACTGGCCCAGAGAAAAGGCAAGGCAGAGAAAGAGGTAGAATAATGACTCCTTTGCAAGTAGCTTCTGCCTAATAAAGCACCTGAGAGTTATGGGGGTCATCCAGGGGAGATGGAGTGACAAGCAAGTAGAAGAAAGAGAAGAGAACATGCAGGCTATTGTTTAACAAAAATCTATTTATCACCTGCCCAGGTGGTGCTAGTGGTATAGAATCATCCTCCTGCCAATGCAGGAGATACAGGAGACGTGGGTTCCATCCCTAGGTTGGGAAGATCCCCTGGAGTAGGAAATGGCAACCCACTCCAGTATTCTTGCTTGGAAAGCCCATGGACAGAGGAGCCTGGCGGGCCTCAGTCCATGCGATCGCAGAGTCAGACATGACTGAGCATAGTACACAGCATGTTCATCACCTGCAGTGTGCTAGACCCTGTGTTAAAGACTAGAGAGGAAAAAAAAAATAAAGCATATAGCAGGCATATAAAAAAATAATAAAATTTAAAAATCTAAAAAAAAAAAAAAAAGACTAGAGAGACTGTTATAAATGATGTGGGCCTGCCCTCACCAAATCCCTGGTCTGTATGCAGGGGGGAGATGGGGCATGAAAGCTGGAGTGTGATTTACACCTATCTGAAATATTTCCCAAAGCACTTCCTGGAATATAAAGAATTTTGACTATCTTATGTAATCTCTACATTGCATGGATACCATTAGCATCCCCATTTTATAGAGGAGAAAACTGAGGCTTTGACAGGTTAAGTAACTTGTCAAAGATTACTTTACTGACAAAGCCAGGGCTGAAATGCAGATCTTCCAAGTTCAAGGAAAAGTTACGTATTTCCTCCTGTGCCCACCTTCTGTCTTCCACCCAACAGGTCCTTGGTGAAATCTCACTATTGATTGTCCGGCAGAGTCTATGGGTTGTTGTGCCATATTGAAAGACAATAATTACTCCTCTTTCTGCAAGGCTCTGTGTAGCCTGAAGAATCATAAATTAGATGTGCTGGAAGTCCACCGTCCACCTTCAAGGGCAGCCTTAAAGTAGAGTCCTCAGGACAGTTATTGATTAGCCTGTTTCCGTTTTCCATTGTGGAGTACCATTCTCAATACACCTACAACCTGGACGAATAATTTAACCTAACTTACAGAGGTAAAAGAAAACCTGTCCACCATCAACTGGGATACAAATGTGAGCTGTGATTCATGTAATTAGTATCATGCCTGTAACAGTGTAGATGGTTAGAAAAATAGTGGTTTTATATGGGATAAATAAATAGAAGGCTTACTGCCAGGATATCAACTCAAAGTGGAAAGCCTCATTGGCTCAACTAGGTATATTGTTCACATCATACCAAAAGCACATCCTCACTGTTTGTTTTTTTTCCCCCAGTGGAACTGGACCAGTGTTGAGTGCATATTTGGGACAACTAGAGATTATGTGGGATTTTAGATTTGGTGCATGTGCCAATTTATGCACATGACCTTTAATTACTCAGTGGGATAGTGAGAAAAAAATCCAAGGGTTATAGACCAGAAGATTTGGGTTAAATCCTAGTTCTGCTTCCGACTTGAGCCAAGAATTTAATTTCTTGAAGCTCCAGTTTCCTCTTCAGTAAGTGGAGGTGACATCACAGAGAACCTGGGTGTCTGTTGGCTTTGCTGGCAATGATGGAAATCTTCTGTCCACTATCACCTGGGATGCAAGCGTGGGTTGTGATTTGTGTCATTAATCACCAGTGTCCTCATCAGTGTTGAATGAGTGCAGTGACAACCAGCTTTCTGTTCATGGTGTTAATAATCATGAATATTAGTTAATTGGAAGTGGTCTGGGTCCTTGTTCAGATATGTCACCCACCGAAACCAGAGAAAAACCTTCCCTGAGGGCTGTCGGATAAGGCCATGTGGATTCTGCTCCAACTTTGGGGTCCCCATGGTTATTTTGGAATCATCTGAAAGCATCTGAGTGAAGAGCTTTGATATTCTCCCTGACAATGTGCTCAATCAGATATGGGACAAATGACTTCATTGAAGCCAAACCAGAGCTGTGTGCTGAGTTGCAGTTTGCCCATGTATGCAGATTCCTTTCTATAATCGCCTCCAAATGGGAGATGAAATAGAGACTTCTGACCCTTAACAGAACCCTACTTGTCAAATGGTAGCCAGGAAATGAGGAGGAGCTCTCATCCTCCCAGGGTTTGTCCTAACACCCTTTTCTCCCAGCAGAATATGGTTGGAGAATTTTGTCCCAAAGACTACCACAGGGCAAGGTTAGAAAGTAGAGACTGGGTTTGACCAAATCCCTCCATCTCCACCCATTTCTCATTTTTAAAAAACTGGGCATTGGAATGGATAAGAACAGAACCAGCCTATTTCAAGATGTAAGCCCCTCCCTAATTTCTATTTAAAAAGTTAACCTTTAGTCTTCTTTGTGCCTTGAATTTTCTTTTCCACAGAAGCTTTGTCTTTGCTATCGTTTCAGTGATTTTTATCCCTGCTAAGCTGCTCACTCTGTCCACTTGATCAAACTAACCTGGATAATGCGTGAGCTATTAAGAGAACACACTGTTTCCTTGGGGAGTCATTTATTCCCATGATCACTGATAATAGAAAGTCCTTTTCTAGGCTTGATGCTAGTGACATCTCAATCCAGACTGAGTGCATTTTCTCCAGTTGTTGGTTATTCTGGAGCTGTGACCCACAGCCTGTGGGAGCAAGAACGGAATATGCTTTGTGGACCTATTCTGTGCCCTGTTCTGATTATTTCCAACAATGTGGACAAGGCAGTAGAAGTGAATGGGTGTTGGATAATTCATGATTAGACAGAGAAAACATGAAGTGCTTCTGTTTTCCTTCTTGTTTGGAATTTGACATGTATTTATAAACAAACAATGAGAAGGTGTCACTAGGCTTTGCCACTTCCCAGCTCAAATCTAAGTTTGAAAAGTAAGATTTCTCATAGGCATAGTGAGAAATATTTTTAACTCCTTAAACATTAAAAAAATTTTTTTTAACTTTTAATTTTCTATTGGAGTAGAGTTAATGTAAATCCATGACTGATTCATGTCAATGTATGGCAAAAACCACTACAATATTATAAAGTAATTAGCCTCCAACTAGTAAAAATAAATGAAAAAAAAATGTTGTGATAGTCTCAGGTGTTTAGCAAAATGATTCATTGATACATTGAATGCCTAAAGTTGAGTTAATATTATCACTCATATACTGATCATCCCTTGGGGAGCCATATTGTTTTTGTCATCCCAGTTTAGAATTCTAGAATTTTCCAGAACTCTCTCATTCTGCATGGTGGTGGTTTAGTCGCCAAGTCGTGTCCAATTCTTTGTGACCCCGTGGACTGTAGCCTGTCAGGCTCCTCTCTCCATGGAATTCTCTAGGCAAGAATACTAGAGTGGGTAGCCATTCCCTTCGCCATGGAATCTTCCTGATCCAGGGATTGAACCTGGGTCTCCCACGTTGCAGGTAGATTCTTTACTGTGTGAGCCACAAAGGAAGCCCTTTCTGCATATACAGTGTCTAATTCTTCCATCCATATTCTTATAGTTCTTAATTATTACCTACCTAGGTGCGGTCATTATTAGCTTGCACTGAGTCAACTAAAAGTCCTATAACTGATCACCAAGGCCCCAACCTCACTGACTTCATCAGTCCTGCATCCCATTTTGAGATCAGTGTTTGGAAAGCAACATAGCATTCCCTGTTCCAAACCACCACTGACTGCTTGTTTCTAGTAAATAAAGGCCAGACTTGTCAGTGTGAGATTTAAGTCATTCATAACCTGCCCCAACATACTCAGACCTTTCCAAATTTTTCCCTGCTATTCCTCTACATCCAGCCACACTGATCCAGTCATCCCCTAAAATAGCTTTGTACTTTTTTTCTCCACCTGTTCCCATGCTGTTCCTTCATCCTGGAATTTCACTCCTTTACATCTTAACGTGTACTTTTGAATGCCTCATCTTTAATAAATTCTTTAATAGTGAATGCAGAGTGATGTCTTACAGTCATATGCATATCATTTTGTCTCCTCATTGGACAATGAGATCATAAAATGCAGAGCTAGGCCTTATATGTCTTTACACTCTCCAAATGTTTAACGTAATGCCTTATACAGAATACAGTCAATAAATACACTTACTGAATGAATGAATGTGTAAATAGAGACAGATCAACATATTGTTTAGACTTTGGATTAAATCGGATCCTGGAATATAGTGAATGGAAACTTTTGGAAAATGAATTAGCGCTTTAAATACACCATAGAATGGAGAATTTTAAATCTTTTTAGTCTTGTCAAGGCCAGATTTTCTTACTCTTCTGAATCCTTTCTTTGTTTTCATTTTCTTTGACCCCTACCCCTTCACTGTCTCGTAAATATGGCATGTTATATGGAAAAAAATTGTAAAAGCTGTTATCATTTAAAGATTTGAAGCAATCAAATCCCTTCTCCCTAATTCTACCAAAACTGTCTCATCTATTTAATATAGCCTGTAAGTAAAGATGACTCTTTGTGATCAGATCATGGGCAAAACCATGCAGTGGGTCACTCTAGCCAAAGCCATCACTGAAACAAGTCAGTAGTCTCCTGGTGACCTTATCTTTTTAGCTACTTTTACACTGACATCCTCACATTCTAGTAAACTGGGCTCCTCTTGATGTTTTGGAAGAGTTCATTGTTCTACAAAGCAGTTCCAGTGGTCACTGGGACATGTATGATATCAGTATAGGGGTATATTATACATGAGGGGATGGCTCTTTTCACGTATGGGTTAGTTTTACCCCCAAAGTTTTCGAGGCATTTTGAGACAGAAAGAAAATGCAATTCTCAATTTATTCCTGCTTACGAAAAGGGATCGAGTCCAAGGACTCCGAGGTTTGGCTTGGATGAACACCCAGAAGTTGGGATAGCTATCTGAAGCTCTTGCATCTGCAAATTTGGGCTGGATCAACTGAGGACAGGCGTTGTCATGACATTTCCATACTCCCCAGTGCCATTTAGGCTGGAAAGGAGCTTCTCCTTCACCATAATACTTTAATATTTGGGAAACTTGAAGGACAGACAGGAAAAGTGGGGAGAGAAGAAAGAAAAGTTTGTTCAATTTCTTTAAGTCCTGACAGTCTTTCCTTGCCTCCAAAGTTGTGATTATATTGTTATTAGCTGGGTCAGGCTCTGACACACAGATGTTATAGGTTAATAATGGGAGCTAAACAGAACCTTGGGGACAGTCTAGTCAAACTATCTTTTTATACAGATTATAAATTTGAGGCTGGGAGAAAAGAAATGGCTTGCCAAGGACACAGAGGGTAGAAGTATGATTCATTCTAGAATCCTGACATTTAGTCAACACGGTTATTTTATTTTATTTTTTATTTTTTTTCCATTTATTTTTATTAGTTGGAGGCTAATTATTTTGCAGTATTGTAGTGGTTCTGGCCGTACATTGACATGAATCAGCCATAGATTTGCATGTATTCCTCATCCCGATCCCCCTCCCACCTCCCAACATGGTTATTTTAAATCATCATCCAGTCCTGGTGTATCACATCTAGATGGATTCAGTGCGCTGTGATCAGACAGGCTGAGTTTTATTGAAATTCTCATTTTTATTTAAACTGACTTGATTTTTGTCAATTCAGTTGTTGAATGAGGGCTTAAAAAGTGGGATGGATTGATAAGTATGGGGTACTTCAGTAGGGAACTGTAGGACAGTCATTGCTGACATTCATTTGCTGAGAAGGTGCATCCTTGAGAGTTCTGAGCCTGGAGAGGACATGCTTTCCTTCATGGTGGAAAGGTGAGTGAGTGAAAGTCGCTCAGTTGTGTCCAACTCTTTGCGACCCCATGGACTATATAGTCCATGGAATTCTCCAGGCCAGAATACTGGAGTGGGTAGCCTTTCCCTTCTGCAGGGGATCTTCCTGACCCAGGAATCAAATCAGGGTCTCCTGCATGGCAGGCGGATTCTTTACCAACTGAGCTATGAGGGAAGCCCAAAGATAGGAGGAGAAAAGCTAACTTCATGAGAATCCAATTTAGGAACACACATGTCACCAACCAGAGAATCAAGCAACCAACCAAGAAAGGAAGGAAATGGCACAGGGTGCTAAGAATCTCTAACCCAGCAAGAGCAGGAAGGATGGGAAGTCTTGAGTTCAGGAAGAGAGTTGCAGGCAAAAGAGTTGGCTAGAGGGTCCCCAAAGGCAAGTTGATTCTGCACATTAGCCTGCAGTGATAGCCATATTTTAAAGCCCCTTCTTGCACTTCATTTTTGGTTTCTAATAATTTCAGAATCTTCCTGATGGAAGAAATTTTATGTGTTTGTGAAACTCAGTTTTCTAATTTACTGATGCAGTAAATCTTTCAAATCTTACTAGCCAGAAAAATTAGATTTACACACAGGATTATTAGTGATGTTTAAGTCTATCATGATCAAATCACAGAGCAGAAAGAGCAAACTTAAACACATCTAGATAAGTGCTTTGAAGTCCACTTGAGACGAAGACTCTTTAACTATAGACCTTGGACAAGAAGGGAATCAGGATCAATTAGTTTTGTTGTTTGCTTTCAGGTAAGTAAGGCATCTTTACCTCTTGCTCTCAAGAAGTCTCAAGTCTGAAGCTATGAACAGAGATGTTAGTTAACCCAAAGACATGAAGCAGTATGTCCTCTCATCATATGTCCATTTAATCAAGGTTATAATACACTGCATGATTTAATTGTGGAAAGTCAAACTATACACAAGTTAATCCACCTATGACTTGAATAGAAAATAGACATGTATTTATGGAAAAGAAGGCAAATGTTAGTAATCACAGACTTTAAAGTATGTTCCTAGCCAAAAGTCTCTGATAGTTCATGAAGGAAATAGATTGTAAAACTTAGGGGCCAAAATGGGTCCATCGAGACCTAATCAAGCTGGACTAACTTCTTTTTCAAAACAAGTTAACAAAGGGAAATTCTATAGACATAATATGTCTGGATTTTAGTTTTTCTGAATTATTTGTACTTCACTAAAGAGTACAGAGTCCTGTAGATGGAAGAAATCAACCACAGGCATGATAAAATATTCCAAACTTTTCTGTTCTTAGAAAGATAATGGCAGCTGATGTGATAGTTAAACTAGATAATAGTTAACCAATGACTCAGTTCAGTTCAGTTGTTCAGTTGGGTCTGATTCTTTGTGACCCCATGAATCGCAGCATGCCAGGCCTCCCTGTCCATCACCAACTCCCAGAGTTTACTCAAACTCATGTCTATCGAGTCGGTGATGCCATCCAACCATCTCATCCTCTGTTGTCCCCTTCTCCTCCTGCTCCCAATCCCTCCCAGCATCAGGGTCTTTTCCAATGAGTCAACTCTTTGCATGAGGTGGCCAAAGTATTGGAGTTTCAGCTTCAGCATCAGTCCTTCCAATGAACACCCAGGACTGATCTTCTTTAGGATGGACTGGCTGGATCTCCTTGCAGTCCAAGGGACCCTCAAGAGTCTTTTCCAACACCACATTTCAAAAGCATCAATTCTTTGGCACTCAGCTTTCTTCACCGTCCAAATTTCACATCCATACATGACCACTGGAAAAACCATAGCCTTGACTAGACGGACCTTTGTTGGCAAAGTAATGTCTCTGCTTTTTAATCTGCTATCTAGGTTGGTCATAATGTCTCTGCTATCTAGGTTGGTCATAACTTTCCTTCCAAGGAGTAAGCATCTTTTAATTTCATGGCTGCAGTCACCATCTGCAGTGATTTTGGAGCCCCAAAAAATAAACTCTGACACTGCTTCCACTGTTTCCCCATCTATTTCCCATGAAGTGATGGGACCAGAAGCCATGATCTTAGTTTTCTGAAGGCTGAGCTTTAAGCCAACTTTTTCACTCTCCTCTTTCACTTTCATCAAGAGGCTTTTTAGTTCCTCTTCACTTTCTGCCATAAGGGTGGTGTCACCTGCATATCTGAGGTTATTGATATTTCTCCCAGCAATCTTCATTCAAGCTTGTGCTTCTTCCAGCCCAGCATTTCTCATGATGTACTCTGCATATATGTTAAATAAGCAGGGTGACAATATACAGCCTTGACATACTCCTTTTCCTATTTGGAGCCAGTCTGTTGTTCCATGTCCAGTTCTAAAGAACCAATGACTACTCTCACTCAGCAAAACTGCTTAATGCGTGGATGGAAACCTGGCACTCTATATGATGGTTTTCTTTGTATTTTCCAGTTTAACATTTTGTATTAGAAGAAGATTTGTTGAACAATATACATGGCATTTTGGGGGTGATATTCAATATGATGATATCATGCATGCTCTGTCATGTCTGACTCTTTGCGACCCCATGGACTGTAGCCTACCAGGCTCCTCTGTCCATGGATTTTCCAGGCAAGAATTATGGAGTGAGTTGCCATTTCCTCCTCCAGGGGATCTTCCCTACCCAGGGATCGAACTCAAGTCTCATATGTCTCCTGCATTGGCAGGCAAATTTTTTTTTTAAACCACTGAGCCACCTAAGAAGTCCCATAAGATGATAAGGGAATCAGTATCTGAGATTTCACAAATCTGAAACTATGGGGAAAATACTGAAAGGAATGTAGTAGGGATAGATGTAAAGTTCAGGGAGAAATGTTGAAGGTAGAAGATGAGAAAGAAAAGACTGACAGCAAACTGTGATGGTTCATTTTATGTGTCAACTTGACTGAGCAGTGGGATGACCACATATTTAGTTAAATATTATTTCTAGGTATGTCTCTGAAGGGGATTCTGGTTGAGATTAACATTTGAATCAATTGACTGAATAAAGCAGATTACTTTCCTCAATTGGTAAAGAATCTGCCTGCAATGCAAGAGACCCTGGTTCTATTCCTGGGTTGGGAAGATCCACTGGAGAAGGGATAGGCAACCCACTCCAGTATTCTTGGGCTTCCCTTGTAGCTCAGCTGGTAAAGAATCTGCCTGCAATGTGGGAGACCTGGTTTGATCCCTGGGTTGGGAAGATCCCCTGGAGAAGGGATAGGTTACCCACTCTAGTATTCTGGCTGAGAGAATTCCGTGGGTCCATGAGGTCGCAGATGGTTGCAAAATTACTGCAGACAGTGACTGCAGCCATGAAATTAAAAGATGCTTGCTCCTTGGGAAAAAAAACTATGACCAACCTAGACAGCATATTAAAAAGCAGAGACATTACTTTGCCAACAAAGGTCCGTCTAGTCAAAGTTATGTAATTTTTTCCCATTAGTCATGTATGGATGTGAGTTGAACTGTAAAGAATGCTGAGCACCGAAGAATTGATGATTTTGAAATGTGGTGTTGGAGAAGACTCTTGAGAGTCCATTGGACAAAAAGGAGATCCAACCAGTTCATCCTAGAGGATATCAGTCCTGTATATTCATTAGAAGGACTGAAACTCCAGTATTTTGGCCACCTGATGGGAAGAGCTGACTCATTTGAAAAGACCGTGATGCTGGGAAAGATTGAGGGCAGAAGGAGAAGGGGACAACAGAGGATGAGATGGTTGGATGGCATCACTGACTCGATAGACATGAATTTGAGTAAGCTTCAAGAGTTGGTGGTGGACAGGGAAGCCTGGTGTGCTGCAGTCCATGGGGTTGCAAAGAGTTGGACATGACTGAGCGATTTTCACTTCACTAATTCAATTCATTAAAGGTATGAACAGAATAAAAAGCTGAGTAAAAAGTATTTACTCCCTCTGCTTGGTTATCTTTGAGCTGGGACATCAGTCTTCTACTGGATTTAGAATGGAACTTAGACCAGTGACTCTCCTGTTTCTGAGGCCTTAGAGCTTGCACTAGAACTATGCCATCATTGCTCTTGGGTCTGCTTTTCTCAGGCTCCATAATCAAATGAATTCTTTTGGTAAATCAGTCTCTCTCTCTCCCCAACTAATACAGCTTCCTCCCTCCCTCCAAAAAATAAAAGAAAGAAAGGAAGAGGTGGAGTGTGCTAAACTTGGTGTAAGCCAGGAGAGTCAGTGGCTAGAGTACATCTTGGGTCTAGAACAGGCAAGGCAGTACCTTACTTACTTATTACTCTGCTCTGATCAGATTACACTTAGAGTATCTTGTTCAGTCCTGGTAATCCCAATATAGTAGTAGGAAAAATGTCAAGTGGAGGAAGTCTCGAAGGAAACAACCAAAGCGGATGATGCACCTAAAGTCATGCCAGTGAAAAATAGTCCAAAGAACTGAGGATGTTCTTTCAGGGAAAACATTTCAGGGAAGGATAGTACAGCTGTCTATGAATTCTCAAACTGCAATAAAACAAGAAAAGGAATGAGACTCCTTTAGTGTGACTCCAGGGAGCAGTGCCATAGAATGAACATTTTAAGGAGAAAGAATTTAACCCAATCTAAGGACTCACTTTCTAAAGATGGACTGGACTGAAGTGAGAGTATAAGCTTTCTTCAAGGAATCCATATGACCTTAAATGCTGAGTAGTTCGGGTTTCCTGGTAAGAGTAAGATATGCATCAGTTATCTTGATGATTTTCATTGCTTTCTTAATCTATGAAATTGCTTTTTGAAGGGAAAATGATGGTTAGTCAAGCAAATACTGTGATGTAATGAAATACTTATGCTATTTAATGGAAGATACTTTTCAAAGGACTTAATTCATTTATAAGCAAACTGTTAACATCTATTTTCTGGAGAAGGTCCCCTATGAAAAGTCCTCTATTAAAGCTTTTTAGTTACTTTAGTTTAAATGCCTGTATCTTTTTGAAAGTAACATAAAGGATTTATTTTAAAAAATGTGTAACATGTATTTTTGACTAATTCAAGCATTTTAAAAATTAGCCTGAATGACTCACATTGTTCTAAACACATGAATGACATGTACTAAAGAAAAAGAAATGATAAAAACAGCAGCCTACCTTGGTTGAAACTGCTTACCATGTGCTGGATATGGTTTTAAGCATGGATTCACTCATCTATGTGAATTTAATCTCTTAATCTTCACAGCAGCTACATGAAGTAGCTACAATTATTATTATTTCCATTTCTACAGATAAAGAAACTAAACCATATAGCAAGCTTAGCAGTTTGTCCCAGGATATACTGGTTTTCTTTAAAAAAAATTATTTCATTGCAGTCTTGTTGATTTACAATGTTGCGTTAGTTTCTGGTGTGCGGCAATGTGGCCCAGTTTCTGAATACATATATATACATATATATGTATATATATGCTTTTTAATATTATCTTCCAATATGGTTTATTATAGGATAATGAATATCATTCACCATGCCGTATAGTAGGAACTTATTGTTTATCCATTCTATGTGTAATAGTCTGCTAATCCCAAACTCCCAGTCCATCCCTCCCCATGGAACCACCCGTCTCTTCTCAATGCCTGTGAGTCTGTTTCTGTTTTGTTAGATATGTTCACTTGTGCCGTGTTTTAGATGCTACATCTAAGTAATATATTTTCCTTTCTGATTTACTTCACTTAATGTGATCATCTCTAGGTGTATTCATGTTGCTGCAAATGGCATTATCTCATTTTGTATGGCTGAGTAGTATTCCATTATATATATCAGGGTATATTGTTAATCAGAAGCAAAACTAGAAGTCTGACTCCAGAGTTTACATTCCTATTACCACAATATTTCATTTTAGGAAAATTTTGATATTATAGCATTCCATGTAGAAATAAAAGTAAACCTTGGAGTCTCTACATGGGGTCCTTGGACACCTTACACTTGGGCAGTCTCATAGAAAGAATCTAACCTGAGATGGCAGATAAATGGTTTCATTGCTTGAGCTCACACTTCCACTGAGACAGGTTTGCAGGCCAAACACTTCTATGATCTAGTAATCCTTCCAAGTAATCCCCAAAAGATGTTGCCCTTGCAGGCTGGAACTTGAATGTTTTAGTTGTTTTTCTTCTAATATTGCACCAATTAGAACTGCATGAGCAGCATCTCTCTTGTGAAAATTGACTTCACTAGACCTGAATTCAGATCCAGACTCTGCCTCTTACAGGAAGTAGGCGCTGGGCCAATGACTGTACCAGGTGACAGCTTCCAGCTTTTGAACTGAATTCCCACTTTGTAGAGTTTTGGTGAACAATCAATGAGATATTATGTATAAACTTCTTTGTAAAGATGTAACACATAAAGTATTTGAGAAATGGGACTTCTTTTTTATTTGATAAATGCTATATATTCTACTTAAATTTTTTTTGATACTGCTGGTTGAGGGAAAAGTTTCTCCTTGTAATCTGAGCTTCTGTTTGAGATAAAAAAGAATCACATTGAGGATGGCTTCCAAATAGTCCATCAAGTCGAAATAGCCTCCTAGGTGTCTCCAGTGGGGAGCTGCATTCCAATGCCATGGGTAACTGGGGATTTTTCATGCTCTGCACAAATATTGTAGTGTATCTTATATTTTCCCATATTGGTATCAATGATATGATTATATTTTAGACACAGCCATATGAAATACACTTTCTTTGAGGTGCCCAGTCTTTCTGTAAACACATTTGGCACTTATTATGTTCTTGCCTCAAGTAATATGACAGTGCTTATGGGGTAAGTGGAAGCTCTAGAAAACAATGTAAAAAAAAGATTACATTATAGAGTGCTTTGCTAACATGGAGAATAAATAAGGGCAGAAGAAGGGAAATCCTTCTGCCTACCACCAACTCAAGTATTTTGACTCAGAAAATACCTGCACAAATGAACAGTTTTATGAGTTGTGGGTGGATCTTATCATATAAGTTCTTTCTTTTTCAGATTACCATAGATAGATTTTTTTTTTTCCTTCTCTGAGCAATTGGGATCATGATTAATTCTTTGTATTTCTTGACCTTTTTATACATAGAAGAGAGTGTTTTGATAACGTTGTCTATTGACACTTCTTTTTCCTTTAAAAATAAACAAATTTATATTGTCTTAAGGTAAGACATCCATATGCAGCAAATTAGAAAAATGCAGAAAAATACAAATAGAAAAAAGTGAAGAGTATCTGCAATTCATTATGGTGGCTCACATGGTAAAGAATCTGCCTCCAATGTGGGAGATCTGGGTTTGATCCCTGAGTAAGGAAGATCCCCTGGAGAAGGAAATGGCTACCCACTCTAGTCTTCTTGCCTGGAGAATTCCATGGACAGAGGAGCCTGGCAGGCTATAGTCCATAGGGTTGTGAAGAGTGGCACAGTACTGACTGACTAATACTTTCATTTTCACATGCAGAAGTTATTCTATTAACATTTGAAAGGATTGCTTTCCATTTTTTTCCTACAAACATATATGATACATGACTGGGTTATACTCTAGATACAGTTTTATATACTGCTCACTTTTTTTTGTATAACTGAGTAGTATGCTGTGAACATTTTCCTGTGTTGTTTTAAAAGAGAGAGCGGCTACAACCACTTTGGAGAAAGATCTGGCAGTTACTTATTAACCTCTATATATACCTGCCCTATGAGTCAGCAGTTCTGTCCTTAAGTGCAATATCCAAGAGGAAGTAAACCATTTGTTTAAAGAATGTTCATAATAGTGTTATTCATAATAGTAAAAAAAAAATCTAGAAACATCTCAAGTATCTATGAATAGGAGAATGGATAAACTAGTCAACAATAGAAGGGAACATATTACTGATACATGCAACGATGTGAGTGAATCTCCAATACCTTTGCTAAGTGAAAAAAAATCAGACTTTTAAAAAAAGCATATATTGAATCATTCCATTTATTTGAAGTTCTGGAAGCAACAAAATTTATCTAGGATCTAGGATTAAAAAAAAACTCCCCCAGAGTGGGGGATGTTGATAATATTTGTTTGCTACAGTCCATGAGCCTACAGTGACACATGGTTATCATCCTAAGTCCATAGTTTAATACATTAGAGTTCATTCTTGATATTTTACATCCCATAGGTTTGGACAAATCATCACAGCATGATTTACAATAACCAAGATAGAGAAATAATCCAAGTGTTCATCAATGTATGAATGCATAAAGAAGATGTGAAATATATATATATATATATAATACTGCTCAGCAGTTTTTAAAAGAAGATGAAATATTGCCATTTGTAACAACATGGATGGACCTGAGTGCATTCCATTCAGTTCAGTTCAGTCGCTCAGTCGTGTCCAACTCTTTGCTACCCCATGGACTACAGCATACCAGGCTTCCCTGTCCATCACCAACTCCTGGAGCTTGCTCAAACTCATGTTCATTGAGTCAGTGATGCCATCCAACCATCTCATCCTCCGTCATCCCCTTCTCCTCCTGCCTTCAATCTTTCCCAGCATCAGGGTCTTTTCCAATGAGTCAGTTCTTTGCATCAGGTGGCCAAAGTACTGGAGCTTCAGCTTCAGCATCAGTCCTTCCAATGAATATTCAGGACTGATTTCCTTTAGGATGGACTGGTTGGATCTCCTTGCAGTCCAAGGGGCTCTCATAATGAGTGCATTTGCTGAATGAAATAAGTCAGACAGAGAAGGCAAGAAGTATGATTTCACTCATGTGGATAAAAAATAAGCAAAATCAATGACTAAACCAATCCAAAAAAAGAAAAAACACGCAGCTACAGAGAACAGAGTAGTGGTTACCAGAAGAGGAGGGGGCTGGAGGAGGGTTGAAATTAGTGAAGGGAGTCAACTGCATGGTGATGGATGAAACGAAACTTTTAGTGGTGAGCCTGTTATAATGTGTACAGAATTAGAAATCTAATTTTGTGCACATGATATTTATGCAATGTTATAAATCAATTCTACTTCCAAAAAATTAATAAAATTTTACCTTTAAAACAAAAGAGTGAAAACACTGAATTTTAAGCTTCGCTTTCTTCATCAGTGAAACCAAAACAGGGAGTCATATTTGTAAGGCATAATGCCTGTGTATAGCATTGTTCTGTTAGGGACAGCAATCCTTCAAAACAGGAACATTGCTTCAAAACAAAGAGTTAATATGTTTAATACTAATATATAAAGAGCTCATGCAACTCACTTGTAAGAAACCACTTAAATGTCAATAGAGAAATGGGGAAAAATAAATGAATCTAAAAGTTTAAGATATACATATAGCCTATAACCATGAAATAATTTTCAAACTCATTTCTAAAAAAACTGATAAAATAATCTCTCTTTTGTGCACTTCTGAGGGATAGAGATGTCTTACAAGGAGAAAGGCCAATGATTAGTAGGTAGCCATGTTTTCATGTATCTTGTTCAGGAAACCGTTTCTCTTTTTTCCTCTTCTTCCATCCTTCCCATTGTCACTTCCTCTCCCATCTTTCTGCTTTCCAGGCTCTCAGGGCCCTCAATGAATCCTAGGGCTCCGGAGAAGGCGCTTGGTCCATGTTTGCATGAGGAAAGCATATGGGTTATTGCAAATGCTGTTACAGCCTCTTCTCTGGGCTCCTCCCCGCGCCCCCCCAATACATAGTTATCTCATCTATTTGGTATTGTACTACCTGCTTGTTGTTGTTCAGTGGCTCGGTCGTGTCTGACTGTTTGCGACCCCATGGGTTGCTGCAGGCCGAGCGTCCCTGTCCTTCACCACTTCTCGGAGCTTGCTCAGACTCACGTCCAGAGCCAAGGGGATGGAGTCAAGGGATTTGGCTTTAAGCTGGGCTCTGCCACTTAGTAGCTGTGTGACTTCAGGCAATTCATCTAACTGCTTTGATCCTCCGTGTTCTCCTTTGTAAGATAAGGTTAATAACCCCTACCTCCTAGAGCAGTCATTTTATTATTATTGTTTTGTGTTTTTGTGTGCACAGTCTTTATGTCAAATATTTGTTAAAATACCATTGGTTTATTCCTCAGCACAAGTGCAGTGTCCATGCCCTGAAGAAACTTAGGAAATATTATAGAACTTTATATCATGTGAAATGCTGGATTGGATGAATCACAACCTGGACTCAAGATTGCTGGGAGAAATATCAACAGCCTCAGGTACTGAGATGATATCACTCTAATGGCAGAAAGTGAAGAGAAACTAAATAGCCTCTTGATGACATCGAAAGAGGAGACTGAGGAAAGCTGACTTTAAGCTCAACATTCAAACAACTAAGATCATGGCATCTGGTCTTATCACTTCATGGCACATAGAAGGGGAAAAATTGGACACAGTGACATATCTTATTTTCTTGAGCTCCAAAATCATTGTGGATGGTGACTTTAAATAAAGAAATTAAAAACAACAAAATTAAAAGATGCTTGCTCCTTGGAAGGAAAGCCATGATAAATCTAGACAGCATATAGAAAAGCAGAGACATCACTTTGCTGACAAAGGTCCATATAGTCAAAACTATGTTTTTTTCCATTAGTCATGTATGGATGTGAGAGTTGGACCATAAAGAAGTCTGCACACTGAAGAATTGATGCTTTTGAACTGTTGTGTTGGAAAACACTCTTGACAGTCCCTTGGACATCAAGGAGATCCAACCAGTCCATCCTAAAGGAAATCAGTCCTGAATATTCATTGGAAGGACTGATGTTGAAGCCGAAGCTTCAATACTTTGGCCACTTGATGCAAAGAGCTGACTTACTGGAAAAGATCCTGATGCTGGGAAAGATGGAGGACAGGAGGAGAAGGGGGCAACAGAGGATGAGATGGTTGGATGACATTATTGAGCCAATGGACATGAGTTTGAGCAAACTCTGGGAGATAGTGAAGGGCAGAGACGCCTGGCATTCTGCAGTCTATGGGGTCCCAAAGAATCTGACTCAACTTAGCAACTGGACAACAGCAATAGAAAAGAGGACAACGCTTTAGCTAAAGCCTGACTGTTGCCCAGAGTACTAAATGTGATCAGGTAGGTAGATCACTTTCTGTAGTGTATTATAGATACTTTTATTTCAGACTAGTTTATGTTGGTTCACAGGCTCAGTGGTGAGGTTCCTGAAATGTAGTTTTCTGTCTGGTTAACAGTGAAAGTTGGTGGCCATGAAGCTCTCAGGGGTGTTACATAACTAAGAACAGGGAGGTTACTCAAATTAGGTCAGTTATTGAATATTAACATGGAAAGAAAATTTGTTACCTATGGACTTAATGGAAAGTATGCCCTAATTAATGTCAAGCTGATCCATGAAACTGCTCCTGAGACTTTGTCTGGAACAATCTGTGTGATGCATTATATCAAAGATTGTATTCTGATTATATTTCTTTAATTCAATCAGAGGGGTTGCCTTAGGCTGACCTATAGTAGATTGTGACATCAAATCATTATATGGAGCTAATGCACAGAATACAAAGGGGGGTTTTGTCTATTGACTTGAGAAGCGAAATACTGAGACTATCAGGAAGTAGGTTGTTATCTAGAATTGTTTGGCTATTTGGAGTGTCCAGGATTTGGAGTGTGTAGACAGGATTTCAGGATTTCAGTCTGCAGTTTTTGCTTTCATTAAACACTTCTTTGAGCACTCACTGTGTTCCAGGCACTGTGTGAGGTGCTAGGGACCAAAAGGTGAACAATATACAATTGGATACTGGCTTGAAGAAGCTCACTCTCATGGAGGAGACAAATGTAGTTTTAAAAAATATAGTTTATATCCATGTTCTAGCACTTATCCATGTGGGGAAAGTGCTATGAGGGCATGAAGTGCAAGCAATTCATCCTGGGAGCATCGCAGAGAAGGCAGGACTTTGGGTGGGACTTGAAGGGCAAAAGTGGGGGTTCCCCAGAGAAATAAGAGAGGGATAGTCATTTCTGAGAAAAAGGCCACTGGTTGAAGTTGCATGGATTGGAGACAGTCACCATGTGGGTGGCGAGGGCCCAGAACACATGGTGGAACAGTGAGAAGTTGGTGAGGTCACATTATTGAAGACCTGAGCAGGTGACTTTCTGCAAAATGAAGAGATATGACTCCAAAGTGACATAAGTAATCAAAGTCATGCTTACTGCAAAATCTTAAAAATACTACCAAATTGCCTGAAGTGAAATGGTAAAGTTTTGGTTCTCCTCCCCATCCAGGCTCCAAATTCTACTCTAGAGAGACCCATGACTGACAGTATTTTTTATGAGTTTATCCATAGATTGTCCATGCATCTATAATACATATGTGTGCATGTCTGTGTGCATTCAAAAATGCTTGTTTATACAAATTGAATCAATATTTAGGTACAACTTATTGTATTGTCCATGAAAAATTAGATTTTAGACATCATTCCAAATCAGTCCATATATTTCTGTCTTATTATTTGGAATGGCTGTGTGGTATTCCATCATCTAGATGGGCCACAATTTGACTAAGGTTCTTCTCAACTTTTTACTTTGGAAATGTCCACTGACTTTCTCAGATCTCAAGTTAAGATAGCAGGAAGATAATATTGATAATCACTCAAAATATACTTTTGGGTTAAAAGCATCCTGCTAGCTGAAGGGGATAACTGTCCTTCCAGGTCTCCTTGAGTTATTTGTGTCCACAGAAGTACCATGCTAGTTAGTTTGATCAGAAGTTCTCAGCACTTTTCTGTTCCTGGGGCTGTTGCAGAGGAGTTGGCACCGAGGGCTGGCTGCTGAAGCATCAACGGAGGCTCAGGGGTCAGGAACGCTTAAATCTGCCCTGAGTGGAATGCTGCTGGGCTGGATTCACGTGGTGGGTGACTGTTTTCTCATCTTAATCGGTCAGTCAACAAACAATATTTGATCTTAGAGGGATAGGGCGGAGAGGGAGGTGGGAGGGGGGACCGGGATGGGGAATACATGTAAATCCATGGCTAATTCATTTCAATGTATGACAAAAACCACTGCAATGATGTAAAGTAATTAGCCTCCAACTAATACAAATAAATGAAAAAAAAAAAAAGAAAGTCAAACAAACAATATTTGAATACTTGTGCCCAGTGTCAAGCAGTAGGGCAAACATGATTCCTACCTTTGTGTAACTTATAATCTGATTAGAGAAACGAGATTTGTGAAGCAGTTATTAAGCAGTATGTCAGTGGTCTTGAACTATGTCCTATAGAAAAGCACAATAGCCACTGCTAAGAAGGATGAGGTAAGTGTGGGCTAGGGTAATCAGGAAGGTCTCTCTGGGTAGAGTGAGATGTGGATAGGTTTTAGGAAGATGAGTAGGATTCCAATAAATAGGACACTGAAGAGGGACTTTCCAGCTAAACCCAGGGTACAGTCATAACCATTCAGTTGATTGATAGGAATATTCAATCCAGCTGTTTGGTTAAATAAAAGAAAAGATCTAAATTTTCTGTCTGTAGTCTCAGACACCAAAGCATCCTACAGTTCTCTTTTGCTCATGAGTCACAAATTCTTCCTGGCAAATAAAGAAAGTAATGATTACTTCCAATCATGAAAATAAGTTGTAGGGCTTTGATTCTGTTGAGGTTTATGCCCCAACCCTCCTATTTTCAGCCATGTCATCACTCTTATTTCCCAGCTGTCTGGAGAAGTTTGATTGGCTACTGCTTCTAAAACCAGGGCAAGACATTATGTTTGACTTTCAGATATATTGACCATAATCAGAAGATAGCCCAAGATTTATGAAAGAAGAACTTAAATCGATAGGCTGCTGTCATGAACTCTGTTCCATTGAAAAACCATGGTGTTGGTGACTTGGGGAAAGCCTTTGAGTCTAACTTTAAGTAGTTTCTTAGTGTATATTCCCAGGGGATACCTCAATCTCCCACATGGTTTCCCTAGATGTGTGTTAGGAAGAGTTCTCTTTTAACCTGGGTTAGGGGAAACCAAGGGAGGTTTTTAAATCTAAGTGAACAAAGGACCCAAGAGAGTGAAGCCTATCCTGGGAATTTGAAGACCTGATCTCTATCCTGGATCTGCCATTTAATTTACCTTATCTTGGTTGAGTTACTTCACTCATTTGGAAGGACTAACTTTGTGAAAATAAGAAACATTGTTCAAGTAGGCAGAATGTTGCATCATGCTCTAAAATCCTCTCGGAAGCACAGAGTTGAAGTAGGTCAGGTGTTGTGTGTTATTGTTCGGTCACTAAGTTGTGTATAACTCTTTGCTATCCCATGGACTACAGTATGCCAGGTTTCCCTGTCCTTCGCTATCTCCTGGAGTTTGTTCAGGTTCACATCCACTAAGTCAGTGATACCATTCGATCATCTCATCCTCTTTCGCCCCTTCTCCTCTTGCCCTCAGTCTTTCCAATGAGAGTCTTTTCCAATGAATTGGCTCTTCATATCAGGTGGCCAAAGTATTGGAGCTTCAGCATCAGTCCTTCCAGTGAATATTCAGGGTTGATTTCCTTTAGGATTGACTGGTTTGATTTCATTGCAGGTGTTCTAGTTGTAGGGAATTATGGATGCATGTGAGGGCAGTCCTAAACTTCTTAAACTGTATGCAAAATTTGGGGTATATGTGTATGTTTCTGGGGAAAGACTCCATAGCTTTCATTTGATTTCCAAAGAAGTTCATGACTTCCCCACAGTTAATCATCTCTGGATGATAGAAACTAAAGACATTTTTAACTTTGAAAATGTTATCATCCTTTGATTTGCTATCTTTGTAGTAAGACTTACAGAGTAAATATTTTTACAGGCAGAAGGACTGGCATAAATTCTTTAAAATCATATTTTCTTCACTTTGATCTGAGGCTAATTTCATATGTGGAGGAATATATTTTACTAGAGAATTCTTTGCAGATCAAAGTCTTATAATTTTTGTTCTATTAATCTCGGAGTTGTTTATATGCCAACTATGTTTATTGCAGTATTAACGCTGGCTTCTCTAAAATGACCTTGGGAAGAAAACATTGCTATTTAGATACAGGAGTGTTCCCCAAGGTTTTCTATGATCTAGCCTTGAATTGTGAGGTTGGGTATTCCAGGAGAAACATTTGTTCACTGTCTTACTTCCCTGAAAAAAAAAGTCTTTTCTGAGTTATTTACCCTTATTTCCTCAGTGTTTACTTTTTTAGATGGTCACTATAAGGCTGTACATTTGAACAGAGTTTCTGTGTCTTCCATGGAAGCAGAATGAAGACACTGCTCCATGTTACCCAATGTCTACTGTATAAAATAGCCAATAAGGCCCTCTCCTATATAAATATAGTCAATTAGATCCTTGGGGGGAAGGTCTTTGCAAAATGAATCGCACTCTTTCTATTAAAAAGTGACCTATGCAATTTATTTCCCCTTTTGCTTTATCTGACAGCACTCTCAGAGCCAGTTCATGCTAAAGGATAATTTGCAAGTGGTTATTCATTATAGATATTTGCATGCCTCTATTTTTTTTTCACTGTATTTACTCCACTATTACAATTTCTCATTTCTTTTGGATTATAAAAGAATACATTTTCATTGAAAAAGAATGTACAGAAGAAGGTAAGAATCATGAGAACTCTCATCATTAGGAGAAACACTTGTTAACTTTCTGGCTTCCAGAGTTTCTTTTATGCATAGATACCCTTTTCAAGAATCACTGCCATGTCGTGGCAAAGGGGCTTGCATAACTCAGCGAAGCTATGAGCCATGCCGTGTAGAGTCACCCAAGACAGACGGGTCATAGTGGAGAGTTCTGACAAAACGTGATCCACCGGAGGAGGGAACGGCAAAGCATCCCAGTATACTTGCCAAGAAGGCACTGGTCATAGCAAACACCCTTTTCCAACAACACAAGAGACGACTTTACACATGGACATTACCAACTGGTGAATAATGAAATCAAATTGATTACATTCTTTGTAGGTGAATACTGAAATCAAATTGATTACATTCTTTGTAGCCTAAGATGGAGAAGCTGTAAACAGTCAGCAAAAACAAGACCTGGAGCTGACTGTAGTTCGGATCATCAGCTTCTCATAGCAAAATTTAGGCTTAAGCTAAAGAAAGCAGGGGAAACCACTAGGCGAGTCAGGTATGACTTAAATCAAATCCCCTATGAATATACAGTGGAGGTGATAAATGGATTCAAGGGATTAGAACTAGTAAACAGTGTGCCTGAAAAACTATGGACAGAGGTTCATAATATTGTACAGGAGGCAGCAAATAATACCATCCCAAAGAAAAAGAAAAGCAAGAAGGCAAAGTGGTTATCTGAGGAGGTTTTACAAATAGATGAAGAAAGAAAAGAAGCAAAAAGCAAGGGAGAAAGGGAAAAATACACCCAACTAAACGCAGAGTTCCAAAGAATAGCAAGGAGAGACAAGAAGGCCTTCTTCAATTAACACTTCATAAAAATAGAGGAAAACAGCAGAAGGGGAAAGACTAGAGATCTCTTCAGGAAAGTTGGAGATATCAAGGGAATGTTTCACCAAAAGATGGGCACAATAAAAGACAGAAGTGTTAGACACCTAGTAGAAGCAGAAGAGAGCAAGAAGAGATGGAGAGAACATGTGGAAAAACTGTATAAAAAGATCTTAATGAACCAGATAACCACAAGAGTGTGGTCAATCACCCAGAGCCAGACACTCTGGAGTGTAAAGTCACGAGGGCCTTAGGAAACACTGCTGTCAATAAAGCTAGTGGATGCAATGGAATTCTAGTAGATCTCTTCAAAACCCTAAAAGAGGATGCTGTGAAAGTGTTGCACTCAATATGTCAGCAAATTTGGAAGAACCAGCAGTGGCCTCAGGGCTGGAAAATATCAATCCCCATCCAAATTCCCAAGAGGGGTAGTATTAAAGAATGTTCCAACCATCGGACAAATGCATTCAACTCCCGTGCTAATAAGGTTATACTTAAAATCTTGCATGATAGGCTTCAGCATTACATGAACCAAGAACTTCCAGATGTCCAAGCTGGGTTTAGAAAAGGCAGAGGAATCAGATCAAATTGCCAACATTCTCTGGATCATAGAGAAATCAAGGGAATTCCAGAAAAACATCTACCTCTGTTTCATTGATTACACTAAAGCTTTTGTGGATCATAACAAACTGTGGAAAGCTAGCTTTTAAAGAGATGGGAATACCAGACCATCTTACCTGTCTCCTGAGAAACCTGTATGTGCCTCAAGAGGCAGCAGTTAGAACCTTGTATGGAACAACTGATTGGTTCAATATGGAGAAACGAGTACAAGAGGGCTGTCTGTTGTCACCCTGTTTATTTAACTTATATGCTGAGCACATCATGCGAAATGCCAGGGTGGATGAGTTACAGGCTGGAATCAGGAAAGGTGGGAGAAGCATCAACAACCTCAGATATGCAGATGATACCATGCTAATGGCACAAAGCAAAGAGGGACTAAAAAACCTCTCGATCAAGGTGAAGGAGGAAAGTGAAAAAGCCAGCTTAAAACTAAATATTAAAAAGACCAGGATCATGGCATCCATACTTCATGGGAAATAGAAAGGGAAAAGGTGGAAGCAGTGACAGATTTCCTCTTCTTGGATTCTAAAATCACTGCGGATGGTGACTGCAGCCATGAAATCGGAACTCAATTGCTTCTTTGAAGGAAAGTTATGACAAATCTAGACAGTGTGTTGAAAAGTGGAGACATTACTCTGCCAACAAAGGTCCGTATCATCCAGGCTATGTTCTTCCCAGTGGTCACGTAAGGTTGTGAGAGCTGGATCATAAAGAGGGCAGAGCGCCAAAGAATTGATGCCTTTGAACTGTGATGCTGGAAAAGACTCCCGAGAGTCCCTTGGACAGCAAAGAGATCAAACCAGTCAATCTTGAGGGAAATCAACCCCAAATACTCATTGGGAGGACTAATGTTGAAGCTGAATCGCGAATATTTTGGTCACTGATGTAGAAAAAGCAAGAGAGTTCCAGAAAAACATCTATTTCTGCTTTGTTGACTATGCCAAAGCCTTTGACTGTGTGGATCACAACAAACTCTGGAAAATTCTGAAAGAGATGGGCGTACCAGACCACCTGACCTGCCTCTTGAGAAACCTATATGCAGGTCAGGAAGCAACAGTTAGAACTGGACATGGAACAACAGACTGGCTCCAAATAGGAAAAGGAGTACGTCAAGGCTGTATACTGTTACCCTGCTTATTTAACTTATATGCAGAGTACATTATGAGAAATGCTGGGCTGGAAGAAGCACAAGCTGGAATCAAGATTGCTGGGAGAAATATCAATAACCTCAGATATGCAGATGACACCATCCTTAGGGCAGAAAGTGTAGAGGAACTAAAGAGCCTCTTGATGCAAGTGAAAGAGGAGAGTGAAAAAAAGGTTTCTGAATGTTAAAGCTCAACATTCAGAAAACTAAGATCATGGCATCTGGTCCCATCACTTCATGGGAAATAGATGGGGAAACAGTGGAAGCAGTGTCAGAGTTTATTTTTTTGGGCTCCAAAATCACTGCAGATGGTGATTGCAGCCATGGAATTAAAAGATGCTTACTCCTTGGAAGCAAAGTTATGACCAACCTAGACAGCATATTAAAAAGCAGAGACATGAAAAGATGCTCAACATCACTCATTATCAGAGAAATGCAAATCAAAACCACAAAGAGGTACCATTACATGCCAGTCAGGATGGCTGCTATCCAAAAGTCTACAAGCAATAAATGCTGGAGAGGGTGTGGAGAAAAGGGAACCCTCTTACACTGTTGGTGGAAGTGCAAACTAGTACAGCCACTATGGAGAACAGTGTGGAGATTCCTTAAAAAACTGGAAATAGAACTGCCATATGACCTAGCAATACCACTCCTGGGCATACACACCGAGGAAACTAGATCTGAAAGAGACACGTGCACCCCAATGTTCATCACAGCACTGTTTATAATTGTCAGGACATGGAAGCAACCTAGATGCCCATCAGCAGATGAATGGATAAGGAAGCTATGGTACATATACACCATGGAATATTACTCAGCCATTAAAAAGAATTCATTTGAATTAGTTCTAATGAGATGGATGAAACTGGAACCCATTATACAGAGCGAAGTAAGCCAGAAAGATAAAGACCAATACAGTATACTAATGCATATATATGGAATTTAAAAAGATGGTAACGATAACCCTATATGCAAAACAGAAAAAGAGACACAGATGTACAGAACAGACTTTGGGACTCTGTGGGAGAAGGCGAGGGTGGGATGTTTCAAGAGAACAGCATTGAAACAAGTATACTATCAAGGGTGAAACAGATCACCAGCCCAGCTTGGATGCATGAGACAAGTGCTCAGGGCTGGTGCACTGGGAAGACCCAGAGGGATGGGATGGGGAGGGAGATGGGAGGGGGGTTCAGGATGGGGAACACATGTAAATCCATGGCTGATTCATGTCAATGTATGGCAAAAACCACTACAATATTGTAAAGTAATTAGCCTCCAACTAATGAAAATAAATGAAAAAAAAAATAAAAAGCAGAGACATTAGTTTGCCAACAAAGGTCCATCTAGTCAAGGCTGTGGTTTTTCCAATAGTCATGTATGGATGTGAGAGTTGGACTGTGAAGGAAGATGAGTGCCAAAGAATTGATACTTTTGAACTGTGGTGTTGGAGAAGACTCTTGAGAGTCCCTTGGACTGCAAGATCCAACCAGTCCATCCTAAAGGAGATCAGTCCTGGGTGTTCATTGGAAGGACTGAAACTCCAATACTTTGGCCACCTCATGCGAGGAAAAGACCCTGATGCTGGGAGGGATTGGGGGCAGGAGGAAAAGGGGATGACAGAGGATGAGATGGTTGGATGGCATCACCGACTCGATGAACATGAGTTTGAGTAAACTCTGGGAGTTGGTGATGGACAGGGAGGCCTGGTGTGCTGTGATTCGTGGGGTCGCAAAGAGTTGGACATGACTGAGTGACTTAAGTGAACTGAACTGATGTAAACATTTGACTCATTAGAAAAGTCCCTGATGCTGGGAAAGATTGAGGGCAGAAGGAGAAGAGGGCATTAGAGGATGAGATGGCTGGATGTCATCACTGATGTAATGGATATGACCCTTGGGCAAACTCAGGGAGATAGTGAGGGATAGGGAAGCCTGGCATACTGTAGTCCATGGGTCACAACAAGTCGGACACGACTGGGCAACTGAACAATAACAACTCTTTTTGTAAGGTTTTCATACAGGCTGTTATATAAACTCACTTTTATTTTACTATTATTTATAATAATATGAGCATTTCCCATTTATATTAATTTTCTTTATGAGCATGAGTTTTGATGATAGTATGGTATTCTGTAGTAAAGATCTACCATTGTTTTGAAGAGTTCTAAGGTTGATATCTTTATGCATAAATGTTTGTTTTCCTTTTTATTTACTTAGAATAAATACCCAGAAGTGAAATTACTAAACTTATTTTAAAGATTTTCATTACTATTGAAAATTTTCTTTCCATAAATGTTGTAACAATTTGCATTCACAACAGCGGTATTTGAGGGTAGCTCTTTCCTCACACCATTGTTGACACTAAGTAGCATTTTTTTTTCCTTAACTCATCCAATAAAAAAAGATATAGGTTGTTTGAGTTTGCATGTCTTTGATTTTAAAATGACTTAGTATCTTAAGCATTTTATTAACTATTTGGCGGTTTCTATATGTGTGAACTGTCTGTTGTTGTCCTTCGCCTATTTTCCCATTGGGGCATTGACTTCTTTCCTTGTTGTTTTACAAAAGTTCTTTATATATTAAGAAGCATATCCTTTTGCCATCTATCTTGCATATGTTTCTCCCATTTATCAGTTGGTCATCTATTGCTGTGACAGCCATATAATATGGGGAGTACAAATAAAGACACCAGAGCTGGATTTTCTGGATTCATAGCACAACTCTGAAATTATTTAATATCTCTGGTCATCTCTTTCCTTATTTCTCAATTCAGATAACATCTTCCTGATATGTCATTACTTGGAGTGGTGCCTGGCATATAATATGTACTCAATTAATACTAATTAGTGTTCTTGCCTGGAGAATCCCAGGGACGGGGTAGCCTAGTGGGCTGCCATCTATGGGGTTGCACAGAGTCGGACACGACTGAAGTGACTTAGCAGCAGCAGCAGCAGTTTTATCAATTATGAATTTATTTTTAAATACTGTGTTTTATATTGTACTGATTTCATAGCTGTCTTTTATCTTTTTTTTGTGGGGGTGTGGACAAGGATGGTGGGAGAATCAAAAGAAGGATAAAGTGTATGAGTCAATTCTATTAGCACTTGTGTCAACTTTGTAAAGAACAAATAATACTTCTCCAATTCCAGGTTTGATTTCCACCCAAAAGAAATGTAGGTGCATAGAAAAAGGAAAGTTGATAGACTTGGAATGTGCTGATCATCAAACACATGGGCTCTTGCATCTATTTAATTGTTCTGTTTTAAATGACAGATGATGTTCCACTGACCTTTTCCTATGAGGATTTCAGGACATCCCATAGGTTTTTAATTTAAGCATCATCCTTTCTATTCAGGAAGTAATCCAAGTAGTGCTCTCTTGTTTAAAGGGGAAGAAAATGACAGGCATACTGGGAAGTTTATTCATGAAGGAGCTGCCAGTTAGCCATCCACCCCAGAAGGACATAGAATAATTTGGCTTGAGACTGGAGACCCCACCAGCTGAAAATAAAACAAATTATGTTCCAAATCTGATCTGGAAATGAGAAGTTAAGAGCCTCCAATTTGAAAATAATCGCATCCGCTGTATCTTCATCCTCCAAATGAGGACTCTCTTCCATTTTAGTTAGTGTGAAATGTTCCTTTTATTTCTGTTCTCCAAGTCTTGACATCACTAAAAATAAGTGACTCAATTACACTTGTGCATAAGCAGCTGGAAAACTACCAAAAATCTTCCCAGTTCTAAATGGTGTAAACAGAGACACCAGAGGAGGGACAGAGAAAAAAAGGAAACAGAAGTAAAGCGCACAAGAGAATTTTAAAAATAAAAAGTTACACAAAAGAAGGTCCCAGGGAAGAGCTGTGGAGTGTTAATTTCATGTCTTGGTTCCCAGTAGCATGCCGCAGTCCATAAACCTCTGGGTCCACAAAGCAAACCAGGTGGAAAAAAGGATCAGGAAACTTTATAAACACCTTGCAAATCAATGTGCCCAGCCAAGACACATTCCAGCGCTCATCCTGGGAAAATGTTGGCAGACGCCTCCGGTCCGATGCCCCGAGGATCTTGGGGGCCTCATCTACAACTTGAGGACTAATGGGAAAAATGGAAACAGAATCCCGGCTGGCCAGCCAGCCCCAAAATACAACCACAAACCCCCACCAGTTTCCAAAGACTGGTCTTTTGTGGTAGCTCTTAGCTCAGAAGGCACAATTACAAAAATGAAATGTTCCAAACGTCCTATACACCCACAGCATTCTTTCATTTACTGTCTTGGGTGGAAGAATATACTTTGTCTCCTAGTGTTCTCTTGCCAGGAAAGAAAAGCAGGTTTGGCCAGCAGAAAACCTGATTGTCTTTATTCCTTCCTCTCTGTTACTCGGGAGAGGAAGGGAAAGGTCAGATCAGCTGTGTGGCTCGGCCACATCACCCTGTGTTGAGCTGTGTGTTATCTATACGGTTTCAGGGGAGAACCTCACTGGAGATGAAAGTAGGTCACCAGGCGGTGAAAGGGGCAGGAGACTTGACCGAGAATAATGAGACGCGAGAGCTGGGTTAAACCTGGGGCCTGGAGCCCTCGGTGCTTCCTCTACAAAGCTGGCCAGAGAGGAAAAGGCGAGGGCTTCTCTGGGTGACCTCTCCTTCTCCCGCTGTCTCTGCCCCTGCCCTGCTCTCGTTTCAATCGGTAAATGAAGTGTCTGTGGGAGCCCAGGAATCTGTGAAGGGACCCGCGAGGGCAGTGGCAGAGAGCTTTCCTCTCTTTCCACACAAAGACAGGCCAAAGGGGAATGGTTTAAATTGCTTCCAGCAGGATTTAGGTTCGCAGGAGGAAAATCTCTCTGAGTACGGTGAGCCTCTGGAATGCATTACTAAGGGAGGCAATGGAATCCACTTCAGAGATCTCCAAGGACGCCTTGGAATGCTAATCTTTCCTTAATGGCTAATATTTTGGTGTAATCAGAGGCGGAGGCATGGATGAGCTTTTAAGTCCCTTTCACTCCCGAGATTTGAATTTGTGCTGGCAGGAAGATGAAATATCAATTGTCCTGTGACATCTTTTGTATCCAAACCCGGCTTCATGTAGATTGCCTGAGGCTCCTTGGGCATCTGCTCCCCGACTGGTGATCAGGTTTGGGACTTGAGTGTGTAGATCTGGTGGTGGGGGGGTGGGGGGTGGGGGGGAGGAGGGACTGGGAAGAAAAGAATCACATTGAAAACAACAGGAGTAAAAGGACCAGCAAGGGTGTTGGAGCCAAAATTTTTAGGAAGTGCTGAAATTTGAGTGAGGGAAATGACAATAATCTATCAAATATTCTAAGGGGTAGGAACCCTGCCAGAACTGGAAAGCAGAACCAAGGCTCCCACGCTGGGTAGAAGGAAGATGAAAAGGGAGAATATTAAGAGCAGGATACTTAACTTATGGGACCCCTGAGATGCCCAAGCTCACCACAGGTGGGTCAGAGGAGTGGAGGAGGGAGTAAATGAATGAATGAAAAAAATGTATTAAAAATGTGATATTAACCATAGTTAACATTCAGAAATTTACAAGTGAATCAAAGAATGGCTTCAAAGAGATCTTTATAATAATGTATCACTTGTTCAGTTCACTTCATTTGCTCAGTCGTGTCCGACTCTTTGTGACCCCATGGACTGCAGCACGCCAGGCCTCCCTGTCCATCATCAACTCCCGGAGTCCACCCAAACTCATGTCCATTGAGTCAGTGATGCCATCCAACCATCTCATCCTCTGTCGTCCTCTTCTCCTCCCGCCTTCCATCTTTCCCAGCATCAGGGTCTTTTCAAATGAGTCAGTAGCCCCTTTTAATTTCTTACGCAAAAACTAGTGGATACAGATTTGGGGGTAAACTTGTGTTTGCTCTTGGAGGGGCTTCACATGGGTAAATGAGGACCATGTGTTTGAGAGTTAAGGCCTGGCTCTCAGTGAAGATCTCATAGATGGATCTAACTGGCAAGACAAGCAGGTGAGTCCATATGATCCCTTGGAGGTCCACAGCTTAGTACTAAGAGATGCTCATTGGTGCACCTGCATTGCAAGAATACTTATCTGTGCAGACAGTCAGCACCATGCTTCCTCCAAAGCAATTTTGTTGTATAAGAGTGCTCATTTCTACTGATTACTTTGGAGAAACAACCTGTATATTTACAAGATGGGAGTTTGGGCTAGCCAACATATTGCTTTCTAGGTTTTTTTTCTTTTTCTTTTAACACTTTGCCCTTCCTTTATTATTTTTTAATTTATTTTTTTATGGAAGGATAATTGCTTTACAGAATTTTGTTTTCTGCCAAACCCCAACAGGAATCAGCCATAGATATACATATACCCCCTCCCTTTTGAAACTCCCTCCCACCTCCCTCCCCATCCTACCCCTCTAGATTGATACAGAACCCCTATTTAAGTTTTCTGAGCCATACAGCAAATTCCTATTGGCTATCTATTTTACACATGGTAATGTAAGTTTCCATGTTAGTCTTTCCATACATCTCACCCTCTCTTCTCCTCTCCCCATGTCCATAAGCCTATTCTCTATGTCTGTTTCTCCATTGCTGCCCTATAACTAAATTCTTCAGTACCATTTTTCTATATTCTATAGCATTAGAATATGATATTTATATTTCTCTTTCTGACTGACTTCACTTGTATAATAGGTTCTAGGTTCGTCCATCTCATCAGAACTGACTCAAATGCGTTCCTTTTTATGGCTGAGTAATATTCCATTGTGAATATGGAATATACACAATTGTGTATTCTTTATCCATTCATCTGTTGATGGACATCTAGGTTGCTTCCATGTTCTAGCTATTGTAAATAGTGCCGCGATGAACAATGGGATACATGTGTCTTTTTCAACCCTGGTTTCCTCAGATATATGCCGAGGAGTGGGATTGCTTGGTCATATGTGCTTTTATTCTGCGTTTTTAAAGGAATCTCCATACCATCTTCCATAGTGGCTGTATCAATTTACATTCCTACCAACAGTGCAAAAGAGTTCCCTTTTCTCCAGACCCTCTCCAGCATTTATTGTTTGTAGACTTTTTGATGATAGTCATTCTGATTGGTGTGTGGTTTTCATTTGCATTTCTCTAGTAATGAGCAATGTTGAGCATCTTCTCATGTGTTTGTTAGCCATCTGTATGTCTTCTTTGGAGAAATATTTGTTTAGGTCTTTTCCCCACTTTTTGATTGGGTTGCTTGTTTTTCTAGCATTGAATTATATGAGCTGCTTGTACATTTTGGAAATTAATCCTTTGTCAGTTGTTTCATTTGCTATTTTGTGTGTGTGTGTGTGTGTGTGTGTGTGTGTGTGTGTGTGCCAATACCATACTGTTTTGATGACTGTAGCTTTGTAGTATAATCTGAAGTCAGGAGGCTTGATTCCTCCTGCTCCATTCTTCTTTCTCAAGACTGCTTTGGCTATTCAGGGTCTTTTGTGTTTCCATATGAATTGTGACATTTTTTGTTCTAGTTCAGTGAAAAATGCTACTAGTAATTTGATGGGGATCGCGTTGAATCTGTAGATTGCATTTGGTAGTATAGTCATTTTCACAGTATTGATTCTTCCTACCCAGGAACATGGGCTGTCTCTTCATCTGTTTGTGTCATCTTTGATTTCTTTCTTCAGTGTCTTATAATTTTCTGGGTATAGTTCTTTTTTCTCCTTTGGTAAGTTTATTCCTAGATATTTAATTCTTTTTGTTGCAATGGTGATTGGAATTGGTTCCTTAATTTCTCTTTCTGATTTTTCATTGTTAATATATAGAAATGTGAGTGATTTCTGTGTACTGATTTTGTATCCTGAAACCTTGCTAAATTTACTGATTAGCTCTAGTAATTTTCTGATACTATTTAGGATTTTCTATGTACAGTATCATGTCATCTGCAAACAGTGAGAGCATTACTTCTTTTCTGATCTGGATTCTTTTTATATTTTTTTCTTCTCTGATTTCTGTAGCTAGGACTTCCAGAAATATGTTGAATAATAGTGGTAAAAGTGACAAAAGGCAAAAAAAAACACCCTTGTCTTGTTCCTGATCTTAGGGGGAATGTTTTTAGTTTTTCACATTGAGAATAATGTTTGCTGTAGGCTTATCATATATGGCCTGTACTATGTTGAGGTAGGCTCCTTCTGTGCCCATTTTTTGAAGAGTTTTAATCATAAATGGGTGCTGAATTTTGTCAGAGGCTTTTTTGGCATCCATTGAGATTATCATATGGTTTTTATCTTTCAATTTGTAGAATGAATTTGGAAGTATTCCTTCCTCTGCAATTTTTTGAAAGAGTTTTAGAAGGATAGGCACTCAGTTCAGTCCAGATGCTCAGTTGTGTCTGACTATTTGTGACCCCATGGACCGCAGTACGCCAAGCTTCCCTGTCCACCACCAACTCCTGGAGCCTACTCAAACTCATGTCCATTTTGTTGGTGGTGCTATCCAACCATCTCATCCTCTGTCATCCCCTTCTCCTCCTGCCTTCAGTCTTTTCCAGCATCAGGGTCTTTTCGAATGAGTCAGTTCTTCACATCAGGTGGCCAAAGTATTGGAATTTCAGCTTCAGCATCAGTCTTTCCAATGAATATTCAGGACTGATTTTCTTTAGGATGGACTAGTTGGCTCTTCTTGCAGCCCAAGGGACTCTCAAGAGTCTTCTCCAACACCACAGTTCAAAAGCATTAATTCTTCGGTGCTCAGCTTTCTTTATAATTCAACTCTCACATCCATACATGACTACTGGAAAAACCATAGCTTTGACTAGATGGACCTTTGTTGGTAAAGTAATGTCTCTGCTTTTTAATATGCTGTCTAGGTTGGTCATAGCTTTTCTTCCAAAGAGCGAGTGTCTTTTAATTTCATGGCTGCAGTCACCATATGCAGTGATTTTGGCTTTAGCTCTTCCCTAAATGTTTGATAGAATTCTCCTGTGAAGCCATCTGGTCCTGGGCTTTTGTTTTTGGGGAAATTTTTGATCACAGCTTCAATTTCATTGCTTGTAATTGGGTTGTTCATAATTTCTATTTCTTCCTGGTTCAGTCTTGGAAGATTGAACTTTTCTGAGAACCTGTCCATTTCTTCTAGGTTATCCATTTTATTGCCATATTCAGTTCAGTTCAGTTCAGTCGCTCAGTTGTGTCCGACTCTTTGCAACCCCATGAACCGCAGTGCACCAGGCCTCCATGTCTATCACCAACTCCCAGAGTCCACCCAAACCCATGTCCATTGAGTTGGTGATGCCGTCCAACCATCTCATCCTCTGATGTCCCCTTCTCCTGCCCTCAATCTTTCCCAGCATCAGTGTCTTTTCAAATGAGTCAGCTCTTTTTGAAAGAGTTTTAGAAGGATAGGCATTCAGTTCAGTTCAGATGCTCAGTTGTGTCTGACTATTTGCGACCCCATGGACTGCAGTACACCAGGCTTCCCTGTCCACCACCAAGTTCTGGAGCTTACTCAAACTCATGTCCATTAAGTTGGTGAATGCCATCCAACCATCTCATCCTCTGTCATCCACTTATCCCACTTTCAATCTTTCCCAGTATCAGGGTCTTTTCCAATGAGTCAGTTCTTCACATCAGGTGGTCAAAATATTGGAGTTTCATTTTCAGCATCAGTCCTTCCAATGAATATTCAGGATTGATTTCCTGTAGGATGGACTGGTTGGATCTCCTTGCAGTCCAAGGGGTTCTGAAGAGTCTTCTCCAACACCACAGTTCAAAAGCATCAATTCCTCAGTGCTCAGCTTTCTTTATCATCCAACTCTCACATCTATACATGCACTGGAAAAACCATAGCCTTGACTTGACGGACCTTTGTTGACAAAGTAATGTCTCTGCTTTTTAATATGCTATCTAGGTTGGTCATAACTTTTCTTCCAAGGAGTAAGTGTCTTTTAATTTCATGGCTGCAATCACCATCTGCAGTGATTTTGGAGCCCAAAAAATAAAGTCAGCCATTGTTTCCACTGTTTCCCCATCTATTTCCCATGAAGTGATGGGACCAGATGCCATGATCTTAGTTTTCTGAAGGTTGAGTTTTAAGCCAACTTTTTCACTCTCCTCTTTCACTTTCATCAAGAGGCTTTTTAGTTCCTCTTCACTTTCTGCCCTAAGGATGGTATCATCTGCATATCTGAGGTTATTGATATTTCTCCTGGCAATCTTTATTCCAGCTTGTACTTCCTCCAGTCCAGCATTTCTCATGATGTACTCTGCATATAAGTTAAATAAGCAGGGTGATAATATACAGCCGTGTAGCTCAGTCGGTAAAGAATCTGCCTGCAGTGCAGGAGACCCGGGTTCGATCCCTGGGTTGGGAAGATCCCCTGGAGAAGGAAATGGCAACCCACTCCAGTATCCTTGCCTGGAAAACCTCATGGACAGAGGAGCCTGGTGGGCTGCAGTCCATGGGGTCGCAAAGAGTCAGGCATGACTAAGCGACCAGTTGTTCGTAATAGTCTTTATAATCCTTTGTATTTCTGCATTGTCTATTGTAATCTCCCCTTTTTCATTTCTAATTTTGTTGATTTGATTCTCTCTTTTTTTCTTGATGAGTCTGGCTAAAGGTTTGTCGATTTTGTTTATCTTCTCAAAGAACCATCTTTTAGTTTTATTAATGTTTACTATTGTTCCTTTCATTCTTTTTCATTTATTTCTGTTTGGATCTTTATGATTTCTTTCCTTCTACTAATTTTGGGATTTTTTTTTTTTTGTTCTTCTTTTTCCAGTTGTTGTAAGTGTTAAGTTAGGTTGTCTATTTGATGTTTTGTTTGTTTGTTTGTTTGTTTCTTGAGGTAGGATTGTATTGCTATAAACTTCCCTCTTAGGACTGCTTTTGCTGCATCCCATAGGTTTTGAGTTGTCGTGTTTTCATTGTCATTTGTTTCTAGAAATTTTTTGATTTCCCTTTTTATTTCTTCAATAACCTGTTGGTTATTTAGAAACATGCTGTTTAATCTCCATGTGTTTGTGTTTCTTACAGTATTTTCTTGTAACTGATATCTAGTCTCATAGCCTTATGGTCAGAGAAGATTAAATTTACTGAAGTTTGATTTGTAACCCAAGATGTGGTCTATCCTAGAGAATGTTTCATGTGCACTTGAGAAGAAGGTGTATTCTTTTGCATTTGGATGGAATGCCCTGAAGATATCAATGAGATCCATCTCAACTAATGTATCATTTAAGACTTATCTTTCCTTATTAATTTTCTGTTTTGATGATCTGTCCATAGGTATTAGTGTGGTGTTAAAGTCTCCTACTATTATTGTGTTACTGTCAATTTCTCCTTTTATGTCTGTTCCTATTGCCATTTTCTTAATTGTTTGGGGTTGATTTTGTAGATCTTTTTTTCTTCTCTTGTATTTCTTGACTATATAAGTCCGTTTAACATTTGTTGTAAAGCCGGTTTGGTGGTACTTATTTCTCCATCAATTTTGAATGAGATCCTTGCTGGGTACAGTAATCTTGGTTGTAGATTTTTCCCTTTCAGTCCTTTAAATATATCCTGCCATTCCCTTCTGGCCTGCAGAGTCTCTGCTGAAAGATCAGCTGTTAAGCGTATGGGGTTTCCCTTGTATGTTACTTGTTGCTTCTCCCTTGCTGCTTTTAATATTCTTTCTTTGTGTTTAGTCTTTGTTAGTTTGATTAGTTTGTCTTGGCGTGTTTCTCCTTGGGTTTATCCTGTATGGGACTCTTTGTGCCTCTTGGACTTGATCAACTATTTCCTTTCCTATGTTGGGGAAATTTCCAACTATAATCTCTTCAAAAATTTTCTCACACCCTTTCTTTTTCTCTTCTTCTTCTGGGATCCCTATAATTTGAATGTTGGTGCATTTGATATTGTCCCAGAGTCTCTGAGACTATCCTCAGTTCCTTTCTTTCTTTTTACTTTATTCTGCTCTTCAGAAATTATTTATACCATTTTATTTTTCAGTTCACTGATTCATTCTTCTGCTTCAGATATTCTGCTATTGATTCCTTCTAGAGTGTTTTTAATTTCAGTAATTGTGTTGTTTGTCTCTGCATGTTTATTTTTTAATTCTTCTAGGCCTTTGTTAATTGATTCTTGCATTTTCTCCATTTTGCTTTCAAGGTTTTTTATCATTGTTACTATCATTAATCTGTATTCTTTTTCAGGGAATTTGCCTATTTTCTCTTCATTTATTTGGACTTCTGTGTTTCTAGCTTGTTCCTTCATTTGTGTAGTATTTTTCTGCCTTTTCATTATTTTTTTAAAACTTATTTTGAGGTCTTAAGTTTGAGATCTTTAACTCCTTTGAGTTCTCCTTTTCCCAGGCTTCAAGGTTGAATTCTTTCTTCCTCTTGGTTTCTTCCTTCCTAAGGTTGGTCCAGAAGTTAATGTAAGCATCTTATCAGGTGAGACTTGTACTGAGGTTTTGTTTGTTTATTTTTCCTCTGATGAGCAAGGCTGAGTGAGGTATAATCCTGTCTGCTGATGATTGGATTTGTATTTTTGTTTTGTTTGTTGTTTAGATGAGGCATCCTGCACAGGGTGCTACTGGTGGTTGGGTGATGCTGGGTCTTGTATTCTAGTGCTTTCCTTTGTGTGAGTTCTCACTATTTGATACCCTCTAGGGCCAGACAAACATCTGTTTCTGCTTTATTGACTATGCCAAAGCCTTTGACTGTGTGGATCACAATAAACTGTGGAAAATTCTGAAAGAGATGGGAATACCAGACCACCTGACCTGCCTCTTGAGAAACCTATATGCAGGTCAGGAAGCAACAGTTAGAACTGGTCATGGACCAGCAGACTGTTTCCAAATAGGAAAAGGAGTATGTCAAGGCTGTATATTGTCACCCTGCTTATTTAACTTATATGCAGAGTACATTATGAGAAATGCTGGGCTGGAAGAAGCACAAGCTGGAATCAAGATTGCTGGGAGAAATATCAATAACCTCAGATATGCAGATGACACCACCCTTAGGGCAGAAAGTGTAGAGGAACTAAAGAGCCTCTTGATGCAAGTGAAAGAGGAGAGTGAAAAAAAGGTTTCTGAATGTTAAAGCTCAACCTTCAGAAAACTAAGATCATGACATTTCGTCCCATAACTTCATAGGAAATAGATGGGGAAACAGTGGAAGCAGTGTCAGACTTTGTTTTGGGGGCTCCAAAATCACTGCAGATGGTGATTGCAGCCATGAAATTAAAAGACACTTACTCCTTGGAAGGAAAGTTATGACCAACCTAGATAGCATATTAAAAAGCAGAGACATTACTTTGCCAACAAAGGTCCGTCTAGTCAAGGCTATAGTTTTTCCAGTGGTCATGTATGGATGTGAGAGTTGGACTGTGAAGAAAGCTGAGCACCGAAACATTGATGCTTTTGAACTGTGGTGTTGGAGAAGAGTCTTGAGAGTCCCTTGGACTGCAAGGAGATCCAACCAGTCCATCCTAAAGGAGATCAGTCCTGGGTATTCATTGGAAGGACTGATGCTGAAGCTGAAACTCCAATACTTTGGCCACCTCATGTGAAGAGTTGACTCATTGGAAAAGACCCTGAAGCTGGGAGGGATTGGAGGCAGGAGGAGAAGGGGAAGACAGAGGATGAGATGGCTGGATGGCATCACCGACTCGATGGAGATGAGTTTGAGTAAACTCCAGGAGTTGGTGATGGACAGGGAGGCCTGGCGTGCTGCGATTCATGGGGTCGCAAAGAGTTGGACACGACTGAGCGACTGAACTGAACTGACCTGAGGGTTAGTTCTCTGGTAGTTTAGGGTCTTGGAGTCAGTGCTTTTACTCCAAAGGCTCAGGGCTTGATTTCTGTGCAGACTAGATGCAAGCACACCCTACAGATGATCTCCTCTTTTGCAGTGTGGTTTCCAAACAAAATTTGCTCATGGGTTCACTAGATGGGTCATTTCAGAAGCTCCTGGTCATTGGAAAATCCCATGGGCAGAGGAACCTGGTGGGGTCACAAAAGAGTTGGACATGCCTTAGTTGGACTGAGCACAGTAGATGGAACAAGTTAAGATGGTGTCATATTGGAATACGATGGGTCCTAAATCCCATGACTGGTGTTTGAAAAATTCAGAAGACTTCCAGCTCAGTGACTTTCAAGCTATTTTGGCCACATCTTCTAGTAAAAAATACAATTTGCATTATGACTACAGTAGGCTGAATAATGCTACTCCCTCCAAAGACATTTGAATCCTAACTTCTAGAACCTATGAATGTCACTCTGGCCCCTTGGGTCTAGGTCATGTGGGTCTCCTCCTCTTGCAGGGGGCACTCAAAAACTCACAGTCTGCAGAATACTCAGGACAGCAAGGGGCAAGGGAGAAGGCCACCTTAGTTTTTCTGGACTCAGGAACCCTGAGGGACTGGTTCTGCGCACTCTCTGAGGCTGGGAGGCACACCCTCTATTATTATTTTTAAATTGAGTTGTTTTAATTGAAGCGTAGTTGATTTATAATATCCTGTTCATTTCAGATGTACAACATAGTGATTCAACATTGTTATAGCATATACTCCATATAACATTATTATGTGATAGTGGCTATTCTCCCTGTGTTGTATATTACTTCTTTGTATCATTTATTTTATAACTCTTAATTCCCTCCCCCTATTGTGTCTTTGCCCCATCCCTCTCCCCACTTCCAGTTTGTGAGTTTTTGAGTTAACAAGCAAAGAGAGGTGGTTAGCCACCTTTTCCCTATATTTCACAGTGACATTCATGCATAATTGTCCTTGTTCCATAAACTAGGCTGAGGAAAAGGGAGTTGAGGATGAATAAGACAGGGTTCCTGCCGTCAAAGCAATCTCTTCAGGAATAGCCATTCGCTTGCTTCACGCTTCAGTGTGGTGGAACCCAGGCAGAGAGGACAGAGGGAATGAAGCCACTGGTGATGTGCAACATGACTCCTGGCATCCCACTTTGTTTGACTAAGACACTGATGTAATGAGAGAATGTAGTTGATGGAGGTTAGCAGAAGTCAGGACCCTTGGACAGAGTTAGTTAATATTAATACACCATACCATTTGCTTTCTTTCCCCACAGGCAGACTTTTAACTGGAATGTTTGAAACCCCATCATTCTCTAAGATGAAGAACTAGCTGTGTAAAACCAGTTTGAGACCACAGCCAAGGAGCTCTAAGACACTACGTAAGTATTTAAACTTGGGCTTTTTCCCTTGATGCCTCTCATCAGAAAGACTTTAAAATTTTTTTAGCTGTGTTGGGTCTTAGTTGCAACATGCAGGATTTTTAGTTCTGGTATGTGAACTCTTAGTTGCGGCGTGTGGGATCTAGTTCCCTTACCAGGGATCTTACCCAGGCCTCTGGCATTGGGAGCATGGGGTCTTAGCCTCCGGACCGCCAGGTCTCTAGAAAGGCTTTAAAGCAAGAGGCTCTGTGATTTTTCTGCTCCTTGGGAATGGGTGGAGTGACATTATGGTTGAATGGCAGGGATGATGTTAATGACCCAGGGCTGGGAGTTGTTGAACTAGTGGTAATTGTCTGAATCCCACCACTGACATTTCTAGGAAGGAATTTTGGCCCTAATGATTTTGGCTGCAAAAAGTTGGTAAGATAACCTTCTCTTCCCCCTTCCCATTTTCAGCTCCTCTGGGGAAGAGGAAAACCCCAGACACCAGCTTTCTGGTAACAGAAGAAGCTTCCCATAACAGTGTACTATAAATTATAATGAGCACGACCCTTCTCTTTCTCTTCCTCTTTGTTTCGCTCCCTGAGCAATATTGTAAGAGTCTACACAATCTCATAAGGGACTTGGCTGGCAATCAGTGGAAGAGACTGTTCCTTTGGCAGCAGCTCCAAGTGACTAGACTAGACTAATGTATTCCTTTTCGCTTAGTTTCTACAAAATCATATTGTGGTTCTATGCAGCTGAGGGGCTGGAGGAAGAAACCCAGGAGTAGAGAATGTTAAGGCACAAACTGCCAAAGCCACTCAGCTAGAATTATTTCACCCATGTTAAGTCATGGGGCCAGACTAAAGAAGCAGAGTTGCTGTCCCCTTGGGACGTGGTCTCTGGGCAGAAGGTGATATCCAGGGTCTCTGGTTGACCCAGAGGCAGCTGGGGCTGTGATGAGTGTCTCCAGAGATAAAATATTCTGTGTGGCACATCTCTCGTTAATGCCACCTTTTGTCTCTCAAAATCTGACTCTGTTGGGACTGGAGGATACACTTTGCACAAACACTCTTGGAAACAAAGACCACTTGGCAATTTGCTCAAGTGAACTTCTTTGTGAAAGCCATTTTTGCCTATCTTGGAGTCATAAGAAGTGAATTTTCTTAATTCCAACACTCACTACCCATGTGATTTAGGGCATGTTGTTAGCTTTTTTGCTCCCCAGTCTCTTATTTGTAACAGGATGGGGGGATATGAATGATCTCCAAGTTCCCTTCTTGCTCCCTTAGAAAGAGCCAATGAAAGCAAGTCTTATTTTCTGAAAGATGCATTATTAGCAGATGGAAATATTTCCTCCACCTCCTGAAAGCCAAATAAATACACAGACTTTTATCAAAACTTAATTGAGGTTTCTAGTCATAATCTTAAATTTTGTTCTGTAGAAAGTGAAACAAATTCAAGCCAAATGTATTCTCACATGAAAGAAGTCAAGCTTAGTAAATTGTAGTGAGAGGGGTCAGCTTGGGTGGGTCCCCCTCAGAGGCTGGACCACATCTACAGATACTGCAAGACAGTTCAGTCCAGCATAAAAGCAAGGCTCACAGCATGTGCATGTCTGGCTCTCATGGCCTCTTGAAAGCTTTTTTGCCTGCTCCATGTACTAGGTAGTTCATTAAGAGGATAGCTTCCACCCATATCCACAGTTTTAGCTCTCAATTGCCTACTCTGAATTGTTCATTGATACCATTGTGTTGTGGCTCGATCCTGCTACTAACCTTGATATTTATTCTTTTGCTTCTCTACTTGCTTTGTCCTTTGGACTTGATGGTAGGTATTGTGGTCCTGACTGAGTTTCCTTCCAACATACTTTATTTCATCCAGATATTCTGCTTTAGGCCTCCTTGATTGAACCTGGCCTTGATCTCTCCCCATGTGAACTCTGCCACCATGGATATGACTCCAGTTTTAGTTGACTTCCTTGAGCAGCTCCTGAGCATGGTTATACATAATAGGTAAATGAAGTGCAAATAGTTAGAATTAAGTCTAAGAAGATTTTAACAAAGTTTATGATGGATGAGCAGAGAACATAGAGCAGGTGATACTCCAAGAACCAAGGCATATACTGGGAATCAAGGATGGACAGTAGGGACACAGCTACTGAACTGGAGTTCAGGGTTTGGGCTCTAGTTCATTATGGTGGTGATGGTGAGGGTTCAAACAGAATCAACTTTCTAATGGCTCCAGAGATCTTGCAGGTCTATAATAGTGATACCTGTTAGAAAACCTTAACACATTCACATTTTTACTTATAGATCCATAATAATTACATTTCAAGTAAGGAATTCTAACAACGGAGAGGTATTCTGCAGATAGTCTGCAATCTCCGAAGACATACAATCATGATATTCAGTCTGGCTTGGTACCTCCCAGGGCTCTGCTCCTTTCACCTTGCTTTTCACTGCAGGTGGCGAGTCTAACTCACCTGGTCCAAATGCAAGTCTGTCAGTTGGTCCATATTAAACTAGGTCCTAGAAATTGTGATGCTTCCAGGCTTTCTGGACCAGGTCATCAACATGCAGCCAAGGTTTCCTCTTGTGAAACAGCCAATAGAAGGGTTGTCATTGAGGGAAGTGAGTTGGACTACAGGTGAGAGAGTTGGACTGCATGGTGGCATGGGGCAGTGGGGAAGGAGTCTGGTGCATGAGCCAGGAATGAGTTAGGGGAGATGGCACTTGCTGGGGACTCACAAAGTATTTGGGAATTAATACATGAATAAACTGTTGTTTCCAATTTCTCCCAGACTTAGCATGTAGGATTAAGGCTAATGACTGAAAGTGACGTATCCAGTTATGACTGAACCGTCCACAGAGGTGATTCACCATTGAGTCCTGTGAATCCTACTTTTATCTCTAACTCCAGTTCTGGTTGATCTTGGGGGAAAGGTTGAGTTGGGGGGAGGGAGAGGTGTGAGGAGGCAGCGTTACACCCCGGGTAGGGCTTTGCAGGGCAATGTTTTTCAGAGCCAGCGTATTTCTGGCAAAAAGTATTACTTTCTAGAAAAGCGTCTATTTGCAATGTTGAACTAATACAACATTAACTTCTGAAACATTTGCACTCATTTTCCAAACTTAAGACAAGAATGGAGTTAATAAAATAATGGAGACATTTTAGATGGGGAAGTTCTACTTAACAATGGCCACATGTGTATAATTTTCCACTTGCTTCCTAAATTTCTATGCCTGGAAAGAGCCTTAGAAATCACAACCCCTTGTTTACGGACAAGAAAACTTAGGTTGTGAGAAGGAGAGAATTTGTTCAAGGTCATATGGGTATCAAGGGAAAAGGCAGGATCAGGATCCAAGGCCTCAGACTTCCAGAAAGTGCCATTTTAACCCTATTCCAATCTTCTGATTCACGAGTGGATGCCACTGAGGGATTTTGAGAAACTGCTTTAGCATCAGAGACCAATCAGCTTTGCCCCAGCTCATGCCATGACTTTGCCTCAGTGGGCAGGTGCAGCCATGTAGAATCATGGTCTTTTTTCTTTCTTAGGGGAATTTCAAAACGTTGGATGAAGCAGTGCATGCATGCTAAGTCGCTTTAGTCATGTCCAACTTTTTGCGACCTATGGACTGTAGCCCATCAGGCTTCTCTGTCCATGGGATTCTCCAGCCAAGAATATTGCAGTGGGTTGCCATTCCCTCCTCTTTGCATGCATGACTGAGCACGCACGAAATTCCATATAATAGGTATCTTATAAGCTGATATTTCATCTTACATCAACTATTTTGTACTAGGCTGTCATTTATCATCATAAGCAGATTCATTCACAAGTGCATTCTGCAAATACTTGTGAATGTTGCCGATCAGCACCATTTTAGGGACCAGAGGCTTTAATGGTAATGAACGAGGCACCCTCAATCCTTGTTCTTACGGAGTCTGCAGCCTAGTAAAGGATTTGGAAAGCTATTTTTAAAGTCCCACTTCATTGTTCCTATCCAAAATCCCCTGTAGACTATATCCTTGTCCAGCTCCCTGCTGTGACATTCTATTAGATAAAACACACTTCAGCAGAGTGAAAACATACTTCAGAAGAGTGAAACACTTTCCCCCAATTTAACCCTTGGTCAAATATTTCTTGGAGAAGCAGCTCTACAAACTCAGAAATCAAAGCGAGAGGAGGTGGAAAAGCCTTAAGTATCAGGAAAGTATGGAAACGGCCCAGAGCAAAAGAGTGACTTGGTTAAGACCTCAAATATTGGTAAAGTCAGGAAGGGAACCAGATCCCTCGGCTCTTACTTTATTTCTCTTTTACAAGAATGGAATCTTCTAAAATTCAGGAACATCCCTAAAGATTTGAGCCCTGCCTTTACACAAAAGGAAAACCTACTGATGGTACCCCATCACTCACCCCCAGCCTTGAGTCTGTTTGTTTCCTGCTATCACCCTGTGGTGGTGGTTTAGTTGCTAAGTCGTGTCCAACTCTTGTGATCCCATGGACTGCAGACCACCAGGCTCCTCTGTCCATGGGATTTCCCAGGCAGGAAATGGTTGGAATGGGTTGCCATTTCCTTCTCCAGGGGGTCTTCCCAACCCAGGGATCTAACCTTCATCTTTGGCACCTCCTGCATTGGAGGCAGTTTATGTACTACTGAGCCACCATCTTATATCATCTATTTTGTCCTATGCTATTATTTATCATAAAAAACTGGTTCATTCACAAGTATATTCCACAAATACTTGTGAATGTCAATCAGCACCATTTTAGGGACCGGAGTGTTTAACGGTGATGAATAAGGCATCCTCAACCCTTGTTCTTATGGATCCTTCAGCCTAGTAAAGGGTTTGGAAAGCTGTTTTTGCTAAGTCACCCTAGGACTTAGCAAACTGCTTTGTACAAAGTAGACATTCAATACACTTGTTACAACTGAACAAATGAATGAGTGTTGTGGACATTAATATAAAGTATGAACTTAAGTTGTTCATTCACAGATACATATGAAGCACAATTTGGAAATTCACCCAGGATGCTCCTAGATGAGCTTTGGGTAGGTTTCTTGAAAATTCTGTTAAAACCACAGGAAAGGAAAATGAAAGCTATTTCTATATAGTCTCTCTCTCCATAGGTGAAACTGAAAATGGGTTTTTGATGTAGAGTGTCAGGCTGGTCTCCAAGATATAAGATCACCTTCAAACTGACTATCAGTTTCTGAAAAGAGGGTAGATATGACTGATTAATACCTTCTTTTAAACACTGGTCAGTCTGGGAGAAACAGAAAGACATTTGAAGGGAATGGGGAGATATAGAATAAAGAAATATATTGGTATATTACTGTTTACAAAACATTTTAATACCTATTGTCTCATATGAGACTTACAAACAATTCTGTAGATGCTATTATTATTCCCATTTTACAGATGAAGACACTGAAGCATAAGAGTATAAGCTAGGAAATGTCAGGGCCTGCACTCAAAGAGAGTTCTCCTGACTTTAGAGTTGGTGATTTTTTAAGCATCTCACCCTTCTTTGTACAAATGGCAATATCACAGCCACCTGCAGCATACAGCCTTTCATCCATGAATCACGACGTGGGAGATTTTGTGGTGAATCTGTCTTAAAAATGATGGATGCTGTACATCGGTGCACATTCCCTATTTTAGTTGACAGCATCACCTTGTGGATGAAAATACATCTGGTGTGTGTTTTTATTTGTAAATATATGTATACTCTGTCGATTAGGGATAATGAGCCAAGCTATTATGCTGTCAATCAGAAGTGTTTTGGGGTTGAACTTCTTTACCAGCATTTATTTTTTAGTAATCAACTAATAAAGAAGGGTCAAATAGTAATAGTTAACTGATGAGAGGACAGAATGAAAGCTGGTTTGCTTCTGGCCACTTTGGTTAAAACTTACTGCCGTTTTGCTCGCTTAATTAAGATTTTTTTTTTTGAAAAAGTGGGGATTAGAATTATAGTATTTGTGGCTTTGTGGTGAGAATTAAAAAGGCAAAATAAAATAACAGCAGCTTAGCAGAATCTCACTGTTTAAAACAAAAGAATGATAGGGCCTCAAGTCCAAAAATATTGAAGTTCTGCATTTCAACTCTAAGTGATTTTAAAACTCTCTTAGCCTTTAAAACTCTCTTTTTTTTTTTTTTCAGTGCACTGAGTTTATTTTTTTTTTTTTTCCATTTATTTTTATTAGTTGGAGGCTAATTACTTTACAACATTGCAGTGGTTTTTGTCATACATTGAAATGAATTAGCCATGGATTTACATGTATTCCCCATCCCGGTCCCCCCTCCCACCTCCCTCTCCACCCGATCCCTCTGGGTCTTCCCAGTAAAACTCTCTTATTATATGTAACATAGAGAAAACAATGCCAAGCTTGTGAAATGGTCATCAAATACTGGGTGAGATTATAAGAGAAAGAGCCCCCCTGTATTGAAAGACACGGACTAAAAACTCCAGGACATCCATCCAGTGTGGACAGAGTCCTCAGCACTTAAGCAAAAATATAGATACATTTTAGCAGGCATCTTAACTGGTTTGGGTTCTTTCGCTGCTGCAGGTTTTGGTAGACAAATGGGCTTATAGAAAATATTTTTATTATCCACAGTGAGAAATGACAAATACCCTATTTTTTCCTAGAAGGCTTTACAAATGAGAACAGAAAACTAACATCCCAACTTCTCAGTAGCAAAGTGAGGGCAGTTTATTCCGATGGATAGATTATTAACAATTATAATAGATTATAATTAATTCGTAAATTTAATAATTTGGCAATTACTAACTTCAATGCTTATTTGATAGAGGATTTGGCAATCTGAATTCCATTACACGTGCTGTCCTGATTAAATATTTCCGGCAGAAGTTTCCTTGGAACAAAGTTTTGCTTTTTTTAAAAAAAAAGTAGCCTTGTCTTGTAAGAGAAGCCTTATTGGCACAGTGGGATTGGAGTGCAAGTAATAGCTCATGGTCATAGAGTTAAAAGAGCCGGCCTCCTTAGCTGTACCACACTAGCGTCTCCACAGCCTGCCAACCTCCATCCCTTCATCACTGCATCCCCCCATCCCCTCCTGCATCCCCCATCTGCCCGCAGCCCAGCCCTCAGAGCTGAGGGTCTTCAGGGCAAGCTTTCAGTTTGAATTTCCCGGCTTTTTTGTCAGTTTCTGTCAGAGCCCCAGCCACCTTCTCCCACTGCCTGCGGGGGCTTTGTTTTCCTGTTCCCTGCATTTGCTCCTCGTTAGCCCGCGTCCCGCGTCGACGCATTTACCGTCGGCAGAGCGAGGCTGACAGATGGTCGGGGGGCTGGGAGTGGGGCTGCCGTGGCTCCGGGCCAAAGGATGTGCCTCCTGCCGGAATGCACAGCCCCGAAGCTCCTCCCTGAAGCCTCGTCCCTCCGGTTTGGTTCTGTGGGCGTGTTTGTGTGTGCCGGGGCCCACGTGGCACGTTTTGTTGTGGCGGTGGCGGTGGCTGTGGCTGTTTTTGTTGTTATTTGGGCCAATGACAACAGAGGCCTCGCTGGCTGGCGGCTGCTTTCCACTCTTGGCAGTTTCCAGACTCCCAGACAGGAAATTCTCCTAACGATTGCAGCTGTGAATTGGCCCATTTTTCTGGAAAGAGGATAAAGAAAAGAGTTCTGTGGGATCTTTTGCTTCTCTCGCGCAATCAGGGACATGTTGAACACAAACAGGGACCTGCAAGGAGATGGGGGTTGAACTGGTGTGGGGCTGGGGTAAGAGACTGTGCCCTTGGAGCGTGCGCAGTGGAGCTCCCCGCATCCTGACGTCAGACTGCCTTCCAAGCAACACTGCCCTGGGTCCCGCTGGGGATTCGGCTGTTTGAACCCATTTGACAGCCAAGAGAGACTCACTTCCATTCATTTTTTTTCTCAGCGAAAATTCCAGAGCTCGCTCTGTGGCTGGTGGTTTACTGGGGAGTGAGGATGCACCAGAAACCAAAACTGGCAAGGTTTTGTTCACGGAACTAACAGCTGGGTAGAAAAAGTACAAGTGAGCAAACACACATCACAGTCACACCCTCCTGGCAGTGTTTTCCATACAACTTAACAGGCTGCCATGATAGAGGGTGATGGTGATGGTGATGATGGTTCACGATTTCTAATGTGTTCTTCTTACGTGCCAAGCACTGTTCTGAAGGCATTTCTCACTTCATAATATCTCTTTGGGATGAATACTATGCAAAAGGACATTTGGAGTGATCAGGAAAGGCCTCTCTAGGGAGATGAAATCTGAATTGAGATATGGAGGACTAAAGAACCAGCCATTTAATGAGCCAAGGGGAGGGGATTGCAAGGACAAAGGTCCTGAGGTGGAGTAGAAATTAAATGTATTCAGGTCACTGAGAAAGACCTATAGGACAGGGTTGACCTGACCTATGGGACAGGGTGTAGAGGTAAGATGGGGACCAGAGTGGGAATTGGGGAGATGGGAATGGTATGGGATGAACTTTTGAAGTCGTCAGGGCCTTTGTGAGCACCAGGTCCTAGAAAGGGATATGAGAATGGGAAGCCGTCGCTGGATTGAGAGCTGAGAAGAGACATGATTGGAATTACATTTTTAAAAGATTTGTTTATCTGTATTGGGGAACATGAAATGAATTGGATCACACAATGTGGAAGTGGAAGTATAGAAGGCTATCACTGGCAAGAAATGATGGTGACATGACCGAGGATGGTAGCCGTAGACACGGAGAAGTGGAGGATTAGGTCTCCATGTTGGAGGCGGACACCAGAAGAAAGGTTGCTCAGCTAAGCTGATGAGGTCTTGAGACTGAGTGGTCATGGGAGCACCCCACTTTCTGATTCTGGACATTTGATGGTGGCAGATGTGACATTCACTGGGATGGAAAGGACTGATGATGGACCAAGGGTTCCTCCACAGACAAAGAGTGTACCTGCTTTGTACACTGGAAAGGTCAGTGTCCAGTGAGGAGATCTGAGGTCCTGGGATGAAGAAGAAATACCTTCCACTGAGGGGGAGAAAGAACCACAGTACGATAGCAGGAGAATAATCAGCTTACCTTTGCGAGATGAGGTTGTATACTTTAATATCTGTATCTTGTCTTATTTGTTCTTCACTCTAATATTGCGCTAGCATTGATTATTTCAATTTAAGAGAAGGAGAAAATGAGACTTGCAGGAATGAACTGACTTTTCATGGTCACTCAGTTGGTGATACTAGTTATTGTCAACATGCATTGAAAACTAACTTTGTACTGAGCACTGGTTCTACATATGCTGGGTCTTCATAATCAATTAAGGTAGATATTATTTTTACCCCGTTTTTCAGAGGGGAAACTGAGGCATAGAATGCTTAAATAATTTGTTCAAGGTTATTATAACTATCAGAATGTAACTATTTTTTTTATTATTATTACTACTTTATTTCTTGGCTATGCTGGGTCTTTGTTGTGGCACGCGGGCTTTCCCTAGTTATGGTGTGAGAGGGCTTCTCAGTGCGGTGCATAGACTTCTCTAGTTGTGTGGGCTCTAGAGCATGGGCTTAGTAGTTGTGTTCAAGGGCTTAGTTGCCCCATGGCATGTGGAATCTTCCCAGACCAGGGATAAAACCTGTGTTCCCTGCATTGGAAGGTGGGTTCTCAACTACTAGACCACTAGAGAAACCTCAGAATATTATTTATCTCTAAATAACAAAACTAAGTTTCAAGTCTGGCTCCCTATTTGTGTTGTAAACCACCATGCTCTTCTAGGTATGATTGAATTAGGGCTCTGAATCTCACAACCTCTTTACTATTCTGAGATGTTTCCTTGGTACTACTTTCGATGATTACTCTTCTCCTGTGATTTTGTGTATCTAGGCCATCTGCAGGTTTGCTTTAGATAGCTAGATGACTGTTCCTCAAATATTTTCCTGCAAAGACTATGTAGCATCATGATGTAATATCTGAAAAGAACTCTTTTGTTGAAGGGACATACCTGTTAATCCTATCAAAATTAAAAACAGAAAAGAAAACCTATGAACTAATTTGGTCTATATTTTTTGATTGACCAGAAACCATTTTTTTTGTTGTTGTTGTTCTGACTTTAAAATTAATATATGCATCTTGGAATGGGACTTCTCATTTTCTTGAAAGTCCTAGGGCCAAGTAGGAGGAAGGCATGTAGACATTATATTAGTTTCATTTTCCTGTCTCTTAAAAGATGGTCCATGCACATAACAAAGATGAAAGAATTAGGCCACAGACAGTTCCCACGTATTTCTTGATAAGGTTCTGTGGGTGATCATCTTGGCAGCATATTGAATGTACTTCCTATCACATTTCTTATTTGAAGTCAGATAGGAGAGTGATTACTCCAACCTTTTTTATGCGTATATATCTGATCAAGCTCTGTGACTGCAAATGTGACTGTGATGATGAACATGCATTCTGGCACTTCACAGCCTTCCAGAAAGTGGTTCTGTTCCTGAGTAGGGTTGAAATAACCACAGGCAATTTTTTTTTTTTTTGCTGTTGGTTAGTTGAGTAAGCATGGCGTTAGATCCTCATTCTGCTCATTCTGAAAATGTTCTATTGGTTTCTCGTACCTAGTTGGTGGTGAACAGCTGCCTCACCAGGGTGTTTGTTCTGAAGTTGAAGTCAGATGATTTCTCCATTTCAGCCCCCATTCAATCAGGTAGCCAGGATGAGAGAGGCAAAATGCTTACCTCATGAAAAGTACTGCACGAAGCTGCTTCCTGTTTTAGCCAAAATATGCTCCTCCATTAGGTTTGGGAAACATTATATTCTGTTTCTGCCATGTATTGTCACACGAAAAGCTCTGATGAGGCCTACGGTAAAGAAACATGTTTGGTTTTGCTGAACATGGTCCTTCTTAAACTATCTACCATCATCTATGCTGACAATCATTCGTGTGAATCATGCCCCAGCCAGATCATTCTTTAGCCTATTAAAGGTGTGTTGAGGGACTTCCTTCCCTGGTGGTCCAGTGGTTAAGAATCCACCCAGCATTTGCAGGGGACATGGGCTTGATCCTGGGTCAGGGAACTAAAATCCCACATGCCACTGAGCAACTGGGCCGGTACGTTGCAGCTGGAGAGTCTGTGCACCCCAACAGTGATCCTGCAGGCTGCAACTATGACCCAGCCACAGTATGACTACAGCCAAATAAATAAACATTTTTAAAAGAAACAATGTGTTGGAATCAAACTCCTTAAAATAAAGCACTAAAAGAAAAAAAATAATGACTAGGGTAGATTGTTTCCAGTCAGATAGCCTGAAGCTCATGAACTGACTTCAGTTCAGTTCAGTCGCTCAGTCGTGTCTGACTCTTTGCGACCCCATGAATCGCAGCACGCTAGACCTCCCTGTCCATCACCAACTCCCAGAGTTTACTCAAACTCATGTCCGTCTAGTCAGTGATGCCATCCAGCCATCTCATCCTCTGTCTTCCCCTTCTCCTCCTGCCCCCAGTCCCTCCTAGCATCAGGGTCTTTTCTGATGAGTCAACTCTTAGGCACTTAGTCTATTAGAAATTCTGTAATTTGGGGCAAACATACTTAAATTCCTTCAGTTCTTTCATTTGTAAAATGGGAAAATGAATATTTTCTCAATAGTTGATTGTGATTTGTTTATTTATTAGTGAATGTATTCATTAAATATTTACTGAATATCTTCTCCATGCCAAGTATTGTACCAGGGGCTGGGGATTCAGGAGCTAGCCACCTATATTAGTCAGAGTTCTCTAGAGAAATAGACTTGGTAGGATAGATAGACAGATATAGAATAAATCATAGATATATATTATAAGTAATTGGCTAATGTATTAATAGTTATGGAGGTTGAAATATGCCAACTGCAAGCTGGAGACCCAGGAAAGCTGTGGTATAACTCAACCCAAGTTCAAAAACCTGAAAATATGAAATTATGAGGCAGGGGAAGATCATGTCTCCCCTCAGGCATGAAGGGCCAGATTGTTCCTTTTTTTGCCCTTTTGGGCCCTCAAGGGATTGGATGATGCCCACCACATTGAGGAGGGCAAATTGCTTTACTGAATCCATGGATTTGAATGCTAATTTCATCTGGAAACACCCTCACAGACACATGTAGAAATAATATTTGCAAAATATATGAGCACCCCTTGAATTAGCCAAGATGACATGTAAAGTTAACCATTGCACCAAACCACTTGGAGTTGAATTGTTTACTCACAAGAAGTCCCTGATCGACCTTTGCCCTCATACCTTCCCGAGGTGTCAGTTTCCAGTCCTATTTTTTGGTGTTACATAGCAAGAGAGATTCACCAGCAAGGCTGGTCTGTGGCAGACCAGGACAGATGTTCTTCTGAACTTCCAAGCAGAAAGGAGTATAACTCACAGCCTGGATGGGTAATGTAATATGTGCCAAGATGAAGACAAGGTATTTGTCAAGGCTTCTCCTACAAACGTTTTAAAAACACTATTCTGACGTCTACCCTTTGTACTGTTTTTTTTTTTAATCTTGTAGTATTCAATCTTTGTTCTTTCATTTGAGAAATTTATTTTTAAAAATTGACGTATGAAAGAGTTTCCTTTGCAGATGAATATATTACTAAGGAGAAAGGGGAAGAAGTGGAAACGGCAGGTTCACTTGTGTCCTGTGTTATTACTGGTCCCAAGATGGAGAAGATGACTGGTCCCCTCACCTCCTCCTTCCCTCCTGATGCCCTCCTAGACTTAAAGGGAGACCTTTTAAAAGAGATCACCCTTGAGGAAAGCACTAAATCAGCCATACAGTCAATATAAGGCCTTGGTAGCTAGACAGAGGGCTTATTGATCATCATGCTTCTGCTTGTGGTTCACTGACTCCTTGCTTACCTTTTTAAGAGGTTGGTCCAATAAACTCGTCAATACTCATGACATGTCCTGTTCAGAGCTTCTGGCTCACAGATCCAGGGCAACTTGTAATGCTTGGAAATGGGGTGGGTACAAGAATTAAAGACAAAAACAAACCTACATCTTCATCTGTGTGATTACTCAAATGGAGAGCAAGAGGATTAAAACAGTAAATGGGAATTCAGTGAGAATGGAAAAGCTAACAACTTGTTGGCCTTTTGTTGTGTATTGCTCCCAAATAGGGTTTCTCAAACTCCATACAATTGACATTTGGGGCATAATTCTTGGTGTGTGGGTGTTGTTCTGTAGATTGTACAATGTTTAGCATAATCCCTGTTCTCTGCCCACTCAATACCAGTAGCAACTGTTTCCAGGCATTGTCAAATGTTCCCAGGGGACAGGGACAAAATCATCCACTTTCTATTAGGGGTTACAAGCAGATATAATGCAGAAGCTGGCTCAATTTATGCTATTTTCTTAATATTAATACCTTTTAAAAACATTTTGGCTGTGCTGGGTCTTCACTGCAGTGCACAGGCTCTTCATTGTGGTGGATGGGGTTTTCTCTAGATGTGGGCTTCTCCTTGTGGTGCATGGGCCTCTCTAGTTGTAGGACACAGGCTTTTCTTGTTGCGGAATGCTGGCTTTAGAGCACACAGTTTCAATCGTTGCAGTGTACAGGCTTTGTTGCCCCAGGGCATGTTGGATCTTAGTTCCCCAACCAGGAATCAAACCAGTGTCCCCTGCAATGTAAGGTGAATTCTTGACTACTGGACCACCAAGGGAATCCTAAATATTAATACCTTTCAGAAAGAATTAAAAACTGTGAATATTAAAGGATATAGCAGTTAAAAATTTAGTATGTAAAGATCTACTTATAGATCCTTATAGTAGCTGTATAGTATTTATAATAGCTGTATGGTATTCCATTGTTGCATCTGTTTATGTACCTGTCTTACTCAGGCTGTTGCATTGAATCCCCATACACTGGTAGCTTAAACAACATTTATTTCTCGCAGTTCTAGAGGCTAGAAAGTCCTAGAACAGGGTGGCAGACCAAGGTCAGTTTCTTGGGGAAGACCCTTTTCCTGGCTTACAGAGGATGCTGTCTCTTTCTTGTATCCTTTTGTGGCAGAAAGCAGAGATAGAAGGAAGCAAGCTTTCATTTGTTTCTTTTTATAAGGGCACTAGTCCTGAAGATGAGGCCCTGTTTATTTAACTTATATGCAGAGTACATCATGTGAAACACTGGGCTGGATGAAGCATAAGCTGGAATCAAGATTGCTGGGAGAAATATCAATAACCTCAGATATGCAGATGACACCACCCTTTTGACAGAAGGAACTAGAGAACCTCTTGATAAAGGTGAAAGAGGGGAGTGAAAAAACTGGCTTAAAACTCAACATTCAGAAATCAAAGATCATGACATCCAGTCCCATTACTTGATGGCAAAGAGATGGAGAAATGATGGAAACAGTGATGGACTTTATTTTCTTGGGTTCCAAAATCACTTCAGGTGGGGACTGCAGCTATGAAATTAAGACACTTGCTCTTTGGAAGAAAAGCCATGGCAAACCCAGACAGCATATTAAAAAGCAAAGACATCACTTTGCCAAAGGTCCATGTAGTCAAAGCTATGGTTTTTCCAGTAGTCGTGTATGGATGTGAGAGTTGGACCATAAAGAAAGCTGAGTGTTGAAGGATTGATGCTTTTGAACTATGGTGTTGGAGAAGACTCTTGAGTGTCCCTTGGATAGCAAGGAGATCCAACCAGTCCATCCTAAAGTAAATCAGTCCTGAATATTTATTGGAAGGACTGATGCTGAAGCTGAAGCTCCAGTACTTTGGCCACCTGATGCAAAGAGCAGACTCATTGGAAAAGACTGATTCTGGGAAAGATCGAAGGGATGAGGAGAAGGGGATCACAGAGTATGAGATGCTTGGATGGCATCACTGACTCGATGGACATGAGTTTGAGCAAGCTCCAGGATTTGGTGATGGACAGGGAAGACTGGTGTGCTGCAGTCCATGGGGTTGCAAAGAGTCAGACACGATCAAATGACTAAACAACAACAACTCCTTTGCTATTTCAGAATGTTTCAGTGCATGTCCTTGCATATATCCCTGTATACAAGCTCATGATAAAATTTCTATTATTTCTTTATTATAGATTTTGAGCATTTACATTGCTCTTTAAAGAAACTATATCCTTTGTACTGGATAGAATATTTTGAGAGAGTACCTACAAGTTTTTACGAACATTCTGTACTATAAAGTTTTGATTTTTGCCCACGGAGAGGTGAAAATATTCTCTTTATTTGCATACTTGCTTTTAATAAAGTTGAACAGATATTCAAATCTTTTCTAGACATTTGTGTGTGCTATGAAGAAGCCTGCTCATGATCTTTATCCATTTTCTATTGGGTTGTTAGTTTTCTTTCTTATTGAATTATATGAGCTCTATGTATATTAAGGAAACTATACTACTTGTATGTCATCTATGTTGTAGGGTTTTTTTTTTTTTTTGCTGTTTGTCACTTGTCATGATATCCTCTAGATAAGTCTTTTTAATGGTCTGTTTTTTAGAGGTTTAAAAATCGAGATGGTTCTTGGAGGTTACTCTGATTATGTTGATGATGCTGCTGGAAGTTAGATTTCGGAAGAAGCTTCTGCTTGTTTACAAGGGGATGGTGTAATACTTCTTGAGGACCTGATTTTTGCCACTGTGAGTCATTCACATTACTGGAAAAACTGAATGACCACTGGACATCATTGGCACATTTCCCGTAATTCTCCAAGGAGTTGAGGGCATTCAAGAGAGAATGTTCCTCATTCCCTCTGTAACCAGTCATTACTGGTTTTGTCTCTGTGTGAAAAATTAAGGAAAAACCCAAAGCAAGAAAGGTTGCCTGAGTTATTTTGAGTTTATGGAAAATAGTGCTCATCACTGGAAACAGGAATGTTGGAAGGAAGATCCAGAAGACTTACTGGGGAGGTCAGTGCCTTCAGCCATCATGATTTGGTTTGCAAGTCACATAGTGAAGTGTTTAAAGTATCTGAGCCCAAGATGACAGGACTTCCATTCATCAGGCAGAAATACTGATAGAAGAACTTGACTTCAGCCTGTACCAGTGGAGAAAAAGTTCATACATAATCACCGAGCTAAGAGGGTTGCATGGTTTTATTCTGATCCAAATTTTATAAGACAAGGCATGAAAACAAGCCCCTCACTATGGATTTTGAGGACGGACTGTTCATTTGCTGACAGATTCACCATTAGGAATAACATCAGAGATACAGGGAAGGGAAGACCACATTTCTTCCAAGGCCACTACCAAAATAGACAGTCCTAGCAGAGTGCATCTATGCCATCAGGCGTCCTACCAATTGACCAAAAGGCCATTTTTTTTTTTTTTTAAGGGAAAAGGTGGTAATGTGTTTACTGGTCTAAAAGGGACATTTGCCTCTCGGTGCTATGATTCCTGGCTGGCTGTTTGTGCTAAGAAATAGAATTCAGTGTATTGTACCATTGTTGGCTTTTGTGGCTTAACCAGAGATTAAAAATTCTGCATTAGTGCAGGTAGAGAGACCAGCTCACCCTGTTTGCCCAGAACTGTCCTCGCTTTAGTACCTCCAGGGTCCTCAGACACCCCTCGATGCCAGGCAAGCTAGGAAAATTGGTCATGCTCTACGTTGGTCTTATCCAGCTTATTACTTGTCTGCGCTGTGCTAAGTTGCTTCAGTCAGGTCTGACTCTTTGCGACCCCATGAACTGTAGCTGGCCAGACACCTCTGTCCCTGGGATTCTCCAGGCAAGAATACTGGATTGGGTTGCCATACCCTCCTCCATGGGGATCTTCCTGACCCAGGGATCAAATCCATGTCTCCTATATCTCCTGCATTGGCAGGCGGATTCTTTACCACTAGCACCACCTGGAAAAGCACATTATTATTTCTCTAGTTCTCATATTCTACAGAGAAATTTAAAAAGACAAAATGTATTTATATTTCAGAGGAAACTATGGTCATAGTTCTTGATATGAGAGATACTGGAATTAGATGTGCCAGACCATATTCTTAGGAAGAGAGAAAATCTTTGTGGTCACTTCTAGTTCTGTAATTCCCTGACTCTTTAACACAGCTTCTATCTTCTTGGGAAAGTTAGGTGAGCCATAAGGAAAATAATCTTCATTGGCATTTACTGATGCTATTACCAGGCACCATGGTAAATTCTTTCAATTTAGTCTCATGACAGCCTTAGATATAAAAAGCTACTGTAGTTATAATTTATAAGTATTAAAAGTCTAGAGAGGTTATGTCACGTCTTAAGTTATGCAGGTGGAAATGGTGATGACAAGATTTGAATTCAGGTCTGTGTGTCTCACACTCATTCTGTCTTCCGTTATTCACAAATAGTTCTGAGCAATCATTTCTGCTCTCTCTGATGTGTGGTTATCAGTACTGCCTGTAATATGATCCCTGGAGACCAGAGAAATAGTAACATTAACACATGCACTTTCAGAACTTATTTTACATTTCAACACACTTTTACTTCTATTTTCTAGTGTCATCATCCTGAGCATGCTGGGAAGTTGTTCATGTTCATCTTCATCTCTATGTGGATGAGTATGGTCCACAGTCGATGAACACACAAAGAATTAGTAGCAAAATTGGACTCACAGCTACAACTCATGATCCTAAATCCTTCTACGCACCAAGTCCATTCTGCAGAGATGAAGGGATTCTGTAATTTTCCTGGTTGCTATCAAAGGCCTTCCAGAATGCTGCGGAAATCAGTCCAACTATATTTCCCTCACTTCTTGTCTCCTCCACTAGATTATAAGATCTGAGAAGGCTGGTTCAAGTGTCTTAACTCATTTGTTTATCTCCAGAATCTGACAGATAGATTCTCAAATAACACTTGATAGATAAAAGAATATCCTTCTCTTCATTCAGGCGGTAGTTCCCATTCCCAATTCCCCTGCCATGTTTACTTGGCACCATATATTTTTTCACACTATTTCCTCTGCCTGGAATTCATATTTTCTTCCCTCATTTCTATATGATCTTAAAAGTATGGCTCAAATTCCACCGCCTTCAGGGAGCCATCCTAGGCATCTCAGCTGCACATGTTCTCTCCTTTATGCCCAACATCTGCCTCTAGCACCCCCTGTTTTGTTGAGCTTATATCTGTCTCTGTTTTCTTATGGTGATTTATAACTTGTGTGAGCAAAAGGAAGCAGTGAGGACTGTGGCTAACTACGGGATAGCTGTTCCACCTAAAAGTGCAAAACTGCTCAATTTTAGTCCATTAGATTTTCCAGATTTCTTTTAAATGAAAACTGAATTTGAGTCTTAAATCTTGGTGATTCTTTCAGACTTTTAATGACACGTGCATGCTAGGTTGTGTCAGTCAGGTCCAACTGTTTTGTGACCCCGCAGACTGTAGCCCACCAGCCTTCTCTGTCCAATGGATTCCCCAGGCAAAAATACCAGAGCTGGTTGCCACGGTCTCCTCTAGGGGATCTTCCCAATCCGATCGACCCGCATCTCCTGTGGCTCCTGCATTGCATGTGGATTCTTTACCACTGTGTCACAGGGGAAGCCCCTTTTATTGACAAAGTGCAGGCCAAATTTGAGCCCAAATTGGCCAGTGTTCTGATAGCAACCATTCAATGAATACAGTAGATATATTATTGTCTGTGAAATCATATTTTAGTTATTATTTTATGTGCCTTAATGATTACAAGCCACTTGCATGATTTTCTATGAGTCCTGTGAAAACCAGGTAGGACCCTGCTATTCCTATTTTACAGAGAAGGAAACTGAAGCTCAGGATTGTTGAGCAATTTACTTAAGGTCACACAGCAAGAAAGTGGCAGAACCTGGAAACATCCTCTAGTCTTGACACCCCCAGCCCTTTCTGTCAGTGCTGCTGCCTTATCCCTCTCCTCTTGGACATGTGAGGGTAAACACCTGTCTCTTCATTGTCATCCTCCGAGCAGTGTCTTATATATAAGAATTGCCCAATGCATGTTTGTTTGTATGAAAGGAAGAAAAATATATAGCCTGGTGGCTCAGTGGTAAAGAATCAGCCTGCAAATGCAGGAGACATGGGTTTGATCCCTTGGTCAGGATTATCCCCTGGAGGAGGAAATGGCAACCCACTCCAGTATTCTTGCCTGGAAAATCCCAAGGACAGAGGAGCCTCATGGGCTATCCATGAGGCCCAGGGGGTCACAAAAAAGAGTTGCACTCGACTTAGTGACTGAACCATAACAACAATACTTAGAGGTAGAAAAACAGCCAACATGGATTATGTTTCCTTTTTTATTTCAATGGACCAGTTGCATTATAATTTTCATGACGGCTTTCTGGGATGTAGTGATTCACAATCAGAAACTCAAACTACCCCATTTCTTGGTGAAAATTCTTTTAACTCTCATTATTTCCATGGAAGTATTCTGTATTCAAAAGTGTTTCTGTAAATATGTATCAATTAACTGTGCCAAGCCTTCTTTATAAAACATTTGAACATGTATGTATGTGTATGCTTGTGCAAGAGAGGGAGCAGTCTGGATTCCAGGGTATGTTTAGTGTTACGGAGTTAGGGAATCAAAAGAGATGAATAAGTTAGTGTTCTCTATATTCTAGAAGTTCATATTTCATCAAAGTTTCTAATAGGTAGCAAGGAGAAAATAGTATCATTTTAAAGAAAGACTGGGAGAGAAGTAGATCTTAATGAATCAAGAAGAATCTATTTGATTTCAACTCAGCCCAGATATAACAGCCTCTGTCTTCAAAAGCTTTACTACCTAGTTGGGAGACTAAATTTTATACACATTCACATGGATACACACACTCATATTCAAACTCTCCAATTTTTACACTCAACCAGAAGTATCTTTACTTACTTTTATCTCTAAGTAATTTAGGGCTAAATCATTAATTTTTGTCCTGTATCATTTTTTAGACACAACTGAATATTTTCAAACTATGTAATTTTTGACACCTAGATAGTTTTTCTTCTTTTCAGCCAGTCATTCTCTAACCTTGTTGTTGTTCAGTTGCTCAGTTATATCTGACTCTTCACAGCCCCATGGACTGCATCAATGCCAGGCTTTCCTGTCCTTCACGATCTCCCAGAGTTGCTCAAACTCATGTCCATTGAGTCAGTGATGCTATCCAACCATCTCATCCTCTGTCACCCCCTTCTCCTCCTCCCTCAATCTTTCCCAGCATTAGAGACTTTTCCAATGAGTTGGCTCTTCATATCAGGTGGCCAAAATATTGGAGTTTCAGCTTCAGCATCAGTCCAGAATATTCACAGTTGATTTCCTTTAAGATTGACTGGTTTGATCTCCTTGTTGTCCAGGGGACTCTCAAGAGTCTTCTCCAGCAGCATAGTTCAAAAGCATCAATTCTTTAGCACTCAGCCTTCTTTATGATTCAACTTTCACATCCATCCATAACTACTGGAAAAACCATAGCTTTGACTATATGGATCTTTGTTGGGAAAGTAATGTCTCAGCTTTTTAAACGCTGTCTAGGTTGATCATAGCTTTTCTTCCAAGGAGCAGGCGTCTTTTAATTTCATGGTTGTAGTCACCATCTGCAGTGATTTTGGAGCCCAAGAAAATAAAGTCCATCGTTGTTTCCATTGTTTCTCCATCCATTTGCCATGAAGTGATGGGACCACATACCATGATCTTAGGTTTTTAAATGTTGAGTTTTAAACCAGCTTTCACTTTCTCTAACCTAATTTGTGTTTTTTCCTATTTAGCTACTCTGAAAAGAACACAAGTTGCCATATTTTCATGTAAGAAAATCTCCTTGGTACTTTGATTTGCATGATGCCAGGAGCTGTTGTTTCTAGTCTCAATTGAATTAAAATTAGCCTGCTTTCAGGAGATGCTCCTATAGTGTATTGTGAGCCCCCTACTCCCCAAACAGTTTCTTTTCCCCTCCCTGGGGGCCAGGAGAACTTCATTTTTTATAGTTTTTGGGCTCTCTAAAGGAGCTTCAGATGAACTGAATGTCTCTTCATTTTGTATAGCCCCTGCAAGTAAACTCTCGAATCATGAGTCCATGTCATGGTCTACCAAGTTCTCGGCTTCCTGAAAGAGCCCATAGTCTCTACTTTCTTGGGCATCAGCCCATACCTCAGGAAGAGTCCAGCAATGATCTTTGCAGGCTCTTCCATTTATAGACAGGAGTGAGATGTGGATCTGGTAGTCCAAATGTGATGCCTTCACTTGGAATCGGAAGAGGAGGGCTTGCAATATGTCACAAGGGCTTGTAGTCTCATAGCTGTTGTTCTCTAATAAGAGGTAGCCCTGCTGCATGAGGGTTTCCCTGATAGCTTGTTGGTAAAGAATCCACCTGCAATGTGGGAGACCTGGGTTCACTCCCTGGGTTGGGAAGATCCCCCAGAGAAGGGAAAGTCTACCCACTCCAGTATTCTGGTCTGGAGAATTCCATGGACTGTATAGTCCACGGGGTCACAAAGAGTCACACAGCTGAGCGACTTTCACTTTCTGCTGCATGACTTGCATGCACCCTGCCCATAGCCTCCTATGGGGCCAACTCAATGGGATTGTCTCTGTGAGATTTTGAAAAGATTTTTGTTATTATTTTATCCAATAAGAGTTGAAGGAAAATGTTAAAAAAAACTGTGGATCCAAGGTAACATCGGCCTTTGAGATTTACCTCTTTGCTATAGTTATTTCAAAAGTCACATAAAAATCCACAAAACAGTTTTCAAAATTGTCGACATCAAGAGAGTATTTGAGGTCACAGGCTTTCAGGCCAGGTACTGGCTTTCAGCACAATAGTATTTGACCAGGGAACAAGGGCAAGATAATAGATTTCACATGACATTCGCTAGGGCAACCAGAAGCATTTAGTAATTTATATGTGCTGTGCTCCGTCGCTTAAGTCATGTCCAGCTCTTTGAGACCTTATGGACTGCAGCCCACCAGGCTCCTCTGTCCATGGAATTCTCCAGGCGAGAATACCGGAGTGGGTTGCCATTGCCTTCTCCAGGGGAACTTCCTGACCCAAGGATCAAACCCTCATCTTCTGCATCTCCTGCATTGCGGGCTGATTCTTTACCAGCGAGCCACAGGGGAAGTCCCAGGAATTGATATATTCAGGCAAAATAAAAATAATTTGCTACTTTAATGTGTTTTGTTAGAGCAATGTTTGGTGTGGTATGTTTTCTTATCACAAGGAAAAGGTATTTGATTTTGATAAAATATGTGACACTTTTGGTTTTGATTCCAAGAAGACAAAAAGCAAACAAGGAAAAAAAGCAGGATAATCTTTGTTGTTGTTGTTTAGTCACTGAGTCGTGTCCGACTCTTTGCAATCCCACGGACTATAGCCCACCAGGCTCCTCTGTCCATGGGATTTTCCAGGCAAGAACACTGGGTTTTCATTTCCTTCTCCAGGGGATCTTCCCAACTGAGGGATTGAACCTGTGTGTCCTGCATTGGCAGATGGACTGTTTACCACTGAGCCACCAGGGAAGGCCAAAGCAATCTTTACTTCCCAACAAAATCCTAAAAACGATGCCCATTGGAGTAATGATTCTCCTTCAATTGTCTGCTTTCTCATTCATTGATGAGGGGCACAGATGCCTCTTCCCTTTCCTTTTCCAAGTCCCCTTGCCAAGCTTCTCCCATCACTATAGGAGCAAAGAGGAAGGGGTAATGTGCAAAGGGTCCATGCATACTTCTCTGCTTCTCAATGGTGTGACTCTGGGCAATTTTATTTTTTGTCTTCTCTGAGACTTTCTCACTAATCAAATGAGACTAACAATACCTACTGCCCAGATTGTGATGATTGAAAGAATCAAAATTCCTTTTTCTCCTGCCCCACCTGGGGTAGACCCACGGCTTCATTTTAGGTTTCCTCAACCTTCCCTTGCCACCACCTGCATTTCTTGGCATCCCCTTCCCAGAGCCCTTTCCCGTCGTCTTACATCACAGAGCATCTCTGGATGGCCTCTCTTTGCCAACAATGACCACAGCTTCCATAAACATGGTACAGAGGGGACCCCCCCCCCCCCCCCATCTAGAAATTCTTATGTGGGCTTACCTGGAGAAAACTTGAATTGCAAAGTGTCTTGGTTATTCTGTACCTGAAGTCAAGGTGGAAGGTTAAGTCAGTGACCAACCCCTGAAAGGAGGTGTGAGATAATGAGTGAAAATACAGGCTCTAAAGTTGCTGCTAGGGTTTGGACTCACCTCCACTGAGGCTCTAACAAATAATTCTAGTTGCGATTCTTACCTTTTCCTGTCCCTGGCCTTTGCCTTACATTTTCATCTCTTGGAGAGTCTTCCCCATCCCATTTGTATATATCCTTAAAGTTCTAGTTCAGTCTCACCTCCTTCATGAAGTCTTCTTTGATTTATTTTTATTTACATGCTTTATTGTTCATTCCATGAATATGGCAAAGAACACCCAGTATTTCGTATTATGTTATGTGTGTGCTCCAGCCTCCACAATCGTGAGAAACAAATGTCTGTTGTCCAGAATTATTAGCAGCATCCTCTTCACTCTCAGAAGTATGAAATACCTTGGTGAGGGTGGTAAGTTATATGTTCACCTGAAACTGGAGGCAGCCCTCTTCACATTTTGTTCATTTTGTTTCGTTTTTTTTCCCATTATAAAGCATCTCCTGTAATTATTTCTTGGTTTTAGTTTGACTTAAGGTAAAATTATATTCCTCATGAATGTAAGCATAAACATTGGATATTTATGTACTGTATTAATTTTTTTTAATCCCACTCTATTCTTGCCTCAATTTCTTCCCCCTTGGCAGCCACAAATATGTTCTCTGTGAGTCAGTTTTTGTTTTGCTGTTGCAGTTGTTTACTTGCTAAGTAGTTTCCTACTCTTTGTGACCCCATGGACTGTAGGCTTCCCTGTCCTTCACTATCTCCCGGAGTTTGCTCAGACTCATGTCCACTGAGTCTGTGATGCTCTCCAGCCGTCTCATCCTCTGTCACCTCTTTCTCCTCTTGCCTTCCATCTTTCCCAACACTGGAGTCTTGTCCAATGAGTTGGCTTTTTGTATCAGGTAGCCAATTTATGTTTTGTAGATAGGTTCATTGTGTCATATTTTATATTCCATATATAAGTGATATCAAATGATATTCATCTCTTTCTGACTTACTTCGCTTAGTATGATGATCTCTAGTTGCAGGCATGATGCTGTATATGACATTACTGCATTCTTTTTTATGATTAAATAGTACTCCACTGTACATAGTACCATATCTTCTGTGTCATTGATATCTAGCTTTATGACACTAACAGCTCCTTAAAAACAATAGATTGCTTTATTTTTCATCTCACTTTATTCCCAGCCTCTAGCTCAGTGCCTGACATATAGTGGGTGCCCAATAAGTAGCTATTAAATGAAACTTCTTTGCTAAAAAGAGCCCCCTGTGGCTATTTAAATGTAAATTAGTTAAAATTTAAACTTTTATTAATCACACTAGTGACATTTCATGTTCTGGACAGCTACACGTGGCTATTCCATAGTGGACAGTACAATTATAGAAGTTCCTTATTCACAGAAAGCTATATTGATCAGTTCCACCTTGAATGTTTGCAGAAGCAGGAAATACAATGTCTGTATCCTGTTCATATCCAATAAGGGCAATGGTTAGAGTTTTCTTAAAAGAGAATCTCAGGAGATGCTATCCAGCTTGACCTGAGGATCCCTGGAGAACCTTTTATGTGAGCAAAAGAAATCTGAACAAGAATCAGCAAAGAATTCTAGGTGGATTTTTCACTCACTTGTTTTCATTCAATAGATAGTTGTTATATATTACACTGGCTACATGTAAGGGGAGAATATTAATTAAAAATTTTTTTATTGAACTATAGTTGATTTACAATGTTGTAAGAAATGCAAAAAGGCAAAATGACTGTCTGAGGAGGCCTTACAAATAGCTGTGAAAAGAAGGGAAGGGAAAAGCAAAGGAGAAAAGGAAAGATATTCCCATTTGAATGCAGAGTTCCAAAGAATAGCCAGGAGAGATAAGAAAGTCTTCCTCAGCGATCAATGCAAAGAAATAGAGGAAAAAAAACAGAATGGGAAAGACTAGAGATCTCTTCAAGAAAATTAGAGCTAGGGAACATTTCATGCAAAGATTGGTTCGATAAAGGACAGAAATGGTATGGACCTAACAGAAGCAGAAGATATTAAGAAGAGGTGGCAAGAACAGAAGAACTGCACAAAAAAGATCTTCACGACCCAGATAATCACAAGGGTAGAGCCAGATACCCTGGAATGTGAAGTCAGGTGGGCCTTAGAAAGCATCACTACTAACAAAGCTAGTGGAGGTGATGGAATTCCAGTTGAGCTATTTCAAATTCTGAAAGATGATGCTGTGAAAGTGCTGCACTCAATATGCCAGCAAATTTGGAAAACTCAGCAGTGGCCACAGGACTGGAAAAGGTCAGTTTTCATTCCAATCCCAAAGAAAGGCAATCCCCAAAATGCTCAAACTACCACACAATTGCACTCATCTCACACGCTAGTAAAGTAATGCTCAAAATTCTCTAAGCCAGGCTTCAGCAAGACGTGAACTGTTAACTTCCAGATGTTCAAGCTGGTTTTAGAAAAGGCAGAGGAACCAGAGATCAAATTGCCAATATCTGCTGGATCATCAAAAAAGCAAGAGAGTTCCAGGAAAACATCTATTTCTGCTTTATTGACTATGCCAAAGCCTTTGACTGTGTGGATCACAATAAACTGTGGAAAATTCTGAAAGAGATGGGAATACCAGACCACCTGACCCACCTCTTGAGAAACCTGTATGCAGGTCAGGAAGCAACAGTTAGAACTGGACGTGGACCAGCAGACTGTTTCCAAATAGGAAAAGAAGTAAGTCAAGGCTGTATATTGTTACCCTGCTTATTTAACTTATATGTAGAGTACATCATGAGAAACGCTGGGCTGGAAGAAGCACAAACTGGAATCAAGATTGCTGGGAGAAATATCAATAACCTCAGATATGCAAATGACACCACCCTTATGGCAGAAAGTGAAGAGGAACTAAAAAGCCTCTTGATGCAAGTGAAAGAGGAGAGTGAAAAAGTTGCTTAAAGCTCAACATTCAGAAAACTAAGATCATGGCATTTCGTCCCATCACTTCATGGGAAATAGATGGGGACAGTGGAAGCAGTGTCAGACTTTATTTTTTTGGGCTCCAAAATCACTGTAGATGGTGATTGCAGCCATGAAATTAAAAGACACTTACTCCTTGGAAGGAAAGTTATGACCAACCTAGATAGCATATTAAAAAGCAGACAACTGTTGGATCTTTGCCAACAAAGATCCGTCTAGTCAAGGCTATAGTTTTTCCAGTGGTCATGTATGGATGTGAGAGTTGGACTGTGAAGAAAGCTGAGCACAGAAGAATTGATGCTTTTGAACTGTGGTGTTGGAGAAGACTCTTCAGAACCCCTTGGACTGCAAGGAGATCCAACCAGTCCATCCTAAAGGAGATCAGCCCTCGGTGTTCATTGGAGGGACTAATGCTAAAGCTGAAACTCCAATACTTTGGCCACCTGATGCAAAGAGTTGACTCATTGGAAAAGACCCTGATGCTGGGAGGCATTGGGGGCAGGAGGAGAAGGGGACAACAGAGGATGAGATGGCTGGATGGCATCACCGACTCAATGAACATGAGTTTGAGTAAACTCCGGAGTTGGTGATGGACAGGGAGGCCTGGTGTGCTGGGATTCATGGGGTCGCAAAGAGTCGGACACGACTGAGGGACTGAACTGAATGGAATAATAGTTTCAGGTATGTTGCAAAGTATGTGTGTGTATATATATATATATATATATATATATATATATATATGCATGTATATGTATTGCAAAGTATGCATATACACAGACACACACACATTCTTTTTAATGTTCTTTCCCATTATGGTTTATCACAGAATATTGAATATATAAAAATTTAGAGTGGCAATGCAGGTCTATGATACAAAATACAGACTGTGAAGTCAGGAAGACCTGTGTTCAAATATTGATTGTGCTGCTCATTCATGTGTATGGCACTGGGCAAGATTCTGAGCATCTCTGAACATTAATTTCTCCCTATGACAAATGGAGATTGAAGTACTACTTAACTGATAGGATTATTGTGAGGATTAAATGAGATAAATGTGAGATGCTTTTATTAATAGTAACTTTATTATGACTCTCTTAATATTTATTCTTGTTTGGTATTGGTATTAGCATTCTGTATTTTATTTGTCTATTCTTCCAAAATGCTGATAAAAATATACAAAAATTTTCTCTTTCAAAATAAATCAGGTTGCCAAGTTCTTGTAGTCCCATTAAACTCCAGTTGATAACATTTGAAGACAGACTTGCTCAAGACTCTAAGGGTTTTTGTTTGTTGTTGTTGTTGTTTTGCCACCAACCTTCTTGCCTCGATTATCCCACCTGCAAAGTGAAACAGAGCTATTGAGAGTTTTCAGAAGGGTGAAGGAGCTTTGCCTGACTGATAGCTTCTAACCAATGCAGGATCTAATTATATACCCAGGAGACTCTAGGTGGACTCAAGGAGTTATTTTTTCATGAAGACTCTGAGCAAGATGGTAGGCTGCTATTAAGGCTGCCTTTAAAACTATAGTACATTGAAATCAAGCTTGTCATTCAGCCTTTGAACTTTTACTGTGAATCAATCATGTGCAAGGCCTTCTGCTAGGAATTGTAGATTCCAAAATAATGAAGACATGAGCTCTGTCTTTAAGGAGGTCACAGTCTAATCAGGATGGAGAGTGATCCTAGAAGTCTTGTCGGAGGCTATACCACTAGGTCAGTGCTGGATAAACAGAAGGAAGTAGGTGGAGAAGGAGACAGTTGCAGAAGCAAGAGTGCCATGCACATATACATGGAGGAGAGAGTGAGTGAGAGGGTGACAGTAGGCAGGCGGTGATGGAAGATGGAGCTATATACATATGAAAGGGTCAGATTGTGGAAGACTTTTTAAGCCAATCAAAGGAATTTGGACTGAGAGCCATGGAGAGCCAGTGATGGATTTTTGCGGTGAGTGACACAATCAGACAAAATCTCATTTCAGAAAGATCACTCTTTCTTGCAATAGAATCCATTGGAAGAAGAGAAGAACTGAGTCAGAGAAAACTGATGGGAGGCTGATATAGTGATCCAGATTAGGACATGATACAGGCTTGGGCTAAGGTGACGGTGCGTGCGTGCTAGGTCGCTTCATGTCTGACTCTTTGCGACCCCATGGACTGTAGCCCCCCAGGCTTCTCTGTCTCTGTCCATGGGATTCTCCGGGCAAGAATACTGGAGTGGGTTGCCATTTCCTTCTCCAAGGTGACAGTAGGAAAAAGATATAGAATTAAGAGATATTTACAGTCAGGGCGAGTAGGTTTTATTAAGCCATTGTGCTTCCCAAGTGTGCTAGTGGTAAAGAATCCTCCTGCCAATGCAGGAGACATAAGAGGTGTGAGATCGATCCCTGGGTTGGGAAGATCCCCTGGAGCAGGACATGGCAACCCACTCCCGTATTCTTGCCTGGAGAGTCCCATGCACAGAGGAACTTGGGGAGCTACAGTCCATAGGGTTGCAAAGAGACAGACATGGTTGAAGTGACTTAACACGCATGGATAAGTTGAGTGAGGGAGCTGGGAGTCAATCATTACTTCCAGCTTTCTGGCCTGGGCAAAATGTGTGGATAGCATTCCATCTGTTAGAAGTTCAGGGAAGGAGGAGGCAGGAAGAGGATGAGTTAAGCTTTAGACTTGGGGTGCATGTAGGACAACCAGGTAGGGATGTGTACCAAGCAGATAGTAGGTAATACGTGTTGGGAGATCAGAGTAAGGGGCGGGACTGCCACTAGCATCATGGAGGCTGAAACCATGAGAGTACTGTTGTTGTTCAGTCACTAAGTTGTCTCTGACTCTTTGCAACCCCATGGACTGCAGCACACCAGGCTTCCCTGTCCTTCATTATTTCCTTGAGTTTACTCAAACTCATTTCCATTGAGTCAGTGATGCCATCCAACCATCTCATCCACTGTTGCCCCCTTCTCCTCCTGCCCTCAGTCTTTCCCAGCATCAGGATATTTTCCAACACCCTGGACTGAATGGAAATATTGGACTGAATTTATTTCTTAAAATGAAATTTGAAACAGTGGAATAAGTAAATAATGGAAAGAAGTTATCCTTGTGACAAGCGGATGGAAGAGAGAACCAGCTATGGGAAGGGCCTTGTTTTCTTTCTCTGTGAATATGTGAAATACACATATATATTTCACCTAGTGAGGACTCACTGACCTAGTTGGGTTAAAATGAAGATGGGAAAATACTTTGGAAAGCCACAGACATTATGCAGCTCAAGATCAGTAGATTTTAAAAGATACTGTATTTTGCTTTCTTTGTAGCCAAGCTAATTTGTAGCATGTAGAGTCTCAGTTCAGTTGAGTTCAGTCGCTCAGTCGTGGCCGACTTTTTTCGACCCCATGGACTGCAGCATGCCAGGCTTCCTTGCTCACCACCAACTTCCAGAGTTTACTCAAACTCATGTGCATTGAGTCAGTGATGCCATCTAACCATCTCATCCTCTGTTGTCCCCTTTTCCTCCTGCCTTCAATCTTTCCCAGCATCAGGGTCTTTCCAAATGAGTCAGTTCTTCGCATCAGGTGGCCAGAGTATTGGAGTTTCAGCTTCAGCATCAGTCCTTCCAATGAATATTAAGGACTGATCTCCTTTAGGATGGACTGGTTGGATCTCCTTGCAGCCCAAGGGACTCTCAAGAGTCTTCTCCAGCACCACAGTTCAAAAGCATCAATTCTTCAGCACTCAGCTTTCTTTATAGTCCAACTCTCACATCCATACATGACTACTGGAAAAACCATAGCCTTGACTAGATGGACCTTTGTTGGCAAAGTGATATCTTTGCTTTTTAATATGCTGTCTAGGTTGATCATAACTTTTCTTCCAAGGAGCAAGCGTCTTTTAATTTCATCACTGCAGTCATCATCTGTGGTGATTTTGGAGCCCCCCAAAATAAAGTCTGTCACTGTTTTCACTGTTTCCTCATCTATTTGCCATGAAGTGATGGGACCAGGTGCCATGATCTTAGTTTTCTGAATGTTGAGCTTTAAGTCAACTTTTTCACTCTCCTCTTTCACTTACATCAAATGGCTCTTTAGTTCTTCATGTTCTGCCATAAGGGTGGTGTCATCTGCTTATCTGAAGTAATTGATATTTCTCCTGGCAATCTTGATTCCAGCTTGTGCTTCTTCCAGCCCAGCGTTTCTCATGATGCACTCTGCATATAAGTTAAATAAGCAGGGTGACAATATACAGCCTTGACATACTCCTTTTCCTATTTGGAACCAGTCTGTTTTCCATGTCTAGTTCTAACTGTTGCTGCCTGACTTGCATACAGATTTCTCAGGAGGCAGGTAAGGTTGTCTGGTCTTCCCATCTCTTTAAGAATTTTCCAGTTTGCTGTGATCCACACAGTTGAAGGTTTTGGCATAGTCAATAAAGCAGAAATAGATGTGCAGTAGATGTAGGGTCTCAGGGAGCGTATAATCTGAAGGCCAAGTCACCAAAACTAGTTTTAAAGAGCGAGAAAGAAGGTTGGTTTCCTGCCTCAGTGAAGACATCAACATTAACAAGGCCACAAAAAGTGAAAATAATTTTCTCAGAATTGCTGACCTAATGCATGACTGGGCCCATTGTTCTCAGTTTTTGAGACCCTTAATCCTGATACATTCAACTGTCTTTTGGATAGCTCCTGGCAAGATGCTCAAAAACAGTAGTAAATTTTAGTGTAAAATATGATCCTTTTCTCAATCTTGTATCTAGGAAGTACTGTTACACATCTCTGCTCACCCAGTGTAGTCCTAATTGCCATAGTCCTCCCACCTCACAAATGCCAGGCTGGTGTCAGAATGGATAGAGCATTCACAGGAAGATTCTCTCCATCAACCCTGTTCTGACAGCACCACAGAGCCTATTGCATATTTTACCTTTGCTGTAAGCTGAGCTCCTCTTCACATGAATAGGACGTAAGTGCATGCCAGGCGTCTATGTTATACAATGGAGACCACCACTGCGTTTCAGAGAGGAGAATTCAGCCTTAAATGATGGGGCCAGAAGTCACACTTGGAGTTTCCAATTGTTCTTTCAGTCCCCCCCAAAGCTTGCAGCTTTCATGAGAAGCTTTTTCCAAAAGCAAGCTATGCTAACATTTTTTTTTTTAAAACTTAACAAAAATGTCCTTTGGCAACTCAAAGGCACATGAAAAGCAAGAATGTAAAAAAGTAAGGATCCTTCAGTGGGTGTTCCAGGCTTGATTTCTGACACCATGAATTTAATGCTTATCCAGGTTGTCCTTGGAAGAATCAGTAGTTTAAGAACTGAGTTGCTGGCTGGTTCCCAGGCTGAGTCTCCTTCTTAGCATCACAGGTGGTGAAGAGGGAACTATTATTAAAGTCAAAGTGTACCTCTTGGTCCAGAAGTAACAACAATGATGAAAAATTAAGAGTCTCCTTCTATAATAAGCCCTGTGCTGGTGCTTTATAACCTGTGATGCAGGTGTTATTATTCTTACTATTTTACAGATGGGGAAGACGAGGCACAGGGAGAGTGCTTGCTCAGGTTCACACATTTAATCAGTGGACTTGAACCCAGGTCCACCTGACTCCACAGCCTGTTGTCCTACCCTCATTTTATGCTAGAAAAGAGAAGTGTGATGCAGAGCAGAGCATGATTTTACCCTGATACAAGTATCATTACTCTAGGTTTCTTTCTATTACTGTTTGCATGGAATACCATTTTCCATCCCCTCCCTTTCAGTCTGTTTGTGTCTCTAGATCGGAGGTGAGTCTCTTGTAGGCAGCATATACACAGAACTTGATTTTATATCCATTCAGCTAGTCTGTGTCTTCTGATTGGAGCATTTATTCTGTTTATGAATAAGGTAATTATCAGTATGCATGCTCTTATTACCATTTTGTTAATTGTTTTGGATTTGTTTTTTGTAAGTCTCTTTTTTCCCCTTTCTTTGTCTTTTGTTCTCGTGTGATATGATGTCTATCTTTAATGTTATGTTTGGATTCCATTTTTTGTATGTGTGTGTGTATCAACATGGCCTTCCTTGATGGCTCAGTGGAAGAATCTGCCTGTCAACGCAGGAGACATGGGTTCAGTCCGTGGTCCAGGAAGATCCTCTGGAGAAAGGAATGGCAACCCACTCCAGTATTCTTGCCTGGGAAGCCCCATGGACAGAGGAACCTGGTGAGCTATAGTCCATGGGGTCACAAAGAGTTCAACATGACTTCGAGACTGAGCAACAACAATAGCAACATATCTATTAGAGATTTGTTTGTGTTTGTGTATTATAGATTTTTGTATAGCAGTATATAGAAATACATGATTATTTTAAGTTTCTGATATCTTAATTTCAAATTCATTTTAAAAGCCCTGAATTTGTACTCTCCTTATAACTACTGTTTTTTTCTCTTTTATTGAAATATAGTTAATTTACAATGTTGTGTTAATTTCAAGTATAAAAGTGATTTAGTTAAGCACACACATGCACACACATATTCTTTTTCAGGTTCTTTTCCATTGTAGGTTATTACATGATATTGAGTAAAAGGATACATGAACCCCAGTGTTCGTTGCAGCACTGTTTATAATTGTCAGGACACGGAAGCGATGTAAATGGCCATCAAAAGGGGACTGGATAAAAAGATGTAGTACATATATACAATGGAATATTACTCAGCCATAAAAAGAATGAAATAATGCCATTTGTAGCAAGAAGGGTAGACCTAGAGACTGTCATACTGAGTGACATAAATCAGAGAAAGACAAATGTCATGATATCACTTATATGTGGAACCTAAAAAAAAATGATACAAATGAACTTATTTGAACAAAGCAGAAATAGACTCACAGACTTAGAAAACAAACTTATGGTTTCCAAACTTATGGTTTCTGACATAGTTGGGTGTGGGGTCTGGGTGTCCCAAAGCTTGCATTTGTCTACTAGTGGGCAAGGCCAGGGACCAGCTGGTCCCAGGGTAGGGTCTGCTTGCTATAAGTGGGATGGTTCCACAGCTGTGGGACTGTGGTTTTCTTGCCTTTGATGTCTGCTTCCTGGTGAGTGAGGCTGGTCTAGAGACTAGTGCAGGCTTCCTGGAGGGCATGGCTGTTGCTTGCCCACTGATGGGTGAGAGTCTTGGCCCTCTGGTGGGCAGGACCATATCTAGGGGCATGTCTTGAGATGACTGTGGGCTCAAAAAGTCTTTAGGCAGCCTCTTCACTCAGGGGTGGGGCTGTGTCCCCACCCAGTATTTTGTTTGGCCTGAGGCATCCCAGCATAGGCTTTTGAGTGGGGCCTAGTTTTGGCTCTAGTGAGCCAATGGTACCTCCGGCACTGGCCTCTTTAAATGGCCTCAGCTCCAGGCTTGGTGAGAGAGTTGTGGGTGTTGTTTCCAAGGTAGCCTGATTGAACTGAAGACATCAACAGATAGATAGGCAGGCAGGGGAGCTGAACACCAAGTCAGCTCTCTAGGCCGACAGTTGAGGGCAACACGCAGAGAACGGAATATTTCTGCCACCCAGACAAGCATTCCTGTTCTTGCTTTTTATGTTGGTGACTGTGGATGAGACAGGGCAGTAGCTAGAAGTCTGCCAGAACAGGTGATATCGCCCAGTATAGCAGGAGCTGTAGGAACAATAAGGCTGGCTTCACTCTGGAGAGAGTCACTGTTAAAGAGACAGATGTGAGTCATGACTGTTCTGAGTCATTTCAGGGAACCCAAAATATGAGGTACTGACTTGAGTGGGGGCTGGGGCACTGGAGAGTTTGCTCCAGGAAACCCCTTTATCTTGTTTAGCACAGACTCTCCAGATTGGCTTTTGTGTTCCTTAAACCTACCACCCTGTTCCCATCTCATTGCTGTGCCACAACTCTGCCCAGAACTCTACCTAGAGAACAGAACTTCTTCTTGGTCTTCCTGTCTTAGTTTTGAGGTCACCCCTTTAGGAAGGCACCTTCTCATCAAATCAGCAGCATTTTCTCAGTGCCCATGCCCAAGTCACCTCAGCCATATAACCCTGCTTTCTCTACCCACAGCACTGAAATTATTAATACTCTTCCATTTGTTTGTTTACCTATGTTTAGTATCTCCCCTCCTTCATTGGGATGTAGGTTCCATTTCTTCAGGGACTTTGTCTACTTCCCTCAAGGCTGTCCTCTAGCACACAGAACCATGCCTCATTTAGTAAATGCTCAAGACGTTCTACTTGAATTAATGGATGAATGAATCAATGAATAGAATATAGAGGTGCTGTTTTCAAGCTTACAACCTTTTAGTGCAACCAAGCCCTCAATGGGCTTCCCTGGCGGCTCAGTCAGTAAAGAATCTGCCTGCAATGTGGGAGACCCAGGTTCAATCCCTGGGTTGGGAAGATCCCCGGGAGGAGGGCATGGCAGCCCACTTCAGTATTCTTACCTGGAAAATGGAGAATTCCATGGACAGAGGAGCCTGGTGGGCTACAGTCCATGGGATCACAGTCGAACATGACTGAGTGACTAAGCATAAGCCTTCAATGGCCGGAGGAAATCTGTGTTCCCAAATGGGGAAGGGCAGGACTATCAGAAGCCGAATGAGAGGACGAAGAGAGTAATCAGGTATGCCACCTTTCATGGGCTAAGGTAATTGCATATGTCACCTAGCTGCTGTGGGTGAAGGAATGTAGGTATAGGTTATATAGGCAGTAAGTGTGGAGAGCAGAGGTGTGCACTCAGGTGCTCTAGTGATTTTCACTTAAAAAAAAAATTTATTTATTTATTTATTTGGCTGCTCTGGGTCTTAGTTGTGGCATGGAATTCTTAGTTGCAGCATGTGGGATCTAGTTCCCTGACCAGGGATCAGATCTGGGCCCCCTGCATTGGGAGTACAGAATCTTAGCCACTGCACCACCAGGGAAATCCCTCCACTGCTTTTTCCATGTAAACTGAGAGTTTGGGACAGAGGGCTAAGTAGAATTCTAAGTATTCTGTTATTGATCCTACTTTGCAAATTGAACACAGAAAGTATTGGTAATTGGTGTAAAGTCACAGCTAAAAAAGTAGGAATAAGCTCCAAAATCCATATTCCTAATCACTGGAATATAATGGCATCTTTCATACCATGTTAAGGGGCTTCCAAGGAGGTGTGACAGTCAATCTAGGACTATCAAGATGTGAGGGGGGCGTGGGAAGGGGCCTTCTAAACCAAGCAGATCTGTCTGAGCTATAGCCTGCCATGGCCTTCCTTCCTGTCTCCTGACATTCTTACTGATCTGCCTGAAATCTATATAGTCTTGGAATTGTTGCTGCTTCTGATTTCTGGGTAAATGACAGAGTGGTGACTGGAGTAAACAGGTTTCATGCAGGCTTAGCTTCTCTTTGAATCATTCTCTTTGCTGTCTCTGAGATAGGTTCATGGGGGTCCTAAGTGTAGTCTGAAACATGCAGAGCCAGGAGGTCTAGCTTAGAGGTTCTGACCTACAAAGGGTGGAGACAGTACCCACCGTGTGGGTGCTGTGTCACTGGACCCATTTGCATGTGTAACAATTAAATAGCCTCCCAGCAGCCAGGCTGCCAGCGGGCTCACACCCCATTGCAGTATAATCACATCTAATCTCATTGAGCTCTGCTCAAAATAGCCATAATTGGTGGTTTTATCCAAATCAATAAAGACAGCTTCTACATATTGATTATCATCCAGGGTATAAAATCATCATCAGTTACCTGGAAAAGAGAAGCAGGCTGCCAAGGGAAAAGGTCAGATATTCCATTTGAACAGGGGAGGGAAGAAGGGAGGGAGGAGGCGGAACCAGCGAATTTTAAGGCAATAGTATCAAATTACCTGAAAATGCACACAGTATATTCTTGTAATTTGCAACAACAGAGATCCCAGAAATAGGTCAGTCATTTAAGTGAGTCTTCAAATCTTTTCTCTGGATGATGCACTGAGTGAGCTTGCTCGTGTTAGCTTAAAGGAGCTGAGGCCAACCAAGGCAGGGAGAGCCACAGGGCTCCTTCCTTCTTGCATTTTACATTTCCAGTCAAACAGATGGCTCCACCCATTTTCTTGTATCCTATTAACAACCAACAGAGATTCTTGGTCACTGTCATCAGTGACAATGCGAAAAGTCATGAGGGGGAAGGTGACTAGACCAGTCCATCTGAACCCCAGGGGCAGAGGGTGGAGACGATCTCTGCCAAAATGAGTTGGAAGGCGTTTTTTGCAAAGGTCAAAGAAGAAGGAGCCTGCCCACTTCTAGAGGTTATATTTCTAACCACAGTATTTAAAATGAACTGGTTCTGTTATTTATTGTAAGACGGAGCTCATTATTCTATTCTTTTTTCTAGCAAATATTAAAAGAAAATTTGCTTTAAATGATTCAATATCATTCATGAAAAACACAGTGCAAAGAAGATAATCCATTCATAATCATTTTATTGCAACATATAAAAACTGGTCTTGAGTAATTGTTGAGTCCAGTGTCCTCTTCTGTTAAATGAAGACAGCAGTGATGTCATCTTCCACATAGGGCTTTTATATGGAATTTAAATATATATATATATATATAAAATAATAAGAAATAGATGGAAGTCAACAAATAACTATAAAATTTCCTTTCAAAAATTATTTATCTAAATTCTCTTAAAGTTTTTAATTCATATAACTATCATTTTTATACAGCTATGCTTATTATAGAAATATTATTGGTATCTCCTTTAATTCTCCCCACCTAGCTCTTTCTTCATAAATATGCCTGTTATAAGAGCTGTATAAAATTCTGGTAAATGGATATTTATTTCATTCATCTCCATTTGTGAGATATTATCTTTCTATGATAGATATTATTTCAGTGAATGTCTCAGGCACACAAAGTACTCTTCCTTTTGGATTATTTTCTCAATATAATGTGAAGTGGGATTTGGGGGTCAAAGGTATTGATTGTGTTACTGTAGGAACTATCAGTAGAAAGCTTAACCTGCAAGAAAACCATACAAATAATCCTATTCTGAGAACGATAGTCAAAGTCAAAGTTAGTTGAGTATTAGTTAGAAAATCAGTACAGTTTGCATCTTATAGGTGATTTGGAGAGGATATTTAAGAACAGACACATAAAGCAGTCAAACACTAAACTAATCATCTTCACCTACTTTGATGTTATGAGGAAAAATAGGCTAGTCAACATTATTCACGCATGTTCTAGGCTGGATGGCTGTACCCTGCCAGTGGAGGCTAGCTATACTGTACTAGAGGGACCAAGGTGTGAGAGAGGAGACGTGTAGTTTGTTCGAACAGAATATGGGGCTGGCTGACTCTCAATGAGGATTAATTGTGTCATGTCCTCTAATGATTCCCAGGTTTTTTTTTTTTTTTTTTTTATCTCTGAAAGTGGAGGATCCCGGCACTCAATTTGATGTGATGGTTACATGGGATTTCTGCCAGGTAAAGATTTGACTTCCCTTGCTCCTTTCAAGGAGGCAGGGAGAGGGGGCAGATTTTAACTGTCACCTGTCACATTTTATTTAACTTAATTATAGCAATTATAATTGTGCATGAACTCCTAGGGGATTTTTGGTTTACGAATAATGACTAAATTTTTAGCATTTTGGAATGTCAAATAATAAACAAAATAAAATTAGCAGAATAAATTAAGAGAATAAAATAGGATCACCAAAGGCTAATTTTTTTTTTTTTTGCCTTAGATTGTAAACTAAAGTGCTCCTAGATGGCCATACTTAACACAAGCCTAGAAAGTGAGTAGTTTTCCAAGTATATGGTAACGAAGAAATAGGACAGAGCAACAGTCGCTGAGCTGCTGGTACGGGGGCCAGGCGTTCTACCTTAGCTCCTGTCTCTCCGCTCTCTGTACATTTTCCCCTGGATTATGAGATCTACTACCATGACTTCAGTTCTCCTCTCTATGTAAGTGACTCTAGAGTCCCCATCCCCAGCTAAGACCTCTCTCAAGTTCCAGACTGGTAGGGACATGACTTAGCGACTGAACAACAACAACAATAAAGGAACGTCCATCTCCCTGGTTATGCAATTGGATATCCCTTGAGTGCCTGATGCTGGGAGGGATTGGGGGCAGGAGGAGAAGGGGACGACAGAGGATGAGATGGCTGGATGGCATCACCGACTTGATGGACATGAGTTTGAGTAAACTCTGGGAGTTGGTGATGGACAAGGAGGCCTGGCGTGCTGCAGTCCATGGGGTCGCAAAGAGTCGGACGCGACTGAGCGACTGAACTGAACTAAACTGAACTTAGTGCCTGTAATTCAACTAAACTTTTTGACCTCCTCCATATCTTATCTGCTAAAACATCATATTCCTAACTTCCTTCTAAGTGCTTCTCCTATGTCAGGTTCTTACAAATGGTTCCATCATCCACCCAGTCACCCAGTCAGACCAGGGATTTATCCTTCTCTCCTTCCTCCCTCTTATGTTCAAGACATCACCAATTTACCCAGTTTTATCTGCTCAGTGTCACTGTGATTCACCCCCTCCTCTCCATCTCTGTAATTTCTGCTCTGAGTTGCTTTCTAACTGTCTCTGCCCTGGGACAGGCTAATGATTTCAGTGGCCTCCCTGTTTCCAGCCTTGCTTCTCTTCAGTCTGTCTTTGTTTTGCTGTTAAAATTAATATTGAATAAACAAAGATTACCATGTAGCTTCCTTGCTTAAACCTTCTCAATGATTTAACATGAAATGCTAGGAGGTCAGTCCATAACATGCATATGTGTGTGTAAAGGACTGAATGAATATAAAAAACTGATAGAACTCCTTAACTCCCAGGACCCTTCATGAACTGCTTCTGTCTCCCTTTGTAGCCATATTTCCTGTCATCTCTAACCCACTGCTTTACATACTAGCTGTTTCACAAATATACCTCATTGCATCACTTCTCTGGGCAGGCCTGGAAAGCTTCTCCTCATTTTCTTCATTTGGATAATTTTTAGACTTCCTTTGGGATTCAGGTTATGTGTCACTTCCTCTGGCTCATCATAAATTTTCCTCAAACACTTTAATTATCCTACTATGTGCCAGGAACTGTGTTAAGTGCTGGGAACAAAATGGCAAACTAGATCAAGTCTGTCCTTGAGAAGAGAGAACAAACAGATAAGAAGATGGACATGAAAACAACTAAATATCATCCATTCATCGAAAGAAGTATGGTGAGGAATACAAGGAAATGGTGAACAAGAAGGAGGAGAAACACAAAATTGAGTTTATCTGCTCTACCTGTAGAAATTGAGGCATTGGTGGTTAAAAAAAAAAAAAAGCCTAAGGAAATGGGCCAATATGTGTAAAAACTTGGAAGTAGGAAACAAATTGGTGGGGTGATGTTATGGGTTGAATTGTGTCCCCCTAAATTCATACATTGAGGTCCTAGTCCCCAGCATACAGAATGTGACCAGATTTGGAAACAGGGTCTTTACGGAGGTGATAAATGGAGATTATTAGGGTCGACCTTAATCCGTATTGCCTGGAGTCCTTCTAAAATGAGGACATTTGGGCACAGACACAAAGAGAGGGATAACAGTGTGAAGACACAGGGAGAAGACCACCATCTGTAAGCCAAGGAGACTAGCCTGGAACAGATTCATCCCTCATGACCCTCAGAAGGAATCGGCACCTTGGTCTTGAAATTCTAGCCTCTGGAATTTGTAAGAGAATACATTTCAGTTGCTTAGGCATCTAGTCTGTAGTCCTTTATCACAGAGTCTTCAGTAAACTAATACACATGGTACTTTATTGGGGTTTGAAGATGGTAAGAATGGTTAGTGCTAAGAACAAATCATGAGAAGTCTTATAATGATACACTAAAGCTTCCTTTTCCAATTAAAGTTTGGAAATCTACTTTGTCAGTGATGAGAGCAGCAAAGACTATTAAGCAACTTAAGACTGAGTGTGAGAATGCATTCTGTTGGGCAGGCAGAGGAGGGGTCGGGGTGGTGAAGCATGGGGAATGGTTGACTACAAAGCAATTGTGGCAACAGTTCAGATGGGAGGGCCGAGAGCTTAGCCCAAGTCAGTGGCTGGGGTTTGCAGAAGATGGAACAGTATTTAAAAAAAAAAATTAGGAGGGAACATGGGCAGGACTCAGGAATTTGACCTGACGTGTGAGTGAATAGCACTGCCAAATGGCTTTGATTGCATTTGCCTTTATATTATAGAGGGCAAACTGAACTATGCCTGAAAGTACAAGTGAAAAAGACCAGAGAACTCCACTTCCTCCCAAAGAGTCTCCAACCCTGATTCAGACATTGTGGCTTGATCCTGACACTTCGAAGTCATAATCGTAATCCTTCAGTATTGAAAACAGTTGGAATTTATTATAATTAATGATGTATAAAGCCTACAAACAAATGAAACTGTTAAAAGAGGCTCCCAAGAGAATAATAAAACCTCATTGGACTTACTTCATTCCGAAGACAGCAAAGAACATTCTTTCTTCTTCCCTTTCTATCTTCATTCATCTTTTCCTTCTTTTCCTCTTTTCTCCTTTCAACAAATAATTCCTGAGCTCCAACTTCATGTGAGGTGCTACATTAAATGCTGGGCTACATAGAAAACAAACAAAGCTTTGTGTAACGAGTTTATGATTTACTGGAGAGAGATGTATAAACCCAGAATCACAGGCTAGTGGGTTAAGAGCTATAGGCATGCTGAACTGCTGGGCAATGCCTGCTCTGACTGAGGGTTTGGGAAAGACTTCCCACAGGTGGTGACTCTTGACCTAGATCTTGAAGGCAGCAGGGAAGGACTCAAAGTTCTGGAGAGTGGGAGAGTGTGGCTATCTTGGGGGAAATGCACACAGTTGTGTGACTGCTGAGTCAGGTCATCTCAGAGTAGACAGAAGCCAAGGGAAGAGGTTGGAAGGACAGCCTAGAGGTCTGAGCTTGCAAGCCTAACATTTTGTCTCCAAAATCACCAGTATGGACCGTGTATCAGAAAACTTTTTGGCCACACTGCTTGGCATGCAGGATATTGGTTCCCCAACCAGGGATCAAATCTGTGCTCCCTGCAGTAGATGAGCAGAGTCTTAACCAGTAGACGGCCAGGGAGTCCCAAACCTGTTTTTAAATTGAAATATAGTTGATTTACAATGTTGTGTTAGTTTCTGGTGTACCGCAAAATGATTCAGATATATATTCGTTCCCATTGTAATTTAAGATATTGAGTATAATTCCTGTGTTATGTAGTAGGTCCTTGTTGTTTATCTATTTTATATACAGTAGTTTGTATCTGCTAAACCTAAACCCCTAATTTATCCCTCTTAACCCTTTCCCTTTGGTAACGAGAAATTTGTTTTCTATGTCTGTGGGTCTGTTTCTGTTTGGTAAATAAGTTCATTTGTATCATATTTTAGATCACACATAATATCCTATGGTTCCACATAAGTAATATCCTATGATATTTGTCTTTCTCTGTCTGACTTACTTCACTTAAGTGTGATAGCTTTAGGCCCATCCATGTTGCTGCACATAGCATTATTTCATTCATTTTTATGGCCGAGTAATATTCCACTGTATATATGTACCACATATCCTGTATCCATTCATCTGTCAATTGACATTTAGGTTGCTTCCATGTCTAGGCTATTGTAAATAGTGCTGATGTGAACATTGGGGTGCATGTATCTTTTTGAATTAGAGTTTTTTTCTGGATGTACACCCAGGAGTAGGATTGCTGAATCAGAAAATTTTTGATTCCAGAAAGGAGAGAGGATTTTCCAGACACTCTTCTCAATCATTCAGCCTTCAAAATAATCCCAATAAGATTGTAGGCAAAGAAATGCATCTAAACTCAGAGAACTTCACTAGAGCAACAAATTCTAACCACAGTCCTGAAAAATTCTTAGGTCTCACTGTGGAAAACTGATCAATCTCCTTAGAGGCTCTGTTAACTTTTTTGTGAGGCAGCATTATATGGTGGAAAAGCTATAGAATTTGGATTCGAGTTGTTGCCCAGTGACTCACCTGCCTTGCCACCAGGATAAGTTTCTTTGTTTCCCTGAGCCTTCTTTGCTTCCTTAGAAGTCCTCATACCCTAGCCTTCAGTTCACCTCTCCTCAGGGAACCTGCAGCCACTGCTGGACTCAGGGTTCTGCAGTAAATGCACACACACAGTGAGAGAGAAAGAGAAGTGGACTCCAGTCTCTTCAGGGGTGGGTGCCAGGGCCACCAGCTGGAGTTACTATGAAAGCTTTGGGGGAAGCAGAGCATGGCTTCGGCCAGCTTCCTGGGTGAAGTAAAGCATTCAGCAAATCAAAGTGTCCAGTCTGCAGCCTTTGGCTCCAACAGGGCTGTTCTAGTCAGAAGGCAGCATCCAGGCCTGGAAAATCACAGCCTGGAGCAATCACAGGGCACCAATACAAGGAGGAAGCTTGCAGATGGTTGAGTCAAATGCTTGCTTTGCCTAGAGAGGAACCGGGCCTGGGAGAGTCTGGGGGCTCAGCTCATCAAGCATCAGTACCTTGTTAATTCCCATCCTTAGGAGCTTCATTAGTGGAAACCTAGTGTTGGGAAAAAATAAATCCTACTTAACCTGAGCAATTGGTGTGTTCCTTATACTTTGGTCATGGAAAACATAATTACAGTTAGTATTGTCAGGTAGACATTAGTATCGTCAGGCAGTATTGTCGCAAGAGTCGGACATGACTTAGAGACTAAACCACCTAAATCATCATCATTGTCAGGTAAGATACAGGAAACCCAGATAAGGTTGATTTCTGGTGAATGAGAATTTTTGTGTGTGTGTAAATAGGTCCCAGATATCATATGGGACATCCTACACTAAAGGTACTCAGTTTTTAAAAACAGAAATTCAAATTTAACTTGGCATCTTATTATTTTTATTTTTGCAGTGTCTAGCAGCCCTAATCATAGGGTCGTTTCAACATCCATCCTTACTCTGACTGCCAGCAAGCTTTAAGACATATGTCTCTTATTGCCTCCTGGCAGGACTTTATCTTTCCTCCCCATTTGTTTATATTCCCTTCACTGTCTTTGGGTTTCCCTTGTGGCTCAACTGGCAAAGAATCCCCCTGTAATGTGGGAGACCTGGATTCGAACCCTGGATTGGGAAGAGCCCCGGAGAAGGGAACGTCTACCCACTCCAGTATTCTGGCCTGGAGAGTGCCATGAACTGTATAGTCCATGTGGCAGCAAAGAGTCAGGACACGACTGAGTGACTTTAACTTTTCACTTTCTATATTTTTTAAAAAACCTAATTGTCATAAGTATCGCAGTAAGCCACATCAAAAACTTTGCTTGTATATGATTAAAAAAAATAACACAAGATCAGGTAATTATTAAGGGTCAGACTTTGTACTGGATCCTGCAGATGTTAATATGAATAATAACTACTATTCGAACTCAAAAACCTGAGTCAAGTAGAGGAAACAGTCATTTATGTAAGCAACCAGAACACAGAGACATGAATGATGAATGTGGCCCAAGGTCACACAGCTAGTTGGTAGCAGAACCAAGATGTATTTCATGAAGTTATATTTCAGGAAGGTGGATAGCCGGCGAATCTTTTGTATATATCTACCTAAATGCCTGCAGGACAGTGCATTGGACTCTGATTGTTTGGCTTTCCCAGCACTCATCCTTTTTCTGGAAGTAACCCTGCCCCAACTTGGGGGCAAAGTTTCTCGCCCCTTACTTAAATTTTGTTATAGGAATAGGAGTTGACACTTAGAGAACTTGTTTCTCCACAGTCTGAGTGATTCAGAGTATGGACACATGATCCAAGTCAGGCCAGAGGTCTTCCCCAGAATTTCCAAATTGGAACAAGAAAAAGGCAGTCCCTTTCTGGTGGCAATGATGCAAAAATAAGTATCATCCACATTGTGTGGAGGAAGCTTGGCTGAACACATACAGGTAATATGCAGTGCAGAGCCACAGAGGCAAATGATGAGAAAGCTCTTGCAACAAGTGAGTTTTTAATTTCAGCTATTTTTAAAAATTTTTATTTATTTATCTGGCTGGGTTGATGTTGCTGTTCAGGCTTTTCTCTAGTTGGGGTGAGCAGGGGGCTACTCTCTCGTTGCGATGCAGAGGCTTCCCATTGTGGTGCCTTCCCTTGTTACGGAGCATGGGCTCAAGCATTCAGGATTCAGGAGTTTCGACTTGCGGGCTCAGTAGTTATAGCTCCTGGGCTCTAGAGCACTTGCTCAGTTGCTGTGGCACACGGGCACAGTTGTCCCTCTGCGTGTGGGATCTTTCCAGCCCAGGGATTGAACTCTTGTCTCCTGCACTGGCAGGCGGATTCTTTACCACTGAGCTACCAGGGAAGCCCAATTTCAGCTATTCTTAAAGCTTAGCAGAAAGTCTGCTTCATCTATTCAGCCTAGAATAATTGTGTTTCTATTCTATTGTGTTTCTATTCTAGCCTAGAGTTGTGTTTCTGTCACTTGTAACCAAAAGGGCTTAAGCTAGTAGAGATGGTTTGAGTTGAATTGTGTTTTTATTTGTCAGTTGCTAGGTTATGTCTGACTCTGTGACCCTATGGACTGCAGCACACCAGGCTTCCCTGTCCTTCACTATCTCCTCAAGTTTTCTCAAATTCACGTCCATTGAGTCAGTGATGCTATCCAATCATCTCATCCTCTACCATCCTCTTCTCCTCTTGCCTTCTATCTTTCCCAGCATCAGGGTCTGGGTCAGCTCTTCATATTAGATGGCCAAAGTATTGGAGCTTCAACTTCAGCATCAGTCCTTTCAATGAATATTCAGGGTTGATTTCCTTTAGGATTGACTGGCTTGATCTCCTTGCAGTCCAAGGGACACTCAAAAGTCTTCTCCAACACCACAGTTTAAAAGCATCAGTTCTTGAGTTGAATACAGTTAGCATTTCTCTGACATCTAAACCATCAAGGGGCACCAGAGTCAGCTTTTTGGAATTCTGCGGCTTGGAGCACAGTTTATATACAAAGCTGTTGATTCTGCCTCCAAACAGTGAAGAAAAGCCCCTGCCCTTCTAAAGAGTCTGGAAAACCAGCGTTTTCTCAACTTACTTCCATAATGCCCTTAAAATACTTTTGCTTATAACAGGGCTCTACCAGAAAAATCAAACAGCACTGCGATGGGATGAATCTGAATAGCCACGCTGACCTCAAGATCTCCAAACTAGCTTCATGCTGCTGTTATAACTGCTTGAATTTTTTAAGTGGGGAAATTAAAACTCAAAGAGGAAAAGTAGGTTATTCAGATTTCATACATATTTGCCTATGTGTGTTCTCAAACCTACATCTTTTGCCAATTAGAGTAATGCATCTTTCCAGTGTGCTTCCTCTTAATGGCTGGTATCATTCATTGAGGATCCTCAGTGTGCAAAGAAAATATTGATTGTGATGAACATAAAAAGCAAAAAACCTTTCAGGCTGTATGGTTGTGTATTTAAATAGTCATTTGAGGGAGAAAAATTGGGAACATTGTTACAGTATAATATACATTTGAGCATCTCCATTTTGGTTACACATCACAATAATTTGTGAAACTTTTCAAAAAGAACAATTTTGGGTGTTTTCTCCACTCCCAACAAGATCTACTGAGTCACAATGTTTTGGAGGAGGGCATCAGGTTTTTTATATCTAAAAGATCTCCAAAGATAACTTGAAATGAACTGATCTAAGGACCAACATTTGGCATTACTAATGTATATTTTTGGTCTACATCATCAGTTGTTTTATTAACAACACTTAGGAAAAAATCTCTCTTGGGTGTATTGATATGAAACCAATGCAACTATTTATTCAACCAAGTAGATCTGCTATATAAGCAACATCATAGGTCATTCATTCAACAAATATTTACTACTTCCCTGCAAGTTGCTGGGTTCTGTGCTAGGTTCTTGGTATAAAGATCAGTCAGGTGGAAGCTCTGCCCTCCAGGAGACTGGAGAAGGAGATAATACATATTCAAATGAGGTTGAAATTTCAGAGGACCATGGGTGAACGTTCCAAGGAAGAGTTTGGAGGGAATTAGGCAGGGCTTTGTGGAAGAGTATTTGAACTGGACCCTGAAAGCCAGGTTGGATTTGAATCAACATGAGAGGAAGCTTAAGTCAAGCAGAAGAAAGACTATAAGCCTGGGAGCAGCCAGACAGTGGCAATAATGCTGATGACAGCTACAATAATAAAAACAGTCAGCAAATTTTGAGAGCTTGCCTTATGTGCCAATTACTTCTGTAAGTGCTTTACATAGTCGTCTCTTAATCTTCACAACAAAGCAATGAAGTAGGTGATTCTGTTATTCCCACTATACAGTTGAGAAAACTGAGTTCGTGGTAGATGTGATAACTTATCTAAGGTCACACATGTGTGTTCTTAGTCACTCATTTCTGTCTGACTCTTTGCGACCCTATGGACTGTAGTCCACCAGGCTCCTCTGTCCATGGGATTCTCCAAGCAAGAATACTGGATTGCATTATGTTGCCATTACCTTCTTCAGGGGATCTTCCCAACCCAGAGATTGAATCTACCTCTTCTGCATTGCAGGTGGATTCAGCCCATCTAAGGTCATGGCTAAGGTCAAATAAACTCAGTGAGAGGAAGAGGGCATTTCTATTTTGTTCTATATTTGCTTGTGGAATGAATGGATATTTTAACTCAATACCTTCATTTCACAGATAAGGAAACTGAGGTTCAGAGAGGTCAGTGGACCTGCCCAATGTCACCCAGCTGTTGGTGGCAGAGCCAGGATGGGAGTTATTTCAGTGTGTTTTGCACTATGCCACATGCACGGATGCACTAGGCATGCAGTGTGAGACTGAATGAGAGGAAAGGGCTAGGATAGCATTTCTTTCTATCATAAAAATTTGGAGGAAATGTGATATCTGAAAAGGTAGCTAAATCCAGAGCTGACCCTTTACCAAGATTTAGCTTTTAAATGCAGGAGAACCAATACAAGGAAGAGTGAGTGAAGCATAGTAGAGTAGAACCCCTTTTAGACAAATCTCCTTACCTTTGTGTTCTCATTTATAAAATGAGGGAATTAGATGGTTCTTCCATTTTGGCTATTCTGTGTGATCCCAGGAAGGGCCAGACATAGAGATCATGTCTATATATGTCTGTAGGTTTAATGGCCTGAAATATAGCTAGCAATGGATAATCGTGGTCTATGAAGCCTAGGTCTGGGGGCCACGGGGCAGCTGTTAGATGAACAAAGACCATAGCATTCTTTGGTTGAGGCCTGATTACGTGTATCACCTCGTGTGATGCTGAGAAAGTCACTCAGTCCATTTCATGGAAACCTCTTCGGCCTAATCAATTTCCTCCTTCCAAAAGAAGGGACTTAGCAAGAGAGAACGTCCCTTTCTGGGTTGTTAGAGTTGGAGCAAAGGCAGAGCAGATCTTGGATCAAGGCCACCCGGACTTTCTGCTTGTTGTCTGCCTCAGCCCAGACAGCATGCCCCACTTGACCCCAGGATTGAATGCTTTGTGCCTGTTAAGTGACAACACAGGTTCGCTTGCATTCCTTGTGGTGTACAGTATTTTTTTAAGTAAAATAAATAAAAAAAAAAACCATGGGATCTGAGGGTTGTTTGTAATTCATTTTGACTTATGTCACTGCACCTAATGCCGTAGGTAGCTGCTTCACCTCTTTAGCAGCCTGAGAAGAGCAGAGATTCTGGAAAACATTTTTCCCACACCGCAACAATGCTTACTCTCTGTATATAAACAGCATCCATCTCTGGAGAGCCACAGAGAGATCTTGAAAATATTTTTTCATTTCTCATTTTAAGAAGCCTATGAGCCCGATTAAAGAGGGTCTATTGCCAGGTAGAGAGTTTAGACAGCAAAGCAGACAATTAGCCTCCTGATTTCCTGAAAAGTTTTCCAGTCAGTAGTTCCACTGCCAAAGCCAGGTTTTACATGACTCAGGCACCAAAGGACAGCACTGATCTATTTAGTCCTTGTATCTTGAACACATTCTTAGCTCTCTAGTGAAATGCAAAGTCAAGAATTTCTTGCTTTCAAGTTCTTTTTTTTTTTTAAAATAAGTCAATATTGAGCATAATCATAGAAGACATTTATGAATATGGGAAAAGGAAGCAAGAAAGAAATCTCAGGTGTCAGGTTGGGATTGGAGATAGAGTAAATTCATAGCTTTGTTTTGAAATCTCTACCTACCTACCTATCAATAGATATAGAAATAGACATAGATGTATATAAATGTATTTATATACATGTGTGTTAATGTATGTGTATATGTGCACGTTTCTTACCTCTGTCTGCTAAAAGGGCTTAGAAACAATGCCATTTGGTAGCAATGAGCACACCAGGCTCTCATATCTTGCTTTTCAAATCGAGTTTTCCACTAAAAGGAGTCAAGGCCCCTTGGAAAAAAAGGTTGACTCCAGAGCTGGGGCAAGACAGATGTAACATGAGCTCCAAAGTTTTTGGCAACTGCAAGTAGGAAAGTGCTCAAAGAATATGGGGACAAGTCAAAAGGAAATTGGAATCAGGGGCTCCTGCTGACAAAATCTAGGACACTTTAAGAATTAAATGATTATAACAGGTTGCCTTCTGTTGTAGAAAATAGGAATTATTGAATCTATAGTGACGAGAGAGAGAAAAAGAGGGAGAGAAAAGAAAGTTCTTCCTTGTAGTAAAATGCTATCGTGTCATGTTAGTTGTTCAGTTGTGTCCGACTCTTTGCGACCCCGTGGACTGGAGCCCACCAGGCTCCTCTGTCCATGGAATTCTCTAGGCAAGAGTACTGGAGTGGGTAGCCATGCCCTTCTCCAGGGGATCTCGCCAACCCAGGGATTGAACCCAGGTCTCCTGCATTGCAGGCAGATTCTTTACTGTTTGAGCTACCCAGGAAGCCCCTTGTAGTAAAATGTCAACTAATAAATTATAAATGTAGTGGGGGTGAGGCATATAGAAAGTCCTTACCAGGGTGGTGACTGTTTCAAGTAGGAATTATTAATAAATTCCAAAGCAGGCGAGTGGAGGCTTATGGAAGTACAGGATATTGGTTACTTTGGAATACCTTACTATAAAATATTTATCAGTCACAAAGATAAATATGGCGACTCTAGAGTGAAAAAAACTGGCAGAAAGTGATCTGACCAGGTGACCAAGGTTTGGCATCATCTGAGGTTGGCCAGAGTGACATTATGTACCTCTCCGTGGAATGCAGTATGAGGAACAGAGCAATAAGTCTGTGCTATTTCTGCAAAAATACATGCTCTTGTTCTGGTCATGAGGAGACACTGGATGAACCCAGATTGAGCGACATCCTGTGGAATGAAAGGCTTGTCATCCTGTCGAGTTCAAGAAAGACTGGAAAAGATGGACGAACTCAAGAGACATAACAACTAAGTGCAGTGGCTGGAAGAACTAAACAGACATTTCTCCAAGGAAGACATACAGATGGCAAAAAAACACATGAAAAGATGCTCAACATCACTCATTATCAGAGAAATGCAAATCAAAACCACAATGAGGTACCATTACATGCCAGTCAGGATGGCTGCTATCCAAAAGTCTAGAAGCAATAAATGCTGGAGAGGGTGTGGAGAAAAGGGAACTCTTACACTGTTGGTGGGAATGCAAATTAGTACAGCCACTATGGAAAACAGTGTGGAGATTTCTTAAAAAACTGGAAATAGAACTGCCATATGACCCAGCAATCCCACTTCTGGGCATACACACCAAGGAAACCAGATCTGAAAGAGACACGTGCACCCCAATGTTCATCACAGCACTGTTTATAAGAGCCTGGACATGGAAGCAACCTAGATGCCCATCATCAGACGAATGGATAAGGAAGCTGTGGTACATATACACCATGGAATATTACTCAGCCATTAAAAAGAATTCATTTGAATCAGTTCTAATGAGATGGATGAAACTGGAGCCCATTATACAGAGTGAAGTAAGCCAGAAATATAAAGAACATTACAACATACTAACACATATATATGGAATTTAGAAAGATGGTAACGATAACCCTATATGCAAAACAGAAAAAGAGACTCAGATGTATAGAACAGACTTGTGCACTCTGGGAGAAGGCGAGGGTGGGATGTTTCAAGAGAACAGCATCGAAACATGTATATTATCTAAGGTGAAACAGATCACCAGCCCAGGTTGGGTGCATGAGACAAGTGCTCAGGCCTGGTGCACTGGGAAGACCCAGAGGGATCGGGTAGAGAGGGAGGTGGGAGGGGGGACCGGGATGGGGAATACATGTAAATCCATGGCTAATTCATTTCAATGTATGACAAAACCCACTGCAATGATGTAAAGTAATTAGCCTCCAACTAATAAAAATAAATGGAAAAAAAAAAAAGTGCAGTGGCTGATACTGAATTGGATTCTAGATCACAAAGTAAAAAATGGACATTGTTTAGAGCAACAGCTGAATGTGGCCTGTATATGGTGGTGCCATAATGAGGGAAAGGGTTTATGTCTGTTTTGGAGATACACACACTGATCTCAAGAGACAGAAAAAAGAACAAGAATAGTTAGCGTGCCTGTGTGTGGTTTGTGTGTGTGTGTTTATGTGTGTAGGGTGGGGACCAAAGATATAGCCCAAGGTTGACAACTGAGAAATCTGGGTGAAGAAGATATAAGCTCTCTTTGTACTGCTCTTGCAACACTTCTTTTTTATGTTTTTAGTTTTAAGTTTATTACCATACCTATTTTAATTTTTTAATTGAAGTATAGTATTATGTAAGTTACAGGTGCACAATATTCACAATTTTTAAAGGTTATACTCTATTTATAGTTATTATAAAATATGTCCTTGTATCCTTTTAAAAAATCTTTTGACTTCACTGCATAGGGTGCGGCATCTTATTTCTCAGACCAGGAATCGAAACTTCACCCCCTGCGCTGGAAGCAGTGTCTTAACCACTGCACCACCACTTTATTTTACACCTGATAGTTTGTACCTCTGACTCCCCTCCGCCTATACTGCCCCTCCCCCCTTTGCTCCCCCCTTGGTAATTACTACCATTAATAGAGTGTCTCTAGTTTTGTTATCTGCTGCTGCTTTTATTTATATTCACTAGTGTTCTATTTTTTAGATTTCACATATATGTGATATCATACAGAATTTTTCTTTCTCTAACCTAGTTCACTTAGTGTTAATGCCCTCCAGGTCCATCCACGTTGCTACAAATGGCAAAGTTTCATTCTTTTTAATGGCTGAGTAGTATTCCATTGTATGTAGACGCCACATCTTCTTTACACATTCGTCTGTTAATAAGCACTTTGTTTTCATATCTTGGCAATTATGAAAAGCTGCTATGAACATCGGGATTCATGTATCTTTTCAAATTACTGTTTTTGGTTTTTTTGGATACACACTCTGGAGTAGAATGGCTGGATCATATGGTCATTCTATTTTTAGTTTAGTTTGTTTTGTTTTTTTTTAGTTTTAGTTTTTTGAGAAACCTCCATACTGCTTCCCATGGTGTGCTTCTGCATCATTTCTAAACATGTAATGCTACTGAACAGTCAGAGCAAGTTTTGTGATTTCAAGTGAAAGTCAGTTTCAGTCTGAGGCATTTCTCATGCCCCCACGCCCTAATCTCAAATCTAATCTTGAAGAGAATCATTCTCTCCACACCAGGAATTTGTTTGTTTATTTATTCAACAAACATTTTCATGTACTTAGGACAAGGCACAAAGTATGGGTCTCGATGACAACAAAGGTAGAATTAAGCTATGGAGCTCAAAAGTAAGAGACCGTATTTCATTGAGAAGACAAGCAAGGTTTCATAAAAATGAGGTTTGAGAGAGGATAAAATACAGTCAGGGAGAACCAGGAGGAAGGCATTCAAAGCTGAGGGAGGAGACAGAGCAATGTCATATAGTTAAGGAAATAGGACGAGTGTTTGCAGCAGTACTGTTTGGATTCTAAGGGGCAGAAACCTATTAAACCTTCTCAAGAACAAAGAGACCTTATCATTGCCTACACATAGGAAGTATATAAGTAGTCTTGCTTCAGGTATAGTTCAAACCAGATACCTACAATATGCCATTGGGACCAGATTCATCATCTAGAGTGGCTCTGCTTCCCTCAGTTTTGACTTAATTCTCAAGTCATCTCTCCCTAGTACGAGTACTAGTTACTAGTAGTAACTACTAGTAGTAGTAACTACTAGTAACTAGTACTGGTTACAGTTGATAGGTTCAAGAACCTCAGTGGAAAAAAGAGTCTTTCTTTCCCAATCGTTTGGGAAATAATTAAACACAAATTATGCCCATTGGTGTAGCTTCAGTCACATGACTATTTCAGAATCAATCATGATACAACGAATGGAATACTCTTAATTGCCTGTTCTTGTCATTATTCTTTACTAGGGTGAGAGATAGGGTTAGCCCCCAAGAACCACAAAGACTGAGAGTTGAAGGGGAGCAGTCTCCCAAAGGAAAACTCAAGTGCTATAACCAGAAGAAGAGGCAATGGACTGGAGCAATCTTCACTCTGCTATTGAGTGTTTGGGGAGCACTGACTGGTCCAAAATGATTCTAACATGGGCCATGTTATTAATAAAAGAAGAATAGTAATTACAGTGGGAAGTCGTGTCCTGCTCTTTGAGACCCCATGAACTGCAGCACGCCAGGCTTCCCTGCCCTTCACTATCTCCCTGAGTTTGCTCCAACTCATATCCATTGAGTCAGTGATGCCATCCAACCATCTCATCCTCTGTTGCCCCCTTCTCCTCTTGCCCTCAATCTTTCCCAGCATGAGGGCCTATTCCAATGAGTCAAGCGATTGTTTGGAAGGTCTTAAATACTAGACTAAGACTATGGTTCCTTACTTAACGCATTAGAGCAGGGATTGGGAAGCTCTTTTCATAAAAAAGCAGATTGAAAATGTTTCAGGCTGTAAAGGTGATATGGTCTCTACTCATCTCTGCCATTGTAACATGAAAACAGCCATAGAAAATATATAGACAAAAGAGCATGTCTGTGTTCCAATAAAACTTTATTTATAAGAATAGGTGGTAGTCTGTATCTGGCCTATGGGCTGTAGTTTGCAGATACTTGGATAAAGGAAGTCATTGAAAGTTTTCAGCTTACAAATGATATCATCAGAATTATGTCTTGGGAAGATGCATCCACATCCCGGATGGAAAATGGATTGGAGGGAATAGACTGAAAGTAGGAATAAAAATTAGGAGACTGTTGCAATGGTCCAGATGTTTGTACTGTGAAGAAACCACAGCTTTTATAAGCCAAATGTACCTGGGAATTTGGCCTCACAAATTTCAGCTGGCTCACAGCTGGGTCTGTCTGTCCTTAGCTGACCTCGTTTCTCAACATCTTGCCAGTTCAGCCACCCCTGAAATCCTAGCCACCTCTGAAATCCTGTGTCGGAGTTTGTAAATCACCTTGGGAGCTTGATTATTCCTGTTCTTTGCTCTACAGTATTTTTGATTTTGAGGGCTAAGTCTGGACTGTTTGTATGAAAGGGCAAAATCAATAGCAAGAGAAAGTTTAATAAAAAAAATACATTCTCCATTGACTTTAATTAACTTGGCTTTAAGTTTACAACTCTGACAAGGATGGAAAATAGAAAAAAAAAACACCAAACTTATATCTTACCTTATACACCATGTTTTTTTAAGAATAAACTCTCAAATTAAAATTCATATGTATCAGCAATTTATTTGCCAGCAACAAGTGAAAGAAAGAGAATAAGAAAGATAAAAGCAATTCTCTAGTAGGATCTGACAGAACAGGCTGGCACTTCTGATGCTCATGGTAAATGACTGAGTGCCAGAATCAGGTCAATAATTTATTGATGTCAGAAAATCTTGCATTTTTCTCAGCTGCTCATGGCTTTGCTGTCTTCTCCAGTCTCATGACTCAAGACTCACAGTCTTTTAAGACCTGTCTCCTCATCCATTCAGCACGGCTGCTTTCTGCCTGAGGGCGGGGTTCTCTAGTGAGGAGCAATGACGTGGCTAGCTGTCTTCTGCCAGATGCCTGCAGAGAAAGCCCATGAATTTGCAGACAGTTCATATAACTGTGAGATTTTCCTAACATTTACAGTGACACATAACTATCTGTAGATACGTGTGCCAGTGTAGTACATAAGCGCACACACACGTATATGGGGTGCCACTTTAGTCCATAAACTCACGTGTACATTCAATTGTGGGCTTACCAGGTGGTTCAGTGGTAAAGAATCTCCCTGCCAAGCAGGAGATGTGGGTTCAATCCCTGGCTCAGGAAGATCCCCTGGAGAAGGAAATGGCAACCCACTCCAGTATTCTTGCCTGGGAAATTCCTTGGATAGATGAGCCTGGTGGGCTACAGTCCGTGGGGTCACAAAGAGTTGGACATGATTCAGTAACTGAACAACAACAGCAACATTCAGTTGCACAATAAGTATGTGAGTGGACATCCATTATCATGGGTATAGCATATCTAGACATAATAAAAAGAATATCACACAAATATATATATGCAAGTTATAATTTTCTATATGTGTATAGCATACTTAAACAGTAAAAATACACATAAGGCTAAGTGCATTTTAGACTAAAAATACGAACATGCCTGTTCATGTACTCCATATACATGCACAACACTTTGTATATTACCTATATGCTTTATATGATCTGGTCTCCAGTATTTCTCTGACCGTATTCCCTATAACATATTCTCCCTCCATCTTTACATTCTAAGATATTCCTTGCTGTTCCATAGCGTCTGATACATTGTCACCTCAAGGTCTTTGCAGTGGTTATAACTGGAAAATTCTACCCCACAGCTATCACATAGACTATTATCTCACTTCCTATGTCTTTGTTCAAACATCAGCTTCTCAATGAAATCTACACAGCACTCTATTATCCTGTTTAAAATTGCAAACCACCCATTCCAGCCACATTCTGATCTCAGTCTATTGTAGCACTTACCTTCTAAGATATCATTTAATTTATTTATTATGTTTACTCGTTAACATTGCCCCCACCAGCCTGGAATATAATTTCTAGAAGGGGCAAGGATATTTGTCTTGTGTGTTCACAGATATATTCCAAGCCTCTGGAACAGAGCCTGACTCATAGGAAACATTTGATTTATTTGTTGAATGAAAGAGTGAATATATAAATTCATATATGAATATGTTATAAATATTCATAAATCAACATGTATATATGTGCTTGTTGAACCATATCCATCTATAAAGAGTGGCAACATCCATCCCTATGGAAATATGCATTGTGGTGTAATCTGAATACAGGTGTGTGTGTGTGTAAATGTGTGTTTGTGTATATACACAAAGAAACACAGACATTGGTTATGGGCGTGTGTATGCATGTGCACCGAAAGTATTTGTTACTGTTAAGTGTGCTCAGCAAAATTCATACTAGGGTATGGAAAGGGTTGGATCTCAGTCACTCTCTGTGACTCCAGCTACAGGAACCTATCATTACAATCCATAGAAAGGTAAGTTCAGGGTGATAAGAACTTTTGGAAAAGAAACTTATTGCACACTGGAACACAGATTTTGGACTCCAAGAACCACGTTAGTTCACAGGACGTAAAGGTTATGCATTGACTCTGTCTTCTTTTACACTTGACAACTAACACAGAATTTCAACTTTGAAAACTTTGCCGTAAGGAGAGCTAGAGGAACAAGGCAGAATAACTTTTACTGCTTTAGATCTGGGCTCAAACATGTCTCTCTCTTTTAAGACTTCCATCGGTTTCAACCTGGGGAATATGAATGAGATGAGAAGTTTGAAGTCGGAAGCCTTGAGTTTTGGAGATTTGAAAAAGTAGAAAAAAGTCACATACTTCTCTGCTTCCATCTTCACTCTGTGTGTGTGTGTGTGTGTGTGTGTGTGTGTGTGTGTGTGCTTGTGCATGTGTGTGCATGTGTGTAATGGAGCAGGGAAATGATAGAAGATATTTTGATTTTTCCACTAATGTAACAGGCCAGTTCCTGATCTGAGCCTCCCATAAGCAGTTAGATAGAAGCAGCCCATTGGAGACTGAAGACACCCCTGAGGCTACTTGAGAATTTTCTAGAACTACCAGAATGTGAATTATCCTTATCTGGCTTTCTGACTGCCTTGTGACTCCTCTAGAGACATGGCAACTTTCCAAGACCTAATCTCTCTCATCCTTTGCTCTTTGACCTAAAAATATCTATGACACATTGTGAGACACAGCTATAGTGACCATATGATTTATTGGCCAAATTGAGACCCTTTTAAGGGTGTGTGCATGCTCAGTTGCTCTGTTGTGTCCAATTCTTTTGTGACCCCATGGACTATAGTCCTCAAGGCTCCTCTGTCCATGGGATTCTCCAGGCCAGAGTACTGGAGTGGGCTGCCATTTCCTCCTCCAGGGGATCTTCCTGACCCAGGGATTGAACCCTTGTCTCCTGCATTGGTATGTAGATTCTTTACCACTGAGCCACCTGGCAAGCCCTGATAAAGGGGATTATATTGCTAATTTTGTCTCTTCTGCTGTTCTTCTTCCCTTTCATCCTATTTTCCTTCCTTATTTATTCACATGACTGGTTTTTTAAAGTTAAACATATTTTGTGCTTTATTCTGCATCAAATATAAATATGTCATACCAAACCCTAGAGTAGATGTAAGATGTTAGAAATCTGTGATTCTCAGAGAAAGATAAGCAATTGGAAAAAGTTTCTCTTCTCTCCTTATTTTTCTGGTCCTGGACTTTTGTTTGTTGGAAGGTTTAATTTTTTATTTATTTTTAAATAAACTTTTTATTTTATATTGGTGTATAGTCGATTAAAGATGTGATAATTTCAGGTGGACAGCAAAGAGACTCAGCCATACACAAACAAGTTCCATTTTCCCCCAAACTCTACTTCCATCCAGGCTCCCACATAACATTAAGCAGAGTTCCCTATGCTATACAGTTAAGACCTTGTTGGTTATCCATTTTAAATAAAGCAGTGTGTACATGGAAGTCCCAAACTCCCTAAATATCCCTTCCCTCCACCCTTCCCCTTTTTCATATGATTATTGAGTATGTATTTTGCACCAGCTACTGTGTAGATCCTTAGGCATACTGTGATCTGCAAAAATAATGGTCTATGTCCTGACAGAGCTTTTGAGTTTAGAAAGAGAGATGCTGACTTCTACCAACAAATAGTTCTTGGGTACCTACTATGAATTTGGTTGCTATTTTAGATACTGTGACATAGAAATGATCAAAATAAATAAAGTCCTTATCCTGCCCTTAGGAAACTTGGAAACAGACATAAATGAATGTGTCGTTATAAACCATCATTCTTTCTCTGTAGAAAGAGGTGCAATGCTAGGAAAATCAAATAACACCCAATTCTAGTCTGGGGTCAGGAATGACTCCTCTGAGGAAATGATGTTTGGGTGCAGATGAGTGAAGGGGTTGAGAGAACCTTTGGAGCAGAGGAAGGAGCATGTGCCAGGGTCTTGAGACAAGAATAATCATGGTGTCTCTAAGGAAAAAGGAGATCGGAATCCAGATGCATGGTGGAGGTGGGTGGTAGATGACATGAAGTGAGTCTGGAGGAAGCAGGAGCAGACTCCATGGAAAATTTTAGCCTGAGGTGAGACTGTGCTTCCCACCTGGTTGCCGAGGGAGGTGGTATGTCCTGAGACAGTTCCCGGGGTGTTTCAGCAGCTTCACAGAGTACTTAGGAAGATGAGCCTGAGTTTAGGCCCGCAGACAGAGTCTACGGCTCTGATAAGACCCAGAGAACAGTCAGACGCCTTCCTGTGTGGTCGCACACAGGACAGGAAGTGGCAGTGAGAACTGGTGGGACAGAGGAAGCCCGCGGTCATGATAAAAAGTGGCAGTCTCGGATGAACTAATGAGACTATGCCTGGGGGGTACTGTTTATATTCATGCACTTATTTAGTTCTATTTATTGAGTCCCTATAATGAGCCAGGAACTTTGTTAGGCAGTGGTACCATGATAGATGTCATTTCCACCACCAAGGGAATTACATTCTACTTGATAGAATAGGTCTAAGCACCATATTTTAAGATGGGCAGTGAAAGCTAGAGTCTGGGCCTGATAAAAATGATAAAGGATCTAGACAGCAGAGCCCATGAAGAGCACTGAAGATTAAAGGTCAACATGGTGATTGCCTTTCTAATCTCCATAGGAGAGGGTGCAGGGGTATTCTGTTTTATTTTAGGAGGTGAGAATTGAGCAGGGGTTAAGAGTTCTGAAAAGGTCTGGTCTGGTTAAAGAAAAAAAAAGAAGAAGTCTGTTTTCATGGTTAGAAAGGTCTGGGGATATAGTAAATTTCCCTTTTACAGGAAAGGCTTTGATCTGGTGACCATCCAATACAGATACTGTAGCAGGAACCACTCCCAGGGACCAAAGATGAGCTGAGATTCTGCAGTCTCCTAAGGGACACAGACATACACATATAATGTAAAGAAGTAAACCTAAGAGTGGGGCGATGAAGTGAGGTGGTGAAGAGGAATGGTTAGTTGTGCAATACAGTAGGCTCAGGCTTCCTGGTTGTATCACTGGTGGTAGGTACTTCATTAAAACATGCCATCTCAGGGGCTTCCGTGGTGGTCCAGTGGTTAAACTGCCTTCCAATGCAGGGGGTGAGGGTTCGATCCCTGGTCAGGGAGCAGAGACCCCACATGTCTCATGGCTAAAAAATTAAAAGATAAAGTAGAAGCAATAATGTAAAAATTCAACATGCCATCTCAGAACTCTGGCAGATAAAAGGATATCCTCTCAGGTTTGGGAACAGAAATAGTCGGGTAGAACACTGCTGCCCTATCAGCTTGTAGCCAGGTGATCAATAGGATGCAAATCTCTTGGATCTAGAATCTTTCAACTATCAGATTTTTTGGTTTGAAGACTTAGATTCTATTAGGCAGTATTTAAGCAATGGATTCTGATCCTTAATGAAAGCCTGGTGATAAAGTGCATTGAAGGCTTTTATTATCCTTGAGACTGCTCTTCATAATCCAAAGCCAAACCTTGAAAGAAATATATTCTGAAGTCAGTTTGAGAAGGGAAATTCCGCCATCCTTATAATGGATAATCTGACAGGGATGTTACTTGCCAACGTTAAAAGGATTTACAGTTTACATGCTAATTTTAGATCCTTGGAAGAGTTGATGAGAGTAGCTATTATTATAGTTATCTCCATTTTGGAGATGAGAAACCTGATGTTCAAAGAAGCAAAATTTTGTTCAGTGGTCTACAGAAAGACTTGCATCAGTCCATAGACTGGATTACATGGCAAACAGACAACCCCCAAATCTGTGAGACATCAAATAATAAAAGTTTAATCCCCTCTCATGAGAAGTGTGGAGTTGAGGGTCCATCAGGAATCCTTCTCTAAATCATCATGGTCCTCACTCTGGATTGCATACTGACAGGGCAGCTATAACTGGTGCATTGGCTGTTACCATGGCGATGAGAAAAGAGACTCCATCAACTCTTAAATCTGCCATTCAGAAGTGATTCACCTGACTGTGCTCATGTTTCATTGACCAGACTTAGACCACAGCTAACTTTAAGTGGGTGGAAAATTCAATCCTACCATGTGCCCAGGACTATTTGTAAACAAGCTAGTGACTGCCAAAATGCTAGGGGGTGGGATTCCAATTCATTTCTTTCATCCCAGCAAATCCATTTCCTTTCCTCTGAGCTCATTGGCTCTTCATGCTAAGTGTGGAATCAAGATTGAGGCTGACATAAACAGTCCGACTAGCTAGAAAAGTCCATTACTTCCTTGCTTCTCAGTTTTGTCTCTTGGTTTCTTTTTTTTTTTTTTTTTCTTTCCTTAGACCACATCCTTTTGGATGTTAACGTAGGTCACTTTCCTCTGCATGTGACAGTGTAGTCTGCCTGGGAGATGTGGAATTTTCCTTTGAGAAAATTTAAGTATTATAAAGCTTGCTGTGTTTTCCTTAGTGAATTGTTCAAACAATTGAACACAAGTCCAAAGAAATGATAGCTATTCTCTCCATAGAGGAAATACATTTCATCTATCATTAAAACATGCTATCAACCCCACATCCAGCCTTCTCAATAACATCAGTTCGGTTACTCAGTCATGTCCTACACTTTGTGACCCCATGGACTGCAGCACACATAAACATACTTTAACATACATGCATCAAATGCATCAGTTCAGTTCAGTTCAGTCGCTCAGTCATGTCCGACTCTTTGCGACCCCATGAATTGTAGCATGCCAGGCCTCCCTGTCCATCACCAACTACCAGAGCTTACTCAAACTCATGTGCATCGAGTTGGTGATGCCATCCAGCCATCTCATCCTCTGTCTTTCCCTTCTCCTGCCCGCAATCCCTCCCAGCATCAGGGTCTTTTCCAATGAGTCAACTCTTCACATAAGGTGGCCAAAGTATTGGAGTTTCAGCTTCAGCATCAGTCCTTCCAAAGAACACCCAGGACTGATCTCCTTTAGGATGGACTGGTTGGATCTCCTTGCAGTCCAAGGGACTCTCAAGAGTCTTCTCCAACACCACAGTTCAAAAACATCAATTTTTCAGCACTCAGCTTTCTTCACAGTCCAACTCTCACATCCATATATGCATAAATACATAAAATTATGGGAGGTAGAATGTGGAGGAAGTAATTTCAGAAATACTGTTACCTATTGTTTCCAAATGCCATCTTTGATCCTGTAGACACTATGTCTTCAAGAATCTCTAGCCTGGGCTACTGTGTGTTGAGTTTTTTCAAATAACTTCAACTATTGTAGACAAGAGAATCCTAGAGTCCATCACTTCTCCAATAAATCAATCCCAACATTCATAGCAACATCAGCAGTGAGAGAAACAATATCAGCTAAAAGAGAAATGAGATATTTGTTGAGAATTCACACAATAAAAAATAGCAAACAATCAAGTAAGCAGTACTAAGAAGAAATCCAGCAAAACCAAAAAATGTAAGTGGCAATGATTTTGACTGAAGTTTCTCTTCTCTGAACTCAGGGTATGTAACTTGAGGGTTTCTGACTAATATCCATTTTTTATTCTTTTGAGCCCTGGATGTTATAGATGCCTAGATGAAAGGGAAACTTAGAATGATTGAGTCAGTAGACAGTGTGTATCCTTGGTACACCTTGATTTATGATCACTTGTGCCACAGAGGCTGATAGTTTGATGGGAAGAAGGAAAAAACATAAACTGATCAGGATCAGTGCTTGGTGGTCTACATACCTTAACTTATATATTACTATGCAGTCCCTGTAAGTGTTAATATCCAATGAAGAAGGGGAATGTAAGTTAAGTGTTAATATCCAATGAAGAAGGGGAATGAGGATCAAAGAGATCTAAGAGGTTTCATAGGACTACACAATTGGCAGAGCAAAAATTCAAATCCAAATCTGGTTGATTCTCAAATGCAAGTTTTTTTCTTTTTTTAAACATGCATATCACTTCTTCCTGCCCATAGGGCAGATACCTGAGAGGACTAGCTATTAGCTAATGATCTAACCAAAATGTAATCCCCTAGAGAAATGCCAGTATAGGCTAAAACTGGGCAACCCCACCAAGTCAATCCATTGACTGTGGTTGGAGCATATGGTAGCATTTGGGATTCAGCTGATCATTTGCCAGGGAGGAGAGATTGGAACATACTTCTATTGTGAATGTACGTAGTGCACAACTTGCCTAGCTGTATGTGAGAGTGTTTCTTGGACAAATGGCTTAGAAGTGTGGGCAGCACTTAGCTTTCCATAGATATGTGTAGACAAGAGTTAGCATGGAATCTAGTGCCTAGCCAGGCTTGTTGGGCTGAGAGCTAGACTCCTTTACCAAAAAATGGCAAAGTGCTAATTAGGAAAGAGAGTTAAAATATCTTTATACATATTAAGTAAACACATGTACTGTAAGGACCCAACATTTTAAAGTTGATCAATCATCACTAAAGATAGGCAGAACATTTAATTACTTGGGACTGCAAATCTGTAGATGGGATTGTGGCCAAAATAAATGACCTGCTAAGCTTCTTGGATATGGTGACGTCTGAGCTTAGTCTTGAAGGACATATGTGAGTTAGCTGAGAAAGGTCAGGAAGCACACTTCAGTAAAAGTGAGCAGTATGTGCAAAAGCATAGAAGCAAAAAGAAGGCACTCTGCATTCCAAGAATATGTATTTCTGTGTGATTAAGAGAAGTAGCCCTGAGATATGACAGGGAAAAGGAGACAGGAACCAGATCACAAAGGACCTTTAATGTAAGCTAAGGAATTCCAACCTTATCCAAGGGTAAGAAGAAGTCCAGGAAATGTTTTATGTAGAGGAATCCCATATGCAGATTTGTAATTTAGGGAGATTCCCTGGACATAGAAAACAAATAGTTGCAAGTGGGGGAGGGGACAGAGATTGAGACAGAAACATCAGTTAGGAAACTTGCAGAAATCCAGCCCCCAAATAGAGTAAGGTAGGAGGTTATTGGTAAGAAAAGAAGGAAAAGGACAAATGAGTATTTAAGTAAGTTCCACAGGACTTGGTGATTTACAGGATGTGGGGTAGGGCAGGAGATTCAAGGATGAAGTCCTCATTTCTAGCTTTGGGGGGTATGAGAGGGTACTACATTCAAGCAGAGGAGGAATAAAGGAGGAGAAGCAGGTTGGGGGATAGAAGAAGGGATGTGCTAAGTTTAGATTGGGGTACATCCCCCAGTCTGAGATTCCTTGGGGATATCCAGTGAAGATATACTATAGGATGTCATGCATATGGGCCTGTTGCCCAGGAGAGAGGTATGGGATTTGTATTCCCCGGAAACAGTTGGGACTCATCCAAACTCAAGCCATGGTTGAAGCCACAGGGGTGGTGAAATCACTGAGAATGAGCAAGCAAATCGAGGAGACAGCCAAGGACATCACCGTGGGGAATACCAATGTGTGCAGTATGGGCAGAGAATGAGAATTCTGGCAAAAGAGATACAGAGGAAGGATCAGAGAAACAGCAGAAACAGGGGCGTGGAGTGTCATGCAATACAAGGGAAGAGAGAGAGCCAAGGAAAGAACGTGCAACATGATGAGATGCTACGGAGAAAGCGAGTTGTGTAAGGACTAAGCAGTTTTAAGTGAAGTTGATGATGGTAGAAGCCAGACTGTAGGGAATTAAGTATGAGGTGCAGACAGAGAGTGTAGACAATTCTGGTATTTTCCAATCTGAGTCTAAAGACATTCATTAAATGCAAAGTAAGTGTATAAATTCTCACATGATAGCAATTATCTCCTTTTCAGCCAACAGTCGCCCTTTGTGAGTTCTCTGTCTTTTATCCTGGGTGTTCTCCCAGGACCCCACACTCCCAGCTCAGAGGCACTGCTCTTTGGCGGAGAGTCCATTTAATGGGCAAGTGTAAGAAAGGCTGTCTCTGAAAGGCTGGATGTTTTCCTTCCCCTCAAGATGGAAGAGGATGGAGCATAAGAGTAGCAATGAAACAAATACCTTTATTGTCATGAAAACCTGAGGTAGATTTACCTGTCAGTTCCCACAGGTTTCATAGCTGTGAGGGAAAAGGTTTTCTCACCCATGTTCCTGTATCTTTGTCTACCGAGTTCAAGTGGGAAGATATGTTTCCAAAATTACAATTTAATGCCAATATCTATGTAAAATAAAAAGTTGAGTTCTATTAAGAACAGTCATATTTATGTTTGTTTAAGAAATGGAGGACTATTTGTAAGAGTTTTTTAATAAGTAAAACATTTAAAGCTACTTTGAAAGATTATTTAGTGATAAAGCTTCAACTATTGATTTTTAAATTTGATGTAAGATATTTATGAAAATTAAAATAGTCTTATGATTACCTAGTGTGTTATACAGGTTACTCAAGATATTATAAAATCAGTTTTCCTCAAACAAGAGGGTCTATGGGTTTTCAATAAGAATCAATTTGTAGTTTTACTTTGTTTTCGAGATAATCTGAATGTTCAGTAAGAACATCATAAGGACAACTTTGAAGAGTCAAAATGTGAATGACAAGTTTTGTCTCACATTTTAGGAACTAAATTTGCATCAACCACTGATTTTGGAAAGATACTGTTATTCTTATCTACCAAAGAAATAAATTAAGAACCAGAACCCCCTCCCTATATTTATACACACATCAGTGTTGTAGGGGATATGGCTTCAGAAGAGATTCTCTTGTTGGGCAAAGTGTCAACCTTCCAGAGTTTTGGTTTCTTTGTCTTTAAATGGAGAGCATTATCTTTACCATACGAGATTGTTTTAAGAGAGAAATTTAACACAGTGCCCAGAACCTAGGCATTTCACAGATGATAGCTCTACTAAAGGTTCATGTTGAAATTAATTGCTCCCAGTAAAGTAAAAATCTCATCCTTTATAATGGAGTGATGGAATTTAGTATCACTCTTCCCAGAGCAGCCTGACATAATGTGCTTTCTGAAGGAATATGGAATACTCAGCATCATCATTGACGTATTTTTGCAAAAAAAAAAAAACAAACCAAACTGTTTATAACTTGAACTTAATCAAGTGTCTAGCCTTAGTTCTGGGGCAGAGTAAACACAGATAGTTGAGGAAGCTGTTAAATGACACCATGAAGAAACCATGAGACAGCTTCAAAACATGGATATTTTCATGACAACTGACATGGTATCTCCAAGAAGTGTGTCATGAAATAAAGTTTCTGTGGGGACTTTTGTAGAGGAAAAGAAATAAAAGTGACCTAACAATCAAACAAAATGTAGAAGCCCTCATGGATACTAGTTGAAAAAACAAAAAAAAAATCCATGTAATATGATTTAGAATCAGTTTGGAAAATTTTGAATATAGACTAGTTATCAGATAATGATTATTAATTTTCTGAATGAAATAATGGTATTGGGGTAAAGTTGACTAATGCTTTTAATTTTAGGGGATGCAGAGTGAAATATTGAGGGGTAAAGAGTCATAATGTCTATAAATTACTTTTAGCAAAAAATAAATACCTATATGTATGTAGATACAGATATAAAATAAATACAGCAAGATGTTAATAACTATTGAGTCTATATGGTGTGTATAATAGTGTTCATACAATTCTTCAACTTTTCTGTGTGCTTGAAAATTTGATAATAAATGTTTGGAATAAAAATGGAAAAGAAATTACTTAGTAAGATGATGACAGCCAAACTGACTTAATCAAAAGTAGCAAATTTAGCAACAAAATTTCAGTATACTATCCATATCATGAAATAAAAGTTTTTGCATATTTTTATATGAATATGGAATGCTAAAAATAAAATATATATAAAATAAAAACAGTTTATAAGTAATTTCATAAATTATTTAGATAAAAATATATTCAGCAAGCCAAGGATTTATCTGGCACTAACTTGAATTTCCTAAGTTTGCTAATACTGAGAGCTATCCAGGTCATATTAACTATTGCTCCTTCTTTTGGAGAGGATTCTAAATCTGTCTCCTTTTATTTTTTACTCTTTTTGGTTCTGACCATTGTGGCAAGAGTGGGCAGAAAATTTTTCATCCACCCTTCCATCCACCTATCCATCATTCATTTGTTCTAGCCACTGACCTCTGGGGATGCAGAGATGGATAAGCCCACAGCATAGTGCGAAAAACAAGCATTTGCATAAATGATCACATGCAGTGCACAATGCAGCATTATAGAGGGATTAGGAAAGATTATAAAATGTGCTTTAGGACATTAAAGAAGGGACTATCTGACTCTGGCACGGAAAGTTTGAGAGAGATGAATCTGAAAGTTAGCTAAAGGATAAAGCAAGGGACAAATCAAATGCACTTTTTTTTTAAGAACTCCATTTGAATTTATCTACAGACTTAATTTACGCTTTTAAAAATTCTTTTTTGTTCCTATACCATTTCACAGACAGTGTAGGACTTTGTGAAATTTTCTAGAGGTCCTTGTCTGTATAGTTTTCTTCCTCTAGTACCTTGCCTTGCAAACTTAACTACCATCAGTTCAGTCTCTCAGGCGTGTCCGACTCTTTGTGACCCCATGAATCACAGCATGCCAGGCCTCCCTGTCCATCACCAACTCCCGGAGTTTACTCAAATTCATGTCCATCGAGTCGGTGACACCATCCAGCCATCTCATCCTCTGTCATCCCCTTCTCCTGCCCCCAGTCCCTCGCAGCATCAGGGTCTTTTCCAATGAGTCAACTCTTCGCATGAGGTGGACAAAGTATTGGAGTTTTAGCTTCATCATCAGTCCTTCTAATGAACACCCAGAACTGATCTCCTTTAGAATGGACTGGTTGGATCTCCGTCTAGTCCAAGGGACTCTCAAGAGTCTTCTCCAACACCACAGTTCAAAAGCATCAATTCTTTGGTGCTCAGCTTTCTTCACAGTCCAACTCTCACATCCATACATGACCACTGGAAAAACCATAGCCTTGACTAGACAGACCTTTGTTGACAAAGTAATGCCTCTGCTTTTTAATATTCTATCTACGTTGGTCATAACTTTCCTTCCAAGGAGTAAGCATATTTTAATTTCATGGCTGCAGTCACCATCTGCAGTGATTTTGGAGCCCCCCAAAATAAAGTCTGACACTATTTCCACTGTCTCTCCATCTATTTGCCATGAAGTGATGGGACCAGATGCCATGATCTTAGTTTTCTGAATGTTGAGTTTTAAGCCAACTTTTTCACTCTCCTCTTTCACTTGCATCAAGAGGCTGTTTAGTTCTTTGATTTCTGCCCTAATTGTGGTATCATCTGCATATCTGAGGTTATTGATATTTCTACAGGTAATCTTGATTCCAGCTTGTGCTTCTTCCAGCCCAACGTTTCTCGTGATGCATATACGCATGATGCATATAAGTTAAGTTAAGCAGGGTGACAATATACAGCCTTGACGTACTCCTTTTCCTATTTGGAACCAGTCTGTTGTTCCATGTCCAGTTGTAACTGTTGCTTCCTGACCTGCATGCAGGTTTCTCAAGAGGCAGGTCAGGTGGTCTGGTATTCCCATCTCTTGAAGAATTTTCCACAGTTTATTGTTATCCACACAGTCAAAGGCTTTGGCATAGTCAATAAAGCAGATATAGATGTTTCTCTGGAACTCTCTTGCTTTTTTGATGATCCAGCGGATGTTGGCAATTTGATCTCTGGTTCCTCTGCCTTTTCTAAAACCAGCTTGAAAATCTGGAAGTTCACGGTTCACATATTGCTGAAGCCTGGCTTGGAGAATTTTGAGCATTACTTTGCTAGCGTGTGAGATGAGTGCAATTGTGTGGTAGTTTGAGTATTCTTTGGCATTGCCTTTCTTTGGGATTGGAATGAAAACTGACCTTTTCCAGTCCTGTGGCCACTGCTGAGTTTTCCAAATTTGCTGGCATATTGAGTGCAGTACTTTCACAGCATCATCTTTCAGAATTTGAAATAGCTCAACTGGAATTCCATCACCTCCACTAGCTTTGTTAATAGTGATGCTTTCTAAGGTCCACTTGACTTCACATTCCAGAATGTCTGGCTCTAGGTGAGCGATCACAGTTTTGTGATTATCTGGGTCGTGAAGATCTTTTTTGTACAGTTCTTCTGTGTATTCTTGCCACCTCTTCTTAATATCTTCTGCTTCTGTTAGTTCCATACCATTTCTGTCTTTTATAGACCCCATCTTTGCATGAAATGCTCCCTTGGTATCTATAATTTTCTTGAAGACTCTAGTCTTTCCCATTCTGTTTTTATCCTCTATTTCTTTGCATTGATTACTGAGGATGGCTTTCTTATCTCTCTTTGCTATTCTTTGGAACTGTGCATTCAAATGGGAATAGCTTTCCTTTTCTCCTTTGCTTTTCACTTCTCTTCTTTTCACAGGTATTTGTAAGGCCTCCTCAGACAACCATTTTGCTTTTATGCATTTCTTTTCCATGGGGATGGTCTTAATCCCTGTCTCCTGTACAGTGTCACGAACCTCTGTCCATAGTTCATCATGCAGTCTATCACATCTAGTCCCTTAAATCTATTTCTCACTTTCACTGTATAATCACAAGGGGTTTGATTTAGGTCATACCTGAATGGTCTAGTGGTTTTCCTTACTTTCTTCTATTTAAGTCTGAATTTGGCAATAAGGAATTCATGATCTGAACCACAGTCAGTTCCTGGTCTTGTTTTTGCTGACTATATAGAGCTTCTCCATCTTTAGCTGCAAAGAATATAATCAATCTGATTTTGGTGTTGACCATCTGGTGATGTCCATGTGTAGAGTCTTCTCTTGTGTTGTTGGAAGAGGGTGTTTGCTATGACCAGTACGTTCTCTTGGCAAAACTCTATTAGCCTTTGCCCTGCTTCATTCCATACTCCAAGGCCAAATTTGCCTGTTACTCCAGGTATTTCTTGACTTCCTACTTTTGCATTCCAGTCCCCTATAATGAAAAGGACATCCTTTTTGGGTGTTAGTTCTAAAAGGTCTTGTAGGTCTTCATAGAACCATTCAACTTCAGCTTCTTCAGCATTACTGGTTGGGGCATAGGCTTGGATTACCGTGATATTGAATGGTTTGCCTTGGAAATGAACAGAGATCATTCTGTTGTTTTGAGATTGCATCCAAGTACTGCATTTCGGACTCTTTTGTTGACCATGATGGCTAGTCCATTTCTTCTAAGGGATTCCTGCCCACAGTAGTAGATATAATGGTCATCTGAGTTAAATTCACCCATTCCTGTCCATTTTAGTTTGCTGATTCCTAGAATGTCGACAGTTATTCTTGTCATCTCCTGTTTGACCACTCCAACTTGCCTTGATTCATGGACCTAACATTCCAGATTCCTATGTAATATTGCTTTTTATAGCATTGGACCTTGCTTCTATCACCAGTCACATCCACAACAGGGTATTGTTTTTGCTTTGGCTCCATCCCTTCATTCTTTCTGGAGTTATTTTTCCACTGATCTCCAGTAGCATATTGGGCACCTATCGACCTGGGGAGTTCCTCTTTCAGTATCCTATCATTTTGCCTTTTCACACTGTTCATGGGGTTCTCAAGGCAAGAATGCTGAAGTGGTTTGCCATTCCCTTCTCCAGTGGACCACATTCTGTCAGACCTCTCCACCATGACCCGACCATCTTGGGTGGCCCCACACGGCATGGTTTAGTTTCATTGAGTTAGCCAAGACTGTGGTCTTGTGATCAGATTGGCTAGTTTTCTGTGATTATGATTTTAGTGTGTCTGCCCTCTAATGCCCTCTCGCAACACCTACCGTCTTACTTGGGTTTAGCAGCCCTGAATTCTGATCTATGTTACCCATTGCCTAGGGAGACTGATGCTTTCTTGTTTGGCTCCACTTCTGTGGGCAGAAGTTTAAAAAATACTCCCATGCAGAAACCTAGGATGAATGTGGAGCTCACCTGACATGTTTCCCTGCTCTTAAAATTAGAGCTTTGAACTCTTTGCTGTGCAATGTCTAGATGTTCAATTTTAGAGTTGTTTACAGTAGGAGAGTAAAAACAATACCCATTAATTCATCAAGGTTGAACTCTGTGACTATTTAAAAGGTTACAGGAGAGTACTGTCAAGCCCATGTTATAAGGCACATGTATAAATCTAAAATACATATATAAATTGGTATAGTTGATCTTATTTACAAAGAAGAAATAGAGATATGGAAGTGGAAAACGAATGTGTATATACCAAGGTGGAAAGAGGGGGTGGGATGAATTGCAAGATTGAGATTGACCTGTATAAACTAGTAATACAATGTGTAAAGTAGATAACTAATGAGAATGTACTATATAGCACAGGGAACTCTGCTAAGTGCTCTGTGATGATCTAAATGGAAAGGAAACCCACAAAAGAGTGGATATATGTATACGTATAGCTGATTCACATTGCAGTGTAGTAGAAACTAACACGTTATAAAATACTCTATTCCAATAAATATTTAAAGCAATAAAATAAAATACACATACATACCTATTATATGCATATGACTATATCATATGCATATATATTGCAAAATGTATACAAAAATATGTATAGGCCATGTGTTATTTTAGATTCCCCTCAATGTATTCTGGGATTTCCTAGGGGCTCAGTGGTAAAGAATCTGCCTACCAATGAAAGGAGACATGGGTTTGATCCCTTGTCGGGAAGATCCCCTGGAGAAGAAAATGGCAACTCACTCCAGTATTCTTGCCTGGAAAAGCCTATGGACAGAGGAGCCTGGCGGGCTACAGTGCATGGGGTCATGAAAAGTCGGACACGAGTGAGTGACTGAGCGAGTGCAATGTATTCTTGCAGAAAGATGTTTTTAAAGGGTCCTATTTATTTTTCACTCAATTTAAACCAGTTTTTAGACATCAAAGACCAACATTAACTTGGGAGAGTTTATCAGTGATGCCTCCAGGACTATGGAGTAATATCTAAACCCTCGATGTCATTGAAGTTAAGCCTTCCTCACCTTCGGGCTTCATTTCCTATTATTTCATATTCCATCCCAACCCTTGTACCATTTAGGGCCCCTTGAAATCTGCTTGTGATTTCCCAAATATACCATCCTCTTTCACATCTTCCTGCCTTGCATATGCTGTTCTCTCTGCTTACTACGTCCTTCATTTCTCCTTTTCCATTTTTTAAATAAAATGGTTTCACCTTTTCTGCCAAGGCTATTTATTCTCCACCAGAAAAACTAATTATCCTTCCTTATTGCTGCCAGAGCATTGCATTCTTTCCTCTAATATGTCATTTATCTCACTGTCTTGAGATTATATTTTTATGTATCAATCTCCCTACATCCCATCCCTGTTAGACCATAAAATTAGAATAGGATCATGCCTTATTAATTAGTGTACATTCCCATCACATTCACAGTATCTGGAACATAGTAGATTCTCCATGAATGTTTGCTAATTAGATGAATTAATAAATATACATATGGTGAAATGAAAATAGATGTTGCTACTTTCTAATGATAATATTCCAACCCCTGGACAGTAGAATCTAAAGACCAAGTTATACACTTCCTAGGCTGTCCAACATTCATCCTTTTGTCTCCGGGTTGCAGATCTGAATTGTATGATTTCTCAAAGGCCATTAAGAAGCCTTCAGAGAAAGCACAAGAAATTACCTCCAGCCCTGGTTTGCAGTAATGTCCTTTTGTTCTCAGATAGTCTCCAGTTGACAGCTATCAAGGTTGTTCTCATTTGTGTCAAACGGGCCATCTACAGGGAACATTTTGGAATAGGGAAGGTTCAAGAGACAGAAAAAAAAAAGTAATGAATATAAAGTGTAAATGCCATAGTAAAGTAATAGAGACATATAATAACAGCATGGGAAATTTGACCTTCTGGCCGGAAACTCGATCGTGAACCAATTGGAGAACTTTAGAAAATTGGATCAGCCTCAATAGTCACAGAGTAAACATGGGGAGTGCAATCCAGTCTTATTAAACATAATGCACACTTAATGCATAATTTTATTGCAACCAATTTCATGCTACTGCTTTAAGTGAAGCTGGGTTTACTTCCATTGCACCAGTCCACTACCATTAGTGCCTCTTAAGAGAACAGCAAGGCCAGTAAACTGTTACCGAGCTGATCTCTTCCTCAGCCCATACTTTCTGCTCCATAAATTCACCCTGCTCCCACAGCTTGTACTGAGATCTTGTCTCTGTTTGGAACATGGCTTTTGAAACACGACACCGTTTTGGCAAGTTGTTTGCATATGGGAATGTTAGAGCATTTCCATTTTATGCCAGTATGGAAAGCAGTGAACCTTTGTCATGGTAGGATGTTTGTTGAATCCTAGACCCAAAACCTGGGGTTCCCGTTATCTGTACATTCACTCTGAGGCAGAGGAAATCTCTGCTCTGTGATCAGAAGGGAAATGTGATTATGAACCAAACAGAGAGAGATTGAAACCGCCATATGCCTCCTCTTCACATTTTCAGGATATTTTTTCCCTGTCAATATTAATTTTGGAAAATATGTCCTCAAATTGTTATGCTTTTCTCCCCCAGGGATCTGGCCTTCAAACATCTAAGTATAATGGGATAATGTGGGAGGTTAAATAAAAATTATGCAGTCCAAAGCCTGGTTGCTGATTTTGGTGTCCTGGTCTGTTGTCACCTGTGTGTGAGCTCAGGAGGTCACCACACCATTCTCAGCCTCTTTCTTTGTCCCTGAAATGAAGTTCAGAGTCATCTGCTGAGCAGTAATTGAGGGCAGCCTGAAAAAACACTTTGTGAGTCTACAAGTGGTTGGAACATATTATTGGAATGAAAGAAAAAATCCAATGTGATAAGTTGTGAGCAAACGAAATCTTGGAGAAATCACACTTCCTGTAACCTAATAGACATTAGATTTCTAAAGATATCTTAAAGTGTATTGGATGCATTTTAATTCTTCCACAGAATTCTGCATTCCCCTCTCCAAAAGTAAAATCTAAATACCATTTTTGTGTGGAAACAAAAAATTTCTGAAAATATTTTCCGCCTGCTATGGGATGAGAAAGCAGATAGTACCAAAGTCTATGAACATAGGCAACAGCAGCAGAAGAGCTTCACAGATTTCCGGGGCTCTTTCAATCCTGTACAAAGCTTAGCTTTCCCCTTGAACAACTCACACCCCACAGGACTCCCTTGAACATGCTTCTCTGTGGGAGGAAGCCATGGAGAGCTTTGACACTGGGGTTTGCAGCGGCCTCGTAAGAAGTACTCTCGAGGAGGCCGTGGGAGATCCAGAAAGAAAATGACTCATCTACATCCTGAATTCTGGATTCATCTGTGTTTCAAAGAATGTCTATAGAGGAAGTCAACTGCTTCCGGGTGGTTAAACATTAAGACCAGTCAGAGTTTTCAACAATTTCCAAAATCTACCTAGTGTTGTAAAGGGAACAGGGTCCAATTGTGCCCCATGGCACAGCTGCTCAAAACAGTAACAGAAAGCCGCTCCAGCACAGGAGAGGACTGTGCTGTGTCTCTGGGAAACAGGCTGGGGAAACAGGAAGGGCAGAAGCTAC